>NC_137571.1:2410000-3010000 GCF_963082525.1 Nesoenas mayeri
GGGAAGGGCGCAAGGAACTCCATTTATCTGCCAGCCCTGAGATTAAGAGCACGGTAAACAACATTAAAATTCTGTTCTACAAAGCAGAATAACTCGGCAGCACAGAGCAGCTCTCCCGGGGCAGCTCGCAGCGCGGGCGCACAGACACCAGCTTAAACACCACCAGGGAAATTCTTCAAAAGCCTAAACAGATCGATCACGCCAAACGCACCACTATAAATCCCAAGACAAGGTGTGGGGGTGAAGTCAACCTGCTACTGGGCCGAGAGGCGCAGAGGTGCACGAGCCCTTCTACGGGTGCCAAACAGCTCGGCTGTTCTTCTGGCTTCATCTAATAACACACCGACACCACCTGAAAATCTTGGTTTGCTCCTTCAGTTACCACGTTTGAACGTCTTTTGCTACAAATGGCCACGCTGGTTTCCAAATCACAGTATCACAGTATCACAGTATGTTTGGGATTGGAAGGGACCTCAAAAGATCATCCAGTCCAATCCCCTGCTGGAGCAGAAACGCCTGGGTGAGGTCGCACAGGAACATGTCCAGGTGGGTTTTGAATGTCTGCAGAGAAGGAGACTCCACAACCCCCCTGGGCAGCCTGGGTCAGGCTCTGCCACCCTCACTGACAAGAAGTTTTTTCTCAAATTTAAGTGGAACCTCTTGTGTTCCAGCTTGTTCCCATTACCCCTTGTCCTATCATTGTTTTCCACCGAGAAGAGCCTGGCTCCATCCTCCTGACACTCACCCTTTATATATTTATAAACATTAATAAGGTCACCCCTCAGTGTTCTCTTGTCCAGCTCCAGAGCCCCAGCTCCCTCAGCCTTTCCTCACACGGGAGATGCTCCACTCCCTGCAGCATCTTGGTGGCTGCGCTGGACTCTCTGCAGCAGTTCCCTGTCCTGCTGGAACTGAGGGGCCACAACTGGACACAAGATTCCAGGTGTGGTCTCCCCAGGGCAGAGCAGAGGGGCAGGAGAATCTCTCTGACCTACTGACCACCCCCTTCTAACCCACCCCAGGATGCCATTGGCTTCCTGGCCACAAGGGCCCAGTGCTGGCTCATGGTCACCCTGCTGTCCCCAGGACCCCCAGGTCCCTTTCCCCTACGCTGCTCTCTAATATGTAATTTCCCAACCTATACTGGAACCTGGGGCTGTTCCTGCCCAGATGCCAAGCTGACCCAGTTTATCCTGTGCTGATCACGCCCAGAGCAGAGATCAGCTCCTGCGCATCCTGGAGGTAAATCAGAATGTTCCCCCTCAATGCAATGACACAGATTAAACCAAGTTGTGCTCATCTGGCAACATGTTAATGAATGGGGTGCACGATTAATTAACAGCCCTGCAGTTTCTCCCTCTTCGCACTGGAACGTGGCTTGAATTTCTGCACTGGTTGGAGAGCAGTTGCCGTTGGGCAGGAACACAGCAGCTGCTCAGCACCAGGGCTTGGGGATGAAGCAGGAAACAGCGAATAAATCAGAAACTAGTACAACAACTACAAATGCAATTTAAATAGAATGCTAGAATAACTAGGTTTGAGAAATCCGAGTACAGTAGATACTGCAGCAAATTAAACCTGTGGCTTTTCATCACAGATTTAACATGCGATAACTGGCTCCTCACGCGAACAGCAAACACTTTCCAGCAGCGTGGTGGCTGCCTGTGGGTGGCACAGTGATATTACATTACCGGAGAGGAGCCGGGAAGGGAAGGGAGCTGTGACATGTGAGGTGAGTGAGTGTTTCCATCACTTGTGCAAAGTGAACCTTAAAACTGCCCACGGACACACCGTGCAGGACGTGGAGCTGTTCCAGACCCACCTTCACTCGAGCTCTGCCACGGAGCGGCACGTTCAGCTCCGGACTAAGCCCTTTCTCTACCTGTGCCTCAGTTTCCCCCTCTTCAAGCCAGGATTAACTCACCTTGTAAAGCAATTCAAAACCAATTTAGAATTTGCGATACTATTTCCTAGAAACTGCTGCCTCGCATATGACCCCCCCGGTAGCTCCTGGGCTCCTTACCCAGCTAACAAGCTAAACACGGTGATCTTTTTTCATATTTCTACTTGAAACAGATCATACAAACCCTCAAAAAGCCACTATAGCCTCTCCCAGGTGTTTCAGTTAACTGAACGAGCCGTATTTACCAAAGTTTAAACCAAAAGCCAGCAACCGATAGGAAAGGAAAGCAAAGCATGGCGTGGCGACGAACAAAGGCAGCTCGCAGTGACAAACGCTATTTTTGTTGCGCTATCAGTACAGTAAACACTTTAATTCGCCTCCAGCCCTTTGGCAGCGGATCAAGCGCTCTGGGGGTGTGGATGCAGCCGGGAAAAATCCAACCTGCGGGATGAATATAAACCAGCTGCCCGGCTCCCTGTCCTTGACGCAGCTGAAGGGCTTTGCCGCTACCAAAATTACCTTCCCGACTAAAGCGGAGGGGAAAATTAAAGCAGAATGGCTGATTTGGTGTCCTGTCCTGTATCCAAACTGGCGTGGTCAGCAGGACAAGGGCAGTGATGCTTCCCCTGTGCTCTGCATTGGGGAGGCCACCCCTGGAGTGTTGTGTTCAGTTCTGGGCCCCTCAGCTCAGGAAAGAGATTGAAGTGCTGGAGGGTCCAGAGAAGAGCAACAAGACTGGGGAAGGGACTGGAACACAAGCCCTATGGGGAGAGGCTGAGGGAGCTGGGCTTGTTCAGTCTGGAGAAGAGGAGGCTCAGAGCTGAGCTCAGCACTCTCTAGAACTACCTGAAGGGCAGTTCCAGCCAGGTGGGGATTGGGCTCTTCTCCCAGGCATCAGCAATAGGACAAGGGGGCATGGGCTTCAACTCTGCCAGGGGAAATTGAGGCTGGAGATGAGAAAGCAATTCTGTGCAGAGAGAGTGGTCAGGCATTGGAATGGCTGCCCAGGGAGGTGCTGGACTCACCGGCCCTGGAGGGTTTTAAACTGAGATTGGACATGGCACTTAATGCCATGATCTAGTAAACGGACTGGAGTTGGACCAAGGGTTGGACTCAATGATCTCTGAGGGCTTTTCCAACCCAGTCCATTCTGTGATTTCCCTTATGTCTTTCTGCACAACCAACTTCCGCACACTGGGCTTTGTCAGCAATTCAAATTCCTGTGCGATCAGTCCGTACCTGCTCATTACAACAGTTTGTTCTCGTACCGCATCCCGCAGGAAATCTCTAACTGACTCCATCCATACGGGAGCACAGACAACTGAGACCAGAGGATTACTGACTCCTGGGTGAAGAAATTGCAGCAGCCCGGAAGCACTGGACAGCTTGTCTGAAAGTAAAATCCGATACTGCAAAGCAAGCAGAACCATTATAGCAACGTCGCGATACAAATAAACACACCTGCCAACTTGCACATAGTTAATTTTATTCCCCACCAATTTTACTATTATTTTCCAGCCTTTCTGAATTTGTAGGGAGCACCGAAGAATCTCACACCTGTTCCAAAAGGCTGAGCAGAGATAATCACCACGTTCATTAGTCTCAGCGCTGATTGAGTGAAAAAGCTTCACCGGTTCTGGGGAAGCTTTTGAGGGACAAGAGCTGCTTTTCCAACCCAATGGGGCCTTCCCAAGACAAAGTGCGTCTATTGAACAAATCCACGTTAACTTGACAAACGCTACTGAAAATGTGAACTCAGTGCTGCCCTGAAGCACAAGAATGAGCTTATTTGGATGTACCAGCAACAAAAATCTCCATCCCGGACCTGCCATTAAGGCAGCGGTTGAGGGCTGTGGGCTGCACATCTGGGCTCTATATAATCTGTGTCTGCCTTGCACTAGAACACGCACCCAAAAGGCTCATAATAATAAGGTTACTAATTTGCTTTTGGGGGAAAACACAAACCACCTTTGCCTTCAGTTTTGCGGTTTCCATTTTCGTCAAACTTTCAATGCAAACAGAGCAGCCGAGCACACACCGCCACGCCGCCAGAACGCCCCCGGAATTACGACTCGATAGACAATTTCATTTGCAACCACCGTTTCCTCACCAAAATGAGGCCGCTTTTCGTCTCGCAGCCACTCGCAGAGCCAGTTTGTGGAGTGTTTCTGTTTAAGAAGCAACGGGAATGACTTTGGCTGCTATTAAAGCGTTGAAATCTGTCAGCAAGCTCACCTGAATGCTGAAGAGCCAGCGGGTGGATCTGCAGTCCCGCATACGGGTCCTTCCCCAGGAACCCCACACGTTCCTTCCCCGTGTCCTGGATAAACCAACCGCAGGGAAGGCGCCATCTGATTACACCCTGCGCTTCCACCAGCGCACCTTCCGTACATAAAACAGGCACCTCTAATCGGATTCCACACTGAAAGGCAACGCGACGCTCCCACTCAAAGCGAGATATAGGAAACCTGCGCTGCTGAGGCACCTTCATCAACTTAGAGAGTCAACACTCGTTAACTGGACACAGCTCAGATAGCTCCAATTAACTCTGTCTCTGAATGGCTGCTCTGGAATCACGTCACCGTACCCAAGGAGCCTTAGGTTCAGTCTTTTGGTTCAGATTTTGGCAAAGGGTAAGCAGTTCAGGCAGAGTTTGTAATTCAGTCGTAGCCTTATTTTTTCCTTCACAGCCTCACTATAATAATTTCTAATTAAGATATCAAATGTCCTTAAAGAAATTGCCTCTCAGGCAATTTATTCTTCTTGTGTTCTGCAGCTCCAGCTTGAACAAAAAGGTGCCCCAGCCACAACCAGGAAAACAGAGACATTAATTCCCAGTACCGACCTGGCAAACTCCCCATAACACACACAGGCAGCGAGGATCCCACGCGAAAATAACCCAATAAAGCCTCTCAACAAGAACATTTCCTTTTAAAAATAATCAATTTGTAGTTCTCATTGCTGCGGTACAAAGTTTATGAAGCGGCAACACTGTTTGCAGGAGGATCGTGCTCACTACAGCAATCTGAGTTTAATCACCAGAGCAAGTTGCGCCTTAACGCTCGTCCAAAGGGGAAGGATCAATATTACCGCCAATTGGCACGTGGCTGTTCATCTTTCAGGCCCATGGGAGGTTTTGCACCAAACATCAGGGAATATAATCTGAAAAAAGGCAGCGGTGACCTCCTGAAACTCCACCAAGAACAGCAAAGTTTCTTCCAACCAGCTCTCATTGCCGCTCTAACAACTCTCCATTTTGAGATTACACTTTCCGACCAACACATTGAGCGGCATTAAAGAGCTCAGCAAACTATCGCGGCCTCTTTTCGGCCACAAAAGGACCTTCCACCGTGACAATGGTTAGAAAAACATACAGCCCAGCGAGCAAATCTCACCTCACGCCGCCGAGCTGCTCCGGGCCAAGAAAACATAGCGCAAACCGCTTCTCCAACCACGCAAGATTAAACCAGAGGAATCCGCTTCAGCCCAGCAGATCAGGGCACAGACACGATGCGGAACAGTGAAGCATCAAGAGAATCAAAATGCAATAAGGAGAAATAAAAAAACCAACCTTAAAGAAAGAGCAGCTTGACCTGTAAGCTGTGACGTGAGTGCTGATCGACGCCGGGTTTCTGTTCTGCTCAACGGCTGCGTCCTTGGACAGCAGAGCAGGTTCGTTAACATGCTCCGTGACCCCCCGCGCCCCCAGCAGAGCTATCGACACATCACAAACTGCTGCTTTGCTCAGCAAACAGGAGCTTTTGAGAGGTGCCAGCGCAAGGAACGGTTACAAAAGCACCCCCTGCTCCCTCCAACTCCACCGGCACTGCCAGCGCTTCTTAAACAAGGAGCTTTCTGGCCATGGACTTAGTATCAGAGCAAATAGATGAAAAAGGAGTGAACTTGAAGGAGAATGTGATCACTTCGAAATGTAACATTGAAAAGGCATGTTAAGAGAAAGTGCTAACACTAGCAGGACCCAAGGCCATGCTGAGCCATATAAACTGAAAATAAACAAAAAGCACTTTGCTTGGCTTTTAAGACTTCAAAGGGAGCTCTGAGCAAGCCTCAGGAATTCCAAACCTGTGTGTGTATCAGGCAGGAGCACAAGCTGACGGCATTTCTGGAAATGTAAAAGGATGCTGAAATCACGCTCAGACTGTGTCCTTACCTGGAAAACTTACTGATTTTCAATGCAAGCTGACATCACTCATGTGAAACATGCCTTGCTTCAGTCCTTACAGAAGGGAGCAGGTGGTGAAATATTCCATTTTAAGGAAAATAAAAGATTTTTCGGCATGGCACATGCTTCCACAGAGACGCTGGTACCCAGAGGGAGATGGCACAACACAAACCCACTCCCATCCAAGGCTTAACCCCCTTAGATGTGTCCATAGAAAGCCCAACGCCCTCTCCATCGCCTCCCCAGCACAACATGCCCTTCTGAGGAGCAAAGCCCACACGTGGCCCTGCCAGCCCTGGCCAGCACGTACACGACTTGGCACACACACGTACACCACGCCTTGGCACACACACGGTCAACAGACCTGCCGCATTCCTCTGCCATGTGAGATAAGGAGCTCGGCTGCAGACAGGTTGGGTGGGAGTGTTGATCTGCTGGAGACTGGGAAGATTCTACAGAGGGATCTGGATCAATGGGCTGAGCCTAATTGACTGAGGTTCAACAAGGCCAAGTGCCAGGTCCTGCACTGGGTCACAACAACCCCATGGACGCTCCAGGCTGGGGAAAAGCGGCTGGAAAAGGAAAAGGACCTGGGGGTGCTGGTGCCAGCAGCTGAACATGAGCCAGCGTGTGCCCAGGTGGCCAAGAGCATCCTGGCTTGTGTCAGGAACAGTGTGGCCAGCAGGACCAGAGAAGTGATTGTGTCACTGCACCCAGCACTGGTGAGGCCAGACCTGGAATCCTGGGGTCAGTTTTGGGCCTCTCATCATAGGAAGGACATTGAGGGACTAGAGAGAGTGCAGAGGAGGGAACGGAGCTGGTGAGGGGCTGGAGCACAAGTGTGATGGAGACTGAGGGACCTGGGGGTTCAGCTGGAGAACAGGAGCTGAGGGGAGACCTTCTGATCTCTGAACTGCCTGAAAGGAGCTTGGAGCCAGGGGGGTCGGGCTCTGCTCCCAGGAACAAGCGCCAGGAGCAGAGGAAACGGCCTCAAGTTGCGCCAGGGGAGGTTGAGGTTGGATTTAGGAACAATTTCTTCCCCAAAGGGCTGTGGGGCATTGGAACAGGCTGCCCAGGGCAGTGCTGGAGTCACCAGCCCTGGAGGGCTGGACAGACGGACATGAGGTTCTCAGGACACGGGACAGTAAAAGCCCTCCAGTGACAAACCATCCAAACCCGCCGAGCCCAGCACAGCGCCGCCGTGCCTGCAGCATCACAGCTTTTTTCGGGTTAGTTTGAACTGAAAACCAAACTGGAGAAACAGCTAAACCTGAAAGCTTCCTTGGCCAGTAGCGGGTGAGGGCACGCAGGCACAACCGCCAAACACAAACCAGAGCAACTGCACACGGACCCCAAACCAGGATTTAATGAAAGTGTGGTTTCCGAGGCACTTGGCAGCGCACAGGGCAGCTCTGCCCGCGGCACAGGGAATCTCAACAGGCAGCTGACCCAGGCAAAACCAGCCTGGTGCACAAACAGCTGCTTTTAATCCACTTCAGATCCTTAGTTTGTTTGCCACGTGGCCCACAAACAGTTGTGTGGGGATAAGGGGCAGCAGTGAACGCTCAGGACCTCTTCTGCAGCAGCTCCAGGTGTTTACACAGCTGCAACCCCAACCAGGCGTCTCACACCAGAGAGCAGGGTCTGCTGGCATGGAGAAAGGGATCAGTTTGGGTTAGGAAGGCACTAAGTCAGGCTTGCAGCTCCACAACCGGGCTTAAGAGATCTGACGTGAATCACCAGATCCCGCCCACTCCTCTGTTCCTCTTTCCACACCAAAGCGAAGGTGCCGTCCATATCTCTCCAAGCTTTTTGAGCCAGTTACATGAGGATCTATGCTAGACACTCTCAGAGTACCTAATATTACGACAAAACAGGACCTGCTTACTCACATTTATAAGAATATTTGAGATTTGCTACAAAATTGTTATTAAATTCCTCCGACATATTTAGGAGCAAAAAACCTAAAACAACAACTGATCCCAAAGTGTCGGGATTTGCCGTTCCCGGGTTTTGAGCGAGCAGGGCCTTGTGGTCACAGCCAAAGGCTGAGACTGACCCGGGAATTCCAGTTCAACCAGTTCCACCCTTTCTGCCCCTCATTCCTGCCGCTTTCTTGGAACAACAGACAGCAACAAAACCCTACCCCAATCTATACCGGAATAAACAATTCACTGTAAACCCACGCAGTGGAAAGCCACCTGCTCCCCTGCACAATTAAAAGCATTTCCAAACTCCAGCTCTCCCTCGGCCAGCACAGACAGATGGACACGAGAGGCACGGACGGCACAGAAAACCCGCTCCAGTCCCAGCAAAACCTTTGTACGGCGGCGGCCCCAGACACAAAGCAGAGTCTGCCGCCACAAGAGCTGTTTTGTTAAGGGATCACAACATAAATCAGCCACAAAACCAGCTCAAACTCGCATGTTGGCCAATTAAACTTGCAATCCGCTAAAACACACACACACTGATTTCTGAGGGCTGTGCCTCTCCACTGGCACATCCAGCTGATCAATTCCTGCCCCAGCCGTCCCCAGACCAACAGTAAATGTGACTAAATTTAAAGTGCAATGGCTCAGTCCTCGCCACAGACAACTACAGATTGTCACTTTCTCACACAGCCTCCTCTCATTCAATACCATGTTACAGGAAGGAAATAAGCCCTTTGCAAAGGAAGCGATAGCCCTGAGAGCAGGCAATAAACCGCTGAGATGGGAACCGATCTGCCCCGCTCGCTCCAGCAGGACCTGTCCCCAACACCATCATCCTGGGTCTGAGGGTATTGAGGGCAGAGCTGGATCCTCCGCGGGAACAGGCACCGCTCCGAAACCGCTTGTGGTAAGACAAATGCTAATAAAAGAAATTCACCAATCCAAACCCAAAGATTCACCGCTCCTATGAATCACACAATATCATTATTCCTCCTGCCCATCAAAACAGAAATGTCTCACCTCGCAGAACAATTGCTGCGATCGCCCGGGCTCACAAAAATCTATCCCATCTGTTCAAAAGCCGACTGCACTGAATGAAACTATTCGATAAGCGCTCTGCTAAAAGACGGCAAACATTTCACCCCACAACGGCTACTTCAAATACCAGTAAGAAGGCAGTCAGGTCGGTTAGTACGAGCCAGCAGAAACGCAGCTTTCTAGCACGTAATTCTGATTGAAGACAGAGCTCATGGAGACGCTGAATTTCAGACTCAGGCCTGCAGCTGCGAGAAGGCTCCACAAAGGCAGGTTTAGAAGGTCTCGTGTCCCAGCTGCTGCAGTCAGAAAGCAAGAATTAAAGTGTTTCTGCCTCCGAACGGAAAAGGCAAATAAACCAGGATCCTCCACTTACCTGCAAAGTGTCTGTGTAAGCGGCAAAGCTGCTGCGGTCCCTGACTGCAAGGGACAGGTGTGGAGGGGACACCAACAGTAACACAGGAGCCCGTCAGCACAGAGGGTGACACCAACACCACTGACAGAGCCCCACATGCCATCCCAGCTCCAGAACCGTGTTCCCGAGTGCTTTACTGCCCATTTTTGCACAGCACTTTAAACCCAAACATGATTGACCCAGGGACACATGCACGAGTCAGCCTGTTCAGTTCTGGGCCCCTCAGCTCAGGAAAGAGATTGAAGTGCTGGAGGGTCCAGAGAAGAGCAACAAGACTGGGGAAGGGACTGGAACACAAGCCCTATGGGGAGAGGCTGAGGGAGCTGGGCTTGTTCAGTCTGGAGAAGAGGAGGCTCAGAGCTGAGCTCAGCACTCTCTAGAACTACCTGAAGGGCAGTTCTAGCCAGGGGGGGATTGGGCTCTTCTCCCAGGCATCAGCAATAGGACAAGGGGGCACGGGCTTCAACTCTGCCCGGGGAAATTGAGGCTGGAGATGAGAAAGCAATTCTGTGCAGAGAGAGTGGTCAGGCATTGGAATGGCTGCCCAGGGAGGTGCTGGACTCACCGGCCCTGGAGGGTTTTAAACTGAGATTGGACATGGCACTTAGTGCCATGATCTAGTAAACGGACTGGAGTTGGACCAAGGGTTGGACTTGGTGATCTCTGAGGTCTTTTCCAACCCAGTCCATTCTGTGATTCTGCGTTCCTGGGAACCAGCACACAGCCAGCGATGGTTTTCAACCAGCATCTCCCTGACAGCCTGTTGGCAACGGACACGTTCTCCTTCTGTTTAATGCAGATACAAACGCGTTCCCAACAGATTCCCATTTCAACCGCCCTCGCTGTCACAAGCAAGTCACATGCCCTATCAGAATCAGGACGCTTTATTTGCTTTTAAAGCGTTCGTGCTCCAAAGAGACGCAAAAAATGAAGAGAGCGGACGATGGGTGCAGAAAAACAACACGTTGGTGCTTCCCTGAGAACAATCACAACACCAACTCCAGATGAGGTTGTGTTGAAGCCCGACCCATCAGTAGCACATTCAGCCATTCCCCGAGCGCTGCCCGCCCAGGACATATCCAGCCAAACGCATTTCTCCAGGACCAGCGCTGTGCTCCGAGTTCAAGAATGCACCTTATTTTTATAGGACACAAAAGCAGGACGGCATGTGGCTTTAAATACACAAAGCAGCGCTATCCACTGCATTAGCTTCATCATGCAAATCAACCCCCTTGCTACAGGCATTAAGAGTGAAGGCTCAAATAGCTTCCTGCAGCAAAGTCACCTTGGAAATACCGAGGAATTGGAGTTCCCAGTAAAACAGGACTGAACAGCAGCTGTAAAGAGTGTCCCGATAACTTATGAGCCAAAAGATAACGTCAAACCCCGAGGGAACAATTTGTGGAGCGCGCAGGACTCGCTCATCTTATACGATGAGATAGCTCTATCTTAACTGCTAATCGAAAGGTAATAAGCTAAGCATCTCACACCAACGTGAGGAATCCTCCTCTTTGCATTTACTTAGCACTGCGGCCACACAGCAAGGTGCAAACCTTAAGAAACGCTCGTGCCAGTTATTAAACAAGCCAGAACTGTTTCAGTACCCACAACACGCACTGCAAACGCAGAATAGCTGTCAACATTAGTCCCCCGTGAAAACGCCAACTCCGATCAGAGCACATGAACGAATGAGCCATAATACTCACGAGAAACCCACAGTGAACTGAAAGTGAACTCCACCCTCTCGGTAAAGATTTCACTGCTATAGAAACTATGATTAAACACACAGGGCTGTGAGTCAGCTACCTGGAACGAAGGGACGCCGGGGCAACCGCGGGAGCACCGAGCACCAGCCGGCAGATGATATTTGGGTCACCAAAGACACCCCCCAGCATCCCAAACCCGCAGCATCGCTCAGATGCTTCTCAGTTCGCGTTAACACTTAATCTTCCTTACTTTGGGGGTTACTTTGTTCAGGGGGGTTTTGTTTGTGGTTTTCTTTGGCAGCACTCAAAGTTGCACACACTCATCACAGGAACGGGGCCAACAGTTTCCAATCCATTTTGACACGAACTGGGTAAAGCACCGAAAACCCAAGCGCAGATGCCTCCGGCCCAGCTGCGTCTCTCTCCACGGCGTTTCCAATCGAGGCCGCAGAAAAGCCGGAGGACGACGGGCACGGCTTAGCAGCAGCTCCCTGTTCTGCAGCCTGAACAAAGTGGATTTCAAAGAGGTTTAATTTTCCCAGAGACTAATGCTCTCAAATCAGAATAAATCCTCCAAAAGAAGAGATTATCCAGAAATTTACTAGTTAGAAATGTTAATACATCCAGTGTTTATGCAAGGATTGCTGCTCTCTCCATGCAAAAGCATCACCTGTACAATTTCATACTAAAGGAGAAGCAGATTTCTGCTGGTTTTCCCCCCCCACCTCCCTTTCCACACCAAAATGTAGCACAGCAGCTTTGTAAATACCACTTTCCAAGAGCAGCAGTAATTTAGTGAAGAATCAAGGCAAACTTGTTCCTATCACACTAGGAAAGCTCTGGATAATCCTCTCCTGCAAAGGAACTTAACACAGAAAACAAGATCTACAGGCAGAAAAGTCCAGTGTGAAACCTGGAAAAACACTGAAAAAAAAAAGCAGAGCTGAAACTGTAAATCACATGTTCATAAAACACAGGACGTGGTGCAAATGAAGAACGAACGACTGGAACACTGCTGATTCAACCAGAGCATGGCAGCAGTGCACATACCTGCTACTCAGACCAACGCTTCCTCCTGCTATTCATATTCTACTCACTAAATGCCCCGTTTATACACCGTCCAACACGTAGCACGATGGGACCCAGACCTGTATAACCTGGCTGCTAATTGCAGCCCTTATGGCTGAGATGCATTAATTCATCCCTCTAGCTATGAACACGAGTGTGACTACACCCAGATGTAACCTCAGTGAGGACAAAGAGGATAAAACAGGTACAGGGACCTGCCTGACGTCCAACAGCACGGCAGCAACTCCACTGGGAGCAAAATCGCTCCTCCTGTCCACCCAAGCAGCCTCATTTTCCCTGGACTCACCCTAGTTGATAGGTACACAAGACCCAGTCATTAGAATCCAAATTGAAAGCTTCGTTTGGAAGCTAAAAGCAGATGAGAACTAGTGGTGATTAATGTAATCACTACTGTCAACTTGATTTTGGGGATCTGGCTGTCTCACAGCACTCCTTCAGTCTGCTTTCCAAGCCTGATGCGTTCACACAGGCTTCTGCGTGCCTAACCCTGCAACACATTCGAAACAAGCAAATTAATTTTGAAAATTCCCCGATTTCTTTCTGCCAGATGTATTCTGCATAAAGCCACCACCACCCTCCAGAGGAGCTGAGTATTTTCTTAATGCTCCCCAGAAACAGCCTCGCTGGGCGAGGTACCAAAGGAACCAGCCTAAACTGAGAGACCAGCAACAGCAAACTGAGCTGGTTCCAGTATAAGTTGGGGAATGAGCTATTAGAGAGCAGAGTAGGGGAAAGGGACCTGGGGGTCCTGGGGACAGCAGGGTGACCATGAGCCAGCACTGGGCCCTTGTGGCCAGGAAGCCAATGGGACCTGGGCTGGGTTAGAAGGGGGTGGTCAGTAGGTCAGAGAGGTTCTCCTGCCCCTCTGCTCTGTCCTGGGGAGACCACACCTGGAATCTTGTGTCCAGTTGTGGCCCCTCAGTTCCAGCAGGACAGGGAACTGCTGGAGAGAGTCCAGCGCAGCCACCAAGATGCTGCAGGGAGTGGAGCATCTCCCGTGTGAGGAAAGGCTGAGGGAGCTGGGGCTCTGGAGCTGGACAAGAGGACACTGAGGGGGGACTCATTGCTGGGGATCAATATGGAAAGGGGCAGTGTCAGGAGGATGGAGCCAGGCTCTGCTGGTGACAACCAGGGACAGGACAAGGGGCAATGGGTGCAAACTGGAACACAGGAGGTTCTGCTTAAAGATGAGAAGCAACTTGTTGGGGTGAGGGTGGCAGAGCCTGGCCCAGGCTGCCCAGGGGGTTGTGGAGTCTCCTTCTGTGCAGACATTCCAACCCGCCTGGACACCTTCCTGTGTAACCTCATCTGGGTGTTCCTGCTCCATGGGGGGATTGCACTGGATGAGCTTTCCAGGGCCCTTCCAACCTCTGTGAGCAGCACATGCAGGAACAATATTTTTTTCCAGCCCAGGCACTTCTCTCCCTGCAAATCCTATTTATCTTCATACTCTGAAATATAAATCCCAAATTTATGAGAGGAGTAAAATGGAACAGTAACAGCAAAAACCACTTCTTGCAATGTTAGGTGTCGGATTGAGTTAGCAGGTATGAATTTTCCTCAAGTTTCCCCTCTCTGGTCCTCTATTAACTCTCTTCGCTTTGTGTTGAACAGGTAACAGAAAAGCCAGACGGCCCAAAGCCACAGATAACTTCAAAACTGCTGTGAAATAGCAGGAGCCAAGAGAGCCTGACAGCACTCAAACAACAATCCCACCCAGAGGCTGATATTGCTCGCTAAAGGCACAGCTGAGCCAAGGGAAATCGTGTTTAAACATGCCTGCAACCCCAGTTTTTCTGTCAATAATGTGGGACTGGACGTTAAAAAATTGATTTGGAAGTAGAAGATGAAAAATTCTGTGACCTCCCTCACCTCTGGCCCTGATCCACAGCCGGGAGAACAGGGTACGGATGCACTTGGGAGCAGGATATAAGCACTAATTTAACTCTCAGCACAAGGTGAACGAAGCTGCAGTGACTCTACGGGGAATGTGCCACTTCTCAGCTGCTGCTAATCAAAATGTGTAAGTGAAAAACACTGTTTTAATTATTTGTTCTCTCTTTTGGCATCACACAAATACCCTTTACAGGAGAACAAACCCAACTGGCCACAACAGCCCTTTTCCTCCTTCTGCTGTTTCCCACCTGGCAGTAAATTACACCTGGTTTGCAACACGCAGACTGGACTTAATATCCCCAACAATAAAAGACCAACCTTGCCGGCACAAATCAGACAGTCTATCACTGATTTCAGTAATTATCCTCCTCCTCCCAGGTCCCGGCTGATAAAGATAACCCAGGCAGCACAAGGTCACTGCACACAGGAGCACAGATCAGGAACTGAAATTCCGCGGGTCCATCCACATTTCCACTGCCATTTTTTTAAATGTATTTCCACAGCGCCCGGGGCAGCGTGTTCAGCCAGCAAAGACCAGTCCAAACCCTCTCGACCCCACTTTGATCGCTGTGTAAACCCGCTGAAGCCTCTTCTGCGCTAGGGCACGATGCTGGTAATAGCTGTACCTGCAAACCCGTGTCCTGCCGATCTTGGCAATGCACCGAACCAGCAAAAGCTTTTAGATGGCTCTGGAGCTGGAAGTGATCAATAACACAGCACCAGCAGCACTGCTGTGCACCTCCACGGAGCTCTTGCCAAGGCAGAAATGATATTGATAGAAATCCCCCTTCCAGCAGGCACTGCTACAGCAGCCCACGACCCCACACCTCAACGTTACTGATTTGACTTCAAGTGGAAGAATGAGACAAGAGAACACGAGCCATCCAAAAGCACGCAAACACAGCAAATGCCAAAGTCCCCTTAAAATTGGCTTAGACAGTTTGTTCAAAGCTCAGATTCTCTGAAGGTGATGACCTTTGGCTTTGCCCCCTCTGGAAACTCCACCTCCACGAGCACAGAACAGTTTGCAATCCTCACCTCCTACCTGAAAGCCACTTTTAGCAAGAAAAAAATGAGAGATTATTTCTAAGACACTCTCCACAACAATGTGTTTGTAACACCAAGAGGCCCAAGCAAAACACTGTGCAGACACCAAACAGGACGGTGCCTCTCAGACTTTGATCCAAGTTTATATTAATAAATCAAGGCTTCTCAGTAGAACTCAGGCCAAATATTTCTTGCTTGCACCCTCAAATGCTAGCTGCATTGGGGGGAAAACAGAGATTCACCTCTCCTGCAGACAAGTGGAGGGCAACATTGGTTGATATTAAACAACTAAATCCACGGCAACACATCTCTAATGAAGGGGTTCACTTTTGTGGGTTAATTAACTAAAGGAAAACGTGGCTGCCAGTACCTGTCCAGTCTGCAAAGAAGTTCATATTCATAGCAGGAGCTTTCTGGAGCCGGTAGAGTGAAAAGGTTCAAACCCTCTAGTTTAAGTGCTGTTACACTTTACCAAAGTCCAACCATCTTTACCGAATCTGTCTCAAAAGGCACGTCATTGGAGGAGAGGAGCTCAGTGCAGCAGCTCAAGAAGCGCCAGACATGCACAAACCCACCTCATCAGTATGCACCTTATTTTGCCCCGCGACATCCAGCAGACATGGTTAATTAGTTCGTGATAATGCGCTGCCCATAACGACTTCTGAACTTGGCTGTGCAGCTGGTAGGTGAGCAATGCTTCGCTGTGTTTTGTAAGCAGCATGCCAAAAGGCACAAACACAAAAGAATAAAGTTAACAATCTGTTTACCCAGTCCCTCTTTCTCCTCCCATTGCTGCTGCTGGCCAATGCTTGGGCAAAAAAAAATATATATATATATATATCTTTCCAGGATTCAGCAAAGAGAAATCATTTGGACTGCTCTCAATTTTCCTCTCTCTGTCACCGGTGCTTCATGTTATTTCACACCATCCATCCAGTCACGAGATGAAGCCTGTTCCTTTGACTAATATCATTAAAAGCCTCTCTCTGGAGATAATTAGTCCTCCCTCCCCCATCCCTTCGCCAGCACAACGTGGACAGAGCAGAGTCAGCAGCAAACAAAGACATTCAAACAGCGGGACAGCCAAAGCTGCCTCTCACCTCCACATCTCACCCTCCAAAACAAATCCACACCTCAAGCAATAGAACCAGGAATGCAAGAACAGGATCTATAGATTAAGGGCTTCGTCGTGTAGAGAACAGCAAAACAGCAATTCCTCATTTGCAAGGAGCGTAAATACCAATGCATAATTAGGCATCGCTAGAGGTTTTGCACGGTCACCTTTCAACCCCGAAAGATCAACTTGAGTCATTCAAAACCAGCGGATAAGAGTAAGAATCGGGAAAGCTGCAAACTTTTACCTGCGGTCCCCAGCCGGCAACAAATCACACCAACCTCCACACCTCACATACAGAAAGTCCTGAGGGCAGAGACAAATGAAGGACAGTCCCCATTTGAGACCCACGGCTAAAGATTCACAAAATCCTGTATATCTATACGCTCACTCCTCACCTGGAACCTGCTCTTGGATGTTGGGGTGCAGCTTGGAAGGAGTTAAACCCCCAACCCAGAGCCAGCCTAAGGTCCGACCACGGGCCGGTGCATTCGCTGCCGGACTAACGCGTGACCCCACCGCGCAGGAAAGAACTGGAAACTGTTATCGCCGCGGCACTGACAAGTCAGCAAGAGCTACTAATTAAATGATAAAAATAGATCTCTGAAAGAGCTGCTTTTTTTTTCCCCTGACACAAAGCTGAGGCCCTAATGCTGCCGCACAGCCATTAGTTTTCCACAGGATCCAAACACACGAGCAACAAACAAAAAGCTTTTCACACTCATTAAAAAAAACAACACCCACGTGGCACTTGTTTGTAGAAAATCTCAGCTAAAAATTAGGAAATCAATTCTGAATGACATGGAGCATCTGTCCACCACGTACACTTCAATGGAAGGAGGAATGAGGTGACATCTTTGCCCCCACCAGCCGTATTAGCTTCTTTACACTCCCTGCAGCCCAAAGTTCTGGTTTTGCCTAAAAAATGACCATGTTTTGAGGTGACCCAGGTGGTCCCAAGGACATGTGCAACTTGCCCCGTGCACAGCACCCCTTAAACCAGCGACAAAAAGCTCTTATCAGTGCAACCTCCACCATTGTGTGGGTTTTGCTTCACACCCCCCGCCAGGCACAGGTTTGGTACAGCTCATAACTGAATATTCATCACTGACTAACAGACCTGCAGGAACTGCAGCGTCAGTGATTTTTAATACATATAATGCCCCAACACACGCCAAACACAATGAAATCTGATCAAAATAGAAGCCGTTTGTTTAAATACAAGTGATTTGGCTCTCAAAGCTGTCATCAAATTAAACTGGAAATCAAATTAAGCAGTGATTGAATGAAGGAGAAGGCTGTATAATCACAGATTACTGATCCAGCGGCATGAAAACAAGGACGCAATCACATTCCCCTTGTTTTGTGGCAGCCTCAACCATATTCCCAGAAGGATTCCCCTCATCTCCCAGGACTCGAGGATGCTCTGTGCCTCACATACGGCTCATTTCTCGGTAGCCCAGAAGGAAAACGTTCCTTACACAAACACCCTTTGAGATATTACCCGATAACAAACCCAGCCCTGTGAAAGTACAAGCTGACACACTTTAAACTGCGCTAATTTGGGACAAACCAGAGCAGTCATTTCCAGCGCTGCTGGGAAGAACAAGTTTAAACCTCCTCTGAATGGGAAAAGGGGTTTGTTGCCATCAGCGTCGTCCAAGGTATTAATTTAAATTGGCGTAGCTGTGTGCCAATGCATTCCCTCCGAAATGGCTCCATTTGGGCTTTAGTTACCCCTTTTTTTGCACTGTCATTAGAGAAGGAATTTAAACTATGTAAAATTACAATCTTAGGTCTTGTCTACTCTTAAAAATAATTTTGATTAATTTAAACAGTAGGTTTGAGGAGTAACAGACATTTATAATGAAATGATAGGCAGAGGACTATAATTCCACTCCAGTAGAACTTACACAGCACTAACATCAAGCTAATTCAGCTGAACCCTCCCTTTACCCACCAAGAATGGACCACGACAAACTTCATCATTCTCCTTCCACTGGGAGCAAACCTGAGTCTGCCCAGGACCTGCTGATGTTCAGTTTTCAAGTTTAAAACTCACTCCTGTACAAGCCAAGGTTTCTTTACAGAGAGATGCAATCACAAGCATCCTCACTTCTCTTTCTAGGCTTGTGGAAGCAGCATTTCAACTTTCTAAGGTTTAAGAGGAGCTTTTTACTTATTTTCAGCCTCGATTAAGCACCTTCTCACCTCATTCACTTTATTTATTCAGCTCCTCCAGCCCCAGAGAGGGGCACCAAGCCCTCACCCACCTGCACCTGGACAAACACACCCCAGTGCAAGAGAGGTAAATAATTCATCTGCACACAAACACAGGGAAGGAACAATTAGAGGAGAAAGCACAGCAGCGACGTTTCGAATTTCAGCCAAGACGAAGACAGAACAGATCAAACAAAGAAATACCAAAGGGGCTGCCTCGGAAAGAACTTAAAGGTGAAAGCGCTCGCACAGACACCAACAGGACGGCAAACGGGATGAAAAGCGGGTTTTACTCTGCGCCGCGGCCCGAGCCCCCGGCGGCAGCGCACGGCCCGCCCGGCCCGCCTTCCACAGCCGCTCCTGGGGCAGCTGGGGCCGTGAGCCGGGTCCCGGAGGAGCTTCCCCAGCCCGGCCCCGCGGAGCTCCGGGGTGCCCGGCGGGCAGAGCACGGCCCGGAGTGACCGCCGGGCCCGGCCCCCGCTGCCCTCACCCCCCGGCGCTCCCCTCACACCCCCCGGCGCTCTCCTCACACCCCGGCACCCACACAGGCCCCGGCACCCACACAGGCCCCTCTCGCCCCCCGCCGCCCCCCGCTCACACACCGCCCGCGCCACGCAGCGCTGCCGCCCGGCACAGGAGCCGGGCCGGGCCCGGCCGCCCCCCGGCGGTGCTCCCCGGCCGGCCGCGCTCACCGCCTGCCCGCGGACACCGGCGCCCTCCGCCGCTCCCGGGCCGGCCCGCCGGAAACCTCGGGGGGAAGAGCCACGCGGAGCATGCCGGGACATGTAGTCCGCCCGGCGAGACCACGCCTCCCTCGGGATAGGCCACGCCCCTTTATGACGGGTCACGCCCCCTTATGGCGGGCCACGCCCCTTATGGCGGGCCACGCCCCCTCGCTGCGTATGGGGGCAGCGGGAGGGACGTGAAGTGGGATCGGGGAATTTGGGGGGACGCTGGCGGGGGGAGCTGGGGGGGGGCCATGGGAATTTGGAGTGGGGGTGATAGGGTGCTGTGGGGGTTGCAGTGAGGCTTTGAGGTCAGGGGGTGACAGGGGTCATAGGGGTTTAGGGGTGCTGGAGGGGCGTGTGGTAAGGCTTTGGGGTCAGGTGGTGCCCTGGGGGTCAGGAACTATTTAACGTCCTTAAGCAAAACAAGATAATATATTTATTTATGTACATATATATATATATATGTCAGAGCTCAAACGTCACCAAACCTCCGTACCAGCGCTGCTGCGGGTCCCCAGCGAGCGGCGCTGCCGCCCCGGGAACGCGGGAGGAGTGGCAGCCCCGGCCCCCCCGGGAACGCGGGAGGAGCGGCAGCCCCGGCCCCCCCGGGAACGCGGGAGGAGTGGCAGCCCCGGCCCCCCCGGGAACGCGGGAGGAGCGGCAGCCCCGGCCCCCCCGGCGCGACCGTGGGAACGTCCCGGGGGCTGTTAGGGCTGCAAATCTATTGCCGGGCAAGGAAATGGAGGGTTGAGGGGAGAGCGGCGCCCGTGGAGCTGGTTTGTTCCCCTCTATTGCCCGAGCATAGAATCACGGAATCACTTCGGTTGGAAAAGACCTTCAATATCGTGTCCAACCACTCCCCAGCCCTGTCCCTGCCCCATGTCCTGAGAACCTCATGTCCGTCTGTCCAGCCCTCCAGGGCTGGTGACTCCAGCACTGCCCTGGGCAGCCTGTTCCAATGCCCCACAGCCCTTTGGGGAAGAAATTGTTCCTAAATCCAACCTCACCCTCCCCTGGCGCAACTTGAGGCCGTTTCCTCTGCTCCTGGCGCTTGTTCCTGGGGAGCAGAGCCCGACCCCCCTGGCTCCAAGCTCCTTTCAGGCAGTTCAGAGATCAGAAGGTCTCCCCTCAGCTCCTGTTCTCCAGCTGAACCCCCAGGTCCCTCAGCCTCCTCCTCCCTTGCCTGTCCCTTCCGCACAGGTCACAGTGCGGCACTCCAGCTGCACAGTCCCAGGGCATTCCAGTGTCCCCAGTGAGGGTTTCACAGGGTGGGAGGGAAGGGACCGGCCTCTGGTCACTGTCTTAGCTCACGGGGACAGAATGTGTCCTGCCCATGGAGCCCAAAATATCCCCAGGCACGGTCCATCCCGGCGCCAGCCCCAGTTCCCTGTGTAACCCACACCGTGCCCAGTGCCACCAGGTCACCATGGGGCAGACACCGTCACAGGGGTGTTGCTGCTTCTGCAGGGTGTTTCAAAAAGATAAACCCAATTTGAAAACATTAGATATGAATTAAAGTATTATGTCATCATTGTGCAGCAGGTGGAGAGAATATAGATCCTTGAGGAGCTGCTTTGTTTCCAGCCTGAATTTATCTACTTTGGACTTTGTCAGCCTTAAAGGCTCATTTAGCACAGCCCACAATCATTATTATTATTATTTTCCTATTGCATTACTGCATTTTTTAAACACCACTAACATTATGTTTTTAAACTGAGGGCAATTGTAATGCAAACAAAATGCATACATTGGGATCATAACTATCAGCTGCAGGTAGGGAGATTATTAACATGCCTATTGCCCTGCGAGATGGACAATGAAAGCTGCGGATAAATTATAGACGTGCTTATAAATTGCAGACCTTGGTTAAACACAGGGTGAGGAATTGATTCGTTTATAATTGTGACCATCTGAAAAAGGGAAGGGGATTAAAACGGCACAATGACCCAGGCAATGAGTTAAAGGAGACCCACAGTGCCAACTCACCCACGAGCTGTTTGAAGCTGTAGTGGAAAAATGAGAGAAAAATAAAGCAAGGACCGGTCCTTCCTGGGCGCTGCTGCTGCTGGGGGGAGCAGCACAGGAACCGCTGGGTGCCCACGGTTAATCCTTTGTGGATTTGAAATAAATCTGGGGAGGAAAACTTGGAGCGCAAACCAAGACTTGCTGCTAAGACCAAGCTTTGCAAGACCACAGGGGGAAAAAAGGATTAAAGTCACACTTTTAAGAGCCTTCACACTTTGCAGCTCCCCGAGTGAGGGGTTTAAACATAAGCCGGGGCTGGAGGTTGGGCACTGGGTTGGCATCAGCGCTCCCTGGGGACACAGTGGGGATGCACCCCACTCTGCAGGGGCTCCCTGGATCTGGCTCCCTGGGGACACAGCCGGGATGCACCTCGCTCTGCGGGGATGGGGCTGGTCCCCCCATGGGGCTCTTATCAGCGCCTCCCAGGGGCTCCTGCTGCACCTCGATACGCGCTGGGCTCCAGGTCACAGGGCTGCGGCGCCCACAGTGCCACGTCCACCCCCGCCACAGCAACAGGGCGTCCCACAGGACACCCACCTTGGGGTGAGAACCGGTGCCCCAAATCCTGGCTACACCACAGAGAGGTTGCTGCAAGGAGGGCGCACTGGAGCTGAGCGCACCCCCTCATACAAATGGGGAGCGCACGGGCTCCCCCCCTTTTTCCCCCTTGAACAACGCAGGGTGCTCCCACCCACCCGAGAGCTGTGAGACCCCCATCCCAAATTTTGCATGTGCAGGATGAGTCCCTGGGGCTGAGCAAGAGCAAAGGGAAGCCGCAGCTCGCGGGCGCTCGCTCAGCAGCGCTGCCCTGCACAGGCGCCGGGAAAAAAGAAAGCAAATAAATTAAAAAAAGAACAATTTTATTTATTTCAAACACGATCTGTAGCAAAGTCACAGTGGCATTTCCACACCCGGTCAGGAGTAAATACACCCCCCAAAAAAATAAGGGAAATAATTTAACTGGAGCTACGGTTCAGCAGCGACAAACCTGACAAACCCGGAGTGGCCAAGCAGCGGGTGACGCTGCCGGACGCGGCCCCGCGCTCCAGCAGAGCCGGGAGGGGGGGGTCTCCCAAACCGACACCCCCGGCGACCCGCGCTGCTGGGAGATGCTCCGGCGCATCTGGGTAACGCCACGGCCACCCACGTCCCACACTGTCACCTCCCAGCAGGCACTTCCCAGCTCCAGTCACAGGATGGGGCTGGTTTAACCCTCCCGCAGCCCCCCAGGGCTGGGTTGGGGTCTGGCTGCACCAGGACCCATGGGGAGCAGCTGCGAGCACCCCCAGGCACAGTGGGGACATCCCCGTGTCTCAGCAGGCACCGCACGCAGCTGGGACACCCTGGAGGAGCCACAGTCTGTCCCCCAGCCACAGGGACACTAGTGTGGGGGGACCCAGCTCGGAGACGAGTGTCACCAGGGCTGGATCCTTCTCACTCCCCGCGGGGCCTTCCCAGGGTGCGAGGCAGAGATCTGGGGTCGGGGTCCCAGGGCAGCATCCCCCCCAGCACTGCAAGTCTTCCAGCACAACAAGACTCCAAGAAGCTGAGGTAAAGCCCACGATACCCGCAAGGACAGTCCTGGTGGCAGCAGGTGACACAGAGGTGACACCACGGCAAAGGCAGCACCCCCGGTTTGGCTTCGTGCAGCCTCACCCCAAAAAAGGCACAGAGCAGTTGAGCACCCCCAGATCTCAGGGGGTTCCTGGCACTGGTGGCATCTCAGTTGTCCCCTCTCCTAGGCGGGGGGCAGGGGAACCCCTCCTTTCCTTCCACAGCTCCAGGCCCCTTTTTGGGGGGAGACAATATTCCAGCAAAGTCTTTAGGGTCCCAGCTCCCTCCTGGCTTCTCGCCCCAAAGCTGGGGGATGAGGAGGAGGAGGGAGCGAGGCCGGTCAGGTCATGTAGCGGGTGACGGCTCTCAGGGCGTAGAGCAGAGCCGCCTGCATCCGAGCCTCCAGCAGGAGCAGGTTGACGTGCACCTGCAAGAGAGAGCGCGGTCAGGGCGTGGGGGCTCAGCACCACCCCCAGCCTGCCAGGATGGGCAGGGATGGGGCAGCACCTTTTCCGAGTGCTTGAAGTGTCTCCAGAACTGCGTGTACGTGCGCTTGGTTGTCTTCTCCGGGTAGCAGGCCACCGTCTTGATGTAGATCTTCAAGCTGCGCTCCAGGAGCTGGTTCACCTCCCCATAGTCATAGTCATCATAGCTGGGGGAGAGAGGATGATGTGTTACTCCGCATGTAACCCCCCCATTGACACACCCCAAGGGCTTTCTGGACTGACTCTGAGCCCCCGAACAGCATCGCCTTGCCTTAGACTAAGCAGCAGCAACAGCATCACCAAGACCAAGTCTTAGAATCGCAGAACAGTTTGGGTTGAAGTGACCTCCCTAGCTCCCCCAGTGCCCCCCTGCCATGACAGGGACATCTGCACCAGCTCAGGGTGCTCAGACCCCGTCCAGCCTGGCCTGGGATGTCTCCAGGGATGGTTCATCCACCATCTCTCTGGCCAACCTGGGCCAGGCTCTCACCACCCTCAGGGCAACAATTCCTTCTCATGTCCAGCCTGAATCTCCCTCCTTTAGTTTAAACCATCACCACTTGTCCTATCGCAACAGCCCCTGCTCAAAAGTCTGTCCCATCTTTCTTATCGTCCCCTTTTAAGCCCGGAAAGGCCGCACTAAGGTCTCCCTGGAGCTTCTCCTCTCCAGCTGCACACCCCAACTCTCAGCCTGTCCCCAGCAGAGCTGTTCCAGCCTCGGGTCATTCCTGGGGCTCCTCTGGCCCCTCTCCAGCAGCTCCATGTGTGTCCTGTGCTGAGGACCCGGGGCTGGACCCTCACAGGCTCTACGCAGGGCACACAACAGGCTCCAGCCATGGCCTGGGGACCTTGGGGACCTACCGAATGCCAAAGACACAGTGGACGTAGTTCCAGATGGCCCTGCGCAGCATGGACGTGTCCACGCCGCAGTGCATGGCGATGGTGTTGTACGTCAGGTTGTAAACCACCTGGAACTTCTCATCCAGGAGCTGCCCCACGTCGGGGTACAGGCGGTTGATCAGTGAGTAGCCGTGGTCCTCCCATGTGTAATCCTGCCGCAGAAAGGATGCTGGGGTAGGGGCTTGATGGGGAAATGTGGGGTCCCTTCAAATCCAGGGATGTAAGCTGGGGTCTCCCCCAGAACGCTGACCCCCAAAACCATTAGTGACCAGTCATGCTGCTACTCCCAGCCCTTTGCTGTCTGCACCCGTGCTGCCCACAACGCTGGGGACACCCCTGCTGTCCCCGCACTGACACAAGCAGGACCTGTCACCCAGCCCATCACCCTGTCCCCTCCGGCTGGCGCGGGACCACGAGCACCCACCTGTGCCCGGAAAGTGGGGGGCGCCTGCTCGCCCCTCCGCGTGAAGTCCTTGTAGCCAAACTCGGGGTCCTCCACAAAGCAGAGGACGTTGGAGTGCAGGGAGTGATCCGACAGGTCTACGAGGCAACGAGTGCTGTGTGACACCAGAGCAGCAGCCCTGCAGCTGGGGGCCCCATCCTGCTCCTCCCTCCCTCCCCTGTGATACCCCCAGCCCGCGGGGACCCCAACCCAGCCAGCTGCCCCCCTGCACCTCCTCACCCGAGGGAGCAACCAGCAAACTCTCCGTCTTCTCCAGTTCGAAGCGCGTCGCCATCTCCTCCTGCGTGACGCCCTCCTCCTCCAGCTGGCTCTCCTGCAGCAGCTTCATCCTCTCCATCAGCACCTCCACCTCCCGCAGCCCGTCCCTGCCCTGGCCGAGCAGAGGGCAGAGTCAACAGAGGGGCCGCAAGCCCAGAGCAGCCCCAGGGGTGCTATGAAGAGTGGATCTGCCTCTGGGGGTGTCCTGCCCAGAGCGCAGCCGCTCCCCTGCCTCATGGCGGGGACTGTGAGGAGGGGGATGCCCTGCGGAGGATGCGACTGCACAGGGGATCATAGAATCATGGAATCATTTTGGGTGGAAAAGACCCCAAGACCATCGAGTCCAACCATCCCCCACCCCTGTCCCTGCCCCGTGTCCTGAGAACCTCATGTCCGTCTGTCCAGCCCTCCATGGCTGGTGACTCCAGCACTGCCCTGGGCAGCCTGTTCCAATGCCCCACAGCCCTTTGGGGAAGAAATTGTTCCTAAATCCAACCTCAACCTCCCCTGGCGCAACTTGAGGCCGTTTCCTCTGCTCCTGGCGCTTGTTCCTGGGGAGCAGAGCCCGACCCCCCTGGCTCCAAGCTCCTTTCGGGCAGTTCAGAGATCAGAAGGTCTCCCCTCAGCTCCTGTTCTCCAGCTGAACCCCCAGGTCCCTCAGTCTCCATCACCCTTGTGCTCCAGCCCCTTACCAGCTCCGTTCCCTCCTCTCAACTCGCTCCAGCCCCCTAGGGTCCCCCCTTACCCGGGAGCCCCCCGTGCTGTCATCAGAAGCAGAGCTGCTGTCGCTGTGGGGTGAGGGGGGCCGGCAGCCGTGCCCCCCATCCTGCTCCTCCTCGGGGTTGATGCCGCAGCCGAAGACGAAGGAGGCGAGCGAGTGGTAGTGGGTGAGGAGCACCAGCGCCTGCACCAGCTCCGCCAGCGACCAGCTGTGCTCCCCCGTCTTCAGCAGCGCCTGTAAGGCACGGGGGGGTTGGAGAGACCCACCAGCCTCCCAGTTCGCTGTGCTGCACCCCCCATCACAGCCAGGCTAAGCCAAGGGCAGGGGGGCATCTGGGATGTGCCTCCCCAATAAACCAGCTGTCACCAGGACAGTCTCAGCCAGGGGGGTGTCACCAATTGGTGATTTAGGGTCCTGCTTGCCACAGGGTGAGGGGGTTGAGTGCATCTGCCACAGGGGGACAAGCCACCCCTTCCCCATCCCTCAGGGCAGCACAGCCCCTGCCCTCCAGCTCAGAAACTCTCTGAAAGGGTTAAATCTGGGGGGTTGTGCAAGCAGGGATGTGGCCGCTGGGGTCAAGCCCCCAAAACCAGAGTGTATTTGGGGGGGTACACACACCCTGCAGCAGCAGCATCTGCTCTCACCTCGATGTGCTCCTTGGTGATGAGCCAGGGCCGGTGCGCCAGCAGCTTGTTGATCTCGTTGAGGTTCCTGAGTTTTTGGGGGGCACAGTGCAGCCCCTGCAGCCAGGCCGGGTTGCCCCCCACCTGCAGGAACTCCTCCATGTGCAAACCCACCAGGTAGGTGCACTGGTGCCGGGCCGCTGCCTGCGGGAGAGCCGGGCGGTCACCCCCCAGCACCCGCCAGGGACCCCCACAACGAGCCCTTGGAGGAGCCAAGGCAGGAGCCCCCCACATCCCCCTTGGGGAGATGAGCCCAGACAGGGCGCTCTGCCCACCTCCCACCCCATTATCAGTTCAGGTCCCCAGCTGCCATGGAAGCGGGGGGGACGCTGGTATACCCTGGGTGGGCACCAACGCAAAGGGACTCCAGAGGGGGCCCCAAATACCTTCCTGCCTCCAGGAAATAAAACAAAGAACCCCAACAACCACACTGGGACCATATATACCCTCCTGGGACCCCCGCCCCCAGGACCCCCCCGTCCTCACCATGATGGCAATGTAGTGGCGCTTGTGGTAGGGCAGGGGCCCGTCCATGCGCAGCAGCAGGTACTGGGTCTTCCAGAAGCTGCTGAGATACTGGGGGTGCAGCCCCATGACCATGGTGATGTTGTCCACCCTCCCCGCCGACACGAAGGCTTCGACCAGGAGCTGGTGCCGGCTGCTCTGCGCACCTTCCTGCAGGATCTGGGGAGAGGAAGGGGGTGACGGGCTGGGTGCTGCTGCCCCCCCATTCTGTAACAGCCCCCCTAAAATACAGGGAGACCTCCACCCCATCAGCAGGACCCAGGAGTGCCCACCGCATGCTCACCCTGTTGGTGCTGCCCATCCGCCTCCCCGCCCGGTACGGACACCTCCGACCCGCGCTGCCCGTGTCCCCCCTCCCGGCGCCGGGGGACAGCGGGTGACCGGAGGGCTCCATGTCGGACCCCGCACAGCTCAGCCCGCAGGTCGGGTTGTTTGTTTGGGCTCTGGTGTGGAGCTGGGAGGAGATGGGGCTCAGCCCCCCCAGCATCTCCACCTCCAGCGTGGTGACGAAACCCGGTGCTATCTCCGTCAAAGGGGGAACCATCTGGGACAGCGGCAGCGGGTGCCAAGATAGGGCTGGTGAGCCCTGGGGATTTCTGGTCACGGCTTTTGGAGGGCGGGGGGGTGGAGCAGGACAGGGGGTGCAGCCCCTTTGCAGCACAGGGAGAAGACACCCGCGCTGTGTGAGTGGGGAAACTGAGGCATGGGCAGGGCAGTGATCGGGGGCAGGAACACACCGGGGTGGAAATAACACAACTGCTCCCCCACCCTCTAAAACAAGACACCCCCACCCCCTGCTGCCACAGGGGTACCCCGAGTGGGTGACCCTTCCCCATCCCAACCCCTTCCCCAGCATCCCCCCCGAGCTGGGCAGTGGTAACTGAGGTGTGGGGATCCCTCCTTACCAGCCCCCTGTCCCCAACCAGGGCAGGGGGTGTTGGGGACCCCCCTGGTAGGGAGGGACACACCCACCCCAAACCATCCCCATGGCTCTTACCTCTTCCAGGGGGATGAAGGCGCTGGGCCCCCTCCCCAGCTGCCACGGGACCTTCACCCCTTGATCCTACGGGGGGAAAAGCAGCAGCTTTAGCCTGGGAGCAGGAGCCACCGAGTGTCACCGGTGGGATGAGCGCGGTGGCACCGGAAGGGGTGACGCAGCAGCCATGGGGACACGCGGCCATCGCCCTTGCGTCAGGCCGGGCAGCGCCTGATGAAATCGGGCGGGGGTGTTGCTCCGCACCCCCGGGAGGCGTGTGTGACACATGGGGACCGTGCCAGGACACCGGAGCCGTGCCAGGACACCGGAGCCGTGCCATCGCATGCCAGGAGAGCAGAGACACCCCCTCGCTCCCAGGTCTCAGTTTACAAGCTCCTCGGGACAACACGGGGGAAAGGGAGCGCGGGGGGACCCGGGGGCCAAGGGGCAGGATGGCTCCAGCCTGGGCCCCAGTCCAGGCGCTGCAGTTCGCAGCCACCGGCATAAACACAGCACCCGATAACCCCCCCGGGGCACGAAATGCCAATACACATCACCAGTTATTTTTCCCCCTCCCCTCTTCAGACCCGTTAATGTAATTAGAACAGAAACGAGTCACCCGCTTACAGGGCAGCTGCTGCTCTCTGCACTCCAAACACAAGGTTTAGCTCATCTTTGACCCCCCATGCCCCATCTCCCCCCTCCCAGGGAATAGTTTCCATGCTATATTTTCTCCAAGCAGATATTTTTCTCCGGGTAGGGTGCACATGGGGGATGATGCAAACAGGAGCATAATGGGGCCAGGACCCCCCAGCCCTCCTGCTGCAAGGGTCTCTGTGCCCATGGGGACCCCCCAGCCAGCCAAGGAGCTGAAACCCAGGGACACAGCAGAGACCGAATCCTCCCCCATCCCAATTTTGCGCTGCAGCGTCCCACCAGCTCCCAAGGTTGCAGCCGTGCAGGGGAAACTTCTCCACCTGCATCACAGCAGCACCCATGGGTGCCAACGGGGGGACACAGCACCCAACCCCGAGAGCTAAAATAATCCAATAACCCCTCCCAAAACACCCACAGAGAACACAGAAGCCAGCGTGAGGCTGGGAGAAAAGAGGATGGAAAAGGTTTCAAGTGCTCTGGAAAGGAGGTGAGGGGGAAGGGGGCTGGTGTGTGGTCCCCCCAATACAGGGGGACAAGGCGCTTGCGTGACACCAGGGCTGAGAAGGGGCATTTGGCAGACGTGCGCCCGCAGCATCGCTGTCCCCGGTGCAGGGGCCGGCGGTACCAGCGCAGGAGATGCTCGGGGGGAAGCACCCGCCTCCTCCCCCCATTTCTGCAGAAACCCCCCAGGTGCCCTCACTAACAAGAGCCAGGGTGGCACCACAAGGCTGGGACCCATCCCCGAGCACAGGGGACAAAGGCACTGACCCCCCGTTCCTGGCACCACCCAGTCAGGCAGGTGCTCTCCCCAGATCACCAGCCCCGTGCCCCGGGGCAATTCCCCCCCACATCCCCTTCCCCCAGGGCTGGCGGGGGCTCCCGGGGAGGCAGCGCACAGACCCCCCGCATCCCATCCCACGGCACAGACAGAAAAGCAAGCACGGCACCCAGCAGCGCGTTCCGAAACAGAGAAGCCTTCAAAAAACCCAACAGCGCAGTCAGACAAACACCTTCCAGCCCATTAATGACGGGGAAGCTCAATGGGAAATCTCTGTTTCCCACCCTGAGCTCAGCATCATCCCAGCACCCCCACAGCCAGGCAGGAGAGGTGACAGCGATGGAGTCACCTGCAGGAGACGGGACATGTCACCGGGGGCCGGTGGCGGCGGGAGAAGGGTACCCGGACACACACAGCCGGGGATGCCGATGGCAGGACCGCACGTCCCGCTTTGCAGCGTGGAGCGACGGGCAGGGAGCCGCTTCCCCCGGGTCTTTTCTGCAGCGCCCTGTGAAGGGATGAGCCCGGGGCCGTCACCGGGAGATACCCAAGAGCCAGGGCCAGGCACAGCCCAGGTGACAGCAGGTGCTTCTCCTGCCGCTGCCTCCAAACCACTGTCACAGCAGCGGGTACGCCCTGGCACCCTCTCCCGAGCGGCACAGGGGTGTAGGGTGGCACGAAGTGACACGGCAGCAGCTGTCGCGATGGCCACACGCTCCCCTCGTGTTGGGCAGTGGGTCACAGCGCTCCCGCCAGCGCTGGGCTGCTGCCACCCCAGCAAAGCCACCAGCGCCCAACTGCCACATGCGCGGGATGCTCCTGCCCTGAGTCACCACGGAAGCCGGACCGGGGTGACAGCGGGAACAGGCTGATGCCATCGCTGCTCCCGGTGCTGAGCTGGCTCTGCACTGACTCACGGTTTGGGGAGAAAGAGCTTTTTCAGTGCTTCAAGAGGTTCCCTGGGAGGGGACAGCAATGGAGAGACACCAGGAAGGCAGGTCCACGGGGGACAGGGCAGGACTGGTGGCTGTGACAGCGAGGAGGAGCCGGGGAGCCCGGCCAGCCCCACCGCTTGTTGGTGACAGCTCAGGGTGACCTTGAAAGGTGCATTTTAATCATCACTACGCAGAGGCTCAGTATGTTTTACTGCATTGAGCAATCCTCAGGGCGCTGCAGTTAACCCTGGCTGCACCGTCACCGGGGATGTCTCACCTCCCGCTGATGGGGAAACTGAGGCACGGAGGCGATGCTCTGACCCGCACCACCACGCCACCCGCTCCCTGGCGCCAGGGTATCGATGGAGCTGCCGAGGGAAGGAGTTAATGCCCTGGGAACAGGAGGACGGGTGCGCTGAGCAGCGAGCCCCCGCCAGCACTGCTGCCAGTGCTTAGTCAGGTGTTGGAAAATCACTCCCAATAAGGCGAGGTTAAACAAACACCATGAAGCCACCTCATAACCCAGCTCCTGCTAAAACCTGTCAGGAGGCTGTGCCTGGGCCGTACCGGGCGAGAGCCGCGCGAGGGCTCGGCCCCGCTGACGCACGGACCCCACATGGGAGTGACTCCTCGGCACGGGCCGCCCCACCGCAACCCCAGCCAGCCCGCTCCCCCAGAGCCCAACCTGGCTGCCACCGCTCTCCAGCGCCAGGGCGCCCCAAATCCCACCCGGCCTCGTCCCGAGGACCCAAAAACGCATCACGGAGAAGAGCGGAGCTGCCAGCCCTGCCCTGCCAAGGTGCTTCCACTCGCCTGGAGTCCCTGCGGTACCTGCTTGACGCTGGAGGCACCCCCGCCACCGCGTCCAGCCCCCAGCCTGCTCCAAGCACCGACTCCAGGTTTCGGCTCACGAGTGCCAGAGCTCCCCAGCAGCACCACTGTCCAGGCTCCTTCCCGCCCGCTGTCCCAGTTTCCAGCCCGTCAGGAGTAGCTGTCCCTGCGGCTACCCTGTGAACGGCTGTTTGGGGAGGCAGAGAGACCCCGTGTCCTGGGGAAGGGGAATGTGGAGCAAGAGGAAAAACTGCAAATGTTTGGGTTTTTTTCAGATGGGAAAATAAATCTTAAAACCAGAGGCAATTCCCAGCATCTCAGGGAACTCGGCAGGTTGCTGCACTGAAGCTGCAGGTGGGTTCAATGGCCCCGGAGGGCCCTGCAAAGCTCCACAGACATTTCAGGCTCGTTTTGCACACTCGACTCCAAATGCAAAAACCCTGGACAATGCAAGAGGTTTTCCCAGACCTTTGGGTTAATGGGACATCAGACAGAACCACAGGCAGCCCAGGAACAAGCCAAACAACTGGACGGAGCCCCTTGATCTCCTGCCAGCTCCACAGCCACCTACCCCAGCGGGCATGTCCCACCGCCAGCTCCTGCCTCAGTTTCCCTTTGCTCCCCAGCCCATTCCTGCGGGCAGGACCTCTGCCCGGCTCCCACACACATTGCAGCTCCTGGAGGGATCAGGGGACCCCAAGATCTCCCCATCCAGCCACCCCAACGTCCCCGTGCCAGGACAGGGCCACCCCAGGACCCCTGGGTGGGATCCCAGCACCCCAGCCTGCTCCCACAACCCAGTACCCTTAGTTTTAGGCTCGCTGCAAATAAGCACCAGGGTTATTTTCGGAGCCCGGCCCCACACGTCCCGGTTTCACCCCTCCCTGCAGCCGGCCGAGGGGACCTGGCCGCGGGCTGGGGACGGGGACAGCGGTCCCAGGGTGGGGGGACACCAGCAGCCCCTCCCTGAGCGACCCCCGGGTGGGCTGCACGGCGGCGGGGGATGCACGGGGAGGGGGAGGCGAAGCGAACCGGGCAGGCGAGCCCCGAGCCGAGCCCTTACCTCGGCGCCCCGCCGAGCCCCGCAGCCCCGGTACTCCTCCAGCCCCGCGGGCGGGCACGGCGAGCCGGCCAGCAGCATGGCAGCGCGGGGAGCGGGGCCTCGGGACCCCCGGGCTGTGAGCGGCCCCCCCGGGCGGGGCGGGGGCTCCCGGTCACCCCCGGTCACCCCCCGGCTCCGGAACGTCCCGCGACCCCCGCCCGCTCCGCTTTCATAGCGCGGCGGCGGGAGGGGCGGGGCGGGCGGCAGCCCCGCCCCCAGTCTCCACCAATGGCAGCGCGGAGGAGTGGCCAAGTAGTAGCTGTTAGCCAATAGGGAGCCGCGGCGCGGGGATGCTGGGGGTTGTAGTTCGCCGCGGCGTCGCTCCGGTGTGAGGGCGGCGGGTGTGAACGGTGCGAACTGCAGCGGGACCGCGGCGGCTGAGCCCCTGGACACGGGCAGGGAGCGGGGGGGTCTGGGGCTCCCGTCTGCGTCCTCTCTGCTCCGAGAGGAACCACAGGATCACAGAGTGTCCTGAGCCGGAGGGACCCACAGGATCAAAGTCCAACTGCTGTCCCTGCACAGGACACCCCACAGCTCACTCCGTGTGGCTGAGGACGGTGTCCAGTCTCTTCTCGAGCACTGTCAGGTTGGGGCTGTGACCCCTCCCTGGGAGCCTGTTCAGTGTCCAGCACCTCTGGGTGAAGAACCTTTCCTAATATCCAGCCTTTTTCTAATAACCGAACTTTTCCTAACGCCCCAGCTCCTGTTGCAGCACCTGACGCAGGGACCCATGGAAAAAGTCTCCTGGGGCCAAAGGGAAAAAAGAGAAAGCTGATGGAAAAGGCACGCGAGAAGCCTGCGTGTTTGCAGGGAGTGGTATTTGTCAAAATTGCTCAGCTGCTCTCAGCCTGTGCACAGAGCGTGTCCCATGGCTGCGTGTGGCCTCGAGCCATCGCTGTGTCCCCCCCCCGCCACCCCACTGCACCCCAAAGCTCCCTAAAGCTTTGCAGAGTTTGAGCAACCCCAAGAGCTTTCCCCACCCATCCCCTACAAGGCGCCCGGCCCCGCACCAGCTCCGGCCGTTTGAGTAACAAACACCAATAAAACAAGGCGAAGGAAGGGAAAACCCCCTCCCGCAGCCCCGGGCAGCCCCAGACAGCAGTGCCGATAACAATCTGGTGCTGCTCGACAGGCTGCACATGGCAAAGTCCAGCAAACAAGAGCCGCTGCACAAACAACTCGGGTTTTGCCTGGCAACAGCCTCCTCCAGCTCCGGCCGCAGCTCCTGCCAATGGAGCGGACGTGTCAGCGCCTCGGCAGCGCGGTGCCGGCAGCACAGCCAGCGGCTGGCATGGCACGGCACGGCATGGCATGGCACGGCACGGCACGGCATGCTGCAGCCGCACCAGCCTCTGCAGGGACACAGCGCAGAGCCAGTTTCAAGTGTCCCCAGGTCGGCTGCACCTCGTCCTTGTCCCGTTCCCGGTGCAGCGCAGCCTGCAGACACCCGTGCTATTTTAGGGGTGTTTTGCACAGGGAGGGTGTGGGTCTGGGCAGTGTTTGGAGCGAGGACGTCGCCTCCTGCTCGCCTGGCTCAAGCCGCCCGAGGTGTTTGCCTCTGCGGTAACACTGATATCATTTGAGAGGAATGATTTGATTTTATCTGATCCAGGTTGTTCCTGCTTTGGGGGAACCTGCTCCCACACTGCCCGGGGTCAGAGACGCTGTTTCAGCCCCTGTCACCCAGGTCCAGCTCCATCGTTTGCTCCTTTGGCAGCATCTCACCCCGCGGGGGCCCTGGAGCTGCTCACACGTGGGGCAAGAGCCAAAATGCTGCCAGTCCCTGGCCAGTGCTGGGGCCACCTGAGGCCACGAGCTGCGGCTTTGCTCTGGATAAACACGTCAGCCCGGAGAGGAAAAGCTGCCCCTTGCTTTGCAGGAGTGAAGGCAACACAGGGCAAGCAAAGCAGAGGGGAGTGCTGCCCCTCTTCCCCCCTTTTTGCCCCCAGAAAGTGGGGGGACAGGCTGAGAGGGACCTGGGGACCCCAGGGCTGTGGGTGTGCGTCGGGCGCTGGTCCAGCTGGAGAGACCGGCCGGAGACGACACCAAATATTTAATATAAAAATATCCCATCAGGACACACCGAGGGCTGTGCCAGGACACTGGCAGGACCGGGCAGCGCTGCGGCCCCTGCGTGCGGAGCAGGGGCTGGAGGGGCTGAGCCGGCCGGGGGTCATGAAGCCGGGCAGGGACCCGCTGGGTGACATGGAGCAGCACGCGATGCCCCATCTGCTCCGCGGCTTGGCCCGCGCTACTGCAGCCTCAGCACTTTTCCCAGCCTGTTTGCAGCGCTCCTGCCCACGCAGCAGCCGGCTCAGGCTGTCACTGGCGTCTTCTGTCCCTGCCAAACGGGGTGACCGGCCACCACCCGCACGGCCACGGGCTCAACCCCTGTGCACCGGGATGCCAACGCTGAGTGCCCAAAACGGGTGACACCGGGCAGTGCCAAAGCGGCTGCAGCATCTCAAGTCCTTTCACCCCACAAGTGTCATCCAAGAAGCCTTGAGGTCCCACTTGTTGTCCCGGTTTGAGCCCAGCAGTGCTCGTTCTTCAAGGAAACGTGACTGGGAGGGTTTCTCGGCGCTGACTGATTCACAGCCAGGCTCGTGACAACCTTCATCGGCAACAGGGTGGCGAAGACAAGATTTCCTCGAGAGAGGAACCCAAGAGCTGAACCCGAACGCCCTGTTTCCAGAAACACCCGTCATGGGAAACAGGCGACCGCTCAGTAATTATTTTGGGACTCACAGTGCCCTGGTTATCAAGGTGTTGACTGTAGTTCAAGGGTGCTGTGAGAAAGCTACACAGGAAGGCAAAGCTGAGTGCTCAGGTGAGTAATCTCGGAGCAAATAACAGGGTTGGCTGGGGACAATCCGCAGCTTGTCCGGCCTTTGGGCGCTTCACCAGCCCGGTGGGTTCGTCCGGCCCAGACCCCGAGGACAAAGAGAAGCAGCAGAGAATCACAGAATCATTTTGGGTGGAAAAGCCCCTCAAGACCATCAAGTCCACCCGTTCCCCACCCCTGTCCCTGCCCTGTGTCCTGAGAACCTCATGTCCGTCTGTCCAGCCCTCCAGGGCTGGTGACTCCAGCACTGCCCTGGGCAGCCTGTTCCAATGCCCCACAGCCCTTTGGGGAAGAAACTGTTCCTAAATCCAACCTCAGCCTCCCCTGAGTCAGCGGATTGTACTGGAGCCCCCATCTCCAGAACAAAGCTTGTGCTCACCTGGCTCAGCTACACAACACAAGTTACTGAAGCTTTAAAAGGATTTTAAGATCCTTGGTGGTTTTGGGGTGTTTTTTTAAAGCCGGTTGCCCCAGGGCGTGTGCCTGAGCCAGCAAGCTCCAGCAATTAGGGAGGAATGGAAGGGAGCTGTTTGGGGGTAATTACCGGTTGGTTAAGTCAATTCAATTCTCCTGCGGGTTTAATTCTGCCGGGTACCCCCTGTCGGGCTGCAAAAGAGTTCACGGTCATTTGCGTACAACAGTTTAAGATCCTTGCCAGGGGGTCTAGAAGTTTGGAAAGGATCTATTTATTCGAATAATTACTTTTCTTAAAAAGAAAGCTCTAATCCTCTTGGTTAGGAGGTCTCAGAAATGCTTTGCCAAAGGTTTTCATTGTGCCCTGAGAGCCCAACCAGCTCCGGTCAGTGGTCGGGAAACTCTGAGCTCCTGCATCCTCAGGAGAGATTCCCGCGGGAACGGGTGGCCAAGCGTCCGCTCACCCGAAACAGGCGAACGGGGAACAACACTGACCAAAAAATGGGAAATCTCTTTTTTGACCTTGATTTGGTGGCTGAGATCAGGATGTAAAATTCAAGTGTGTTCAGTCACTGCCTTAAAAGCATATTTTGCTAAAGCTTTGAAATACAAAATAAAGCAATCACAACCTAAAATAAGTAAATAAAGAAGATACATCCTTGTGTAAACACTGAAGCTGCTTTAGAATCAGTGGATAAACCACCAAGAGAAGGAAATGAGGATGTTAGGCTGGGCCTGGCTCTACCCGCTGACTCAGACCCCGCCTTAGGCACATCAGCTCGGGTCTATCTCCCGACACGCTGCAAACAGAATCGGGTACATTCCAGGGTCCGGCAGGTTTGTGCTGCGCTCAGCAGAGATAACGCGCCCTGCGAACACTCAGCACCGCGCACGCTCCGGCAGGACCCGGGCAGGATGGAGAGCTGGGTGGGGAGAAATTTAGTGTAATATAACAAGGGCAAGTGTAGAGTCTTGAATCTGGGCGGGAACAACCCCAGGTTCCAGTATCAGTTGGGGAGCAGTGAAAAGGGAGCTGGGGGTCCTGGGGACAGCAGGGTGACCATGAGCCAGCACTGGGCCCTTGTGGCCAGGAAGCCAATGGGACCTGGGGTGGGTTAGAGGGGGGTGGTCAGAGAGGTTCTCCTGCCCCTCTGCTCTGCCCTTGAAAAAAAGGTTTAGTTCAGATACTATTAGGATATACTTTGGGAATACATATCTATATATCTATATCTATATCTATATCTATATTTACATAAAATATATATACAGCCATACCACCCTGAGAATGCCTGATCTCGTCTGATCTCAGAAGCTAAGCAGGGTCGGGGCCGGTTAGTACTTGGATGGGAGACCAGTTCGGAATCCCAGGTGCTGTGGGCTGAGCCAGCACTGGGCCCTTGTGGCCAGGAAGCCAATGGTGCCTGGGGTGGGTTAGAAGGGGGTGGTCAGTAGGTCAGAGAGGTTCTCCTGCCCCTCTGCTCTGCCCTGGGGAGACCACACCTGGAATCTTGTGTCCAGTTGTGGCCCCTCAGTTCCAGCAGGACAGGGAACTGCTGCAGAGAGTCCAGCGCAGCCACCAAGATGCTGAAGGGAGTGGAGCATCTCCCGTGTGAGGAAAGGCTGAGGGAGCTGGGAGGAGCTCGTTTGCATCAGTATCTTTAAAAAACAACGTCCTGATCCTCTTGTCTAACAAAACCAAATTGTTTCTGTGCTCTGGCTTCATTCGTGCGGCTGGGGAGGAAAATAGAGAATAGATCTCGTCGGATCCAGCCGGATGGGCCCTGGGAAGCGGGATGTAACCAAGTAACGGGGATCCTGGCAACGGGCTTGGTGGGGAGGATTGAGAGACAGAAACAAAAGTCAGAATGAAGCAAACAACAGAAAAACGGCGTCTCCGTCCCACACGCACCAGACCCACGGCACCAGACCCACTGCATCAGACCCACGGCACCAGAGCCACGGCACCAGAGCCACGGCTGACGCTCCAACCAGGCAGGACATTAATCAGTTCCAGACAGGGAAAGGTGCTGTGGTTGAGCAATTTTTCTCCTCTTTAAGGCAAACAGAAAGTACCAGACACAGCTGAGGAGTTTTTTTAAAACACTTTTACAGTTGTCAGAGTTTTGTACAAATCAAAGCGTCCCTTTTAAAATCTGCATTATTACAAACATACAAAGAAACAAGGTTATTACTACAAATCATCAGCTACTCAACCGCAGGATCAATTTATCACAAACCCCCCATATCAGTATATACAGGGCCTTCCTCCCTCTGGTTATTTCTATATCTCGAGGGAAGCGAAAAAAGCAAAGCCCCCATTTAAAAAACATCCCAGCGACGCGCCTCATTTTCTAAAAACGCGGGAAGTACAAAATCCGGTATTTTCCGGCCGTCGCACTCTGGCAAAGTGCAACTATTTTGTCTTTCTTGTTTTCACATCACAAGTCTCTTTTAAAAACAAATAAAGGAAGAAGAGCGCACCCGGCAGCGCGTGATGCTGCGGCGGCTCCTTCCACGGCGGAAGCCAACGCCAGCAAAAAAAGTGCCTTTGAGTTAAAGGAACGAAATAAAGGATGCAAAAGAAATAATAAATGACAATGTCTAGTTAAAAGCTCAACAAAAGCCCTGACAGAGCAGCCAGCCCCGCAGCAATAGGACAATTTCTCTTCTCCATAACCCACCTTTGACTCTGCACTGAGGTTTCAGCTTCTGCTCCTCCGTCCTGATGGTCTCGGAGCCCTGAGATGTTTCTCCAGCCCTGGGTGGAACGCGGTGCTGGAGCTTGTGGTGCTTTTCCCACCTCCACAGCGGCCAAGTGCTCTTTATCCCCTCTGCGCCGCAAAAAGCTGGAGCCTGGGGAGCCGGCCTGGCTGGAAGGGCCCGTGGTCTCTGTGCTGTTTTGGAGAGGCACGTCCCTGGTGCAGGGAACTTCCGTAGCCCTTTTATTCTGCTGTTTGGTTTTTGCGGGTTTTTTTTAATCAGCAGTGAGAAATGTCCCTGGAGAGCCCCAAAAAAACACTCCCTGGCTTGGGGTGCTGCCTGAGTAAGCGCTTTCCCGGAGCCAAACTGGCTCCTGCGCCTGGAAGGGAACGGGGCAGGGAGAAGGGAGCTCGATCCAGGGATGATCCAAACCTTGAACTCTCCTCCTCTAAAGAAAAGGAGTGAGAGGCGCTTGATCACACTGAGCTGCAGAAGCCACCAATGTCCCAAAGGTCACCAAGTCACCGAAGGGGGGAAAATGAGGTGGGTTGGGGTCTGTATCATTACGTTCTCGCTCCCAATGCAAAAGCTCTCGTAACAAAACAAGAAAACACAAAAAGAGGCAGTTCAGTTTGCCAAGCTGACATAGAAAAGAAGAAAAAAACCCACAAAACAAATCAAACCAAAATAAACTTCCAAGATAAATACACAGCCTCCATTTTGGAAGCATCTTCAAAAAGCTGGATCAACCGTTCTCAGCAGTGGCACAACCTTCCAGTAACATCTGTTGGGCTGGTGATTTATCGGTTTCCTTTTGAAGAGGGAAGAGTCCAGGGGAAAACAAAACTCAAGCTCCCACCACACGCAGCTCCTGTCTTATCTGCGTAACAACCGGCCACGGCTATTGCCTCCCAGCAGCCGGTTGGGAGCCAGTGAGATGTCTCTAATGCAGCAGGTTCCTGTTTGCTAATGAAAAGGGTTGGCAGTGGTAGCAACTGGTTAGGAAAAGAAAAATACATTTCATCCAAAAAACAGTACTTTGGGGGGATTTCGGACGGCTGGCACCTCTCCCCGTGGATCAGATCAGTAATTCGAGAGAGACGGAAAGCAGACGCGCTCACACCTGCTGTCAAAAGGCAACGCGCGCCAGGCGTTTCCATCGGGTCCACGGCAGCAACAACGCGGAGGTTTTACTTCCAGCCGTTGGGCAGGTCTCCCAGACTCCTTGGCCAGAGCTCCCATGTGGGGTTTGGTTTTAAGGGGAGGTGATCGCTCCTGACTTCTCAGGTTTTTTGCCCTTCGATAGGGCAGCTGCTTGCTTCAGGAGTTCTCTGTTCTTGGCCTGGAAACACAATGAAAATGGGCATTTAATGACATGGATCGTTAGTTTTAGGAATCCTAGAATTGGCTGGAGGAGGGTGATACTGCACAGCATCGCAGCACAAGCTCAAGTCCAGCATCTCCTCTCTAACCGCCTCGAAAAGGCTCTTCCCATCCCTCCCCTCACATCCCCCCACTGTAAGCGAGAAGTTAACGGCTCCCACAGCGAGAGGGGACAACCGCGTGACGTGTGTGAGCCCAGCCAAGGACACTCAGAGGGCAGCCCCTCGCTCCAGCCACCGCGCAGAGCAAAACTCTGGTGACTCCAGGCCCATCCCGACCCTTGGTTTGGCAGGTTGGGACCAGCTTCCCCTGCCCCCGCTTATTCCAAACCGCAGGGTGAAGCAGCTCACGGCTCTCCAGCTTCACCCTCGGTGTCTCCACATGCCACTGACATTTTACTATAGGCTGTTTTCTCAGGGGCAACATAAGCCTTTTGTCTTATCCCCTGCCACTTCTCATGGCTAAGGCTTTAGATCATTATAAACCTCAGAGTAATTAAAGGGTGCAAAGTTCATTTCTGTGTCTGATTTCCGTGCTGGAACCAGGTCTCCTTTGACCCGATCTCTTGGGTGCCTCGGAGCGTGTTTATGTTGACAGTCTGCCCAGTGTTTCTGTGGCCGTGACGAGAATCCTGCTCTCCCTGCTCCCTCCAGCTCAGGGATTTCTCTTTTTGCACTACAGTGCTAAAGGAACTATCAACTGTTCCTTAAGCTTTGTTCTCTCTGGTTACCAGTCACATCAATCACATTAAGAACAGTGCAGGGAACTGACAAAGGTTCTGCAGTCTGGAGAAACAGGTTCAAACCTGAATTTGGCAATAGGTGAAATGAGTGTGATGGTTTCTCTCTAGTCCACAGGGGACACAACACAGCACTTCACAATACAGTGAGTCTGAACCCAAGTAGAGAGCAGCAGGGAGGATATAAATAGGGGTTACGACGCACTGCAGATGGTCCGGAGCCAGGGAGGGGCTGTGGGACAGGGCTGGGATGTGTTAGCAGAGCTGTCTGTGCAGAAACTCATGGGCTGTTGTGATCAGGGTGTCCTCAGTCACTCCTGGGTACAGCACAGCTCAGCAAATAAAAACAACAATGCTGTCACCTGTAACTGCTCCATGACCTCCTTGTGCGTCTTCTCCATTTGGTTCATCTTTGCCCTCATCTGCGACTCCTGGTATTGCAGGTCAGCTTTTAGCTCCGTGATCTGCAGAAAGGAACAAGTGAGCTGGCAGAAGAAACAAACACCTTCACCCCAGACGCACCCGGCCACAGAAAATGCTTGTGCAGAGATTGCGAGAGACCAGAGGAGCTTGGAAATGTGCTGGGGTGGGCAGGGGCGGCTCAGCAAGAGCAGAGCCGGTTCACAGAGCAGCACAGAGAAGCAGGAGCAGCCAGGGCTCTTTCTGCTCAGAGCAGCATGTTTTTTCTCAGTCTTTCCCCCACATGGAGGTCTCTGGGACAGCAGTCAGGAAATGACCCTTTATGAAATGAGATCTCCTGGGTGGGTCCAGAAAATGTCTTCGACATTGGAAAGGAGGCAGCCTGGAAAGAGCCAGAAACTCTCTTGCTCGCTCCAAGATAAAAAGCCAGACTCCCCTGGAGTGTGATCTGTGTGAACACGTCCGCACGCTGCGGGAGGAAGAAAGCCAAGGGCTGTACCTTCTTCTCCTTCTCCAAAATCATCTGATCTTTCTGGTGTAGCATCTTTTTTAAAGTCGCCACTTCCTCCTTCAGCTGCGCGATGATGACAAAGTGGTCAGTGCCAGGAGAGTCCAGGGCGAGGTCCGGAGAGAAACTGCAACAAAGAAGAGGGAAAGACTCATCACAACCCCTTCTCTTCACTGACACAGGGAAACTCCCACAGACGGCACTGGAAGGAAAACGGAAATCATTTAATGACACACGTTGTGTCCTCCAAATTATAGAATCACTTTGGTTGGAAAAGACCCCCATCAAGTCCAATCGTTGCCCCACTCCTGTCTCTGCCCCATGTCCTGAGAACCTCATGTCCGTCTGTCCAGCCCTCCAGGGCTGGTGACTCCAGCACTGCCCTGGGCAGCCTGTTCCAATGCCCCACAGCCCTTTGGGGAAGAAATTGTTCCTAAATTCAACCTCAGCCTCCCCTGGCGCAACTTGAGCCTGTTTCTTTGTGTCCCTGTCTCCCCTCAGCTCCTGTTCTCCAGCTGAATCCCCAGGTCCCTCAGTCTCTATCACACTTGTGCTCCAGCCCCTCACCCTTTCTTGGCATAAGCTGCCCAAAACTGACCCCAGGGTTCGAGGTTCAGCCTCCCCAGTGCCCAGCACAGGGTGATGATCACTCACTGGATGCAGGAGTTACCTGTATCCCTGCCCTGGCTGCCACATGGAATTTGGGAATCACATGGTATGACAGATAACAGAGATTACATGTGACATATCAAATCGTGTTATTGATTGATCAGCAGGGGCATGGAACTTCTATGGGTGACCATCGACCAGTGTGTGCAGCAACCCTACAAACAGCTAAGGGTCCTTTTTCAAAGCCAGGAGTTGTGGACAGCAAAGTGGTTCATGCAACCGCTTGGGAACTCTCTTTGCTCAGTCCCTGGATGCCCAGCAACACTTTTCACTAAATGTAAACAAGCATTCTGGCAAGGAGGGAACATGAAAGAGAAACAACCTCCAAGTTAAACAAACATAACCAAGAGAGACAGCTCTGTCCTCAGCAGGGAAAAGGGGTGAAAAGACACACTGGACTTTTGTATTTTGATTCCACTATGACAGAGTTAATGTAGGAAGAAGCTTCATGATCACTCCAGAGCAAGGAAGACTCCAGGAAGACAGAGAAACAGCTGAGCACACCACTTGTACACCCCCAGGAACTCTAAACCCAAGCAACCCGCTGAAAACTAATCCGGATACGAGTCACTCCCCTGCACTGGTAATTCATAAATCTCCCTACGAGACGCCCAGTGATCTGGGCAGCCACAAAGTGTCGTGCGCTGCAGGAATATTTCAGTTCATAAGATACAACAAGCTGCAGCCACAGGCCCAGGGAGCTCACCTGATCTTCGCCTGCCTTGTGTTCCTTACCGCTGGAATGATAAGCCTGATTTTTATCTCTTGGTGCTAAAAGGGCAAGCACACTCCCAGCCGCACACACCTGAAGTCGCTGTATAAAACCTTAACAGTAATAATGCAACAAAGCTTCACCTAGAAGATTAGTTCGAGCCTGGCTGTTATCAGACAGCACTGCTGCTATGAACAGGTTTATATGAAGCCTGACTGTTTTTTAAAGCCTCCGGAGTAGGTCAACACATGTCCTAAAGCCAGCATTTAGTTCTAAAGCCAGCATTTAGTTCTAAAGCCAGCATTTAGTTCTAAAGCCGGGACGTGGAGTGGACTGGGGTCAAATCGCTGCCTCCCTCAAGTACATTCCCACCTCCGCACTGGCTGCTCCCCTCACACGGGGGTTTCCTCCTGGAAATAATCAATTTTCTATTTAAAAGCACAGTCTGAATTGATTGGACTCGTTAGCAAGGATGTGGCACAAGAAAAAGCTCTTTCTACCACTGCGCTGGGGTGGAAACTCAGCAGGAGCAGCTTCACAGATCTGAAAGTCACAGGACGGCACCAGGAGAGAGAGTCTGGCAAAGGAAAACTCAGCTCTGAGGGTCTGTAGCCCACAGTCTTACAGGGTTAAAGCCCGCTGACGGCAGAGCCCACGCCACAGGACCGGCAGGTCTCTGGGGACAGCACATCTAGCGCTGGGCTTGTCACGCTGGGCAGCTCTCGAGCGCAGGAGCGGTTCGTACTCGCACACTACCACAGGATAACATCTCCATTTTAAATCTGTTCCTGAGTAGTTTCCCCGAGTGGAGGCTGTGCAAGATGGTGGTGGGTGCTCTAGTACCTTGCTGTGTGCAGGCACGTTACTAACAGTAGCTTTAATTTCCCACTCAGTGCTTGGGAGAAGGAAACAATACAAAAAAACAGCCTCCACAGAGGAAAAAAGGCTTCTTCACTGATTCCCTCTGGCTAAAACCAATCTCTTGCTTACACCACTCCTCTGTCCAGGCAAGCTTCACTCCTGCCGTATCCTGGCGTGAGGACGAGTGCCAGGAGTTGCTCACATTACCCTGAGCAGGAAAAATTCCCTCCTTGGCAGCTCCTGCTGCAGAGCACGCTGCGGAGAAGGGAAGGTGACAGCCGGCCCTGCCACCCAGCGGGGAGATGGGACAGACGGGCCACCAGCTGTCCCCAGAGCTGCTTGGAGCTTGGCAGAGCTGGTACAGACACCAGGGGCTTCGAGGGCGTTCTCCTGCCCCAGGGTCTGCACCCACAGCGGGGAACGGAGGGCTCAGGGTGCCCAGGCAACTCCAACAAACACACTTAATGAACCACCGTTATTATTCTACTCAAGAAACACAGCCACGTGTCTATTTAAGGCAGCTGCAGCTTGCCTTTTCCACAGCACGTTGCTGGAGCTCTTCAGGAGTTGCTAAAATTACCCACAGTCACTGGGATTCATCAAAAAAAAGCGCCCGTGGCGAGGACCACAGCCAGGCTGAGAACATCTGACACAAGAACAAAACAAAGGCGTTTGATTTCTCTAATACCTGCTCCTGTTTTGCAAACAAATGGCTGAGCCACTGATGCCAGAACATGGGACTTTTTGCTTCTTGGATAATTTTCAAGCCAGCAGTGGTGCTGCAGTGAGCTGTCAGGTCTCAGCCCAGGCTTTAGCGAGCAGATAAAAATACATGGTGGTGTCCTACAGCCCGGAGAGCAGCCTCAAAGTGAGCAGGAGCCTCGGCCGGGCTCAGCCACAGCTCCCAAGCCACAGTTAACCCTTAAGATTTTCACGCTTTTAACTGAAAACGCTGTTCAGATGATAAATGGTCTTTCAGAACACTCTGCCTTACCAAATTATTTAAGTTCTATTTCCCATCGTTGCACTTCGGAAACATTGACAAGGTGTCAATATAGGAGAGACGCAACTTGCGGTCTCAAAGGAAAGATGTTCAAGGTAGGTAGTGATTAATTAATTACCAGTGGCTTTAACAGACCGTTTGGCATCAATGTGGCTACGCTTTGGTTCGTGCCCAAAATTCACTGCTGTTTGGGAAGAGAGGGAGAGTTTCCATGGGAGGGAGGGCAAGAGGGGAGAAAACAAGAGGTGATCTCACTTCAGGATGTCAGTGCCTTGAGAAACAGGACAATGGTGGGCACCGAGACTCTGTTGGGAAGCAGCCCACTGCGCCAACGTGGACGGGGCACTCTGGGCAGGGGGACAAAGCATCTCGGGAGAGGAAGGAACGCTGAGAATCAGAGAGGAAAGGCAGGAATGAAAATATGCATGTACAAGACGGTAAAAAAATAAAAATCCATCTCAATCTCCTGTTTCTGCTAGTGAATCCCACTCTGCTGCACATGCAGCTGGTGTCAACATCATCCAGCACAATGTGTGACAGCAGGATGGGATTGGAAGGTTTGATTGTTTGTCCCTCCCCCAGAAGGCAGGAGGGGAAACGGGAGGTGGTGTTGATCCTCTCCTCTGAGATCGTCCCCCTGCAGACCAGCCTGACAGCCCCAAAATCACCAACCCCACAGAGCTCGACTCCCCAGCGCAGCCGACAGCCCCGTTCTGCCTCTACCTGCAGAGAGAGGACAACGCTCATCTGGCTGCGGTTTTCTTAACTGTTGGGGAGCTCAGCCAATAGCATTTTCTATTCTAGTAGGTACAACACTAGGTATTCTGTTCCTCTTCAAACCGAGGTCTAAATGTCAAGTCACGCTGGCCTGCTGGGTTTTGGAAACCACTAATACAGCCCCTCGATGTCCCAAAGCCCGAGATCCCTGCTCTTGCGTACGAGCTTCCTGTGATTTGCAAACTCTGTCTTATATAAATGTAGCAAACACGACCGCCCACCCACAATTTCCCTATGTAACAGGCTCACCTGTCACCGTTGGCAGAGATGGCATCAAACTTGGCTTTCTTCTTTGGGATTTCATTCTGAATAGAAGAGGTGGATAAGGTTTTCTGGCTAGAAAAATGAGGAAATCATATGTCAGAACCTGAATGACTTGCAGTCTAAGACAGATAAATATTCCCACCCCCGTTGAATCTATTAAGAAAAGATTTCCTAGCATGAGAATGAATGATAAAAAATTCATTCCCTGAAGAGTAGCTGGAGACCAAAAATAAACAGAAAACAACGTGTCAGTCAGATCAGTAGGTAGGTGAACAACTCACACTTAAAATCTACATTTCAATCATTAAATTTTACAAATGCAATTTAGCTTTAATTGTGTATGAGTTCAGTAAGTTGAATCACTAAGCAGCACTGTTGGACTACAAGCCTATGCCAGAACAGCGGGGTTTGCAAACTAGTAAAGCCTGACTTAGCCAGATTCTCCTGAACAACAAACAACTGCCAAAACCCAACACCAGTGTATGGAGGCCCAGATAGGACCAGAGGAAACAGTCTCAAGTTGCGCCAGGGGAGGTTGAGGTTGGATTTAGGAACAATTTCTTCCCCAAAGGGCTGTGGGGCATTGGAACAGGCTGCCCAGGGCAGTGCTGGAGTCACCAGCCCTGGAGGGTTGGACAGACGGACATGAGGTTCTCAGGACATGGGGCAGGGACAGGGGTGGGGGAACAGGTAGACCCGATGATCTCGAGGGTTTTTCCCAACCAAAATGATTCTGTGATTCAAAAGTGGCTTTAGGAACTGCACCGAGGGAGCGTGGAGGAGCCAGGCACCCTGTTTGCTCACCCCGCGCACAGAGAAGCTCGTGCACGTTACCTGTTGTAGTGGCTGCCGCTGCTGAGCCTGCTGTACTGCTCCTTCTCCTGCAGGCTGGCCCGGGAGGAGCTGCTCAGGTGTTTGCACTGCTCTTTGGTCTTCTGCAGGACACGTTTGTAGGACAGCGTGCACAACCAGCACAGCAGCTTTCCATCCACCTGCAGGATGAAAAAGAGAGGAGAAAAAGTTTTGGTCTGGCTTCCTGCCCACAAGCCAAATACAGAGAAGAAGCACCTTCAGGCAAAGAAGCAGAGGAGCTTGGAGATTAAACAGCTCCAAAACACAGCTCTGACAACAAAGCTCAGCTCCAGAAAAATCCGTTATAACCGAGAGACACCCCTTTTGGAAACACTAGAGAATACGTGAAGGAGATGGACAGACAATCGTTGTCATCAACTCTTTTACCTTTCTGGCCTCCTTTTCCAGTGATACTGACCTTCTTTCTGTCATCCTTCCGGTCAAACGCACACTGCTGCTTGCACTGCTCGCACGAGTGCGGAGGTCCGTACTTCTTTTCAGAGTTTGTGCAACGCTGGCACTTGTTTCCAATAAATGCTGCTATAATGTTGCAGTACTGGCAGGGTTTCGGCTTTAAGAAAGAAGAACAACTGATACAGCAGTGCCTTCTAATTACATTAATACACTACTCTGTCCCCTCCTCTCTTGCCATCACTTCAAAACTTTTATTTTCCCATTTCAAGCTAATCATCACGCTGATCCAGGAACCATAATTACACTTGGACCCCTGGTCTCCTGCTAAGTGTATTTATCTACGGCACCAAGACCATTTATCAAGTGCTATGAAATTTTTATAAAATGTATAACTCCAAAAGAGAAACAATCAAAACCTCTTTTTTAGGTTTCAGACAAGCAGGAAAGCAAGACTTATCACTGCTTCTGCAGCAATCTCAGTTTCTGTAAGCATGCTCTTGTTTCGACTGCATATCGAATAGGTCATTTCCTGGCCTAAAATGATGCAGAGCTGCTCTTTTCAGAACTAAGAGGAGAGAAAAGGCAAAAGCTTCGTGCTTGAGCCCACATATTATTGATCAGTCATGCTATAACAACACAGCCAGCCCATAAACTGCCTTGGGATTGGGCAGGATAAAGATAAAAACGATGAAAAGAGGCTGGTGAGAACAAGCCCCCTCACTTACTGTGCCATAGAGCTTCACGTTCTGAGCACACTTCTTGCATATTGTGTTGGTTTTGCTGTTCAAAAGAAGGAAAGATTGTTCTGTTAAAACTTCCCCAAAGGAAATTTGGCCCCTGTGGTGAGGATCCCTGTCTCCCCCGGGCTGCATCTCGAGTGGTGAGGTTGTATTAATCCTCACTACAGACGCATAACAAAGGGCATTTTCCATCCCCATCTGGTTGAGGGTAATTTACCAAAAAGTGGAATTACTGCAAAGTACCTTGTAATCAAGGCAAGTCAGGACAGAGATGTATTTGTTCAATAAACACAGGAAAAAACCCACACAATGCCTGCATGCAGCTACTGGGTTTTCTAATCCTTCCTCTGTAAGCTACGTAACTTGCAAAAATGCAAAAGCACAGCTGAAGGAAATACATAAGGAAATAATTTTTGGATACTAGAAATCAGAGAAGAGGAAAACTCGTGGGAAGGTGCACCCAGATCCTTCACTGGAAGATGCATCTGAGCACTAACCAAAACTAAACCCCAAGAAAACGGTGCAAATTAAGGACACCTCAGAGGCACAGTGACTCGCCCAGCAGCCCTTTGAGGAAGGTCAAAGGTGCCCCAAGTCTTCCACAGCAACAATCTACAGGTTAAGCCTCAGTTAAAGGTGTGGAAACACTATGGTTCTGCGGGTGCATCTGTTCTAAAGACAACATCAGTCTCCCCAGTTCAGCGACATTTACCTTTCCTGCTGGAATTCAGTCCTGCAGTAAGTGCATTTAACAATGGGATGCGCAATCCGGCACTCCTGCAACAACAGAAGCGTTGGGTGAGATTCAGTGCTTCTTCCGCACACCGTTTCCCAAAATCCCAGGTCACCTGCTGACCTCTGCTCCCATTTCGCCCGTCAAACTCAAACTATTTCCTCCCTGTACAGTCACGCTGCTCTTATGAGGGCTGAGAGCACAGGAAGGGTGACAGGGACGGCATGTGTCACAGGTGAGCCAGAAGTAAACTTGAGATGTGCAACAAGGGCTTATTTGCACCCAACACCCACAGACAAGGGTCACGGTGGTTGGTCTCACCTCCCCAGGCAGGAACAGAAAGTCTTGCTGCAGTTATTGTCACCCCTGCCCTCCACCAGCCTCCTGTGCCCATGGTGACAGTGGTCCTGCTCTGCCCCGTGTTTCTCAGCAATCCCGGGCTACTCCATATCCTGCCCCCCAGCCTTGATCTCATCCTTCCCCACTCAAACTATCCCTCAAGACCCACCTCCCCCCTTCAAATACCATAAGGCTTCTCCCAAATGTCCCCAGACCCTCCCACACACCCCAGGATCCCCCAGGCCTCTCCGCTTGCTAACAGCCTCCCTCACAAACAGCCCTTCACTTGTCCTCAGTTCTCCCCCAATTCCCCCATGACTCCCTCTCCAACACCCTCCAAGTACCCCCAGCAACCCAAACTGCCTCAGGTGCCCCTGACAAACAGCCCCCCCCCAGTGACCCCTCAATACCACACACCTCCCCAGCAGCCCACATGCCTCCAGCCCCCCAAAATCTGCCAAATGCTCCCAAGGCCCCAACCACAAAGCCTCTAACTACCCGCTCTGCACCCACAGATTGCCCCAAACCACCCCCCCGAAAATCAGCCCCCTCAATTAGCCCCAAATAACCACCCTGAGACCGCAGCCGCCCTAGATACCCTCAAGGCCTCCCTCACAAACAGCTCCCACTTACCCAAAGTCGCCTCCAAACCCCCCCTCACAAACCCCCCCTCACAAGCCCCCACTCACAGAACCCCCTCTCACAGAACCCCCACTCACAGAACCCCCTCACAAAGCCCTCCAGCGGCCCCTGCCCCCCCAGGCAGCTCCCTCACAGACAGGCCCCCCGGTCCCCTTCCCTCAAGTCCCCTCACGGTCTCCCCGGGCTCCACCGGCCGCCCCGGACCTTGCAGAGCTGCTGGCCCTGGCTGAGCGCCTCGAAGGGGAAGCGCTGGTGGCACTTGGTGCAGGCGTAGAGCGCCGCCATCCCGCCGCCCCGCTGACAGGCGCAGCCCTGCCCGGCCCGGCTACCCGGCTCCGCCCTCCCGTCGCTCCTCCCCTACCATTGGCCAAGCGTAGCATCACTCACCCCTCCGCCGCTTCTCATTGGCCAAAACGGCCGTCACTCCCGAGAGGGGGCGGAGCGGGACCGCCCCCTCCCTCCGCGGGCGTTGAGGAAGCGTTAACGTCACGCGGGGAGCGCTGCGCGGTGACGCAAGAGTCCCGCCCTGCCCGGCCCCGCCCCTCCGCGCGAGGTGTCACGGGGCCACGCGCGGCTCCGGGCGGGTCGCGCGAGATCGCGCGCGTGGGTGGGGGCCCGGCCCACAAGGCCTTGCGGGAGGGACCCGGAAGTGGGTTGGGCTGTGGTGGGCTAGGCTGAGCCTGGGGAGAGGACCGAGCTGAGCTGAGCTGGGCCGGGGCTGAGGGAGTGGGCTGGGAAAAGGGGCTGAGCCAGGCCGGGCTGGGGTTGGTGGAAGGAGCTGAACTGCGCAGGAGAAAGGGGCCGAGCTGCTGAAGGTGCTGAGGGGAGTGGAGCGGAGCATCTCCCGTGTGAGGAAAGGCTGAGGGAGCTGGGGCTCTGGAGCTGGACAAGAGGACACTGAGAGGGGACTCATTCCTGGGGATCAATATGGAAAGGGGCAGTGTCAGGAGGATGGAGCCAGGCTCTGCTGGTGACAACCAGGGACAGGACAAGGGGCAATGGGTGCAAACTGGAACACAGGAGGTTCTACTTAAAGATGAGAAGCAACTTGTTGGGGTGAGGGTGTCAGAGCCTGGCCCAGGCTGCCCAGGGGGTTGTGGAGTCTCCTTCTGTGCAGACATTCCAACCCGCCTGGACACCTTCCTGTGTAACCTCATCTGGGTGTTCCTGCTCCATGGGGGGATTACACTGGATGAGCTTTCCAGGGCCCTTCAACCCCTCACATTCTGGGTGCTGTGAAAGGCCGAGCTGGGCCGGGCCAGGGGGAGGGTTTGGGAGGGGGGGCAGCGCTGAAACAGGTGGATCTGTAGCTAGTGTGAGGGGGTTGAGGGAAAACTGCGCCTGGGAGGTTGAGGGAAAGAGAATTGGAGGAAAAGGGAGAACGACATAGGAAGTGGCGTCTGCAGCGAAAGGAAAAGCTCCCGGTGAACTCGTTTCCCTCTCTGCTGCAGCAGCTGCGGTCGCTGGGCGGACCCGCGGGCCAGGGCAGCACCGCAGCTCCTGGCGCTGGGAAGCTGTTTCCTCCGTTTCATCGCGGGGTGAGGTTGGACTGCAGTCGCTGCAGCGAGGGCAAATCATACACTGCACACGCACTAATTGCTCTTTTGTAATCAAGTAGTCGTCATTTTTTACAGCGCGACACAGAACAGATGCTGCGAGCTCAAGTATGTGCTGCCTGCCCAAACAAGTGACGGGAATTCAGGCATTTTGGAGTTAAAAGTTCACTCTGTAGAGCCAAGATCGATTGAACAAAACGCAGTAACTACTCTTGGTTCTGTTAATAACCCCACAGGAGCGTGATTTGGTCTTTTTTTTTCCTGTGTCCTCACACCCCGCTCACTCTCGGGCCATCGGGGATCCCTTGAAACTCCTTTCCCCACCTTTGTAATGTTTTCCACACCAACCGACAGCGCGTTCCCGGCGCGAGCGGCGGAGCTGAACCAGCTCCCTGCGGCGCTCAGCCGCTCCCAAGCAGGACCGGGGGAGTGTCTTGGGTGCTCAGCGAGGCTGCGTGGGTGTGCATATTAAAGTGAAATTCTGCTGTGCTCGGCTACCTCGGGGACTGGTTATAATCACCCGGCAAACACGCTGCATGGAGGAGAAATACTTAATTTAATGAAATTTGTTGTGTTGTGCTGGCAATTGGGAAATACTGGGTGGTGGAAGCAGAAGGAAGAGCTTGGCAGAGGTGGTGCCGGCTTTAAAACAAACCCCTCCTCGCTGCCCAGGGCTGTGGTGCTGCAAGGAGAGGGTTTTGGGGAGAAATCAGGCAGACCCATGGGCTGGGGCTGCCCCGATTTCTGGGGTTTCATAACACACCTGGAAAACATAAATGCTGTGAATGATTTGTTATAAGAAATTTTAAAAGACCTAAAAGTGGGGAGGGGGTTGCAAACCTCTGGAGCTGAAGGCAAAGGGGTGATTATTTTGTTTCAGAACGTGAACAACAAGCCTGGTGGAGCGCTCATGGTCACCAAGGGAAAAACGTTTGGTGAAGGAAGAGCGTTTGTAACGCTGCTACCAGAGGAACTGTAATAAGAAACGCTTAAAAAGCCGCTGCCTCGGTGATTTTCCAGGACAGCCTGGCAGTAAAGAGTTTGGAGGTTTGCAGAGCTGGAAAAACATTCAGGTTGTAGAATCATTTTGGGTGGAAAAGCCCCTCAGGATCACTGAGTCCAACCATTCCCCACCCCTGTCCCCGCCCCATGTCCTGAGAACCTCATGTCCGTCTGTCCAGCCCTCCAGGGCTGGTGACTCCAGCACTGCCCTGGGCAGCCTGTTCCAATGCCCCACAGCCCTTTGGGGAAGAAATTGTTCCTAAATCCAACCTCAGCCTCCCCTGGCGCAACTTGAGGCCGTTTCCTCTGCTCCTGGTGCTTGTTCCTGGGGAGCAGAGCCCGACCCCCCTGGCTCCAAGCTCCTTTCGGGCAGTTCAGAGATCAGAAGGTCTCCCCTCAGCTCCTGTTCTCCAGCTGAACCCCCAGGTCCCTCAGTCTCCATCACACTTGTGCTCCAGCCCCTCACCAGCTCCGTTCCCTCCTCTGAACTTGCTCCAGCACCTCAAGGGCTTTTTTGCTGTGAGGGGCCCAGAACTGACCCCGGGGTTCGAGGTTTGGCCTCAGCAGTGGCCAGGACAGGGGGACAATCACACTGGATGCAAAATTTGTACCCCCACAAAGCTCCAGTTTTCAGCAAAGACGAGGTGGCCTCACCCTGGATCACAATCCTCACGCCTCTAAAACCTCAGGGCTCCACAACACGTGTCGTTTCCCTCTGTGAACCCCCCAGCTCTGTCCTGGCACCCAACCCCGCCGGGACCCCCTTCCCCAGGGCCTGGGAGAGCTCGTGATCAGCCCCCCCGGGTTGTCTGGGAACATTTGGTAGCCAAGAAGTTGCCAAAACAAGTTGGATTCAGCTGTTGTTCCCTGACACCGTCTGTGGTTCCCTGCAAATCACTAACAGATAATATTTTCATCTTCTGGCTCTCTCTGCGTCTCCTGCTTTCTGAATAATTACCTTGTTTTGTGCAAGGCTTTCACAGATCGTTCATCCAGCGCTGAAAAGCAGCCAGTGTTTTGGGGGCTGGAACACGTTTTTCTGGCCACCTGGCAGTGTGCGGCGGTCTGGCCGAGCGCAGCTGCTTGGGAAACGCCGCGTCCAGGACGGCGAGGGCCGGGCAGTAACCAAACCCAGCTGGAGCCCCGGCGGAATCCCGGCCGCCCTTCCGCGGAGAATAACCCAGCCTGGCAAACCGGCCCACCCTGCGTTTCTGGGTGTGTGGACAGATGCATCCCGCAGACCTGGACACTCTCACCCGCAAAGAGGCTGTTTTGCTGGGAACAAAAAGGCCTCTCGGGAGCTGTTTGTGGCGCTGGGCTCTGTCTCAACTGGATCCCTGTGTCCTGGCCAGCGCTGGGCTCTGCCAGACTGGGGGGGTTGGAGCTGGGATCACCCCAAGGTTCCCATCTCAAGGGACGAGTTGCTCCGGGGCAGGCGGGAGGAACAATCATCACTCTGCCAGTTTGTCACAGGACGGTTTGGGTTGGAGGGACCTCCCCAGCCCCCCAGTGCCCCCCCTGCCATGACAGGGACATCTGCACCAGCTCAGGGTGCTCAGACCCCGTCCAGCCTGGCCTGGGATGTCTCAGGGATGGTTCATCCACCACCTCTCTGGCCAACCTGGGCCAGGCTCTCACCACCCTCAGGGCAACAATTCCTTCTCATGTCCAGCCTGAATCTCCCTCCTTTAGTTTAAAACCATCACCCCTTGTCCTGTCACAACAGCCCCTGCTCAAAAGTCTGTCCCCATCTTTCTTATCAGCCCCATTCAAGTCCAGAAAGGCCGCACTAAGGTCTCCCCGGAGCTTCTCTTGTCCAGGATGAACAAACACGACAGCTCAGGACAGCCTGTGGGGTGACCACACCAGCTCCCACCTCCAGCACAAAAGCCACCGCCAGGACTGTCCCTAAAGGCACCACCTCATGTGCAAACACATGTGCCCAGCTTAAGCACCTGAGCATCCATCTTGTGGTTGGGAGGTGCCAAGAAGGGGCAGCAGATCAAGGAGGAGACCCTGGAGGTGGCAGAAGGCTGAGAAACACCAGGACTGCAAGCTGTCCAAGACCCACCTCCCACCCACTGGCCTCTGGAGACACCTCGAACCGCTGCAGCCTGCAGACCAAGAAGACGACGGGGTTTTCAAGGGGACACGAGGGAGGTGGGTGCCAACTGCCCTCAGTGCTCGCTCCCCGTAAAGCACCTTGTATTGCACTGTCTAGGTGTCAGATTTGGGGAGCTTCCCCCCTGCCCCACATTTCCAGCTCTGCAGGCAATGTGCCCCTTCCAAAGGAAACACAAACCTTTAGGCTCGGCTTTCCATACAAAGCCGGGTTCAGAGCTTGTTCTTTGCCGCACTCGGCTAAACCCGGAGTGACCCTGAGGTTGGGGTGTCAAGGGAAACCTGGAGGTGCAGCTCCCCCAGGCTGGAGAGCCCAAAGCTGGCTCTGCAAACAGATCTCTCTTCAGGTATGTCCTTTCTCATTTTCTCCTTTTTCCATATATAATAAAAGGATCTATTTTAATTTCCCAGCCATCCTTAACTCCCCACGCTCAGAAGCTGCCGTCCTAATGCCACAAAATGCAAAACTTCAGGCTAAATGCTTCCTGGGGGTGGAAAAACCTCCAGCTCTCAAACCACCTGCGTGTTCAGCAGCAAATTCAGCACATCACCTGTCCAAAGGGAGCCGGGAAGTCACGGTTCCCTGAAAGTCAAAGTGTGTTTTTATTGACTGCAGCCAAGGGAATCAAAGATCTGGAGACCTGGACTCCCACAGAATAAACCACATTATTCCTGCGCAGTGATCGTTTCTCTCCCAGCCGTGAATTCGAGTCGGCGCCCCTGCTGAGAATGATTAAAGAGCACTCCAGAAATCAGGGCAGCAAATTGGAAAATAAGCAGGTGAACAAGCGAAAGAAAACAAGAAAATATTATGACCTGCCACCCTCAATCGGGAGCAATCGCGTCTCCTGGAAGGAGGCGCCGATCCCCGCGTGCTGCCGGTCGCTGCTCGCGGCAAACAGCGGTTTGCTGTCCAAAATACAGGTGGAGCCATGGGGAATGTTGCTTCTCAACCACCAAAACCCCATTTTGGGGGAAGATAAAGCCTGTGTACGCTGATAGAAGCCAGGGCTGCCTTTTCCCCTTTTGTCGGCTCCCTCCCCAGCTGCTAAATGGGCTTTTGAATTGGGAAGGCAGAACCAACAGCCCTCACGTGGGAGCTCTGGGCTGCCTACCCGGCTCCGTCCCCATGGTGGACACGAGCAGGACATCAGAGCCCGAATAATGAACCCAATAACCAGCCTGGACACCCCAAGAGCACGATAGACAGAATCATTGCTACAGGATTTAATTGCCAAAATGGTAAAATAGCTCTGCAGAGGGCTGGGAGCATCCTCCTGCCCCTCTGCCCCACAACCACCTCCTGGGGCCCCACATCGCTCTGCCAGCCCCACATCCACCTGGAGCTGCGCAGGGACCGGGCAGACGCGGGGCTGTGTCCCGTCAGGACAGGATGGGGAAGGAGGCGGCGGTGGCCACACCGCAGTTGTTGTCCCTCGTGGCCATGAGGATGTAGCCGTCGTTGCCCCAGTACGTGGACCAGGAGTTCTTGATGAGCCAGTAGCTCTTGCCGTGCAGGACTCCGTAGCCCACGGCCAGAACCGCGTGGTCCAGCGCTGACGGCTCGTTTCCTGGCCAGGAGGAGAGAAAAACATGGAGACACAGAATCACATAATCATGGAGTCATTTTGGGTGGAAAAGTCTCATTGAGTCCAACTGCTCCCCCAGCCCTGTCCCTGCCCCATGTCCTGAGAACCTCATGTCCGTCTGTCCAGCCCTCCAGGGATGGTGACTCCAGCACTGCCCTGGGCAGCCTGTTCCAATGCCCCACAGCCCTTTGGGGAAGAAATTGTTCCCAAATCCAACCTCAGCCTCCCCTGGCACAACTTGAGGCCGTTTCCTCTGCTCCTGGCGCTTGTTCCTGGGGAGCAGAGCCCGACCCCCCTGGCTCCAAGCTCCTTTCAGGCAGTTCAGAGATCAGAAGGTCTCCCCTCAGCTCCTGTTCTCCAGCTGAACCCCCAGGTCCCTCAGCCTCCATCACACTTGTGCTCCAGCCCCTCGCCAGCTCCGTTCCCTCCTCCCAACTCACTCCAGCACATCCTTTGGAGCTGGAGGTTGTTCTGGACGCAGTGAATGACCCGGTATCCCTGTCCGGGAGCTTCACGGGAAGGGAAATCCCACCCTACAGCTGTTTTTGCCCACGCCAGCCGCGGTGAGGGGGACACGGAGCCTCCTGGCTCGCAGGACTCACCGCAGCGGGGCTCCTCGTAGACACCGTTGGCGTAGAAGGCAAAGGACTTGTGCGAGGCATCGATGTTGACGGCCACGGGTCCGTGCTTGACCAGCGCGGCCTTCAGCGCCGCGGCGTTGCCCGGCTCCACGCTGGCGTAGCCGGCCAGCTGGGCCACCAGCTCCGACTGGTTGTAGTGGCAGTAGCCGTTCTGGGGGGCAAGGGGGAGGCGGAGGTGGCACCAGAGTCCCAGGGCAGGTGTGAGGTGCAATGCACCCCAGTGAGGGGGAAGGAGGGAGGGGGAACAATTCTGATGGAGCATCCATAAACCAAAGCAAAGCGTCCACCTGCTGCCAAGGGCTGAGTTGGGACAGCCTGGAGGAAAGAAGTGGGGAGGGGTGACACTGGACACCCCCCTGACTGTCACTGCCACCCTCACCTGCCCCAGGTACGGCCCGTAGGACTCGGTGGTGGCGATGCCGCCGTGTTTCTTGATCCACTCGTAGGCTCGCCACTCCTCACCGCCGTCACAGCCGTAGTTCCCGAAGCCCCAGGCGCAGTCGATGAGGACTTGTTGGGACAGGGGGGTCAGCACGCCGGTCTGGGGACACACACGCTGCAGGGCCGGGCCGGGCATCATCCGGCGCCCCGGCCGTCCCTGCTCTCACCTTGAGGAACAGGGCACCCTCCATCGCACCCGCCGTAGCGAAGCTCCAGCAGGACCCGCAGACGGCCTGGTCCTTCACGGGGGTCACGGCGCCTGGGACAGCGGGGGGGCTGAGAGGCCGCGCTGGCACCGAGGACGAGGGCGGGCGGGGGTGATGGAGAGCGGGGCAGTTCGCTCGGACTTTGCGCTGGCCGGGATGGGGAGCGCTCGCACCCCCACACCGCAGGCTCGCACCACCCCAACGGTGAGACCTCCGGACCCCGCACCTACCGTACATGCGCCAGTCCAGGCTCTCGGGCAGGATGAGGCCGCTGTAGAGCTCGCTGGGGAAGGGCTGCCCGTTGTTGGGGTCCCCGCTGCGCCGGCGGCCCCGCAGGGCGGCCAGTTCCTGGGGCGTGCGGTCGGCCAGGTGGTTCAGCGCCAGCGTGTAGGAGAGCGCGGCGCGGTTCCGAGAGTGCACGAACCTGCCGTGGACACAGAATCACAGAATAACTTTGGTTGGAAGAGACACTCAGGATCTCTGAGTCCAACATTTAACTCCAGGTCCCTCAGCCGCCCCCATCACACTTGTGCTCCAGCCCCTCACCAGCTCCATTCCTTTCTTTCAACTCGCTCCAGCACCTCAAGCTCTTTCTTGTCATGAGGGGCCCAAAACTCACCCTGGGGTTTGAGGTTTGGCCTCCCCAGTGCCCAGCACAGGGGGATGATTTGTGAGAGGGGAGCAGGGAACCACACTGGACACCCCATCCCTGACCCTCCAAACCATGCCCATGGCATCCCGTACCGCATGTTGTGGATGAAGGTGCGCTTGCGATGCTCATGCTCCTCCTCACTGCTGTAGCTCTTCCCAAACCGCTCCTTGTAGTGGTGGAAGAGGTGGTGGTGGACATGGTCCGTCTCCGCTGCCCTCCCCACAAACTCCTGCATGGGGTTGGCCACGATGCGATGCTCGGGGCCGGCCGCGGGCCACTGCTCACACTGCATCCCTGCCACGAGGCACGGACGGCGCTGATGCCTCCTGAGCGGGGACGGGCTCTCCTGGCCCCCGCTGGGGTGCAAGTGAACCCCAAAACCATAGGGGCTGTCTATCCCCTATAGACATGTGCATGCAGGGGGGATCTGCACCCACACCAGAGCTGGTTCCCGAGCACCCGCCATCCCACGCAGTGCCCTGTGCTCCGGCATGGAGGAGCCAGCACCGGCAAAGCACCCACAGCACCCCAGCTATCGTAGAATCGTAGAGTCATTTTGGTTGGAAAAGCCCCTCAAGATCATCGAGTCCAACCATTCCCACTGCCCCGTGTCCTGAGAACCTCATGTCCGTCTGTCCAGCCCTCCAGGGCTGGTGACTCCGGCACTGCCCTGGGCAGCCTGTTCCAACGCCCCACAGCCCTTTGGGGAAGAAATTGTTCCCACATCCAAGCTCAACCTCCCCTGGCGCAACTTGAGGCCGTTTCCTCTGCTCCTGGCGCTTGTTCCTGGGGAGCAGAGCCCGACCCCCCTGGCTCCAAGCTCCTTTCAGGCAGTTCAGAGATCAGAAGGTCTCCCCTCAGCTCCTGTTCTCCAGCTGAACCCCCCAGGCTAATCAACATTACATTTCTCCCTGCTTTTGTTTTTTTCCCCAACTAAATCAATTCACTCAAATTATCAAGCTCAAAAAACCAAATTCCAAAGGGATGCTCACCCTTGGGGAGGTGGAAGACGCTGGGGGGGAAGCGGTGGCCGAAGGAGAAGTACTCGATCTCGTACTTGTCGTAGTGGGAGCCCAGGAGGCTGTTGAAGCCCCTCACCTCGTAGTGCAGGGGCACGGGCTCGCGGGCAGAGCTGCCCACCCGCAGCGTGTACACGTTCTTCTTGTGGCCCCAGTAGGAGACGTTCTGCCAGACGGCGCAGCGCTGCCCGCGGAAGCGCTCCTCCCGCACCCGCTGCGCGCAGAGAGCGCGCTGGGGACCGCGCTGCCATGGCGGGGACCGCGCTGCCATGGCGGGGACCGTGGTGCCACAGTGGCACCAGTACAGACACTGCACCCTGGTGAGCTTGGGCACTTGGCAGTGATGGTTCCCCCCCACGCACCCATCCTGCTTCATGCCAAGCTGCATGCAACCCCTCCATCACCCATGGCCACATCCAACCTTGTATTTACCCATCCCAGCCAGGGAAAGATGCTCTGCCCTCATAGGGAGGTGCCATCAGACAGGCTGTACCCATGGGGTGTCCCTTGTCCCTGCCCCATCCCGCGTGCCAGGGGACCATGTCTGGAGCTCACCTTGAAGTTCTCCAGGCTGGGGAAGACGCTCTGCGGGGCAATGAGGTCCCTGTCGGTGCCGTTGATGCGGAAGCACTTGCGGACGTTGACCTCTGTCTCGGTGGTCTCAGGGGTCACCTTGAAGCTGGCACCGAAGGGCTCGATGGAGCCAAACTGGTAGGTGACCACTTGGCCTGGGGACAGCGCTATGGTCAAAGCCAAGTCCCCGGGTCCTGGCACTGTGGTGGCTCCCAGGGCTTTGCTGGGGCACCCAAAGGTCCTGGGGCAGAAGGAGGGGGATGGTGAGGGGTCCAGGGGATGGTGAGGGGTGGGGGTTGGGTCCCTCTCTGCACCCACCACCATAGTACTCGATGCGGCTCTTCCCCCCGGTGAGGTTGTACCAGGCTTCAAAGGGCTCCCTGATCTCCGCGTAGGGCAGGGTGATCACTCCTGTGGGGACAGAGGGGCTGGACAGGGGGGCTGAGCCCCACGGACCTCCCCGACCCCCCGCCTGTGTCCTGGAGAGGAGCACGGGACAGACAGGGAGCACCCCAGGACCCCCCAGTGTCACCCCCTGCTCCCACCCATGGCGTCACCCCACGGCAGTGATGCACCTCCAGGTTTGAGGGGTATTGGAGCCCCTCGGCTGGGGCTCGTCGGGTGGGAGCCGGTGGTTGGAGGTGCAGGACCCCCTTGGGCACCATCCCTGAGGGGTTTCCCGTCCCCAGGCGGTACCTGTGACGTGGTAGATGTCCCCAAATGCGGGTGTCTCCAGAGGTGCTTTGCACTCTACTCCTAGAAGAAAAAACAAAACCAAACCACAAGCCCCTTCGCACTGCTGATTGTCCCCCCTCCGCGGCACGGGCTGGTCCCTGGCTGGCTGTCCCTCGGGACAAGGGACAAAGCTGGGAGGGCTCCCACCAGCATCCCCAAACTGGGGTCCCCACTTGTTCTCCAGTCTCTGGCTTCCCCAGAGCTCCTGCACACTTGGGGACACCCCAAAGCCCCCCCACACCCCAGGGTGTGAGGAACACCCCTGTGAACCCCCATATGCCATGCACAGAGTGTGCCCACCGCGCTGGGCATGGGGACAGGGACAGAGCAGCCGCCCCCGTGGCAAGGGCCCCCCCAGCAGCCCAGGACCACTGCAGTGCCCAGGGTGGGGGACAGGGTGGCATCACCCTGCGATGGGGACACGGCATCCACGTCCTCCCGAGCTCAGCCGGGGGGTGCTCACCCAGCAGCACGGCAGCCCCCAGCACCAGCAGCGCCCCCAGCCCCTCCATCCCGCAGCCCCAGCCCGTGCTGCTGCCCTACACCCACGGGTGCCTTAAATCCCAGCGCTGGGTGGGCTGGGAGCTGCCGGCAGCCAACGGGCAAAGCCCCGTCCTTCCCTGGGCTGGGGCTATACCAAGGGGGGGTGTGGCTTTATGTTGCCCTCCTGCCCCTCTGTGGGGACCCATGGGTGCCCTTTCCACCCTGCAGCAGGGTGGGTGCCAATGCCGTGGGCTTGGGGCAGGGGGAGCAGGGTGGGAGCCAGAGTGCTATGGGCACTGGTGCCCCATGGCACGGGTGCTCCCTGGGGAGAAGGTGGGTGCCCCGTGGATTGGGGGGCTTGGGGTGTGTGCTGGGGTGTCCCTGTGCTCCACCCACCCTGCAGGGCAGTGTGCAGCCAGGTTTTGGTGCTGTGAGCAGGGGGACCCCAAAACCCTGGGGTGGAGGGGTGCAGTCAGCCTCTGCCAGGCACCCCAAAAACCCTCTGGGTGTTGCCCACCCTCCGGGGACAGAAGCCGAGGTGTCCCCATGTCCCCACGCATGCCAGGCAGCACTGGGAGGTGGGGACCGTTTGCATCCCTGCATCCTTCAGATCCAAGCCCAGGGCTGCAACGAGGGGCTTCTCATTGGAACAAAAAGGGGAAAGATGCAGAGGAATTGTCAGGAGCCGCATGGAAAAACAGACACGGGGAGGAGAGAGCAGCACTGTCACTGCGGCACAGTGGCCTTCACCCCTCCGGTGTGCTGCGCACCCAGCTGGCACCCAGCCCAAGGTGACAGCGAGCGCCCATGGGGCCACCCCAGCCCAAAACAAAACTGATAAAGGCTCTGTGAGGGGTGGCTGCACGTGCCACTGGGGACAAACCAGGCTGGATTGGGCTGCAGCACCGCCCCAGGGGCCAGCGGCACTGCCCGGGGCGCATCCGGAAAGGTGGGAGACCAGCGGGGCCAGGGCAGGGACAACGTCCCACCCTGTCTGCAGGACCCTCGTGCAGTGACCCCGCTCACCCAGGAGGACTCCAGTGCAAACCGGGAGCGCTGAGGTGACCACGGTCATAGAACCGTGAACACATTTGGGGTGGAAAAGCCCCTCAAGATCATCAAGTGCAACTGCTCTCCCACCCCTGCCCCATGTCCTGAGAGCCTCATGTCCGTCTGTCCAGCCCTCCAGGGCTGGTGACTCCAGCACTGCCCTGGGCAGCCTGTTCCAATGCCCCACAGCCCTTTGGGGAAGAAATTGTTCCTAAATCCAACCTCAACCTCCCCTGGCGCAACTTGAGGCCGTTTCCTCTGCTCCTGGCGCTTGTTCCTGGGGAGCAGAGCCCGACCCCCCTGGCTCCAAGCTCCTTTCGGGCAGTTCAGAGATCAGAAGGTCTCCCCTCAGCTCCTGTTCTCCAGCTGAACCCCCCAGGTCCCTCAGTCTCCATCACACTTGTGCTCCAGCCCCTCACCAGCTCCATTCCCTCCTCCCAACTCACTCCAGCACCTCAAGGCCTTTCTTGTCATGGGGGACCCAAAACTGACCCCAGGATTTGAGGTTTGGCCTCCCCAGTGCAGGTCACGGTGCGCAGTGTCATTTTCTGGAGGGGGCAGCCCCGGGCTGGGGGCAGCCTGGCTCGTGGCGTTGGCAAACACCGCCTGTGACATCCCTCCCCGTAGCCACAACAGGCGCCCGGGCAGTAGGGCAGAGGCTGGATGCCTCTCCCCACTCCCCAACACCCCACGCCAGGAATTTCTCATCTCAGCAGAAATCCCTGGGGTTGTTTGTGCTCCACCTTGAGAAATCGGGCTGGAAAAGCCGCTCCCCGGTGTCTGCGAGAGCCAGCAGGCTGTGCCAGCCAGACACCATCCCCTCCCCAGGAAGCCCCCGCCATCCCACAGCACAGAAAACAAGCCTGGGGACAGGGACCTGCGTGCGTGGGACGGACGAGTCACGCGCTGGGGTCTGCAAAGGGCGCAGAGGCGGGTGGGCAGCAATGGAACCCCTCCCGTAGAAGCAAACCAGTCTTTTTCCAGGGGTTTATTAGCAAACTCACAGCTGGGTCCCTACAGCCCTGTCCCACCATGTCCTCAGCATCCTCCTGCGCAACGTGTCCCACCAAAGGGGCTGGTCCAGGGATGGGCGCTGGGACCATCACCAAGGGCTGTCCCCACAGAGCCAAGAGATTCTTCAGGCCAGGATGGGGTAAGTGGCTTCGGTGGCCACACCGCAGTTGTTGTCCCTCATGGCCATGAGGATGTAGCCGTCATTGCCCCAGTACGTGGACCAGGAGTTCTTGATGAGCCAGTAGGTCTCTCCCTGCAGGACTCCGTAGCCCACGGCCAGAACCGCGTGGTCCAGCGATCCTGACTTGTTTGCTGCAGGGAACAAACACAGGAGATGGTTTTTGGCTGGAGAGCATCCCTGCTCAGAGAGCATCATCCCTGCGCCCGGGGCTGGCTCCCTCTTGCATGCCCACTCAACACCGAGGAGATCCCGGGTGTCCTGGCATCTCCCCATGTCCCCTGTGCCACCCGGCTCACCGCATTTGGGCTCATAGTAGATGCCATTGGAGTAGAAGGAGAAGGTCTTGTGGGAGGCGTCGATGCTGACGGCCACGGGGCCGTGCTTGTAGATGGCAGCTTTGACCGCTGTGATGTTGCCTGAGGTGACGTTGACGTAGCCTGTGATCTTGGCCAGCATCTCAGACTGGTTGTAGTGGCACAAGCCATTCTGTGGCACCCAAGGAGAGGGGACACTGTGTCATCCAGAGCCCCCAATGCAGGGAGTGATCGCGGACGGGGGCTGTGACAGCACCCTGGCTCTGGTCCCCTTGTCCTCCCTCACCCACCATGCTGGGGACGTTTTCCCAGTTGCTGCAAGGACACAGCACCACCTGCACATGGCGCAGAGAGCTGGGGGGCTGTTGCCCATGCCTTGCAGCCACGTCCCTGTCCCCAGGCCACCCTGCTCCATCCCTGCCCCCAGGGGCACAGAGGGACTGATGCCACCACCCATGGGTGGAGGAGCCTTGTCTCTGTTTTGCAAGAAGAGAAACTGAGGCACACAGTGATGAAACCACCCAGATGAGCCCTGGGGTTTGGTTTTGGGCTGTGCTTTGAACCACAGTGAGCCTGGTGCCTTGGGAGTGACATCCCTGTCTCAGGTGGCATCCCCAGTGCCTGCTAGCACCTCTGACCCATCCTCATTGGCCCCACAGTGGCTTTAAAGCCATCCCAAAACCGGGGGGACCCTGGCAAGGACACATGGCCACCCTCACCTGCCCCTTGTAGGTGCCATAGGACTCGGTGGTGGCGATGCCGCCGTGTTTCTTGATCCACTCGTAGGCTCGCCACTCCTCACCGCCGTCACAGCCGTAGTTCCCGAAGCCCCAGGCGCAGTCGATGAGGACTTGTTGGGACAGGGGGGTCAGCACGCCGGTCTGGGGACACACACGCTGCAGGGCCGGGCCGGGCATCATCCGGCGCCCCGGCCGTCCCTGCTCTCACCTTGAGGAACAGGGCACCCTCCATCGCACCCGCCGTAGCGAAGCTCCAGCAGGACCCGCAGACGGCCTGGTCCTTCACGGGGGTCACGGCGCCTGGGACAGCGGGGGGGCTGAGAGGCCGCGCTGGCACCGGGGACGAGGGCGGGCGGGGGTGATGGAGAGCGGGGCAGTTCGCTCGGACTTTGCGCTGGCCGGGATGGGGAGCGCTCGCACCCCCACACCGCAGGCTCGCACCACCCCAACGGTGAGACCCCCGGACCCCGCACCTACCGTACATGCGCCAGTCCAGGCTCTCGGGCAGGATAAGGCCGCTGTAGAGCTCGCTGGGGAAGGGCTGCCCGTTGTTGGGGTCCCCGCTGCGCCGGCGGCCCCGCAGGGCGGCCAGTTCCTGGGGCGTGCGGTCGGCCAGGTGGTTCAGCGCCAGCGTGTAGGAGAGCGCGGCGCGGTTCCGAGAGTGCACGAACCTGCCGTGGCGGAGACGGCATCAGCCACGACCAACAACCATCTCCCACCGCAGCAGAGACGCAGCCCCGCAGGGACAGGGCTGGTAAAACACTGGCCCGGGTTCCCCAGAGAGGTGGTGGATGAACCATCCCTGAGACATCCCAGGCCAGGCTGGACGGGGCTCTGAGCACCCTGAGCTGGTGAAGATGTCCCTGTCATGGCAGGGGGGGCACTGGGAAGGTCCCTTCAACCCAAACTACTCCATGATTCACCCAGGGGGGTTGGCATCCCCCGTACCTCATGTTGTGCACGAAGATGCTCTGCCTGTGCTCCAGCTCCCGTGCGGAGCCGTATCGCCGCCCCAGCTGCCTGCGGTACTGGTGGAAAGCCTCGTGAGCCCACGGCTGGTGCCGTCCCACCAGGTCCTCCATGGGGTTCGCCAGCACCCGGTGCTCCGCTGTGCTCCCCGGCAGGTCCCCGCACTCCTTCGTCTCTGGGGAGCAAAGAGGTGGCACCATCAGCCTGAGCCCCATGGGCAGGATGGGGGGGTCCCCAACCCAGCTCACCGTTGATGGGGATGTCGAAGATGGAGGGGGGGAAGCTGTTGTCGAATTCTGTGTATGCGATCTCGTACTTGTCATAGTGGGACCCCAGCAGGCTGTTGTAACCCCGCATCTCGTAGTGGACAGGGGCCACCCCGCAGCTGGAGTTGGTGACCCACAGGGTGTAGACGTTCTTCTTCTGCGCCCAGCGGGTGACGTTCTGCCAGACGGCGCAGTACCGGCCCCGGTAGTACTCCTCCCGCAGGAACTGGGGGGACACGGCGTCAGGGAGGGGGACCCCACATCATCCCATTGCAGGATCCCATTGCTCCCAGTGCACATGCAGCACTGTGAACTGGGTTCTCTGATCAGATCTGCTGCATGGGGCCGGGATTTGGGGTGCAACACAGGACAGACGTCCCACTGTATGTGCACCCAGAGTGGGGGTGTCTGGCTGCACCCCCCTCCCAAAGCCTCTGGCTGTTTCCCTGTGTGTTTCCAAGCTCTTGCCCTGCATGCTCGTGCCCAGCTTGGTGGCACCTTGCTGTTCCCACCGCTCACGTGTGGCACGGAGCTCTGCCGGCGTCGGGGGCCGGCGGGAGCTGAGCTGCCGTGCAGCGACTTGCCCGAGCCGTCCCGAAACACCGGCGCTGTGGGCTGCGACACGTCCCAACACGGCTGCTGGGGTTGGGAAAGGAGCCGGCACTCCAGCCCCGGTCCGGGCCGGGAAATGACCCTCCCTGTGCCCCGGGGCGTGTGGGGACATGTCCTGGCCTGTCCCAGCACTGCACACCCCCAGGACAGAGAGGAGCACCTCCAGCTGCCCAGCACCCCCACCTGAAGGTGCTCCAGCGTTTCTCACCTTGAAGCCGTCCATGCTGGGGAAGACGCTCTGAGCCTTGACCACGTCCTCCTTGGAGCCGGGCAGCTGGAAACATGCCCTGGTGTTCACCTTCTTCTCGGTGGTCTCTGGTGTGATCTTGTACTGCATCCCATAGGGCTTCACCCCTCCCAGCTGGTACGTTATCACCTGCCCTGTGCCAGCGGGAAGGGGAAACTGAGGCACGGTGGTCCTGCCTGCATCCTCCCTTTGCATGGGGCCACAGCGGACACCCGCCTGCTTACCCCCGTAGTACTGGATCCGGCTCTTGTTTCCCGTCAGGTTGTACCAGGCTTCAAAGGGCTCCTCGATCTCAGCGTAGGGCAGGTTAATGACACCTGGGAGGCCCCAGGTGTGGGACACGGGTCAGCCCCAAGGCCTCAGCATCCTGACATCCCTCCCCAAGCCCCCCGGAGCATGCAGACCCACAGCTGACCAAGCTGCTGTCCCCCCCGGTTTGGTGCTGGGACAGCCTGGTCCTGCCCAGTGCTGAGCATCCTCCGCTCCCCCCCCAGGCAAAGGACACTGCGGGGTCCCGTTACCTCGGACATGGTAGATGGAGCCAAATTGAGGGGGTGGACGGGAGAGCACGTAGTCCAGTCCTGGAAGGCAGAGCAGGGGGAGTCAGTGGGGGCTGTCACTACAACTGAGCTGGGGACAGGAGGCTGCCCAAAACCAGTGCTCCCCATCCCTGCAGCCCCTCCTGCATGGGGCTGGGAGAACTCGGCTGAAAGCAGCTCCACTTGTCGCCCTTGACACCCAGATCCAGGGTCAGCACATGCCACAACCCCCCAGGGTGGCTGTTGGGGTGATGTCCCCATAGGAGGCTGTGTCACCCCAGGGCTGGCAGCCATGGCTCATGTTCCCAAGGGGGGATACAGCTGTCCCAACCAGCCGGGCATGGCTGAGGGTGCCAGGGAGCCGACCGGTCCCATCTGGCATCTCCCGCTGGCATGTCCAGCCGCCCTGCGGGCTCCTGGCTTGTGCAACCCCACGCCAACACACCCGCCGCTGGGAACCAGCCCGGCCCCAGCATCTCCCTCCTCACTGGGAGGGACCTGGCAGCCCCAGGCAACCCGGACTGGGCCCGGTTCTGCCTCTGCACCTGAAACCTGGGGCAGGCAGGGACCGGCACCCCCCAACCTGCACTCCAGGCCGTCCCGTGGGTGCCCATTGCACCCACACAGGGTGACTGGGGCAGGAGGAGCAACAGATCCAGCAACTCCACAACACTGCTTGGCTTTACACCCAGCTGGGAAACGGGGTCCTAGGGGGTGGGCACGGTCCCCTCCCAGTGCTCCCAGTGACAGCTGCCCAGCTGCAGGCAGCAAAGACAAGGAAACAGCTTGGGCTTGTGTGTGGGTTACAGCCCATCTGGCTCCATTTAGCCTTATTTTCACCCCCCAGCCCTGCCAAGCCCTCCAGGCGCATCCCTCATCCCTCCCTCGCTTTCCCACCCCGCCCCAACTCTCCTCTCTCTTGGGGGACATTGCAAATTTGGGGACTTAACAAGCAAGAAACCACCCACCCAGCCCAGCAATGAGACCTGCCTGGGTGACCCCAGCCCCCATCCCCAGGGTGTCCCCAGCAGGGACAGTGCCGGAGCGGGACAGACTCACCCCAGACGGCGATGCAGAGCGCAGAGGCCGAGAGCCAGCGGAGAACACCCATCCTCACCGCCCCAGCTCGCCCAGCACCAGCGCTGGCTTTTAAACTGGTTCCAGTGAAACCCGGCAGCGCCAATGCAGAAACCAGGGCCCTCCCCAGGGGAGGGGAAGGAACCGGCATCATGTGGCGCCTGGCGGGGTGCGGGGCACCCCAGGGTGCTGGCGGGGCGAGCATGTCTCAGCAGGGTCCCCGCGGAGGGAGATGGAGCAACGCCGGGTGCTGCAGGGGAATGGGGGTGCAGGACGAGCCCCAAGGAGCCAGGAGCAGTGTGGGTGGGGGTGCAGGCTGGTTGGATCTATGGAGGGCCCCTCCCTCCGAATCTGGGGGGATAATGGGCTGATAGGGGCTGTGCATCCCTTGTGCAGGGGGAGCTGCCCTGGGGCTGGGGGCCCTTTGCCAGGCAGCCCTGAGGCCGGGGTGATGGGCAGGGCTGTGAGCAGCTCACCATTAACAAGCCAGACCCAGAAACTGGAAGCACTGGGGAGCCTTTGCTGCTGGGGCTTGAAGGGAAGGGGAGCGGGGGGGGCACAGGGAAACATGGGCACCCCACAGCCAGCCCCTGGGGTTTGGCAGAGGGCTGGAAATGGGGCTCAGCACCCCTGGCTGACTGCCCTGCCTGACTGCAAGGAGGGAAACTGAGGCACAGAGAGGTCAGGAGGGGCTCAGGCAGCTCTTCTCAAGGTGGAGCATGGGTGGATGGGTGACACCTCCTGGGGCTAAACGCAGCCAGAAACACTTGGGGCCACGATTTGGGGAGGGTGCTGGGAGCCCGGGTGGATCCTAATGCAGCTCTGCACTCTGCAGGTGGCAGCTGATGAGCAGCCCCTGTCCCTGCTGTGCCCCCTCCCCTCCCAGGGACACTGGCAGGGCTGGCTCCGTATCCAGCATGGTCTGAATCCCCCCCCGCAGGTCCCAGAGAGCCCCAAAAGCCCCCAAAGCCAGGACTAAATTGCAGCTGTGATCTGCGCTGTCCCCAGAAGAACTCGGGGGGTGACAAGGCATGAGTGGCATCAGCCCAGGGGGCACGTCCCCATCCTGGTGGGGACCCCTGACCCTCAGCAGCTCTGACCACCCCATGAGAACAGGAAACACTGGGGCCAGACTCAGTCACACAGGACAGAGGTCAGTCTGCAAGGGTGAACCGCAGAGCGAGGAGGAGGAGGAGGGAGGGACCCCCACCCCACCATGCGGGGAGACGGGGGTGCTGGGCCGGCGTGCAGCCAGCTCTGGACTGGGGTGCGACCGCAGCCCCCTGCCCTGACCCCCCCGGCAGCACGGCCGTGCGCCGGAAACCACAGCAAGGCGACACGTGAAAATATCACCGTCCCCTCGCTGTCACCGTCCCCTGCGATGGGAGGGCAGCTGGGGGGTGGGGGAGGCCATGCGGGATCGGGCCCGGGGGGAGCTGTGGGTTTATGTTTGAGGGGTGGCTGCCTTGCACCCCCAAATGGGCGTGAGGGGTTCCCCCAGTGAGGGACCCCCACCGAGACCCCCTTGATCCAGGGCTCATGGTGCCAAAAGCTGGAGGTGCTGTCTGCAGGGTCTGTGTCCCAGCGCCCTGGACTGGGATCCCAGGGGGCTTAGGGATGGTGGGAGGTGTCAAAGCGGGTGCAGGGGGCTTAGGCAGGGTGCTGGGGGGTCAGGCAGGGTGTGGGGGGCTCAGACAGGGTTCTGGGGGCTCACCTGCTCTCCTAGAACTCACCAAAGTTTGTGGGTCAGTGCAACCGCCGCCAAATCTTGGGGTCGTCACACCAGCAACTTTATCTGGGCAAGGAGTAAAAAAGGGGCCAGGAGCTGCACCCCATCCTGGGGGGACATGTGGGAGCCCCCCAGAACACGATGCCAAGCCACCTGCCATCCTGCTCGTCCCCACTCCACGGTCTGTGCTGCCCCAAGTTCACTCCATCCCAGCAGAGACCTCCGTGCCAGCACAGGGTGACAACCCCCTGTTTGTCACACGCCCTCCCCGTGCTGTCCCCTGCCCCGGGAGTGTCACAGAGACTCTGTCTCGGGGTGGGTGCAGGCAGCACCCCCGCCTGGCACAAGCTTTCCCCAGAGCCGGGTATCCCCAAATCCCCCAGCAGCAGTGTCCCCCCATGCTGCTGAGGACCTGGGACCCCCCGATGCCACCTCCAGGGCAGGCGGCGGCCCCGGCGGGGCTGCCCGGTACAATGAGCCACCGCAGGGAGCGCGGGGGGGCGGGGGGGCGAGGGGAGGGGAAGCTCCTGCTCGGTTGCGAGAGCTGCCGGAGAGCCGGGGGGGGAAACACACGCACAGAGGCTCCCGCTGTCCCCACGGCACCCACCTCGGTACCCACCTCGGCACCCGCCCCGACACCCCGGTCCCCAGCGCCGGGCGGTTCAGGGGGGCTGCAGTGCCACCCCCGGGCTGCGGTCCCGGAGCGGGGGGGTCCATGCGAGCCGGAGCAGGAAGGCTGACGGTAAGAGGGATGGAGGGGGGTGTGGGGGCGCTCTGCCCCCTGCACTAATGAGGGGGTGTCTCTTAGTCCCCTTTACCGTGTGCTGGGGGGTGCTGAGAGCTGCGCGCCCCCTGCGTGGGGGATCTGGGTTCTGGGGGGGACGGGGCACTGAGCTGTGGGGACAGAGCGCCCCGTGTCCCTGCTGGGGGGCTGCCGGGGGGGTGTCACTGTTCCCTGCCCGCACCGCTCCCCCCTGGGGGCCTCTGCAATGAGCCTGGGGGCAGGAGACCCCCCGTCCTGGGGGGCAGCAGGTCAGCGCGGGAGCGGCCCGGGGGGGCCGGGGAGGGCCGGGGCACCGGCAGCTCCCGCTCACCCTCCCGGCACTAATCAGCGGCGACACCGCGGCGGGGAGTGCTGCGGGGACAAATGGTGGCTTTGCCAGCACCGGACCCGAGCGCTGGGGATGGGGGGGCAGGTCACAGCACCCCAGGGGACACCGGGATGGGGTGAGGGGACACCTGCTCCCCCAACCCCACAGGTGCCCATGGTGTGCCAGCCCAGAAAGTGCTCACGGGGGGCTGCAGGGCTGGGGGCGGCTCAGGGTGCTCCCCCTGCTCCCTGCAGCTCTGCCTTGTCCCCCGGTCCTTGGTGTGTCCCAAGGAGGGACAGGAACTCGCCGCTTCCTGCCCTGCACAATTCCCTCCCCACCCCGCTCCTCCCGGGACATTGTATTTGGAGCCCTGGCCGCCCCCCCCCGCCCCTGCAGCCCCTCGGATCCGGGAATTGCTCTTCTTCCAGCGGAAATCCTGCTTTCCTGGCCAGCGATGGGGCTGGGAGGCCGAGGGGGTGCGGGGAATCTCCTCCCAGAGTGGGGGACAAGGGGACACCCCCCGCCATGGGCCTGGTGGCTGATGGGTGGGCTCGTGGGGCAGATCGCTTTTGGGGAGGTGGTGAGTCCTTCCTCTTCTGCCTTGCAGTATTGTTGGGGGGGCAGCACCCTGTCACCTCCTGGGGCTGGCACAGGGATGACGGCACAGGGACGATGGCACCAAGCGCTGGCCATGCCCAGCCAGAGCACGGCTGGTTTTGGGGGCCAGCAGCCCCATTTGAACCCCCTCCCGCTCACGGGCAGGCAGGGGAAGGGGTGTCCCTGTGTGTGTCACCACTGGAGAGTGCCCTGGAACAGCACCGGGGTGTCCAGCCCTCTACGTGCCCCAGCACACCCGGCCAGGAGACCAGCGCTCAGGGGACCCTCTGGCGGCTGTCACCCCATCGCGTGTTCCTGGCAGAGCATTGGGTCCCATCCCGCCGCCTCTGTCACTGTCCCCACGTCTTGCGGATGTCTGGAGCGGTTTGCTCGTGGCGTGGGCCTCTCCAGCCATGGCAGCACCCTCCTTGGGTCCCGGGTGAACTGGGAGGACTGGAGCAGGGATGTGTCACCGCCTGCCACCTCGCCAGGCAAAGGAGTGGGTGGTGGAGGGGCAGGACGTGTCCTCTTGTCCCCTCCCCAGCTCTACAGGAGTCCTGGGCAAGGGATGGGGACATGGCTTGGGGTCGTGTGCCCTAACGAGCCACCTAAAGTGAGGCACCTTCTCCTCCTGTGCTGCAGCTGCTTTGTGCCCCAGTTCCCCCCTGGGCCCAGGGAGACCCGGAGCCGCGGGCGATGGAGCAGCCCCGGCGGGCTCAGGCCGGGGCTGTGCAGCAATCTCGGTTCCTCTTCCCCAGGGGGGCTACGTCATGGTGGCAAGAGCCACCGGGGTGCAGGGCCACCTGGAAAGACGGGGGTGCAGGGTGAGAGGAGTGGGCATGGCATGCGGGGGCACAGGGTGACCAAGGGACTGCAGCCCATTGCCCCGCTGTGGTCCCTGCCCAGTCCTCCCAAGTGCCACTGTCCCCAAGATCTGGGATCCTGCCAGTCCCCAGGTTCCCCTTGGCAGCTGCAGCACCATCCTCTTCCTCCTCCTCCTTCTCTTCCATAGCATGCCGTGCTCCCGCTGCTTCCTCCTCCCGCTGCGGGGGTGCTGACCGGTTCCTCCGGGGGTGACACGCAGGGTGACACTGCTGTGCACCGGGACGTTGTGCTCCGGCTGGGAGCTGGGGATGGGCTGAGCTGCCCCATGTCCCGGGGGGCCGGGGAGCAGATGGCTGGCCGGGGGGGGACAGCGGCGGGGTGACGGGTTGGCCGGGTCTCAGTGCTGGCAGGTGCCAGGACCAGTGCCGGTGGCGCCGGTGCGGGAACGGCTCGCTCGCCATCTGCTCCGAGCGGCTCCTTTTTGGGAGAACTGGGGCCAGACGCCAGCGTCCCCTCCCTGAGGATGACTCAAGGGGACAGTTTTGTGCCGAGTGGGAGGTGGCGGGGACCAACTTGGGGGTTTGTGGGTGCCTGGAGAAGGGTGTGTTGGTGCTAAACCCCAGGGTGCTGTGATATTTCGGGCTTGTGTTTGTCTAGAAGATGTCCCCTGCTTGCCTAGATGTCCCCTGCCCGCGCAGTCCCTGCCGGCAGCTGCGGCAGCACCGTCACCGCGCTTGGCACACAAATTCAGCAAAATGGGAAGTTTCTGAGCGTGATGCTGGCAATGGGGGGGAGGAAGACTCTCACCCGGAGGGGACAGGATCTGAGAGAGCTGGGGACATTCGTCAGCTAAAATAGCCACTTATTGTCAGCAAAAACAAAACCCCCGACCAGGCAAAGCCTCTGGGGTTTGGCAACGCCGCCTCGGCTGCAACGGCCGCGGCCTTGCCACACCGCTGGTGTCGAAAGTGAAGGTGGAAGGAGGGTCAGGCCCTTTCCACGCTCCCCGAGAGGCAGGAAAGTGAATCAGAGCCCATGGTGGAGGAAACCTGCCTGAAACATCCCAGCTGCCCCAAACCCCCGTGCCCTCCTGCTCCCGGGAGCACAGGGGACAGGACGTGGCCGCCACCGTCCCTCCGCTCTGGGGCTGGAGACGGGGCGAGCTCTGCTGTATCGCTGGGGAGCCCTTGGCTGGAAAGCTCTGCCCAGTCCAAACTGGGCAAACTGGTGCAGGTGGCTGGCCAGCACCCAGGGGAGGCGGCAGGGCTGGGGACAGAAATGTGTCCCTGCAGCAGAGGTCGGATTTCCTCCTCCTCCGCGACACCTTGGCTGCCGAGCGCGGCCGCGGGCGGAAGAGTGTGACCGCAGCCAGGCTGGGGGCCCTTCCTGCCCGAGGTACCAGTTCCCCTCCCGAGCCGAGGGGACGGGGACAGGGACACCCCAGGGGCTCCTTTCCACCCAGCCTGGCTCCCTCCAGCCTCGGGGCAGTCGGGGGACGTGTGTCCCCTTGGAGGGAGGTGGTGGGTTTGTTGGGGACATGGCAGGAGAAAAAGTCACTCGAGGATGTGGTTTCAGCCCATGCAGGGGTGTTGCAGCCCGTGCAGCATTGTTGCGTTCAATGCAAGGCGGTTGCAGCCCATGCAGGGTTTTTTTAGTTCGTGAAGGAGTATTGCAGCCCATGGCGGGGGTGCTGCAGCCCATGCAGGGGTTTTGCAGCCATGCTGGAGGTGTTGCAGCCATGCAGGGGTGTTGCAGCCCATGCTGGGGGTGCTGCAGCCCATGCAGGGGCTTTGCAGCCATGCTGGGGGTGTTGCAGCCATGCAGGGGTGTTGCAGCCCATGCTGGGGGTGTTGCAGCCTGTGTGTGGCTCTTGCCCTCCCCCTGATGCCTCCCTGGTGTCCACAGGTGCCTCTTCTCCTCCCCGAGGTGACATGGAGCAGCTGAAGTGACCCGAGGAGCCATCGCAGTGAGTGGGGTCACCTCAGACTGGAGCACCCATGGGTGCCAGGGGGGATGCAGGGTCCCCAGGGTGGCACAGCCCCCCTCGCAGCCGGTGGCAGCGCCCATTGGGACCCTGCTGTCCCCATGTCACAGCCCAGGGTGGCAGGACCCTGCTCCTCCTGGGACTGGGGGGGTGGGCGAGGGCTCATGCACGTACCCCAGTGCCTCTAACTGGGACCATGGGTGTTAGCAGGGGGGCACGGGGCTCACGTTCCCTCTGTCCCGCAGGCAGTGCCCGGGATGGGCTGCGTGCACTGCAAAGAGAAGGGCTCCGGCAAAGGGCAGGCGGGGGGTGAGCTGGGGGCCCCCCCGCCCACCGCCTCCCAGTACGACCCCGACCCCACGCAGCCGGGCGCCGCCTTTACCCGCATCCCAGACTTCAACAACTTCCACGGTGCCACGGTGTCCTCGGCTCCGTCCTTCGCGGGGCCGGGCGGCTTCACCCCCAACTCGCTGCAGATGCGCAGTGGGGGTATCACAGGTCAGCAGGGGCTGGAGGGAGTCTGGCTGCACCCCTGCGGTTTTGGGGGGAACCGGGGGCTCATCGCGGTCCCCTCCACATGCCGCAGGTGGGGGCGTGACGCTCTTCATCGCCCTGTACGACTATGAGGCCAGGACGGAGGATGACCTGAGCTTCCAGAAAGGGGAGAAATTCCACATCATCAACAACACGTGAGCTCCCCCGGGGACCCCCTGTCACCCCCAGTGCCCCCATGCCGCCCCAGGGCCAGGAGCTGGGCTCTGCCTCAGCTCCGTTGCTGGATACCAGGAGAACCAGCGCCGTGCATCATGAGCCGGGTGGTCTCGACAGTGACCCGGGCGCTGGTGTCCCCCGTGGTGGGGAGGAGCAGGGTCTGTGGGTGCTGATGGAGCATGGCCGGGTCTGTCTGTCTGTCCCTCTTCACTCCCGGTTCCCCTGTCCCCAGGGAGGGTGACTGGTGGGAGGCCAGGTCGCTGAGCTCGGGCACCACCGGCTACATCCCCAGCAACTACGTGGCCCCCGTGGACTCCATCCAGGCAGAGGAGTGAGTATGGGGAGGGGACAGGGACAGAGGGGGACCCTGATGCCCTCTGCCTCGAGCCCAGGTCTCTTGGCACCCCCAGCAAACCCTGGCAGTGCCGCGGTGCTGGTGAGGGGCCATGGCGGGGGGTCCCTGGGGGTGCCCCCTGGGGCACTGAGCCCGGCCCCCTCGCAGGTGGTACTTTGGGAAAATCGGGCGCAAGGATGCGGAGCGGCAGCTCCTGTGCCACGGGAACTGCAGGGGCACCTTCCTCATCCGGGAGAGCGAGACCACGAAAGGTACGGGGACAGGGCTGGGACAGGGCTGGGGACACGGGGCTGTGCCCCACACCCCTTCCTGACCCGTGTCCCCACGTAGGTGCCTACTCGCTCTCCATCCGGGACTGGGACGAGGCCAAGGGCGACCACGTCAAGCACTATAAGATTCGGAAACTGGACAACGGGGGTTACTACATCACCACCCGCGCCCAGTTCGACACCATCCAGCAGCTGGTCCAGCACTATGTCGGTAGGGTGGGATGGGGGGCCATGGGGGTGATGGGGAGGGAGGGGGAAAGCCCAGGAGACTCTTTGCCAAGGGACAGCCGGCTGGGTGACTGTGTTAACTGGAGGGGGGGGCTGTACTGGCGGTGGCATTACGGGGACCTCCTGGGGGTCCCCCCACTTCTGTGTCCTCAGTGCAGGGAGCACCCGGTCTCTGGAGAAGGTAAAGAGCCTCAGAGTCTGGGTGGCCATCCTGGGGGGCGGGCTGGCGGTCCGGCTCAGCCCAAGGGGGTGCAGGGACACCCCTGGGGTGCACCCCATTTATCTTTGGGGGTGGCTGGACCACACAGGAGTCTGGGCGATGCCCGGGACAGCGGGTGGGGGCAAAGGGCTGGCGGGGGTCCCTGCGGGGGCTGACACCTGTCCCCTGTCCCCCTGGTGCCGCAGAGCGGGCAGCCGGGCTGTGCTGCCGCCTGGCCGTGCCGTGCCACAAAGGGACGCCCAAGCTGGCCGACCTCTCGGTCAAAACCAAAGACGTGTGGGAGATCCCCCGCGAATCCCTCCAGCTCCTCAAGAAACTGGGCAACGGGCAGTTCGGGGAAGTGTGGATGGGTAGGGCCCGGCGGGAGAGCCAGGGCGAGCGGGTGGGTGATGGGGGCACCCCCAGGCCTGGAACACCCTCAGGGAAGGGTTCCTGCCTGCTGGGACAGGCTGAGCTACACCAGTGTCATCCTGGGTACCCCAGGATGCCAGTGACATCCATGCATGGGCAAGCAGCCCCCCCTATTTCAGACAGGAGACAAAACCAGGCCTGGGGCTCCCCCCCCATCATCCTCTTCCTCCATTGCCCTGTGCTCCCTCCGCTCGGCGTGCATGCTCCATTCATCCCATCGCACCCCTCCCTCCATCCTCCCCACCCCCTCCCCTGCAGAGTATAACGACGGGTTGTGCCATCTGCTCACCCGCCCGTGCCCCGCTATGAAGCCCCAGACCCTGGGATTAGCTAAGGACGCCTGGGAAATAGCGCGGGAATCCATCAACCTCGATCAGAAACTCGGCATGGGATGTTTCGGAGACGTGTGGATGGGTAAGGCTGGCCCGGCCGGCCGGGGGTGGCGGGGGGGACATGGGGACAGGAGCAGCATCGCGGGGTGCCAGGTGGTACCCGCTGCTGTGGGGGTGATGGCAGCGTGGGCACAGACTCCCCCATGGAGGGGTGCGCATGGGGTAAGGTTGGCGTTAGATGAGCTCACGGGTGGCTTGTCCCCATGTCACAGGGTGAGGGGCCCTCCTTGTCCTGGGTGGGGTATGGTGTCATCGTGCCCCTTTCTTGCCCTGCCCTAATCTCCTGGATCCTCCATCCCTGCATCACCCTGATTTCCTTGATCCACCATCCCTGCATGCATCCGTCCATGCATCCCTGCATGCATCCATCCATACATCCCTGCATGCATCCATGCATCCTTGCATGCATCCATCCATCCATCCTGGCCCTGCCAGGGCCATCTGTCCCTGGGCTCCTGGTGACCCCGTCTCCCCGGTCCAGGCACGTGGAACGGCACCACGAAGGTGGCAGTGAAGACGCTGAAGCCGGGCACCATGTCCCCCGAGGCTTTCCTGGAGGAGGCGCAGATCATGAAGCGGCTGCGGCACGACAAGCTGGTGCAGCTCTACGCCGTGGTGTCCGAGGAGCCCATCTACATCGTCACCGAGTTCATGAGCCAGGGTGAGCGCGGCTGTGTCCCCCCAGATTTTCTTTGATCCTCACCCAGCTGGGGGGCAGGGGGCTGGTCTCAGGGCTGGGGGCTCGCAGGGGAGGGCACCCTTGGGTGGGCACAGCTGTTTTTTGGGTGCTTTAACTTGCACCCTCGGCCCGCAGGCAGCTTGCTGGATTTCCTAAAGGACGGGGACGGCCGGTACCTGAAGCTGCCCCAGCTGGTGGACATGGCCGCCCAGGTACTGGGGAGACTGGGACGGGGTGGGGTTCCCCGCATTGGGTGCAGATTGAGGGGTCCTCACTGCTCCACCCCCAGATCGCGGCGGGCATGGCGTATATCGAGCGGATGAACTACATCCACCGGGATCTCCGCGCCGCCAACATCCTGGTGGGAGACAACCTGGTGTGCAAGATCGCCGACTTCGGCCTGGCGCGCCTCATCGAGGACAACGAGTACACGGCGCGGCAGGGTGAGCGGGGCACCCCTGCCCTGCCCCTCCAGGCTGCGGCCACCCTGCGCCTGGCGCTGCTCACCCCGGAGCTGGGTGTCCTGGGTGATGGGTACCCCAGGGAATGGGTGTCCTGGGTGACAGGTGCCCCAGATGACGGGTACACTGGGTGATGGATTTCCCAGATAACAGGTGTCCCAGAGGATGGGTTCCCCAGTGCAGGGTGCCCCATGTGTGGGGTACCCCAGGCAGAAGGTACATTGGGTGCTGGGTACATAGTGTCCCGTTGCAGGTTCCTCCCACCGCAGGGTACCCCGGGTGCAGGACGCCCTCAGGACAGGCTGCTCCAGGTGCAGGGTGTCCCCAGTGCTGTGTGCCCCATTTTTGGGGCGCCCTGGCTATGGCTCACCTGCCTCCCCTTGCAGGTGCCAAGTTCCCCATCAAGTGGACGGCCCCGGAGGCCGCGCTTTTCGGGAGGTTCACCATCAAGTCGGACGTCTGGTCCTTTGGCATCCTCCTGACCGAGCTGGTGACCAAGGGCCGGGTGCCCTACCCAGGTACGGGCAGTGGAGTGCAGGCAGGGGCTCAGCCTCCCTGGGCTTGCCCCGTGCCTCAGTTTCCCCATCAGCGACACCAGCCTTAAGCTGGGCTCCCTATCCAAACTGTGGGCTCCCTATCCCTTGGCATGCCTCAGTTTCCCCACCGCATCCTTGTCGCACAGGGATGAACAACCGGGAGGTGCTGGAGCAGGTGGAGCGGGGGTACCGCATGCCGTGCCCGGGGAGCTGCCCCCCGTCCCTGCACGAGGTGATGGTGCAGTGCTGGAAGCGGGAGCCCGAGGAGCGCCCCACCTTCGAGTACCTCCAGTCCTTCCTCGAGGACTATTTCACGGCCACCGAGCCCCAGTACCAGCCGGGGGACAACCAGTGACCCTGCGCTGTCACCCCCCAGCCAAGCGCTGTGGTGGATTTGGGGTGAATCTCCCTCTTTTTGCAGGGGGGTTGTTGCTCCTGTTGCCTGTGTTGCCCTCCCCCCACCCAAATGCCTGTTTGGGGGTGTCCTGGGGAGGACAGGGGGCTTTGCACAAGGATTTTGGACTAAAAAAGGGGTAAAGCTGCGCCCCCCACCCAGCACCCCCAACCGCTCTCTTGCTGCCTTCACGCCCAGCTGTGAATCTGAGAAGTGCTTTGGCTGGGGGGGACCCCACTGTGCCCCCCACACACCCCGCAGCAGCAGAGGCCTCAGGGGGCTTTCCCCATACCAATCTCCTCTCCCTCAGCTCAGCCTTGAGCACCTGGGGGGGTCAGCCCCCCAAATCCTGGCGCTGACCTGGGGGAGGTCACCTCAACCCCCCACTTGATATTTTTAATTTATAAGATTTTATATCCTTCACCCCAGCAGCCGCCTCACCCTCAGGGATCCCTGGATCGGGGGGTTCTCCTTGTCCCCCCCCCCCCGCTTTAATTTCATTTCCTTCCAGCAGAGCCAAATCCTGAAAGCCATAAACCTCTGCTTGCTCTGTGGGGGGTGACAAGGGGTCCTGGGGGCAACCATGTGCCTGGGTTTTGGGGGTCAGCTCTGCTCCAGGGGCTGTTTCCCACTGCCCCGTGTGGGGCGGGGGGGTCCAGGATGGGGTCACCCACGGCGCTGGGGGTGTAGGGGATGGGGTCACCCACGGCGCTGGGGGGGTACGGGGTGGGGTCACCCATGGCGCTGGAGGTGTAGGGGATGGGGTCACCCATGGCGCTGGGGGGGTACAGGATGGGGTCACCCACGGCGCTGGGGGTGTACGGGATGGGGTCACCCACGGCGCTGGGGGGTCCGGGATGGGGTCACCCAGGGCGCTGGGGGTGTATGAGATGGGGTCACCCATGGCACTGGGGGGTCCGGGATGGGGTCACCCACGGCGCTGGGGGGTCCGGGATGGGGTCACCCACGGCGCTGGGGGGTACAGGATGGGGTCACCCATGGCGCTGGGGGGGTATGGGATGGGGTCACCCACGGTGCTGGGGGGGGTCCCGGCTGCAGCTCAGCCCAAACCCCTGCACCAAGTGTTAATGGGGCTGCTGGGGGGACTCGGGGCACAATGTGAATGTGACAGTGCTGGAGGGGGGGGTCACCCTGCTAGCTGGTTCCTGGTGCCCCCCTGCGCACCCCATTTTGGGGGGGGAGACAGTGCCACCTGGGGGGGGGTTGGGCAGAGAAGGGAGCAGGAGGGATTTGTTGTTTATTATTTTTTTTAAATCCAGTCTGTAAATAGAAATAAAACCTTTCTAACAAGCGGGGGGAGTGTGGGTCCTTCTGCCCCCCCCAGGGAAAGGGGGTGCCCTGGTGGGGGATGGGCACAGGCTGGGGGGGTCACGGGGGTGCTGGAGCTGGGGGGACAACCCTGGATTGCAAGATTTGGGGTGGGGGGCACCCATCCCCACCCAGGGGGCTCCAGGTTGAGTCAAGCCAGGACTGAGGGCCGGATCCTCCCACCCTGGGTGTGGGGGGGCCACCTCTGTGACACAGAGCAGAGAAATGCCCCCCCCGGTGTCCCCAGGCCATGTGGGGCTGCAGCACCAGCTCCCCTTGCAAACAAAAACTTGGGAAAAGGGGGTGGGGAAGCATTTGGGTTTGCAAAGCTGCCCCCCCTCCAGGGCAACCCCCCCCTGCGCCCCCCAGCAGGGACCGGCCCCTCCTGCTGCCCCCCGGCCATGTGCCTTAATGAGGCAGCAGCCTGGGGTTAATTAGGGGGGGGTCACTGTGTGTCTAGCGGGGGGAGCTGCTGGTCCCCTCCCCTGTGTGACCGTGGGGGGGTGCTGTGCGTGGAGGGGGGGCAGGAAGGGGTTAATTTTCCTGCAGCTTGGCCTCCCCAGCAGGACCCAGCTGTGGGCAGTTAATGAATTCCCCAGCACTGGTGGGAAGGGGGGACTGGCCCCTGCCCCATCCAGGGGGCTCAGGCGGGGAGGGGGGCACAGGGCCAGTGCCAGCGGGTTTGGGGACATGCCAGGGGGCTTGGGGACATGCCAGACTGCAGCCACGCCTGGGGCTGGGCACCCCGGGATGCGGGGCGGGGGGGACGTGGGTCACCCCATGGACATGGCAGCATCGCCGTCACCCCCCGCAGCTCTGGGACTGTGTGGGTCCCTGTGGGACCACGGGCATGTCACTGTGGTCTGTCCCCAGTTTTGCCCTTTGAAAGCTCTTGGGGACAGAGAGCAGCGCCCAAGGCTGCACGGACCCACCTGAAAGGGCTGAAGGGACGGACACCTGTCCTGGCTTCCGTCTTTCTGTCCTTCCGCCTTCTGCCCAACATGGGTGCCCCAAGGCGGGGGCGAAGGGGTTAAAGGGTGTCACCCTGGGGTGACTGCAGGCTGGGCAGGAGAGGGGACATCGATTTTATGTTAATGCTGGGCTGCATCGACCAGGGACAGAGGGACCGATGACTGACACGGGGCACGGCCACCTGCCTGCTCCTGCGGCCACCGTCACAGAGCCCCGTGTGCCACCACCCAGCAGCGATGGGGGGGTGGGAAGGGGGCCGGGACCCCCCAGAGGTGCTGCAAGGTGGATTTTCACCGCAGAGCCTGGGTTGGGTGCTCAGGGGGTGTGGCCATGGGTGCTGGGGAGGGCAGAGCTCAGCACCCGGCTGCGGGGGCTCTGGGTGGCCCTGTCCCCCCAGGTCCCTGCAGCAGCGCTGGCAGCACCGCAGAGCCGAGCCCTGGCTGCAGCGTCTTCCAGCCGGGAGGCAAACGCAACTCGGTGTCACCTCCCTGCCTGCAGTGGGGGCCGAATCCATGGTGCTGAGGGATTAAGATCCCCCCAACACTCCCCAGGATCCCCCATCATGCCCACACTTGTTTTCCTTGCTCCTGCCTGCAAACCCTGCCGGCCCCGCTCCGGCTGGCTGCTCTGCGCCACCGTGCCAGCCTGGGGCCAGGCGAGCGTGGCAGGAGCTCAGGGGGGGCCTGGGGGGTCCTGGAGCGAACGTGCCCACCCGGTGCCAAGCACGCGGTGGGCGCAGGTGTGAGACCGCTGCAGATGGCGGCACCGCAGACCCTGGCGTGGAGGAGCCACGGCACCGTCACCTCCCCTCGGGGTCCCCGCCGGGAGCCGCGTCTCCCTTGTGACCGGGAAGGAGCCACCCCCACCCAAAACGAGCCTGGGGAGCAGGTCTGTCCCTGTCCCCTTCAGCCCAAGCACCAAGGGACCGGCAGAGCCCGCATGGCGGCTGGGTCGTGGATCAGAGCCGTGTCCCGGCGGCAGCGGTGGCCAAACAACAGTGGAAAACGGCCAAGAATGTGGTTTTAGGCTTGACCAGGCTTGAGACTGGCTGGTCCGGGCCTGCAGGGACTATGTCCCGACAGGAGAAACTGAGGTGCAGAGGGACTTATCCGCGGTCAGCCAGCAGCTCAGCACCAGTCACTGCGAGGGGACACATTTTCCCATGGAAAAAACAACTGAGATTTGGGAAGAGATGCAGCAGCAGCCGTGGCAGCGAGTGGGGAGCAGCGGGATTTGGGGATGGGGGTTTCCTGGGTGAAGTGAGGGTGGGGACAGTCGGGTGACACCGCAGACCCAGGCGGATGGGGAGGGGGGCACAGGGGGAGTCTCGCACTGACCAGGACACGGTGCTGGTTGGGGCTGCTCAGAAATGGTTGTACTGGGGAGACATTCGGCTGCAGTTCTGGGGCAGCATAGGGCTGGAATTCAGGGAGGGTTGGGGCTCTTCTGCTGCAGTTACATTTATCAGGGCCCAAAATCCTCCACAGCTGCTGGAGGGCAGGATCCCCCCCTAAATCTGACGGGAGTCTCTGGACTGTGCTCTCCATAAAGGCAGCTCTGCATCCCAGCAATGCAGCAAACACCTTTTGCCCATTAAACACCCACGGCACCCATGCACCCCAGATCTCCCCCGCTGCACCCCGCTGCCTCCAAACCCCCTGATCCCACCCTGGGGAGCTGGTGGCTTTTGGGATGCTGCCACCACCACCCCACCAAGCCAACCCGAGCTCTCTGGGGACAAACCCAGGCAGGTCACCCCACTGGCCTGATCCTGGCAAGGGTGATGGCAAGCGGGACCTTTGCCCCGCCAGACTTGGGGGGCACGGGGAACCGGAGTCCCCGGGGAGCCCTGCGCGGGGACGCGGGCTCAGAGCCGGGGACAGCGGTGGCCCCGGCTCGGTAAAGCAGCCACTAGATGGTAGCGTAGGTCCACGCCAACGCTGCTGACACAGCACTTGGCTGGGAGAGGGGACAAGGTGCCCGGGTGACCCGGGTGGCCCTGGGGACACGCCTCCGCTGTTCCCCTCCCCCGGAAAAATAGATGGCGGCGGGGCTGAGCACCCGCGGAGTTGTGACACGGGTGGCGTGGGCATCGCTCCCACGCCCCAGTGCTGCCTGACGTGGCGGGAGCTGCTGGTGACCGTCACCGCGACCACGAGCACACCCGTGCCCATCAGCCCCTTTCCGAACCGGGGGCAAGGGAAGGACCCCACTCCCAAACCCATCGCATCCATGCTCCCACCTCCACCCCGAACCACCCAGGGACAACCACAGGGCACCAGCCTGACTTGATGGGGGGACAAAGCCAGGCCTGGAGACAAGCGGGGTGACCCACAAGGCACCCAGCTCAGCACGGGGGTGTTGGGCACCCGTGGATGCTGCTCCGCAAGGACTGTGCTGCAAAGCGCTTCACTTCGCTCCTCACCCCCGCTCCCAGCCCTGCCGAGGGCTCGATGCCAGACTGATATATATATTTTATGATAACTATAGAGATGCACTTCAAACCTGAGAAGGGACTTCGACAGTTTTAAGCATCTCTTTGATTAATACATGACCTTTTAATGCTTCGGATTAAATTAATAAATCTTTTACATTCTAACCTATTCTGCTTGCAGTGTAATATTTTTTTGCACGACCTCCTTCTCTCCCTGCCCGTGCGAGACAGCTGACCCGTCGCTCCGTCCCGCTGCCCCCGTCCACACGCAGGTACAGCAATACGCAGGCTTGCAATATTCATAGGGCGCAAAGCCCTGCAAGGCGAGAAGGGAGGGATCCTGCTGGTTTTTTTGAACCCTCCCTAAAAATAGCAAGAAAATTCAAAGCTGACATTCAGGGCGAGGGGACGAGGAAGCCTGCAAAGTTGCTCACTCAGCCACCAGCAATTGCAGCGATCCTGTCTGCGTGTGCAGATTCCTCTGCTGACCAGGCTGGAGCCCAGGCCTCCCCGCACCGCTCCCAGGAGCGATGCGGGCCTGTCCCCATCCTTACCCGGGCTGTGCAGAGCCCAGCGGTCCCCAGTCCATCCCACCGATCCCCCTGGGGTGCATGGAACCCCAGTGATGGAGCTGCCAGCTTTTCGGGTGCGATAGGTCCCTGCTGGAAGACAACTCTTAACTTGACCGCGGCTCCCCAGTTTGTCCCAGTCCGGTGGCAGAGCTGGAGCGCCCAGAACGTAAACTGAGCGCAGACTCGCTCCTCGCTGCCTGTTGATCCGGCGACAAGCATCAAACCCCAACCTGCACCAGAGGGCTGCTGGAAAACCAGGTGCTGTGTGCCTCCCTGCACCCATGTGTTATTTCATCGATGACTCACGTGTTATTAGCAGCCAAGCAATATTCCCAATTCCCTGGAGTTAACCCTTCACTCGTCACTCACAAAAACATAATGTCATAACAAACATCAGTGGTATTATCTACTTTAATTATATTGTATCTACCCAGCTCTGGGAACATTAACATTGGCAGAGACTTGGAGGGAAGGAGCTGGAGAGATGCTCGATGGGGAGGGAGGTCACGGGATGCTCGGGGAGGTGGGGGACAGCTCCCCACTGTGCCACCACTGTCCCAAGGGGACATGGTCACCACCTGCCCTCCTGGCATCCCCTCTGGGACCTGGCTGAGAGGGGACACAGCACCATAACCCAAAGAATGAGAGGAACCAGGTGTTGCCAAACAGTGGGGAACTTTCCAGGCCCCAGACTTGAAATAAAAAGAATTAAAAGTGAGGAAAAGAGAAAAAAAAGGCGGGGGGGGTGTATTGCTTGGGGGTGCATAAGGGCACATGGGTGCTGAGCCAGAGTGGGTGATGAAGTGCACATGTGCACCCCACATTGTGGCGGGGGGCTGTGTGTCTGTGCCCCCTCGCATGTTGAGGGCAGGGGGGTGCGCAGTGCGGGTGCAACCCAGGAGAGGGCAGCAATGCCCCGCGCATCCCATTGGGACCTCGCGGGGGGGGGGGAGCACCTCGGGGGGGGGGGTGGGCAAACCACCGAAGGTGGTTTGCCCACCCCCCGCCCCGAGGTGCCCCCCCCGCTTAAGTAAGGGGGACCCCAAGCAGCGCGCAACGGAGACGCGCCGCTTTGCGCCCCTCCCTGCGCGCTTCGCAGCGACGGGGAGGAGAAAAAGCGGGGGGGAGAGGAAAGGAAGGAGGGGAAAAAAAAGAAGGGGGGGAGGGAGGAAAGGAAGGACTACAAGGCCCGGCATGCCCCGGCGGTGCTGCACGGCTCCCCGGGGTGCCGGATGCTGGTCGTACCGCTGACAGCGGAGAGAACCGGAGCCGCGGTCCCCGCCGCGCAACGGGAGAGGAGAGAGAGGGGCTGGGCGCGCCTCGCCGCCGGCTCCGCTCCCCCCCTTTTTATCCCAGCCCCCACAAAGCCGGGAGCGGCAGAAGGCAAGAGAGAGGGAGGAGGAGGTGGAGGAGGAGGAGGAGGGAAGAGGAGGAGGAGGAGGAAGGGGGGAGGCAGCGGCAAGCCAGGGCTCTGCTGCGCTGTGTCTTTCTTTGCTTTCCGCAGGCGGCGAGCGGCGGAGGCGCAGAGGGGAGGTCGGTTCCCCCTCCGCCTCCCGCTCCGCTGCCTTTTGTGTGTGTGTGAGAGGCGAAGGGGGGGTGGGGGGGAAAGAGGAGGCAAAAAATAATTAAAAACAACGGAAAAAAAAGCTAAGCGGCAGAGGGGAGAGAAAAACCCGGAAAAAAATAAAATAGAGGGGTGGAGTGGGGGGAGAGGGAAGGAGGAAAGAGCAGGCAGGGGACGGAGGAGGGGGCGGGCTGGCAGGAGCGGAGTTGCCTTGGGGAGAATGTGAGCAGGAGGCGCTGGAAATGCTCTCGTTGAAGGTGGCGAACGGTGCCGAGGGCTCCGGGACTCCCGCGGCCGGTCAGGACGCAGCCCCGCCGGACGGCAGGAGCCTCCCCAAGCGGGCGGGTTCCGAGGGGCTCGGAGCGCAGCAACCGGCGGGTGAGTACCGGGGACCCCCCGCCTTTGTGTGGGTCTGGGAGGTGGGGAGGAAGGGGGGGGAGGACACACGGGACACCCCCTTCGGGTAGAGGGGGAGGTTGGGGGGAAGGAGGCGGCGTGTTGTCCCCCCCCGCGCCGTCCCCTCCGCTGAAGTTGCGCGGCGAGTTGGTGCCAAATTGCAGGAGTTTAATGGCACTTGGGGCGGGGAGGGGCGTGTGGGGAAAAGGGGGGGGACCGGGGCGAGCCCCCGGCGGGGGGGCTGCGATCTCCACGAGTTTGGCCGCCTCCCCTCGGCCGGCCCCCGTCGTCCCCCCCCCACCGCCGCCTTTCCCCCCCCGCGGCTGCAAGGGCTGAGTGACAGCTGTCAGAGCGGCTCCCTCCGCTGGAAGGCAGAGCCGGAGTCGAGCGTGTCAACAGCGTTTGGGGTTCACTTGGCTTCCTGGGGGGACGTGGGGCCCCCCCCGGGGCAGAGCATCCTACCCTTTTCCCGGGGGAGCGCGGGCTGGTCCGCGGGGGGCAGCCCCGGAGGAGGGTGGTGGGTGGGGGGGGGGGATTCGCCACAGCCCCGTCGGCAAAGTTGCGTGGTCCGTGGCGCGGGGCTCGGCGAGCGGTTGTCACTTCGGTGCCTGTCATCCCCCCTCTGATTTGTTTTTATCGATCAGCTGATTTAAATCCACCCACCCTCCCCCGCCCCCCCCGGCGCGGCCCCTCGGTGCTCGCAATGGGGACCACAGAGGACTGGTGGCTTTGGCAGGCGCTGGAGTCACCCCATGGGGTCATGCTAACGCCAAACCCTCTGCCCACCCTGGGGACGTGCTCGGTGTCCCCAAGGCCGAAGCAGGTGGAGACACCTGGGTCCCTGCTTGTTTACGTGCTGGCGGAGGATGTGGCCACGGCTGTGCCCAGGTGGCCTTGTGCATCCAGCCCCTTCTGCCCGTGGCTACCAGAACGGCCACCGAAAGCCACGGGCTGAGCTCATTGTGTGCCGTCGTGAGCCCCGGCGCGCGGTGGAGTCGCTCCAGATTTATCCTGGCGTGACAGAGAGCAGAAGCGAACCCCCGGGGGCGACGGGCACGGATCCTGCCCGCTCGCTTTCGACCCAGGCGCCGGCGGGCGCTGGGGGCGCGTGGTCTGAATCGGGGCCCCCCCACCTCCCCAGGCCTCCCCTCCTTCCTCGCCCCCCCCCCAGGTGTCCCCTTACACTGGCTTCTCCTGCTGGGCTGAGGAATTTGCAGGGGAGGGTGGTGATGGTGGTGGGGAGCGGGGGAAAGAGGAGGGCGGGGAGGGGGGGGCTGGAGAAGGGATGGCGCGGCGCCAAATTCCGCTCTGCCATGTCTCTGTAACCTGAATAGGCCAACTCCATCCCTGGTGCGAGTCCCCCGGGGCTCTGCCGCGCTCCGATGCAGTCAGGCGGGAGGTGGCTGCTGGTCTCCAACCCCCCCCCCCCCGCCCCACGTCCCCATAAACCACAGTCCGGTTCCCTCCCCTCTGCTGTGTCTGGCGAGCGGGTGCCCGCCGGAGCCACCGCGCGCCCGCCGGAGCCACCGCGCGCCCGCCGGGAACCGATGGGGCAGGAGCTGGAGGTGGCTGGGAGGGTTTGGTGGCGAAGGGCTGGCACCGTGACGGGGACGGGGTAGCCAAGGACGCGCCGGGAGCGGGGTGGCCAGCGGAGGAGAAGCCATGGAAGCCCGTGGAAGGTTATGGCAAGCCGGGGGGGGCCGGCGCTGCCCTGGCCTCTTTAGAGGAGGCAGCAGGGACCCGGGGCAGGCTATTTCTGCTGAGATCCCGAGGAAAGCTCTGGGAGAATTGTGGGCTTCTATAAATAGTGTGTGTCAGCCGAGTGGAAACAGGGCCTTGAAATGCTCCTGCTATTCTCCCGAGTGCTTTGGAACCAGCTCTTGGTAAACAGGGCAGTGGTGGGGAGGGCTGTTTCCTTCTTCCGGGCTCGTGGTGAGGGGGAGCGGGAGGGACGGGGGGGATTTTTGCCTGGTGATAGGGCAGGGCTGCCCCCCGGGGCCGGCCGGCTGGATGCTGGGCTGCGGCCGGGCTGCCCGGATGCGGGATGTGGCCCCTGAATGCGTCGCAGATGTGTTGTGTGTGTGTGTGTCCCCCGCCGTCCCCTCCCCAGCCTCGCCGCTCGCCGAACTTCAGGGCTGGGATGTGCCGCACGGTCTGGTCCTCGGGGAGCTGGTGATGCTCTGGGGGGTTCGGGATGCGAAGGCTCGGCTGGCCGGGAGATGCTCGGCAGGGCTCCTCTTCTCTTCTGTGGGCTCACAGCCTGGTTGTCTTGCTCCCCACCGCATGCCCGTCTGTCTGTCCGGACTGGAGTTGTTCCTGCTGTGCCTCGGGACGCATGCTGAGCGATGCCTTGGCTCAGCACTGTGCTGGAGGGCAGGGATTCTGTCCTGTGGGGCCTTCCCCCGGCACACCCAGACACCCGGGGTGCTGGGGACCCCTCCCTCGGGGACCTTTGCGTGGAGCGGGGACGTGGTGACGTGTGCCCAGGGGGTTTCCTCGGCTCCTCAGTGCACCCTGACGCTCCCTGCGCTGCAGGTGAGCGTTTCGGCTTCGCACGAGGACCGGGCGCCGTGCGCAGCATCAGCTCCCCTCGCACCCGCACCCTGCTACTCCCCTGTGCCACGAGCGGTGGCTCGAAACCCACGTTATCACTATTTTTGCCCTCAAACCCGCACAGAGGGGAAGCGAGCGGCGTGCTGCTGGGGTGCCCGCCGGGAGTTTTTAAGGCGACGTACAGCGGGTCTGTGTGGCGAGGGGATCCGGCGCGCTCGCCGTGGGATTTGGCGTCGCAAAGCGCAGCAGCCGGCGGTTCACCGGGGTGCCGCGGGATGGGGGGCTCACCCTGCCCCATGGGTGCCGGCCCGGGGAAGCCTGGGGTGCTCTGCGTGGGCGGGAAGGGCCGGGTGCTGCGTGCTGTTTGTTGTTGGGTTTTTTTTCTCTCCATCTTTGTATTTTTTTTCCCCATTCCTTTTTCCTTTTCTGTTTCTCTCCCTCTCTGTGGGTTGAGCGCTGGGGCGACAGACAGGGAAAGTCTGAGCAATGGTCTCCGCGCTGGTGCTGTCTTCAATCACCGCGTCCCAGAATCCCTCGCTCTGGGCCTTCTAGGCACAAGGGCTTACAGCGAAAATCGGCAGCTGCAGCTGCGAGTGAAAGCACAAGAGCCCGGCTGGGTCTTTGGCATCGGCAGGAGAGCAAAAAAAAGCTGGGGGAGGCGAGAAGGGAAAGGAACGGGGAGAGGGGGGGGGAGAAAAATATGCCCTGTGGTTTTTTTCCAGGGTTGTGTTTCAGAGCATCGGTTCCCGGGCGCGGGAAGAAGAAGTGGGAGGGGGGGGTGCAGAGCGGTGCCTCCGGGGAGCTCATTAAAATCCATCGGCTCCCCCCTTTTTTCGGCGGCCGAGGGAGGCTGGTACGCGGGAAGGAGGGAGGGACGTGCTGGAAGGAACATGCCTGCGGAGCGGCTGCCCGGTGGGGACAGTTCCCGACGCGGCAGGAACGCGGCCCTGGGGGGTTCACCTGTTGGGGCACGTAGGACGGTGCTGGTGCCAGCGGGGCCGTGACATGGGCGGGGGTGTTCCGGGGAGTCCCTCTGCACCCCCGGGACACCGCGCTGGGAGCTGTGATGAGCTGCCGTGGTGCGGGGGAGCGATGGGTGATCTGCGGGGATGGGGGCACGGGGGTCAGCGGGGTGCAGGATGGTGTTAGCAGGAGGTGTTGGCGTGTGTGCAGGCAGCGTTTGGTGCATGGGGGGGTCAAGGTGGGTTTAGACAGGTGCTGCCACTGTGGTGAAACCTCCGGTGAAGGGGACAGGGACAGACAGCAGCAGGAACACCCCCCCGGTGCCAAAACCCAGTCCGTGCAGGTGTGAACGCGGATGAGAGCCGGCGCAGCCTGGCCTGGCGCGATGCGGGGAGACAGGGGAGCGGCAAAATGTGGTATTGATCCTCTCCAAGGGAGAGCAAAGCGGTTCTGGCATCCGCCAGCTCCAACCTCTGCCCTTCCCGCTGCTAAATGAGCTCCAGGCGGAGGGAGCTGCATCCCGTCCCATCACATCCCATCCCCCTCATCCCATTCCATCCCATCCCATTCCCCTCATCCCATCTCATCCCCCGCATCCCATTCCCCTCATCCCATCCCATTCCCCTCATCCCATTCCATCCCATCGTATTCCATCTCATCAATCCCATCCCCCTCATTCCATCCCATCCCACCACATCCCATTCCATCCCATTCCGTCCCACCCCATTCCCATTCCCATCCTCATCCCCTCCCCATCCCCATCCTCATCCCCTCCCCATCCTCATCCCCTCCCCATCCTCATCCCCTTCCCATCCCCATCCCCTTCCCCATCCCCTTCCCCATCCCCATCCCCTTCCCATCCCCTTCCCATCCCCTTCCCATCCCCTTCCCATCCCCTTCCCATCCCCTTCCCATCCCCATCCCCATCCCATCCCATCCCATCCCATCCCATCCCTGTGCTTCCACTGCCGCCGCCCCCGGGGCCCCAAGCCCCGCGCAGGCTCTTCGCCTCCTGCTGACTTCAGCGCCTGGGCTTGGGCTCAGCGCCTGTGCATTCCTCGCAAAACCTGGGCCTAAAATATCTGGAGGAGGACGGAGCGCCTGGGGCGAGGGAGATGAGCTCTGGGGCTGCGGGAAAGAGAGCGGCTGCTGGGCTGGAGGCAGCGGGGCCGCTCCGCTCCCCGCCGGCCCCCGGGAATTGGCCGGGAATAAATCTCAGCTGGGGAACTCGGCGGCTTGGCTTGGGATGGATGCGCCGGGGCAGGACCAGCGGCAGGAGGGGAGCGCGGCGCCCTGTGCGTCACTATCAGTGGCATGGGGAGCAGGGTGACAGGGTGACAGGGAGCAGCGTGGCAAGGAGACCAGGGAGCAGGGCGCAGGGTGGCACGGAGACGGGGCGGTGGGTGACAGGGGAGCGCGTGGCAGGGAGCAAACCGGGGCTGGGTGGCTGAGGAGGGACAATCAGTGCCGAGAGGGAGGTGCTGGGCGGGAGCCGTGTGAGAACCAGTTTGCGAGGTCCAGATTGGCAGCAGATCCTGAACCAGGAGGAGCTGAGCATCCCCACGGCCCCTGCCGAGATCAGACGAGACGACAGCGACTCGGTTTGGGGGAAGAAATTGGAGGCGGGGGAAGCTTTTTGCTTTTTTTTTTTTTTTCTGAAATGAAATTTGAACCCCAAAGTGGGAGGGAAGTGGAGGTGGGGGGCACGGCTCTCTCCACATGGTTATTACTGCTGTTTTCCACCCAGCTGAAAGGAGAATGTAGCTTAATATGGACCCGCGGGGAGGAGAAGCGATCGGGAACGGGGATTTGGCAGGAGGGAGCTGGGAAACAGCGAGAGAGACGTAGAGGTGAGAGTGGCCAGAGCTTTGCTTTGCCCAGGGAGGTGTTTGCAGCCCGGCCGGGGAGGTCGGAGCTGGGCTGGAACAAGGCGCTATTGTTCTTGGCGAGCGGGGGGCCGGTTTGCGGCCCCCCCAGACCCGCGGAGCTGGCGGAGCCGGCGCGGGAGGTTTTTGGGAGCAGTTTTCCCGGCAGGTTGCTGGCTGGGGGAGAGCTCAGGGTGTCGGGGTGCACCCAAGGGACCGGTTGAGACGCCGGGGGAGGTGAATGGGTGTCGTGCCGGGGCTGGGGGTGGTGGCAGGTGAGGCGGGAGCAGGATGGGGATGAGCTGGGGGAGATTCATGTTGGTGAGCCGAGGGTGGGGTGGGGGCTCGGTGGCCAGGGGGCAGCGTGGGGACAGCGCTGTGCGGGTGGCGGTGGCACAAAACCCGGCGTCCCTCGGCTGGCGGCTCCTCGACGTGTGCGCGGGGCTGGGGAGGGCAAACGGGGGGGCTTCTCCTGTTTCTGGCCTGGGGACCACCCGTCACCCCACAGTCCGGGTCCTGCTGCGATCCCCTCTTGGCTGCTGGCATGTCCCCATTTCCACCATCCGCGTGTCCCCTGGGTCCCTGGCCCCAGCGCCTGCCGTCGCACGCTGTCACCATCTGGCTGTTCCCAACACTGGGCACGGGGGTGTCGGCGCAAGCAGCCGCCCCATCCCACTGCCACCATCAGGCGCTGCGTTGCCACAGCCACCCGCTGTCCCCTGTGCTTGGGGACACCCCAGGGTGCCAGGAGGAAGAGGAGGAGGAGGAGGAGGAGGAAGAGGGCAGCCCTGGTGCTCTGGGGGCTGTGGCCGGGGAGGGGGTGGCGAGGCAGGACCAGCCTTTGCAGGGCTCACGGCGATGCTGAGCTTGTCCCAGCGCTCCCTGTGCTGTGGTGTGGGGACAGCCCTGCCACCCCCTACCCAGCTGGAAAGGAGAGACCCCCCCCCCACACACACACAGTGCAGCCCTGGCATGTGCTCCCCATCCCCCCCCCTGCAAGTTCCCACCTCTCGGATGCTTCAAACACAGCAGCGATGCCCTAAAGGCAGCAGAAGCACCTTAGCAAGTGCACACGAAATATTTGCACACGCATGGGTGGCTTTGGGTCCGCTGCTGCTCTCACCCTTCCCCAGCCCCATGCCTAGGGTCTCCCTCTCTGGACCCCCCAAATTTAGGGGAGATACCCCTGGGGGGCTTCTTTCCTTGAAGACAGTCATGTAATATTAGCTCGGGATGAATCGCTCTGCTCCAACCGAACCGGCACTGCCGTGCCACCGCTGTGTGTCATCGCGTGTCCCCCCCATCCGCACGTGGTGACACCGCAGCATCACCCGCCTTCCCCATCCTTCATCCCCGCGCCCTCTCCTCCTCTTCCTCCCAGCCTTGACACCCCGCAGCCGGGCTGGGTGCCTATTGCGGAGGGGGGGTAACAGCGTTCCCCTCCCCGGCATTCCTTGGGAGTGAAACACAAGAGCTGGCAGGGCACTCCTGCTCTCGCTGGCCTCCGGTGCCTGAACAAAGCCCTCCTGCCTCTCCCAGGGTTTGAAACAGGAGAGGTGCTGCGTGGCGAAGCGAAAATGTCCTATTTTGGGTTTCGAGAGTGAAGGGTGGGGGGACAGGGGTGGGTACGGTCCCCGCGGTCCCCGCGGCGGGCGGCCGCCCGCCGCGGGGACCGCGGAGACCGTACCCACCCCATGGCATCGTCCCCAGTTTGGGGGATGCCAGAGGCTTGGCCGTTGGCCCTTGGCTGGGCTTTGCATCTCGCTGCCATCATATTGCTATGGAAACCGAGCCCTGGAGAGCACCGCTCCAAGCCCAGTTTGGCCCCAGTTTGCTCCCAGTTTGGCTCGCAACTCTCGTGCATCCATAGCAATACAGGTTGGTGTTACCCAGACCGGCTTCATCCCCAGGTTTGGGATGCTGCATCTCAAAGGGATCATGCGCTCCATATCCCACCCCCCCTGCAAAGTCCAACATCCCCTCTGCTTGCAGAATAAACCCCCCCCCAACTCCTTCCCCACCGCCCCCGGTGAAACAGGCCCCTGTCGGAGCGCAGTCCCCGACAGCGAAGGTTATTTTAATGGATGCATTACTTTAAACGAACCCTCCGCCATCTGTTCCACCCCCTAATTACGCATGCAAGGAAAAAAAAGCCCCATCTCACAGCCAGCGCAGGAGAAAGTAAAGATATAAGTGATTTAAATGCACGTTATCCGCAGCTCTGCCGGCAGCTGGGCTGGGCTGCGCTCCTCATCTTCATCTTCCTCCCCGGGCAAGTTGCAGGCAAGAGGGATGATGGTTCTGCTGGGTCCGGCAGCTGCCGACACCTCGGGGCGCCGGACGGTGGGTGCAGCAGGGATGGGAGTTTGGTGGCTGCGTCCCCCCCCGTGTGTCCCCGTTGCCCCCCTGAAGGTTGGCTGTGCCTGCCAGGCTCGGCGTGGTGGCGGCTGAGCCGTCAAAGTGCGGGGACACGCCGCCGTCCCCGGGCTGCCGCGGTGCATGGCGGGGGTTTTGGGGATGGGGGGAGCACCCCGGGCTGCTCGCTCTGCTGCTGGTTTGTGTGGGCTGGGGGTCCCGTGGTGCCGGCGCTGGGTGTGTGGAACCCCCCTGGGTGACACCGGGGTCCTTGTCCCCTGGAGAGAAGCTATGGGGGCTCTGCGTGGGGAACGGGGATGTTTTGCAGGCAATGACTGCGTTTCCATAATCCATCCCAAAATCCAGGGGTCTGGGTGGTGTTTGACCCTGGGGGGTCTGTCCCTTGGGGTGCAGAGGGTGGGGTGGGGGGGTCTGGACAAGCCCCCCCGAGAGGCAGAGCCTGGAGATGTTGGCAAAACCCAGTTTTTAAGTCACCCTCGTGGTTTGGGGAGTCCCGGCGGGGGCGGGGGGGCTGACAGCGCCTGGGGACTGCAGCACAGCACCATCCCCAGGGCTGCCCCGGCGTGACTCAGTTTCCCCAGTGCAAACCCTCTCTCCTTGGGCCCCCACCCGCGGGGCTGGGACGAGCGAGCGGCGTCCCTTTGGGTGACCCCGCGGTGCCAACGCGAGACCGCGACCACCATAGCGAGGCCACCGCCTGGCGCCGGAGCCGACGGCGGTCCCGGGTGCCGGCATCCCCCCCCCTTTTCTCCCTCCGTGTCTCCGTGCCTGACTGCAGCAGATGCGCCAGCTCTGCAGGAAGAGGGAATTAAGTTGGGCTGGAGGAATTTTTCAAGATTGCTGCAGGCCTGAGGGTCTCGGGTCCCCCCGCGGAGATGGGCAGTCATGCAGAATTAATCCTCTCGGCAGCCTGGCTCAGCTTCAGCCGGTGCAAAGCTCCGGGAGAGCGCGGGGGGCGATGCTGGGGGCGGCTGAGCGAGCCCCCGGCGCCTCTCGCCATCGATGGGGGAAATTCGTAATGAAAAATTTAAAAAGCCCCAACTCAGCCTTTTCCCCCCACACCCCCCTCCCCAAAGCTGGAGGTGGGACTCGTGGGGAGGAGGCGGGAGGATTCTGCAAAGCTGAAGGAAAAACCTGTTTGCTGGAGCACACGGAGCCCAGTGCGGGGAGAAAACGCCGGGACGCATCCTGCGCTCGGGGAGCGGGGCTGGGTGCAGCCCTGTGCCACGGGGATGGGCTGGCGGGTGCTGTGGGTGCTCACCCCTTTGCTTCCATCCCCCAAACGCACCTGCAACGGGCTCAGGAGGGGGCAGGAGGCAGTTTGGGGACGCACCTGATGCCCCCGCGTGCTGCGCCAGCCGCACGTCACGTCCGAGGGGACACCGGGGTGGCATCTGGGTGCCCCGTGGCTCTGCCAGCCCCATGGGCGGCCTCCTCCCCGTTGTCCCCCGTTGTCACCAGGTCTGTGGTGCCAGCGGGCTCGGTGGCTGCGTGACACCGGGCAGGGTGGCCCGCGAGGGCTGTGCAGCTGCCGCTGAGCCCTCCGCTCCTCCGGTTTATAAATAATGCAGCACCCGGGCGTGTTGGCAGCGCCAGCACCCGCCTGCAGCCCCGGGAGCTTCGGGGGCGAGCGGTGGGTGCTGTCACCCTGCCTGGGTGACACCGGGCACACCAGCCTGGCGAGGAGGGCGCGAAGCCCAGCGTCCCTGCACCCCCTCGCTCCCCACACTGTCCCCCAGCCCCACGTGCTCCGGGTGGGTGGTGGCAGTGGCGGGTGCCCGTGGTGACCCCACGCGTGGGGACGTCCCTGCGCCTCGTGGCGGTGGCGCCGGTGGCGGCGCGCAGCTTGCATGGTTGCCATGGCGATGTGCCGGCGCTAACGAACCCGAGTAAACATTAACGAGGGAGAGCCCCACGCGGGGTGGGTGGGAGGGTGGGGGGGACGGCAGTGCTTGGGCCTGGGGACCCAGGCGTCCTGCAGGACTAGGTGCTGGTCATGGGATCGTTTATGTGTCTTAGGGTGCACTGGGGAGCATCGCCCCGGATTCCTGGGTCCCCTCCAGGCCCTGCATGAGGCTTTAACGGGCAGACTGGGAGCTACTGGGTGCTGAGCAAGGTCCTTGGGGACAGGATGTCTGGGTCCCCTGCCCAGCTTGGGGGCACACGTGGTAGGACTGTCCCAACCCCAAGGAGCCAGGGGTCCTGTCCCACCTCTACCCAGCACCAGCCATGATCACTGTGCAGCACCCATGGGTGCAGGCATTGGGGGGGATGCAGCCTGGACTGGGAGCCCCTCAGGAGCAGTGGGGATCTTGGGGTGCTGGTGGCCCTGCCACCTCCGCTACCTGCGGTTGTCACCATGACTCAACTCCCCACATCCCTCCCTTCATGGGGACCCACACCCAGTTTGGTTGGGGTCAGGGTGGGGGTCAGCCCCTCTGCACCAGCAGCCCCCACCATGCCCAAGGTCCCCTCCAGCATTTAATGGTGCTGCAGCTCATTAACTGGAGGTGCAGGTGCCCCGGGTACCTTCCTCCTCCTGGAGGGCTCTTAATGAGCGGCTGCTAACGAGCTCCCGCGCTCTGCTCCCCGGGAAGAGGCTGATTGGTGAGCAGCACCCGGGAGCGACGCGCGGGCTCCTTTCGGGGGCTTGAAGGGGTCGAGTGACCCCAAATCCTCTGCCTATTTGCCGTGCCAGGGACGTGGCCTTTGCGCCATGCACAAGTGTCCCCATGTCACCAGAGCTGGGTGGTTCGCCGTCTCGGTGCCGGGGAGCGCCAATGGCTCTTGCAGCTCGTGGGCCTGTTGTTTGTCACCCGGAGAGCGGGGGACAGGAGCGCGGCGGGTCCCCGCCTGCAGCCTGCCTGGTTTTGCAGCAGAGGTTTTGTACCTGGGGAGAGCTCTGAGCGCTGTCACCGTCACCGTCCTTCCAGGCGTGCGCGGACGTGCCGGTGCCACATCTCTCCCCAGCGCACGGCTGCCGCGGGGCGTGCGTCATGGGCACCTGGTGCCCTGTGCCTCAGTTTCCCCTCCCGGGGACACAGGGCCCTGGGGGCGGGCGCTGGGGCTGGGCGGGCACGCGAGGATGTGGGTTGAGGCTCATGTTGGTCCCCCCAGCCCCATTTCTGTGCCTTTAGTCACATCGTACAAAGCCACCCAAGCCCTCCTTGGGGTCTGTCTGCAGGGGGTTTTGGGGGGGGCACTTGAGGGTCTGTGGCTCCCGTGCACCCCAAAAATAACCCAATGGCACCGATGTAGTGCAGGGGTTCAGGTCTGTGGGTACCCTGGAAAGGTGGGCGGGGGGCAGCCTGGCTGGGGGGCCCTGAGGCCCATCCCCCTCCTCTAGGGGCTGCGAGGGGGACAGAGCCATCGATCCGCTCCGGGGCGGGGTCCCCCCGCTCCCCTAATCCTCCGTGACACGGTGCCCGGCTCCGCGGTGGCTAATTGCAGCATCCCCAGCTGAGGATTAGGGTTTAAAGTGGGGAAGGAGCAGCGGGAGCAGATGAGCTCCCCGAGCAACAAAGCTCCCGTTTCCCTGCAAAGCAACTTTTATTAGGGGTATAATTAAAAGCTGACAGGAGGGGAAAATCACAGGGAGGGTTGGGGCGAGGGATGGAGCCACCCGAAGGTCCATGTGCTCCCCCAGGCGTCTGACCCGCCAGCCCCTGCTCCGACCGCAGCGTTTCTGGCAGGGCAGGAGGCAGCGAGGTGCTGGGCTGGCAGAGGAAATCCAAACTCAGCCCCTATGAAAGGGGCTTTGTGTGCCCGGGAAGGAACAGCCCTCCTCCTCCTCCTCCTCCTCCTCCTCCTCCTCCTCCTCCCTTGGCCACGGGGCCGCTTTCCCGCCTGGGGGTGGCCTCGCTGTGGGTGCTGGAGGGAAACTGAGGCACGGGGCAGCCCTATGGCCTCCTGTCCTGCCTGGGCTCCTGCAGGGGCTTTTCTCCGTCGCTCACACCCGTGCCATGGGCAGGGGACACGGCTGCGGGTGAGCTGGTCCCTGGAGACGTCCCCGCAGGGTCCCTCGGTGGGTCCTCCCCGCCAGGGCTGGACAAGGCTCTGCGAGCAGGGAGAGAACTGTGGGGACAGGGGGACGTTGTGGGGACAGAGGGACATTTTCCCCTGTCCTCTTCATGCCACCACAACTGCCCTTTGGCCAGTACCATCGCCTGCCTCAGTTTCCCTTTCCCCCTTGTGAGCGCCGTGGCCGCCATCCGGCAAGGCGGGACCCCGGATCGCCCCAGGGGCTTCAGCCCACGTTGGTGACCCCGGCTGCCCCTGAGGACATGGCCAAGGTCCTCCAGGAGGGGACATGTTGCATCACCCGGTGTGTCGCACACCCCTGGGCAGAAGCTGGCGGGAATGTCCCTCCCGTGCGGGCCGGGTCCCATTGCAGAGGGGACGGCGGGTGGAGCGGGGCCACCCCAGCTGGGTGCTGGCCACTGGCCACCGGCCACCTTGCCCTGGCCCAGCCCCGGCGAGCACGGGGGGGGCTTGTTCTGCGCCTGGACAGGAAGACGAATGAATTCCATTACGGGATCGCGATTTTATTCCACGTGTCAGAGAGCCTGAGATTAACTTGCTCACCAGGCTGTGACAAACCCAGACACCGCGTGCACGCGCGCGAGGGCTTCGCACGCTCGCCGGGCACGGAGCTGCCTGAGACCCCGTCCCCGCTGCTGCCGGCGCCTGGGGACGGTGACACCGGCCGAGGTGGGGGCCTGGCACTGCCACCGTGCTGTCCCCTGGCCGAGGGTCCTGTGGCCGCCCAAGGACACGGATGCTGTGGCCGGGCGAGGGGTGAAGCATCGTCCCGGTGCAGCTCCCCGCATCCCGGCACTGCGCCGGAGGCCACGTGCTGCCGAAAAGCAGGCTGGGAGGAAGGTGGGAAGGGGACATGGAGGTTTGGGGACATGTTGTGAGGGCTGGCAGTGCTGGGGTGTGACAAGGCCAGCGGGTCGCTCTCATCTTCCTCCGGCCGATAGGCTGCCTGCCCTAGGAGAGCGTGTCGGGGCCATGCAGCAGCGTGGAGGCGTGCCGTGCCATTCCGTGCCATGCTGTACCGTGCTGTGCCACACTGTGCCGTGCTGTGCCATGCTGTACTGTGCCATGCCATGCTGTGCTGTACTGTGCTGTGCCATGCCATGCCATGCTGTGCTGTACTGTGCTGTGCCATGCCGGTCTGTACCATGCCATGCCATGCTGTGCCGTACCGTGCCATGCTGTGCCCTACCATGCCGTGCCATGCCATGCTGTGCCATGCTGTGCCATGCTATGCTGTGCCATGCTGTACCGTGCTGTGCCGTGCTGTACTGTGCCATGCCATGCTGTGCCATCCCATGCTATGCCGTGTTGTGCTGTGCCGTGCTGTACCGTGCCGTGCCATGCCGCGCTGTGCCGTGCTGTGGGGCCGGCTGCTCTCCCCTCGCCGCCCCCCCTGCGCGGGCGCAGGCAGCTGGCTCTGTTTGCTGGAGGCTTTGCACATTCCAGTTCGTGGGTCACTCGCCTTCGAAACCTCTCCGGGGACGGAGGCAGTTGGGAGCCGTAACAAACAACCCAAGGGCTCCAATGACGCCCGCGCCCGGCTCTGCCTGCCAGCACCGGGGGGGCTGGGGGACGGCCCCCCGCTCCCCTGGGGTGCCGAGGGGAGGTTTTTACTGGGAGGTCCTAGTAAAAATAACTGGGGAGGGTGGACATGCCGAGCGGGCCTCTTTGCAGGACGCGGGGGTGGTTGCCTTTTGGGGAGCGGTGGGGCATGCAGGAGGGATGCTGCGGTCCCCTCTGCTCATGGGGTGTCAGGGCTGGGGTGCAGAGGGGGGTGCTGGCGGTGGGGGCGTCACGCGGAATCCAAATGGGGAGGGTTGGGGGCAAGAGGGCAGCGCAGACAGCGAGCTTGGGGTGGCCGCGCTGGGGCTGGTTAATGTGTCCTGGAATGTGTGTCGGAGCCGTCCCGGGGAGATCAAGGGTCCGGCGGAGCGCGGGGGCTCGGGGGCTGCGGCTGCGCCCCGGGAGGCGCGGGCGGCGGTGGGGAAGGTCAGCCTTGGCCAGATGCAGCCACTCCACCCTCCTCCAGTGCTTTTGCACATTAATGCAAATGCACTGGCCTGAGTGGTTCATTAGCAGCATGTGGAATGGAATAATGCATCCGCATCCCATTAGTCTAATGAAAAAAAGGGAGCCGGCACCTGGAACAAAGCTGCCGACTCTTGGCTAGTGCTCTGGCTCTGCCATGCTGGGCTGGGGGGGCCCCCCCCCCCTTCCCCTCCCTTCCCATCCCTTCCCCTCCCTCCCCGCCGCCACCCCGCTCCTCCGAGCATCCTCACATAAGGGGACACCATCTCCAGGATGTCCCCGTGGTGGGACGCAGCGCCGGGGGGAACCCCGAGGTGGGCAGAGCCAGTCCCGGCATCACCCCCACAGCATCCCGGGGTGCGGGGGACCCCGAGCCGCGATGGCCGCAGAGGCGCTGGCCGGGGTGTCGGTGCCGGGCGGCGAGATGTCCCCATGTCCCTGGGGCTGGGAGCTGGGAGCCTGAAGGATTAGAGGAAACATTGCCAAACAAACCAGGCTGTGCCGGAACCAATTAGCCTCCAGCAGGCAGAGTTTCAGATGCTGTTATTTCTGCCTCTTCTCTTTTCTCTCCCCTCCTTCTGTCTCCCCCTTTTTCCCCCTCCCTGGCCCTCCCCAGCCCCTCCTGCCCGCCCCCAGCATCTCTCGCCATTCCTCTCCGTGTCGGAGCTTGTTTTGGGCACTGGCTCTGGAGTGAGTCATTGCCGCGCGTAGGGGATTTTAAAAGCTTTCTGCTGTCGCTGGGAAGCCGGTTTGGGCTGCTCCGGCGCTGGGGGTGGAACGCGATGCCTCGCAGACAACCCTCGTCTGGGGAACCCGAAAAAGTCGAAAATCCCCCACCTCGGTGCCCCAAACCCCCCGGGGTCCCGTGGGCCCCCACTTTTTGCCGGGGTTGGCTCGGTCACCCCAGCCAAGCGGTTGAGTCACAGGCGAAACTTTTCGAGCCGTTGGAGCTTCCTCCGGCGGGGCCCCTCTCCGAGGAAGTGGTCTGCTGGGGCGGGAGCCCGCGGGGCAACCGCCCGGCCCCGGGGTGCAGCACGCAGGCGCTGGCGGCCGGTGCTGGAGCTTGAAGCGTGGGAGATTTCATTTCCCCCCCCTTCCTCCTTCCCTCCATCACCGCCTCCGCTGCCAGACCCGGGGTGGGGGCCCTCCGGCGTGACCCTTCCATCGGTCCGCAGCTGGCCCTGGTCCCCCCCTCCCTTCATCCTCCTCCTCCTCCTCGCCTTGAGCTGCGCTGCTGAGGGACTGCAGCTCCCGTGGATCAGGAGGAGATTTAGGTCAAGCGCTCGACTGAGTCGAAACAGCCATCTGTGTGCGGAGGAAACCGGCCACCCAGAGCCCCCCGGCACGGCACCACCGCCAGGTCCCGGCACCGCCGGCACCCTCCGCACCCCGCGGCGGGCGCGCAGGCTGCCTTTGTCTCCAGCGAGGAAAAAACACCAAGCGCAACACGCAATTAATAAATAAATAGGGGAAAAAATCCCCCTGCCCACCCCATCCGTCGTCTGCCACGGGCATCACCGCGTGCTGGGAGTGTGGTGCGGAGCGGCCGCGGCACCGCTCCAAGGTCGCCCTGACACGCGGCGGGAAGGTGTGTGCCGGGGGGCGGGATGTGGGTGCCGAGGGCAGAGCCGGGCAGGGCGGGCAGGGCGGGCAGGAGGAGGTGCGGGCAGGAGGGAGGCGCTGGCCGCCTGCCCGCAGCCCGGACTCTCGGGTTCCTGCAGGAACAGGGTGGAGCGGGAGGAGGCCGGGGAGCTGGTGTCATCCTGGCCACAGCGGGGGGAAGCGTTTCCCTCCCCAGGAGGGTAGGGGGCTCCGCACAGAGAGCCGCTCCCCACCTGCCGCTGTGCCTCAGTTTCCCCAGGTGGGGACTTGCCTGCAGAGCACCCCGGTGCTGGCAGCACAGCACGGCACCCTAGTGAGATGGGGAGCCCTGGGTGCCCCTTGGCACCCCGTGCCAGGGTGGGGGCAGCCACAGCCTCTCCTGTTCTCCACCTGCCGGCTTCGTCTCGCTTTCTCCGTTTCCTTCCGGAGCCTTTTTGTCTGTAATGTCTCTCGCCGGTGTGTGTGGCTGCGCCTGTGCACACGCCCATGCGCGGGGAGAGGAAACGCCGCCGGTGCCGCCGTGTGCGCTGGACGGGACTTCCCGCCGCGGTCGCTTGGTCGCACCCCAAGTGTGCAGCGAGTTGTGCCCGGCCTGGGGCCAGAGCCGGGCATGGGGATGCTCCCAAACACCTCGCCCTGTCCGCTGCCCTCTCGGGGCTCTGCCTGCACCCCGCCAGGCCCCTCGGGACCCCGTCGATCTGCCGGTTGTGCTTGGTAAGGAGCTTTGCCCGCAGCCTGTTGGCGTGGTAATCCCGCCACGGGCCGGGACGTTACACCTGGGGAGAGCTGTGGGGGCCCAGGGGCTGGCACCCCGCTTTTGGAAGTTGGGGATTGCCTTGTTGCTGTGGATTTTGAGGGAGAGGGTGATGGGGTGATGCCAGAGCCATGCTGGGGCTGGGGCTGGTGCTTGCGTTTGGTGGGACTGTGGCAAGTGTACCTGCATCCCTCACCTGCATCCCTCCCTGCCCACATCCTTCGCCTGCATCCCTCCCTGCCCGCATCCTTCGCCTGCATCCATCCCTGCCCTCATCCCTCACCTGCATCCCTCCCTGCCCACATCCTTCGCCTGCATCCCTCCCTGCCCGCATCCTTCACCTGCATCCCTCACCCACATCCCTCAGTGCCCGCATCCCTCCCTGCCTGCATCCTTTACCCACATCCCTCCCTGCCCGCATCCTTCGCCTGCATCCGTCCCTGCCCTCATCCCTCACCTGCATCCATCCCTGTCCGCATCCCTCGCCTGCATCCCTCCCTGCCTGCATCCCTCCCTTCCCGCATCCCCTGCCTGCATCCCTCCCTGCCCGCATCCCTCGCCTGCATCCCTCCCTGCCCGCGGTGCTGTCCTGGCAGCGTGCAGGCACGTGCGGGCAGCGGCGAGGCAGCGGCAAGCGGGGACACGCAGGCAGCGTACAGTGTCTGGTACGGGGACATGGGACCCGGGCTTGGGGACAGGCTTGGATTGGGGGTCCCATCCTGGCTTCCCCACAGCTCTGGGTCCCCGGGGGGCTCAGAGAGGGCTGGTGGATGCCGGGAGCTTGGCGGCTCTTTATGGTCTCAGAGGGCTCCATTAATTCTTTAAATATCCAGCCTTTCCAGGTGGGTTTTGTTGAAAATTAATTTCCGGAGCTATTTTAATTTTGCTGTATTTAATTTGCTGTTTATTTTAATTAATTAACGTCGGGAAAATCTCTTCTCCCGAGCATCCTGCAGCCGTCTGGGGTGGCTGCACCCAGGAGGCGAGAGTGAGGGGGTGTCACAGGCGCGAGGGGCAGCGGTGGGGAGGGCGCCCGGCCCCCACGGTGCCCACCCAGCACCTGCACCGACCCGCCGGGCGAACGGGCTGTTGGCACCCACTGGGGCGGGCACGGGGCGCCGGCGAGCCGGGTCTCTTCCCTGCTCTGTCCCCAGCGCCGGCGCTCACCCCAGGGTTTGCAGCTCCAGGATGGGTGTTGCATCTCTTGGCTAGGAGGTGGCTCGGGTAGCACTTGCCGTCACCTTCCTCCTCCTTCTCCCAGCGATGACTGGGGACGCGGGGTCCGGTATCCCGCAGGGTGCAGCGTGCTGTGCCAAGCAGCAGATTCCCAGTTTAAAAGCCCGGCACAGAGCTATTTCGCCCTACGTTCGTGCAGAGAGATGCAGGGCTGAGCTCAACCTCGCACCCCATCCCCGCATCCCCCCCAGTGCTCGACGCTGCAGCCCCAGGCTGGCCAGACCCTGCCAGAGGGTCCCTGGGGGGGAAAGTGGGTGAAGGGAGGGGCGGAAGAGATGGAGCTGCTTTCCTCCAGATCAAGGCCTCTGGTCTCTCGCATGTCTAGACGCTGCCACACACACCTAATGTGGTTCTTGGCAGGAGCCGCGGCCGCTCTCTCTCGAGGTTAATTGCTGCGCCGAGCTCTGCAGACAGATAGCCGGGCTCCGCGCTGCCCCCGGGACACCCGCCTCGCCCAGCCCCTGCCTTGCCCGCAGCCCCCCGAGGATGCTCGAACCCCCCTGAGGGTGCTCAGACCCCACCAAGGATGCTCAGGTTCCCGCCGGAGTGGAGAAGCGGATGGGGGATGCAAAGGAGATGCTGCTGTGCCAAGCTGGGCAGTTTGGGGTGCAGCACTGAGCAATGAAGGGAGATCACCCGGTTTTGGGGAGCAGGCAGGAATGGAGGGGAGGAACTGGTGGTGCTTTGCTAGGGCAAGGCTGGTCCTGGGGACTTTGGAGCTGGAGGAGAAGAGTTAGGAGCCTGTCCCCCGCTGTCGCGTCCTCCTGCCCGCTCTTGGTGAGATAAGGGGGAGCACGGGGCGAGCCGGACAAAGGCAGAGCCTGGTCCAGCCTGCGTGGCCACATCCAGCCTCCGCAATGGGAACCGGAGAGAAAGGAGCACGGTGGGGACTGGGGTGGGAAGAGCCGTTTCATCCTCCAGCCCCAACATCTGGAGGAAAGCAGGGCTGGGGATGGGGACGCAGGGGGGACGCAGGGGACACCTGGGGCTCGGCCGGGTCCAGACTCGCGGGGACAGGCTGGATGAGCCGTTCCCAGCAGCCGCTCTTGCCAAGGAGCCCGGAGGTCTGTGGCACCCACAGGGAGCTCAGGGCATCCTGCACCGGCACCTTCCCGGGAGCATGGCAAGAAAAGCTGCTGTGACATGGCGCTCGGAGCCGCCAGCACCGCCAGCCCCGTCCCTGCCTGGCTCCTTAGGAGAGAACCAGTTTCCCCATGGCAAACCAGTGCCAGGACCACGGGCAAATCTGTGTGTCATCAGTGAGGCAGGGCGGTGCAGAGCAGGGGTGGGACGTGGTGCATCCCAAGGGGGATCACAGGGGGATCCCCAAAGCACAACATCCCCTCTCGTCGCATGTGGCTGGTGCTGGTGTTGGGGTCTGTGCTGGGTCCCGTGTCCCGGGGACACGTGCGGGTGAGTCGCAGCACTGGGACCTGCCCCGCATGGGATCCCCGGGGAACTGGGCGAGGGTTTCGGTCCGAGCTGTGTTTTGGTTTGGGGTTTCGTCATGTTTGCATGGCAGGGAATTTCCGTTCCTAACCAAAGAAAAGAGAAAACAAAAAAAAAGAGAGAGAGAAAACCAAAGCCGAAAAAATCAACCCTGCATTGAATTTTTGCCAGAAAAATGGGATGTTTCCATTCTTGTTTTGGCTTTTGGCAGCCCCAAACTGCAGCCAATGGAAGAAAATCTGTGTGTGGAAATGCTGCTGGCCTCCTCCGCGCCGTGCGATGGCTGTTCCAGGGCTGGGAGCTCCTGCCCCGCGACCTCGCTGGGGGGATTTTGGGTGCAGGGGAGACTTTTGGCATAAGGAAAAACAGTTGCAGAGAGCGCGAGAAGCGTCGCGGACCCTCCCGGCGGTGCCGTCGCCCCGCGCCGCGCTCTTTGCAGAGGACATCGCCATGAGAACGGGCTGGCTGTCGCGCGGGAGCATCGAGCCGACGGTGGCGCGGCGGCCGCAAGGACACGGGGGGCATGCGGAGCGCGGGTCCCGCTCGTCCTTGCTGCAGGTCGCTCTGTCCTCCCCGCGGCTTTGGCTCCGGCGACGCCGACCTACCCCCCGCCACCCCGCGTACCCCCTCAGCTTTTGGGGGCCGCTCCGTGGGGCCGCGGTGCTGCGGTTGGGTGGGTATGGGAGAAGCAGCCGCTGCAATGCTGAAATTAGGTTTGGTTTTTTTCCGCCCCCCCCTCCAGCCCATGCTGGGAAGAATTACAGTCGCCCAGGCATCTGTTCTGGCAGAGTTGAGCTAAAGAGCTTGTCCTGGGCTTGGCAAACCAGCCGGCGCAGCCGACAGCTTTTCCAAGGGCAGCCGTGGTGGATGCGGAGCGGCGGGGTGACATTGCAGAGAGAGGAGCCCTGCGCCGCAGGGACCGTCCCCATGTCCCTCTGCTCCTGCCTGGGGTCCCGTGGGGAGGGGGGCTCCAGGGTGCTGCAGACCCTCTTTCTGAATAGCGGTGTCCTCCGGCGGGGCTTTGTTTGGAGCAAGGAGGAGGGCGCCCAGTGCCAGCGCATCCCCAGCTCCTTGTCCCCGGCGGGGAGGACGGCTTGTGGCACCAGTGCAGGCAGAGCTGGTGCTGGGGGTGCTGCGGGAGACCCATGGGAGGGGGTTGCAGAGCCCTGCAAGGGACCAGCACCAAACCAAAAGCCATTAGCCGCATCTCACATGTGCAGCCTGGAGACATCCCTGAGTGTCCCCAAGCTGTGCAGTGTCCCCTGTCACTGCCACCATGTCCCTGCTGGGTGTTCCACACCTTGTGGCCACCCCACAGCTGCTGCTGTCCCCGTGGGTGGCGGTGGCACTGGGGGATGCCAGGGGCACGATGTGCCTGGCTGGGGGGCTCGGCCGCCCCTCGTGCCTCCCCCAGCCGCGCCGGCCTCGATCCTGCCCAGGCCTGTGCGCGCAGCCGCCGCGCAGGTAATTAGCAGTAAATCTCCGTCTGCGTCTTCGCTCATCAGCTGCCGGGAGCTGGGCTTGGCACGGCCGGCGCAGAGGCTACTGGTGGAAGGCACCTTTGCAGCCGCCCTCCCGCCCGGTGCCGGGCACATCACCATGTTGGTGCCGCAGACCCGGCACCGTGCACCGTGCACCAAACCACCAGCCGCCGAGGCGGGGGAGCAGAATTGGTGCGGCTGGGCAGGGGGTGCTGCTGGAGCACCGGGCTCGGAGCTGGAGCGTGTCAGGCACAGATGGGATCGTTAGCGGTGGTAAAAATTATCCAGCCCCCTCTTAAAAACCCAGGCGCAGCAACCTGACCCCCCGGGCTCTGGTGGCGGCAGTTCCCACCGGAGCGGTGTCGGCGTTCGCTTCCCTAGTCGTTACCGTCCATCCTGGTTGGGACACGGGGACACGGTGACCCTTCATGTGCCACTGTGTCCCCACCGCCCGCTCCCCTCTTGCTCCTTCCCCCAGCCCCAGGGACGGGCACCCTGACCCCGCACCCATCCCAGCCCCGTGCCGCCAGTGCTGGGCGAACCTTGTCCCCGCGGGTGCCCCCACCCTCCGATCCCACACGCCCCGTGGGATTTCCTATTTCTCTCTTAATGCGCCCGAGCCTCCTGTTTGCTTTTTGAACTGCAGTAACCACAAGAGGGAAGTTTCGGAGCGGTACGAGCCCGGCTCCACCGGGAAGGGACGGTCACCGCAGCGCTGCCGGGTGCTCCGCCGGTGCGGTCCGGGGGCTGGTGGCGGCTGTGCTCTCCGTCCCCCTCTCCCTGCCCCTCATCCCCGCCCCTCATCCCCAACCCCTTTTCTCATCCCAGCAGCAATTTCGGGGCGGGTTTGGCATCGCCGAAGGGACTCGGGGCCCCCCCAGCGCCGATCGATCGCTCTGCTCGCTCCTGCTCTCTTTTTTTTCTGTTTGTTTGCAGCCGCTTGAGGGCTCTTGTGATGAATCCAGCCTGGACAGATTTCAAGAACAGCTGAAACGCAGCCCGGGGTGGGGGTGGGAGTGGGAGGGCAGCGGGGCCGGCCAGCACCAGAATGTAAAATGGTGCAGCGGGCAGAGCCGCCATGGCCGGACGGGCTCGCACCGGGTCCCGCGCGGTGGCCGGGGAAGGACGGGGAGAGGTGGCAGCAGCGCCCCAAAGCTCCGGGCTCCGCGGGGTTCAGCGGGGCCGAGGATGTGGGAGCGGGGGCTGCCGGGAGCTGGGCTGCGCTCCAAGCCAGCCCTCATCGCGCCGGCCAAGGGCTGGGCTGGCTGGGCTGGCACGGCCGGGGGCTCAGGGTCGCACCTGCGAGGGCTCGGGGGGCGATGGCGCCCGCCCCACCGCACCGGGTGCCGTCCATCCCCGAGTGGCCCTGGGGACACGCCACCCGGCCTTCCACCGCTCTAAAATGGCGTCTTTGGGATCAAAAAGCAAGCCCACCCAAAAACAGGAGGGCGAGCATCTCCGGGCACCCTCACCCCGGGGCTCCCGGCTTTGCGGGGGGTGATGGCAGCGAAGTGGGGGCGCACGGCTGCACCGGGGGGCAGAAGCGGGGGTGCAGGAGGACAGGCAGGGCCTGGGAGGAGATCTCGGTGCCGATGGGCGAGGCGGCGGTGCCGGAGCTGGTTGGGTTTGCAGCTGTGAGACGGGACGCGTGTGCGCGCGTGTGCGTACGAGTGTGCGTGCGGGCGGGAGGAATAATTAGTTCCTACTCTAGCACTTCTCACTCAAAGTGCTTTTTAAAAGCTTCCATTCATTAGTCTTCACGGCTCCCCCGAGGTGTCGTGTCCTGGTTCTCTCCCTCCCTCCGGCTCCCCACCTTCCCCAGAGCCATTGGGGATCCTGCGCCAGGGAAGGGGAGGGTGACACTGGGGCCGTGTAAAACCCGAGGACGTGGCAGTGGGGATTTAGGAGACTGTCCTGGTGTCCCCGTCCCGGGGGCTGATGCAATGTCGTGGGTATCAGTGGAGAGTTCCCACCAAGGCTGAGCGGTGCTGGGTTCAGAGTGCTGGGGCCGAGAGCAGGATGGCAGGGAGGGATGTGGGTCTGGTGGTGCCACCGCTGGCTGCTCCTGGAATGCCAGGGTGCCACGAGCAGCACAGCAGCGTGTCGCCAGGACAGAGGATGCTGGAGGGTGCTGGTGCCACTCACCCCCAAACCCCAGCGTCACCGCTGGGCGAGGAGGGGGCGCCGGGCTGTGCCCCAGTGGGGCGCGGAGCGGGGGGTGCTGGCACGGGGCCTCCTCTGCAAACCCTAACCTTATTTTCCCAGGTCCGACGCCAGTTTCCATGGAAACAGCCGGGAGCAGAAACAGGGAACCAGAATCCAGAAACGCGAAGCCTCCAGCCTCCCATTCGCCTTCCTGGATTCCCGCTCCCCGCAGCCGCCCCGCGGTGCCAGCTGGGTGCTGGCCACGGGGCACCCACGCTGCTCCCAGCCGTTCGGGGTGCGAGGCGGGCCCACCTGAGCACCCCGCGGGGTTGGGGTGCACCTGTGGCCTCGCGGGCTGCGGCGCCCGTGCGCGGCGCACAGCACACGGGGATGGGCACGGCACACGGGGATGGGCACGGCACACGGGGATGCGCACGGTGCATGGGTATGGGCATGGCGTGTGGCCGGGGGGCACTGCAGGCAGGTGGGAGCTGCGGGCAGGGGATAGTGCAGGCAGCACCGTGCACAGGCAAGTTCAGACAACATCTGCCCACATCTGTGCGTCTAGATCGTGCACGGGGGTGGGTGTGTGGTGTCTATGCACTTGTGCGTGGACACCTGTATAGGTAGAAGGGGACGTGTATGCACAGTATGTACCAATAACGTGTGGTCTGGATGTTCAGTGTGACTGGTGTGCACTGGGAGGACCCCAGTCCCACGGTGTTTCCCAGTCCTGTGTCTGCCGTGATGTCCCCATCCCCAGGACGTAGAGGGGACAGGGGACCCCAGCACCCCATAGAGGTGCCCATGGGGACCTGTGTGCTGCACACAAGCTCAGGTGTGTGTCTGTTGGGGGGGACTCTGCTCACTCCCCTGGGCTGGAAGCGTCTGGACCGCCCCGGGCAGCTCATCCCTCCCAGCCAAACTGGAGCCTTGTGGGCCACGTTTGTGTCCCCAAGCTGTGCCGCGCCGTGTCCGTCCAGCCTGCGCCTTCCCCGCTGCCCGCCGACCTGCGCGCCTGTGCTCGCCTCGTACATGCGTGTGTAGTGGTACCTTGTGTTGTAGGAACTGCTGTCCATGGGGTGGGACATCAGTGTCCTCTGGCTGGTCATGGGGATCACCCCGCACCGTACCGGCACCGCCTGGCCCCATCCTCCCCGCAGCATCTCTCCGCTCCCCGCTTGCACGGGGGCACAGCCGCTCACAGCCACCGCATCCCGTCCCTCACCCCTTTCTCTCGTCCCCACGCCGCACCCCGGGGGTGACAACAGCATCGTCACGACGCCGTTCCCCCCGCGGCACGCGGGGCGGCGGGCGCGGGCATCGCCGCCATTGCGCGCGCGCCGTAATGCATCATTTACAGACGGACAGGTATTAAGATACATTATGGATAACTCACAGAGAGAAGACGCTATTAATAATACAGACACATACAGAGGGAAGAAAGTGCACACTTGATTTCCATGTTGCTACCAGGAGTTGTGAGGCTGGCTCTGGCTGCCTCTTCCCACACGTGACTGCAACACAGTGGGTAGCTGACAGCCCAGAGAGCCTGGCTTGGGGCCAGGAAAAAGCAGAAAACACAATGTCTGTGCATATCCTCTCTCTTAAAATAACACTCCAACACCGTCTGAGACGAATTAAAATAAGATCAGGAGCGGTTCTCGCGAAGAGAGGAAGACGAAGAGGGGAAAAAGCAGGCAGGGGAATGGCCGGGGCTGGGCGGCTTCAGACCCCGTGGGCAGAGAAAGGGGGTGTTTTCTGCAAGGGTTGGGACTTGAAAATCAAAGAGGCTGAAGGAGAAAAGGGAGAAGCAAATCCCCACGGGGAGGGGAGCGATGCCGGCGGCGCTGGCTGTCCAGCACATGGCTGTCTGTCTGTCTGTCCTTTGGAGGGGAGCCGCGGCAGGGCGGGGGATGCGAGCGCAGGCTGCATGATGGAGAGCATCAGGAATTTCCTGCAGCTGAGGAACACACCAAATACCAGAACGCGAGAGCGAGCGAAGGAGAGCAGGGTGCCGGGAGGGAATGAGGCGGGGGGAGAATGTGGAGAGCTCGAAATAACCCGTGGGGAGAGCAGCGAGGGCAGGGGGCAGCGGGCTGGGGGGAACCTGCTGCTTTGGAGCTTTTTCCATCTCTTTCCCTTTATTTTTTGGCTGCTTGTTTTGAAGGAGGTGCCCTGTGGTGCTGCCTGCGCCCGCAGGCCACTCTGCCCGCCCCCTGCCCGAGCTGGGGCTTTGGCGTATTTTGGGGCTTTGGTGTATTTGGGGCTTTGGCATATTTTGCGGCTTTGGTGTATTTGGGGGCTTTGGTGTATTTGGGGCTTTGGTGTATTTTGGAGGTTTTATGTCTTTCCCCCCAGCGCGGTGCTGGGGGACAAGGGGGTCGGTGGGGTGGGGGGTCCCACAGACCCCCTACTTCCCCCATGGAGCCGGGAGCGGCCCGGAGAACGGGCGCATCCCTGCGGGACGGTGTCCCGGGAGCGCGGGGCCCTTGGGGGGACCCGCCGTGGCAGCCGCTGCCCGAGGAGCCGTGGCAGCGCCTCCCACACATGCGACGAGTTTGCCAGGCGGCTCTTTGGCCGCGCTCCCGCTTCTCCCTGGGCCAGGCTGGGTTAAAACACAACCACCCCGAATCTCAAGGCAAGGGCTGGGAGCCCCTGAGGCTGGAGCTGCATCCAGGTGCAGCCCGACCTCTCCCTCCTCCGCGGCCACCCCCGGCTCCCCCTGCATCCAGCTCCTGGCTGCATCCAGCCCCGCTCCCCCGGGATGCTGGGGGGGCCGGAGGGGAGGGGAGATCAGAGGGGGCATCTTGCAGTGCCGGATCCAGGTAGCCAGAAGGTCGCACTGAAAATCTGGAAGTGGAGTTTGGAGCTCAGCAAAGCAGCGAAAATGCGTTTTGCTTTAGGGCAGAGAGGAAGAGGAGGAGGGAGAAAGATGCGGCAAAAGGAGCAGAACGGAGAGGGGCTGCGCCCCCCCCGATTTTGGGGCGCTGTGTGTCCCCAGGTGGATGCTGCGCGGCAGGCAGGGCGCTACCGAGTGTCACAACGAACCATGTCGGGGCATTTAGGGGGGACAGAACAGGGACGAAGAGGAGGCAGCAGCCCCTGAGTGAGCACTGGAGCTCGGCCAGGTGGTGCCAAAGGCTTTGCAGCCCCCCCTCGCCAGCTGCCTCCCGTTTCCACCGATTCCAGGCCGCCGTGTCCCCGCCATCCCGGGGCGAGCGGTGACCCACACCTGCCAGGGCCCCCCCGGGGATGGGGATGCTGAGAAAGGCCTGAGCTCATTAACAGGCTCCAGTCCCCGCAGCCCAGGGGGTCAGAGAGCAGCAGCCGCTTTGTGCGGGCTAGTGGCCCCACTGTCCCACTCGCCGGCCCCCACGAGTCATCCCGGCTTGTCCCCAGGGCTGGGGGTCCAGTGTCACTGCACAGGGATTGAGTCCCCAGGGGCTCCCCTCAGCCAGTGCTGCACCCCGCTGTGGTCTGCCCTCCCTCGCCCCCCAACCCAAAGCTCCCCCCCAGAGCATGTTGGGGGTGGGGACAGACAGCCCTTGGGATGGGGACGGGGTGGGATTTCGCCCTGCAAACCCTCCCTGCAGATCACAGGGTGTCCCCAGCTCCCCCTGCCCCCCCAGCCCCCCGCTTCTGCCTTTGCTTGGGGGCTGGCGGGGGGTGGGGGGAGCTGTAGGGGCCGCAGGCGATGGTGGGGTGGATATTGGCTGGAGCGAGTCTGAACCTGGCATCTGTCGAATGTCACCTTAGCCAGACAGTCTGTGCTTCTCTGTCTCCATATCAACCGTTCTGCTCCAGCCACCTGCGGGGGGGTGGCAGGGAGGCCTTTGGGGAGGAGCAGAACTCGCCGCTCGCTCGCCACAGCCCCCCTGTTCCCCTCCCGGTTCACCCCGGGGTGCAAAGCCCCGCGCTGTAGACCCTGGCGCACACCGACGCTCCTCCGGCCACCTGGGATGCGCTGGAGAGACCGGGGGTGACCCCAGTGCTGCCGGCTCGCACAGCCCCAGATTGCATCATCTGGCTCCGCCATGCCTCAGTTTCCCCGTGTGGTGCCTCAGTTTCCCCTCGCCACAGTGGGGCCCCTACCTGGGCCGGTGCCCCCGCGCCCGCCGGGCGCCTCCGCTCCCGCTGAGCCCTGGTGCAGCTGCGGCGCAGGAGGGACGCGGGGCTCGCTCCACCCCGGCCTTGGCGGCGAGGGCCTCTTGCAGCAGCTCTGCACATTTCCCCGGACTGTCCCTCTTCCCCGCGACCAGATGTTCTTGCGCTCCTCCCCCCGGCAGGGTCCGGGCCACAGCCAGCTCGCCGCGGCGGTGCCGGGACGGACACCCCTTGCCGCTGTCCCTCCTCCTGCCTCGCACCTGCGTGGCGGCTGGGGACAGGGGATCAGTGGCCTGGTTCCCAGTGCTCCCCAGTGTCACCCCGGTTGGGCTGCAACAACCCAAACACAGTGGGGAGCTGAGCCCGGCTGGGGCTCCTCCGCCCTGCGTGTGCGTGGGCTGGTGTGTTGGGACAGGAGTGTGTCACCAGGGCTTTGTGTTTGGGGGATGCTGGAGCATTTGTTGGGGATGCTGGAGTGTTTGGGGTGGGGGTTCTGGAGCGTTGGGGGCGGAGTTGCTGGAGCATTTAGGGAGATGCTGGAGCATTTAGGGGGAAACTAGAGTATTTGGGGAGATGCTGGAGCGTTTAGGGGGATACTGGAGTATTTAGGGAGATGCTGGATTGTTTGATGTGGAGGCACTGGAGCACTAGGGAGAATGCGGGAGGATTGGAGGAGATGCTGGAGCATTAGATGTGCTGCTGGTGCATTTAGTGAGGTGCTTTAGCATTTGGGATGGGGGTGCTGGAGCATTGCGGGGGGTTGCTGGAGCATTTGAGAGGTGCTGGAGTGTTTTGGGTGGTGGTGCTGGAGCACTGGAGGGGCGTCGCTGGAGCATTTGGGAGATACTGGAGCATTTGGGGTGGCAGTGGTGGAGCATCGGGCAGATGCTGGAGTGTTTGGGGCAGGGGTGCTGAGGCACTGAGGGGGATGCTGGAGCATCTGAGGGATGCTCGGTGCTCCTTTGCAGTTTGCACCTGCCCTGTGCGGCAGCAGAGCCGAATTCCCCGGCCGGCGGTGCCACGGGCGGTCAGGACAGGATGCGTGTGCGCACCCGCGTGGGTGCATGTGCAATGGGTGCTCTGGGCCACACGGGATGAGCCACGGGGCCGCAGGGACACCCAGACCCCCAGCGCACCTCGGGAAGGTGGCAGACAGGGCCGGACGGACGGACGGATGGGACGGACACAACCCCCTGCTCCCTCCTCTCCCGCCCCAGCGCGGCGGCTCCTGCGAGTGTGTAATTTCCCCACAGTGCCTAAACCAGGGACAGAAGTAAATTGACCTTTTAACCTGTTTTCCTACCAGGGGGATTATAGCCTGTTTCCTGTTAAATCTCTCCAAGAACTGGCTCCATCCTGCTCCTGGAGCACGGGGGACACCCCCGCAAAGGGGAGACTTTAAATTCCCTCCCCATCCACCCCTAGCTTGTCTTTCTCACCCCAACCCATCTCCTCTCTCCCATCTCCACCACCATTCGGATCTTGGGGGTGCTTTCACCAACACCGGGAAAAAACCAACGTGGCAAATCGCTGGGAGGAAAGGAACCGAAGGCGGAGAGTGATAAATATTGAAAGGGTGGGATTTCGATGTAGGCTGCAACAGCTGTGCCGGTTACAGTGTCACACTATCTCTCCACAGGTTTACTGACCCATTTCCATTCACACGGCTGCCAGTATCTTAGCAACTGCAACAGTCCCCCAAGAACAGGCATATTGCCTGCTATTAGTGACTGCTGCAACTGTGTCAAGGTTAGCTCGCTCCCTCCAAGCCCTGCCGGGCTTGTTTTTCGCCCAAAGCCAGCACAGGCTGTTTGGTGATCTGTCCCCCGGCAACCGTCTTGGGTACCGGGTGTTCATCCCTTCCAGAAAAATACGCTGGAGATGGAGTGGTGGGTGGTGGGATGGATGGGATGCAGGGTTGGGTGGCCTCAGGTTGTGCCAGTGGAGGTTGAGGTTGGATGTGGGAACAATTTCTTGCCCAAAGGGCTGTGGGGCATTGGAACAGGCTGCCCAGGGCAGTGCTGGAGTCACCATCCCTGGAGGGTTGGACAGACGGACATGAGGTTCTCAGGACATAGGGCAGGGACAGGGGTGGGGAACAGGTGGACTCGATGATCTCGAGAGGCTTTTCCAACCAAAATGATCACATGATTCTGTGGTGGGATGGATGGGGATGCAGAGATGGATGATGCATGGATGGGGATGCAGGGTTGGGTGATGGATGGATGGGGATACAGAGATGGATGATGGATGGATGGGGATGCAGGGTTGGGTGCACCCAGGGGTGCTGTGGGGTGTTGGTGATGCCATGAGCGCATGGCGCATCCCCAAAACTGGGAGTGCTGTCAGCCAGCCGGGTGTCACCATCACCCCTGCGCAGCATTGAGCCCTGGGAGGTCACCCTGAGGGGGTCGGGGGCTGTGCTGACCACACCTGGGGTGTCACGAGTGGGGCCGACATGGCAATATTGGGCTGACCGAACCCGCAGAGCAGGGTTGTGGCACATCCCTCAAGCAGCCCATGTAGGGAGGGAAACCAAGGCACTGGCACCCACCAGGCAGGCAGAGCACCCCATCGCCCCTCTCCTGGGTGGGTGCTCTCCTTGTGGTGGTCTTGCAGACGCCCTTTGGCTGCACCCCCAGGTGAGGAGCAGCGCAGTGGGTGCTGGGGTGAGCAGGGTGCATCCTGACCCCCCCGGCCCAGCCAGCCCCCCCGGCAGCGCTGCAGACAGCAGGCTCCGCACCAGCACGGCCGCAGGGACGGCTGAGAGGGAAGCCACAAAAATGATTTAAGGGGCTGGCGGGATTGATTTATTAAGAACAATTAAAAGCGCTAAATACGCTTAGCTCAGCCAGACGCCGAGCAGGGAGCCTGGGGGGGAAGAGACCTGTCTGCTGGATCCGGAGGGCGAGGCTGGCAGCGGGGGGGACCTGCAGTGCTTCACGGGGGGACAGGGTGACACTGGGCTGGGCTGGGGAAGGAAAGGGGTGCTGGGGCTTGGCTGAAAGGTGACAGATGGGATACAGGGCCCTGTGGCTGGGTTTGCACCCCACGTTGGGTTTGCAACCAGGGATGTGTTTGCACCCAATAATGGGTTTGCATTGAGGGATGAATTTCTACCTGGAGCTCGGTTTGCACCCGCGGCTACATTTACACCCGAGGATGAGTTTGCACCCCGGGCTGCACATGCACCCAGGGCTGCATTTGCACCCGGGGATGGATTTACACCCAGGAATGTGTTTGCACCCCAGCTGGAGAGCACATGGTGGGATGCTGGGGGGCAGGAGGTCCCCAGGCAGCGCTGAAACTGGGGGAGCTGCTTAGAGCCAACTGCAGGATGCCCAGTGTGACCAGTAAGCTGAACTGGGCAAGGTGTTCCTGCTGCCCTGTTGGGCAGCGCTGCCCTGGGAGCTCTGCAGGGCCCCAGCACCCGGCTCGGGGCTGGTGCTCACCAAGTGCCGGCATCGTGCCGGGCCAGGCATTCAGTAAAGGGGGGAAGCTTGGTAGCCATGGGTGTGAGCCCTGGGGCACCTTGCTGGGTGGTGGAGCAGAAATCACGGAGCGTTGTGACATCCACAAACCCGCGTCCCGCTCGGGAAATCCCAGCCGAAAGTCCTCGGGGGCTGGGATTGTCCCCGGCCGTGTCCAGACCTGCCCAGCACCGCTCCTCCCCGGGCCCGGGAGAGCTGCACCGGCGCGGCTCTGCTGGGGACCGTGGCGCTGTCACCTTGTGCGTGGGCTCTGTTCGGTGTCCCCGCTGTGCTGGGATGCCGGGGGTCAGGGCAGCGAGCTGTGCCCTGTGCCCTCCCAGTCCCTGTGGCTCTCTGCACTGGGAGCACTGGTGTTGTACCAGTTCCCCAGTGCTGCGCAGGATCTGTCCCTTCCTCTGGGCTATGTGTTGGGACAGCAGCTGGGGACACGGGTGATGCTCAGGGACATGGGGGATGCTCAGGGACATGAGGGATGCTCAGGGACAGGGGGATGGGGAGCTGTGCTGCCTTCCTCCCCTCGTCCCCTCCCTCCGCCTCATCCCAGTGCTATCGGGGGGTTGCGTTTTTGGGTTCAGGTTCACACAAACCAGCCGCCGTGTCCCCCTGGTCACCCCACTTTGGGGCAGGATGCGCCTGTGTCCCCATCACCGCATGGGTCCCCATTCTGTGAGCTGCACTGGGCACCCCCTGCCTGGCTCGGGAGGTGTGTGCTCCCCAAAAACTGAAGTACAGGCCCCCACCCTGGCGCCCAGAGAGGAGCCCCTGAGGTGCTGGGAAAGGTGCTGAATGGGAAGGAGAGGTCGGCGGGGTGGTGACGGGCAAGCGGAGCTGCAGGCTGTTCTGCTGACCCTGCGCCGGCTGCCCCGGCCCCCCCGCGCCCCCACCCGCTCCCGCCGACGTCAGCACTTCCCGGCAGCTCCCAGGTACAGGAGCCAGCGGGAGCGGGTAAAAACCGTTCCTGCCTCTGCCCCGGCGCTGCCGCCCCCGCCAGCCGCGGCAGAGCCTCCCGGGGCTGGGTGGGTGCTCGCGGCTCAGCCCTGGGCGTCACCGCGGGGCCACGCGCCTCTTTCCCCTGGGGACGCAGCTGTGGAGAGGGCAGAGCATGGCACGGGTGGGGTGGTGGCCACGGCGGGGGTGCTGTGTCCCCCTCTGCCTGTGTCCACAGCCTGCTGTGCTCACTGCGGGGACAGTGGCTGGGGATGGAGGTGACTGGGGACAGAGGTGACCGGGGATGGAGGTGACCAGAGATGGAGGTGACCGGGGTTGGAGGTGACCAGGGTTGGAGGTGACATGGGATGGAGGTGACGTGGGATGGAGGTGACTGGGGATGGAGCTGTCCCTGCCCCGGTGTACCTGGCACTGCCAGTATTTGCTCCGTGTTCCTGTTTGGCCAAGTGCTGTCACAAGTGCAGGCAAAGCCAGAGCCTGTGGGGCTGCCTGGGGTCACCCCACTGGCCATGGCCACCTGCTGTGACACACTGGGGGTCCCAGTAGCCACTCTGGGGGAAGGTGGGTGTGGGACCATCAAGGTGACCGTGGGCCGTGCAAGCAGGGCGGTGGCAGAGGTAGGACTGACCCGGGGTGCTCAGCAGTGGGCTCCTGGGTGCCAACAGCCCCAGCAGCGGGTCCCTGGGTGCCACCAGCCTCTGCATCACGCCCGCCGCCGGCTGCCCAAGGGTTAACGAGAGTTTGCTGCTCCTGCAGACAATTAGTGACATCTTTGCTGACAACGCCACACTGAGCCGCTCGCCGCCTCCCCCGGCAGCACCAGCCCGGCCGCCCCCGCGCGGCCCCCGCGCCACCGCCTGCTTCACCGCCCCGGCCTCGCCATCCTCACCTCGCCCGCCACCTCGCCCCGCCAGCGTTTCGGCAGCGGCGGCGGCACAGCCGCAGTCCCGAGCGGAGCAGCCGGCTCCCCTCGCTGCCCTCTGACCCGCCGTTGCTGTGGAAACTGCATCCCACGTAGGATTATGGATTCCGCAGGCTCCAAACTCTCCTCCAAATCCAGACGGCCACTGGGGTCCCCCCCGCCGCTGCCCGCCCTGCCCGCCCCCCTGCCCGCGCTGCCCTCCTGCGCCTGTTGTCCCCACCGGGGTGCAGGGCGGGTGCTGGGGGTGGTGGCAGGGTGGCAGCTGCGCTCCTGTGGCCCCTGGTTTGCTGGTGGCATCACCAAAGGTGCCACGGTGTCACCACGAGGCCGTCGGTGCCACGTCTGCTCCCCCATTCCTCAGCATCGTCTCCCCATGCGCCACCATCTCTGCATCGCGGCGGGGTGGGGAGAGGTGAGGGGCGCCGGTGGGACCCCCCACCCCCACCAGCATCCAAAAGCACCCTGAGGAGCTGTGTCCACCCCAAGGACCCCTCCCCATGGGCACCCAACACCTCTGGGGCAGCAGCAGGAGTTGGGCACCCACCAGAGCCCCCCACATCCCCAGGGACGGGTGCTGTGGGTCTCCCAAGCCTGGGTGCCCGCACTGGGGGTACGAGGGGGTGTGGGGGGGAGCGGAGCCAGTTTGGGGAGCTCTGGGGGTTGGGTTTGTGGCTCAGCATCTCTCCCTGCCACCCGGGGAGGTAGGAGCTGAATTAATCGCAATCAATTAGTGCTGCTTGCAGTCCCCGGCTTCCTCCCTGCACCAGCTTTGTGCCGGCGCACCCGGTGAGGGGGGCCCTGGTGGGTGTCCCCACAGCACCCGGGTGTCATTGGGGACCACGGCCCCTTTGGACCCCTCCAGGATGGAGATGAGAGACAAGTGGGGTGTCCCCCAGCCTGCATGGGCACCTGCAGCCATAGCAAACAACCACACCATAAAATTGGGGTGTGGGGACGGGGAGGGGATGCCTGAACCCCTCGAAAGCCCCTGTGGCAGGGCTGGCGCAGGGCGACGGGGGGTCCCAGGGTGGGTGGCAGGATCCTGCAGTATACTGCAGCAAATGCCCTGCAAATCTGCAGCCGCCTGAATCCCACCTTCCTTTCCTTCCCCCGCAACGTGCTGCCCTGGGCTACAGCGAATCTATTGTGCGCTGGGCTGCAGCCAGCGCGAGCTGCAATACAGTAAATCCTGCTGCAGTATCCTGCGAGGGGACCGAGCCCAGCCGCAGCCGCGCCGCCCGCCACACAAAGCCGGGGGGGCCCTGCGGGACGGGGTGCAGGGGACAGGGACGTGGGAGGGTGGCGGGGACCCTCGGCTTCAATGGAGCCCCCTGAGCAGGGTGCGAGTTTCGGCAGCGCCGTGACCTGTGGATCAGCCCTCGCCACCCCCCTAAATCTTCCCCATGGGACAGAGGGATGCTGTCTGGCTGGCTGTCCCCCGAGTGTGGGATTGTCCCCAAGCTGTGTCACCCCCATGGCCTTGGTTTGCATCTCGGCCCTCTCCCCCATGCCTGGTGCAACATCCCTTGTGCCTCAGTTTCCCCGTCATTACAGGGCCCGCCAAGCACCTTGTCCCCCTCCCACAAGTGGGCTCCAGCTCACATGAGCCCCACTGCCCTTTGCCGAGGGATTTTGCTTGGATACTGTGATTATCGTTATTATTACTGTTATTATTATTATTATTGGGATGTTGGGGGGGCCGTGGGGCTCTGCCGGACCCGTCTTTGGAGAGCGAGGCATCCTTCAAAGGGAAGGCGCTCCGTCACCGCCCCACAGCAGCTGCGTTCTCCTCAATTAGAAGAGGTAATGAAGCAATTTATGGGCATCTACAAAGTGATGTGTGAGTGACAGGCTGTGTACGAGCCGCGCCGGGGCTCTGCCGGCAACTTGCGTTCTTCCAATTTTAATGGAAAGCTCCCCGGTGAGGGGGGAGAAAATATCTGTATCTATAGGTGTGTGTGCTCTGAGGATCGTATGTGGCTGGGCTGGCAGTGCCGGTGGGTGCGGGGGGAGCTGGGAGCCCTGACCCCCCATCCCTGGGGTGTCTGGCCCCCCAGGACACTCGGTGCCGCAGCCTGGCCCAATGCGGCTGTAACCGGAGACAGGAGGGCAGCTGGGTGGGAGCGGGGGGCTGGGGCAGCGCAGGACGCCTGGGTCCTCTGGGAGAGTTGGCTGGAGCTCCCTGTTTCCATCCACACCCTGAGCACAGCCCGCCCTGCTCCCTGCCTCAGTTTCCCCACACGGACCCGTGTCCCTGCTGTGTGTCGCTGAAGGACTTTGGGTGCTTTCCCTCTTCTCACACCTTCCTGCCGGGTGCCGGCGTTTTGGGGCCACCCCAGCCGCTCTGAGGGGGAGGGGGAATTGTGTTGGTGGGCGGTGGGTGCTGCACATCCCTGTGTGTGCGCACCTGTGTGCACCCATGTGTGCACCCACCTGTGGGTGTTCTGTACCCGTGTGTGCACCCGCGTGTGCACCCACATATGGATGCTGTATACCCGTGTGTGCACCCGCGTGTGCACCCACCTGTGGATGTTCTGTACTCATGTATGCACCCACTTGTGGGTGTTGTGTACCTGGGCGTACACCCGCGTGTGCACCCACCTGTGGGTGTTTTGTACTCATGTATGCACCCACCTGTGGGTGTTGTGTACCTGGGTGTGCACCTGCGTGTGCACCCACCTGTGGGTGTTGTGTACCTGGCTGTGCACCCGCGTGTGCACCCACCTGTGGGTGTTGTGTACCTGGATGTGCACCCGCGTGTGCACCCACCTGTGGGTGTTGTGTACCCGTGTGTGCACCTGCATGTGCACCCACCTGTGGGTGTTGTGTACCTGGATGTGCAACCGTGGGTGCACCCACCTGTGGGTGTTCTGTACCCATGTATGCACCCGCCTATGGGTGTTGTGTACCTGGGTGTGCACCTGGGTGTGCACCTGCGTGTGCACCCGCATGTGCACCCACCTGTGGGTGTTCTGTACCTGAGTGTGCACCTGCACCCGTGTAGGTGTATGCATACACCTGCACCAATGCGTGGCTGTGTGGGTGCACCCATGTGTGCACAATCATTCACCCGTGAGTGCTGCCATGGGTGCACAATCCTCTTTTCGTGGGTGCACCTGCATGTGCACAATCCTCCCCATGGGTGCACCCGCATGTGCACAATCTTCCCCTCCATGGGTGCTACCGCGTGTGCACAATCCTCTCTACATGGGTGCACCCCTGGGTGCACAATCCTGTCTTTATGGGTGCAACCCTGGGTGCACAATCCTCCCCATGGGTGCACCTGTGTGTGCACAACCGCTCTGCGCACGTTCAGCGCTCACACACCTGCCCCCCCGCCTGTCATTGGGTGCATTCCCTGTGTGCGGGTGCTGGGCTGGCAGTGGGATGGGCTCCGTCGCCCTCCCCGCACCCCCTGCTCGGTCACACTGGCGCTGGCATCGTCCCCAGCGGCTCCCACACCCGGCTCGGCCCCAGCCGGCCCTGCACCGCGCTGCATCTCCCAGGAAACAGGATCCGCAGCCAGGAGTTTCCGCTCAACTCGTGTGCGCCTCCCGCAAAAAAATAAAGAAGAAAAGAAAGAAAAAAGAGAAAAAGCACGAAACACCACCCACCCCCCCCCGACACCAGCCCAGCCGTAAATCCTGCCCGGCCCATTCTGCTTTTCTTGTCTAGCCAGTTTCTAAAATTGGCCGAGGGAAGCAACTGGCTGCTCTCCCCCTGCCCGGACCCCCCGTTTCCCCCGGTGTCGGCACCGCAGGGTGCAGCGGTGATGCCGCGGGCTCAGCCGGTGCACCTGGACCCCGCTGGTGGGGCCGCGGGCGAGGGGCCGGCGCTGCTCCCCGGTGCGGGTGCTGCTGGGTGTCCCAGACCCCAGTGGAAATGGGTCCGGTGTCCCCCGCATGCCAGCGGGTGCCCCTTTGCTGCCCCGCAGCCCCGGGGAGGGGGAGCATGGCTGTGCCGAGCGAGCCTTCGGCACGGGCACGCGTCCATCTGGCGCCTTCCAAATGTTACTGGCCTCGCAGGATCCCGGCCCCGCTCGCGTTAACCCGCAGCTCACCGCGGCCTTGCAGCCGGTGGGGGGATGAGCATCACCTCTGTGTCCCCCCCAGCGGTCCCCCAGTGGGGTGTGTGGGGCTGCGGAGTCACCCTCGGTCCCACAGGTTCTGGCGGGGGGCAGCGCGGGCAGGGGCCGGTGCCCCCTCCACACCGGGACGGGTGTTACATGACCCGGCGTGGCCGGCGCTGGGCAGGGACACACCGGGGCTGTGACTCATGCTGTGGCTATAACAGGGAGCCCAGAGCGGGAGGGGACGTGACCGTCTGCGCAGCCTCACGCCTGCCGACGCTTTTTTCTGGGGGGGACACGCTCGCCGCGTTGGGGCAAAGCACCCGGGAACAGCCGTCGCGCGGAGACCTGCGCGCAAAGATACCCCACACCCCGAAAAGCGCCCAGCACCCCAAGCTGGCACCTCGAGGGAGGGGTGCTGGGGTGCGTGTGTCCCCCCCAAGCAGGGAGAGGGCAGGGGAGGGGGCCAGGCCGGCTGCTCGCCGCCCGCGCCGGCTCGGCGGGGCGGGGGAACAAAGCTGGCACCGAGAAAAGCAGCTAAATTTAGCCCGTTTCCCTGCGAGCTCTGAACTGCCGCTCTGGGCTCCAGCCGGCCGAGGTGCCACCGTCTCTGCCGTCCATCTGTCGAGCGGTTTCACCCCCTGCCAGCCTCGGCCCCCCCAGCCCCACCGCCACCTCCTGCCCCCCCAGACAAAGAGGGGGGTCAGGGACCTCAGGGCCAAGGGGGTTGGGGGGGCAGAGGGGCTGTGTCTGTGCTGGGTGGTGCTGCTGGGGGGGTCTGCATGGAGGGGAGCGTGTCCCCCCCTCGGCTGTGCCCAGGCAGGCTTGCGATGGGAGGAGAGTACGGGGAAATGGCTTCTTGCAGGGGGACGTGGTTGCAGGGGAGAATGGTCATTGCGGGGGAGATGGTTGTTGTAGGAGAGACGGTTGTTGTAGGAGAGATGGTTGTTGCAGAGGAGGTGGTTGTTGTAGGAGAGATGGTTGTTTCAGGGGAGGTGGTTGTTGCAGGGGAGGTGGTTGTTGTAGGAGAGATGGTTGTTGCAGGGGAGGTGGTTGTTGCAGGGGAGGTGGTTGTTGTAGGAGAGATGGTTGTTGCAGGGGAGGTGGTTGTTGTAGGAGAGATGGTTGTTGCAGGAGAGGTGGTTGTTGCAGGGGAGGTGGTTGTTGTAGGAGAGATGGTTGTTGCAGGGGAGGTGGTTGTTGCAGGGGAGGTGGTTGTTGTAGGAGAGATGGTTGTTGCAGGGGAGATGATCGGTACAGGGGAGATGATCGTTGCAGTGGCGATGGCTCTTGCATGGGAGGTGGTTGTTGCAGGGGAGATGGATGTTGCAGGGAAATGGTTCTTGCAGGGGAGATGGTTGATGTGGAGAGATGGTTCTTGCCAGGGAGATGGTTCTTGCAGCAGCAGGAATAGGGCCCTGTCCAGGCGTCCCCCTCCCTGCCCGCCTCGAGGACACTGTGACACGTTGTGGGGTTGAGGGCTGACCCCAGTGAGGGTCCCACCGGCTCCAGTCCCACCAGTCCCAGAAGATGCCACCAGCCAGGCTGGGGGCTGCGCTGCAGGACACCCCCATGGCAGCGGCACACCAGGCCCAAGAGAAGGGCTGTGTCCCCCAACTCAGCATCATCCGCAGCAGCGCGGGGACATCAGTGTCCCTGCAGCCTCCTCTTCCAGGGCCAGCCGGGATTTCGGAGCTGGGAGTTTCCCACCCTGCCTTGCTGCAGCACTTGGGGGGATGCAAGGACCTGCAGGCCCCCCAGCAGTCCCAGCGTCCCCTCCCCGGTGGGTGCCTGAGCCTGCCCTGGGGATGTGGCACCCAAGGTGCCATGGCAGGGGGGCTCCCAGCCCCAGCTCAACCACGTCTCCCCGCTGTGTTTGCCCCACACCAGCCAAGCCCTTCCCGGCGGCACCATCTCCTCTCACGGCAGCACCGCATCCCAGCGCCGCGCTGGGGGGACGTGGTGCCCCGCCAGCTCCCTTCTTCATGAGGGGGACCCCAAAAAACCTCAGCGCTGGCAACCGACAGCCCCATGAAGGGAAACAGCGGCCAAGGAGCTTGGCTGGACGCGGTACCTAAAATGAAACCCAGGCGCCATCTGCTCCATCTCGTCGTTACCAGCGCGGCACAGAGGGCAGGGCGGCGGTGGGACGCAGCGACAGCCACGTTCGAACCGCGGCGGGAGTGGGGTGACAAGCGAAGGTGGGCTCAGGGCTGCCTGCGAGCACCCTGCGCCCCAGCACCCACCTGCGCCCAACCCTCAGGACCCCCGCTCTTCTCCCACCCCGTGCACCAGTGGGTCCCCACGGGAGGACCCCGGGAGGGCTTCTGGGTGGGGGGGATGCAGAGGTTGGGGTGACAAGGGCAAAGGTGGGGGGTCCTCCTGCTTGTGCAGCCCCCTGTGTGGTGCAGGGAGGAGGTGGCGGGGGGGCTGGCTGGGGAACACGGAAACCCTGGGAAAGCGCCTGCCAGGAAGCTGTCACTGGAGGGGATTTTCCATTGGTGTCAGCAGGCACGGGACGGGCTGGGGGGGACTCGCGGGGCTGGGGGGACCGGGTGTGTGTCAGCGAGCAAAGGGAGCGCGGGAGCGTGCGAGAGACGGGCACAGAGGAGACAGCGGGGGGCAGTGTACAAGGGAGGCACCTCCCCGGTGTCCCAGGGTTGTGTGTGTGTGTGTGCAAGGGAGATGCATCTCTGCTGTGCACCCAGATGTGCAAGGGAGGAAAACCTCTGCCGTGCCCCCAGATGTGCAAGCGTGCATGTGCAAAGGAGACGCTGCAGCAGCCCCAGGCTTGTGCAAGGGCAGAGCCAGGCGTGGGACACCCCCAATGTCACATCGCCTGCGTGTGCAAGGGGGACGCACCTCTGCAGTGCCCCAGATGTGCGTGTGTGCACGCCAGGGCCAGTTGTGCCAGCTGTGCACGCAGAACACGGGTGATGGGGGTGTCCAGAGACCCCACCACACCCACATGGAGTATTTAGGGCCACCCTGACCCCTCCCGTCACCCCGCCATGGGGAGGACGCCCCGTCCCCGGTGCCGCCGCGGGCAGCTGGGCACGGCGCCTGGGCAGGGTGGGGGGTGGCGGGGCCAGCGTGTCCCCATCTGTGTGGCGGCTGGGTCCCCGCCGCCTGCCTGTCTCCCGGTGGCATCTCCGGCCCCACCCTGACGTCTGGGTGGCCTCGGAGCCGGGCACCAAACCACGTCCGTGTGTCCTGCGGGGCCGTCCCTCCGCCGCAAGCTGCCGCCAAGCCGGTGCCAAGCGAGCCCTTCTGTGCGTCCCCCCCTCCCGCCAGCGCTGGGGGTCAGGGCTGGGTGCCAGCAGCCTCGGGGGACATTGGGGGGACAGCAGCCCCCTGCGCCACCACGGTGCCACGTCTCCCACCCCGCAGCACCCCCGCCACCCAAGCAGGAGCCTGTCTGGAGGGGGTGGCGCGGGGGGGGCCACGCTGCCACCAACCTCGGTCAAGCCTGAAACCGTTAAACTAATTAAAGCTTTGCAGCAGGAGGATTAAGCCCGGGCAGGGGAGGTGGCGAGCCCAGGTAGTCGATTAGTTCACCAGGCGAGGATATTGGATTTCTGCGAGGCGAGTCAGCAGTCTTCGGGGGCTGTTATCTGTGCAGGCTGCGGGGTCAGGAGGTGGGAAGCGGAGGTGACTGCAATCTCGCCCGCGTCCCCCCCGCAGCCCCCCGGCCCTGCCGCAGCACCCGGCCTCGCCGCCTCTCCTCCGCCCGCAGCGCCCATCTATCTCTCCTCTCCCTCCGTCCCTCGCTTGTGTGGTCTCGGCTGGTGTTTTGTAACCAGCGAGGAGAAAAAAAGATAAAAAAAATAAAAAATAATAAAAAAAAAAAAGGAGAAGGAAAAAGGCCCTACCCCTGGCGAGCGAGCCAGAGCGGCCGAGGCCAGAGAGCCTAATGCGAAACATGTGGCGCCTGCCTGGGGCTGAGCGGGGAGGTGAAAGTGAGCGGGGCAGCAGGGCGAGCATCCCGGCCCCCTCGCAGCCCCCTCCCCACCGCCGGGACCCGCGGGGCGGGGGCGGTGGGTGCTGGGTGGGGAGGATGCAGGTGGTCCCCGCGGGGGGGGTGGCAAGGATGAGGGAGATGGAGTGGCCCCCTCCTTGTCACCAGACGTGTCCCTGCCCAGGGTGGCAGCGGGTGCGAGGGCAGGAGCGCAGCGCTGGGCGGGGTGAGGTGACAGCAGGGCAGGGGGATGTGCCCAGCGCCTCCGGCCCCCGTGGGTGCACACGGGTGGGTGCCGCACACTCCGTCAGGGACCCTGTGGGCATCCCACAGGGTTTGCCAATCCACCCGCAGCTCTGTGCGCTGCGGGGACACGGGGACACAGAGGTGGGAGGGCTGCGCCCCGCACTCCGCGACACCCCGCTCCTCCCCGCCGAGCCGCCGCAGCGTGTGCGGCAGGGACCGGGTCCCAGCGGCTGTTCTGGAAAACCTCCCGTTTGCTTCCTTCCTGCCTTGCCTCCCCTCCAACAGCTTCTCCGGCCACATTAGCAGCTTCACCAGAGACCAGACCGGTCTTTCGAGCACATATTTTCCTGCTCCACATTGCCCTTGGTGTAACTCAACACCGGGCAGGCGGCGCGGCCGGCGGCGTTTACCGGAGCTGTGCCCGCGTCGTCACCGTGCCAGCGCTGCGCCCAAAGGCTGCCGGGGGAGATGGGGAAGGGGGGGATGCGGATGGACTGACAGGTTTGAATTCTCTGTCCCTGCCTTGTTGATAAGTTGTCACGCTAATCCAGACACCGGGAAGGAGCCCGGATCACGCCGAGCGGCTGCGTGTGTGTGTGTGTCTGCGGGTGTGCGCTGGGGGGGCCAGCGGGCAGGGATTCACACGCGGCTCTTGCGGGGGGGACAGGCGGACACGCAGGCATGGGGGGGACAGCAATGGTTTGGGGGGCTCTGCTGTGCACCCCTGTGCTGGATGGGTGGCTGATGTGGGTGCTGGGACCCCCAGCAGGCTGGTGTCACATGGGGGAGCTTGTGTGTGCATGCGTGTGCAACACATGTCCGTGTGGATACACACATATGTGCAACACACATGTCCGTGTGGATACACACACGTGTGCAACGCACGTCCATGTGCATACACACATATGTGCAACACACATGTCCATGTGGATACACACACGTGTGCAACGCACATCCATGTGCATACACACATATGTGCAACACACATGTCTGTGTGGGTACACACACGTGTGCAACGCACGTCCATGTGGATACACACATACGTGCAACACACATGTCCCTGTGGATACACACACATGTGCAATGCACATCAGTGTGGACACACAGGTGTGTGCAACGTGTACCCGCAGCCTGGCAGGGAGATAGCTGGGGTGGGCAGCCCCCAGCTCAAGGCACAGCCATGATGGGGAGGAAAGGGCTGTCCTGCCCCAAAATGCCTCCCTGTGCCCATCCCATGGGGCAGAGGGGACAGCGTGGGTGTCCCCATGGGCTGTGGCTTTGAGGGGGAGGCGTGAAGCAGGGGACACCCAGCGTGCCCAGCCCCACGGGCACCCACGCCAGCCCGGGGCAGCGGGTGCTCCACGGGGAGGGGTCGCCGGGCTGACATGGGGGGTGTCTGTTGTTGCTCGAACAGATGGGAGCTCGGTCGCCTGCCAGCCCGTCGCACTGGAGAACGGTGCCAGCCCGCCAGGCGAGTGGTTCCCGCGCACCCAGGGCCCCCGCCAGCCCGACAGCGACGGCAGGAGCTTCAGAGTGAACCTGCACTGCAAGCACCCCCGGCCCAGGTACCCGGGGGGGCCGAGCCCCGGGAACGGGGAGCGGGGGCTGTACCGGGGTGGGGGGATGGGGTTTTGGCCGCAAATCTTGCTGCTTCTGCTCTGCCCGGCTCTGCCTTGGCGGGAGAGGGGGGGCTGCAAAGTATCCGTGGAGATTTGGGGGTGCTCTGTGGCTTTGCAAAGCTCTTGCTTGTGGGGGGGCAAACAGGGGTGTCTGCAGCTCCCCATGGGGTGCAGTGGGTGCATGGGCTCCGTGCTGGAGACGTGGGTTCCTGTGCCGTGGACCCCCCGAGCGAGGGGAAACTGAGGCAGGCGCGGTGCGGGGAGTCCCCGGGGTGCAGTGTCAGCCGGGGGGGGACAGCAGCTGTGCGGGGGGGGCAGGAGGCGGGCCGGGGGGGCAGGGCGGAACATGCTGAGCCACCTCCGCGGGAAAAGAACTTCCCCCCCGCTCCCGGTGTGTCCGGCGGGGCGGGGGGGCGGGCGGGCCGAGGAGCGCGGCTCGCCGGGGACACCTAGCGGCGGCCAACCGCAGGGACCCCCTGCTCCGGGACACCCCCCGGGACACCCGTGGAGAGACTACGGGAGGCAACCTGTCCCCTCTGTCCCCTCCACTCCCTCTTCTCCCATCCCCGCCCCGACGCCGGGGTGATGGGCGGGCGCTGCCCCCTCGGCTGGGGGAGCTCGGGAGTTTCGCCCCCCCCAGCCCGGTATGCCCTGTGGTGCTGCCAAAGTGCCCTGGGCACCTAAGTGTGCCCCCCGGCTCGGGGCTGACCCTCCGCACCCCTTCCTTTGCAGAGAGCTCAAGTGCAATAGCAGGAGCAGCAGCAAAGCCGAGGGTAAGTCCCAGCCCTGTGACACCTCCGGGCCCCCCCAGATTTGCCCCACGGGGGGACAGAGCCACCCAGCCACCCCACTTCCCCTGGGGGCTGGCAGGGGAGGTCCTGCTGTGGAGAGGGCACCCAGCCCCCCTGAGGAGGGGGGTGGCCAAACCCCATTTCCCCAGCGCTGCGGGGGCCAAGGGGGGTGCTGGGGGTGATGGGGGCAGGTTCCCGCGGTGCCATCCTGGTGATGGGGCAGGGATGAGCTGGGTGGCAAATACAGCCAGCAGGGATGGAGCAAAGCACCGCGAGCTGCTTTCGGTGCCCCCGAAGCCTCACTGTCCCCCCTCTCTGCCCCACGCAGGTCCCAGTGTCACCTTCCCCGACCCCCATGTCAGCAACTGCTCGGCCAAGCGGCACGCGGGGGAGGAGGAGGTCAGGATGCGCGTGAAGCCCCCGGGCCCAGTGGTAACGACCAGCGTTGTGCGCGGCTCGCCCGACTACGTCCGAGAGCCCAAGTTCTACCCGCCGGGGCACCCGGTGCAGCAGCCCCCAGCCTGCCCGGCAGAAAAGGCCTTATCCTGCAGCGTGCTGAGCTTCCCTGAGGGCTCGTACCCCGCGCTCGGCCGGGAGCACCAGGCGGGTTCGCTGCTGCACGGCGATCCGGCCGACCGGTGCCAGAGCGTGCACGGAGGCACCAAGGCGGCCGAGGACTTGCTGGGCTGCACCGGCGAGCCCCAGATCCTGGGGAGTAGCGGGGAGGAGGCAGCCGCCCACGATCGGGCGCCTCAGACCTTCCCCAACGCGACGCTGGCCTCGGGCCGCTGCAACGTTGACAGCATCCTCGCCTTGCTGCGGAGCAAGTGCGGCAACGGGCACATCAACCTCCACCCCGTGGTGCAGCTCATCGACATCATGAAGGATCTCAACCGCCTCTCCGAGGACCTCAAGAGCAGCGGGGTGCACCTGGACTGCGGCAACCTGCGCGGCGGCGGCGGTGGCCACGAGGACGGCCGCCTTCTGCCGGCCGACCGCGACCTCCAGTACAGCTTCTTCTCCTCGCCCTCCCTGGCCAACAGCATCCGCAGCCCCGAGGAACGGGGTGTGCTCTGCAAAACCGAGCCGCCGCGGCATCCCCGGCCCCCGGCCCGCGATGGAGAAGCCGATAGCGGTGGGGGGAGCACCCCGCAGCCCCCCGGCCACGGCGGGGGTGTAGGGGGACCCTCCAAAGCGCCGGCAGAGGAAGCCGGTTGCTCCCAGCCCGATGCTGGTGATTATTCGGAGCTGGCCGAGGCGGACATCCTGAATGAACTGGCCTCCCTGGCTTGCCCGGGGACGCAGCTGCTGGAGTCGCAGGCAATGGAGCCGCAGCCCCAACTGCTGCCAGCCCAAGAGCTGGACTCCCAGTCCCGGCTGTTGGATTCCCAATCCCTCGAGTCGCAACCCCAGCTGCTGGATTCACAGAGCCTGGAGCCGCTGCCGGAGTCGCTGGAGCTGCAAAACCTGGAACCGTTGGGCTTGCAGTCGCTGGAGCCGCTCTCTGAGTCGCTGGAGCTGCAGTCGCTGGAGCCCTTGTCCGAGTCGCTGGAGCTGCAGTCGCTGGAGCCGCTGGCGGAGCCGCTGGGGCTGCAGACGCTGGAGCCGCTGCCCGGGGCGCTGGAGCCGCCGCTGCTGGATGCACGGACCCCGCTGCTGCCCACCGAGCCCTCGCTGCTGGAGACGCAGCCGCTGGGACCCGTCTCGGAGCTGCTGGAGGCACAGCCGGGCACCGGGGACCCGCTGCAGCCCCACGGGCTGCAACCGCGGCTGGGGGGGTGTCCCCTGGGCAGCGTGGTGAAGCGGGGGCCCTGCGGGGGCCGGGGGGCCGGGCGCTGCGGCGAGGACCACCGCAAGTACGCCCTGCGCCGGACAGAAAAGCCAAAGATGCTGTGCCGCCGGAGGAGGGCAGGGCGAGGGCGCCGGGTGGACATCGCCTCCGAGAGCCGCGTCTTGTCCCCCCTTGCCCTGCCCGCCGAGGTGCCATCGGAGCCCGAGGAGCCCAGCACCCCACTGCTGGGCCCCCCGCCGCCACCCCCCGCCACCCTGGACACCGATGAGGTGCCCAAAACCCCCACACCGGGGAAGAAGAGCAAGTGCCGGGGGGTGAGGAAGATGGTGGTGAAGATGGCCAAGATCCCCGTGTCCCTGGGGAGAAGGAACAAGACCACCTACAAGGTGTCATCGCTCAGCAGCAACCTGAACCTGGAGGGCAAGGAGCTGGCAGCCAGCAGCTCCATGGAGCCCACGCCACTGCTCAAGATGAAGAACAACGGGCGCAACGTGGTGGTGGTGTTCCCCCCCGGCGAGATGCCCATCATCCTGAAGCGCAAACGGGGCAGGCCCCCCAAGAACCTGCTGCTGGGCCAAGCGAAGCCCAAGGAGCCCGTCCCGGAGGTGAAGAAGAGGAGGAGGAGGAAGCAGAAGCTGGCCTCCCCGCAGCCCTCCTACATCGCCGACACCAACGACAGCAAAGCCGACTACTCGGACGTGTTGGCCAAGCTGGCCTTCCTCAACCGGCAGAGCCAGTGCTCGGGGCGCTGCTCGCCGCCCCGCTGCTGGACGCCCAGCGAGCCCGAGTCCATCCACCAAGCGCCCGACACCCAGAGCATCTCCCACTTCTTGCACCGCGTCCAGGGTTTCCGCCGGCGCGGCGGCAAAGCCGGAGGCTTCGGCGGGCGCGGGGGTGGCCACGCCGCCCGTGCCGCCCGTTGTTCCTTCAGCGATTTCTTCGAGGGCATCGGCAAGAAGAAGAAAGCCGCCGCCGCCCTCCACGCCGACGCCGTGCACCCGCGCAAGCGGGGCCGGCTGGAGCCCGACCCCGTGGGCAAACCCAAGAGAAAGCGCCGGGCTCGCAAGAACGGGGCACTTTTCCCCGAAAACAACCCTGGGCAGAACTTTGGTGACGGCCCCACCGAGTGGGCCGGCGGGGAGAAGGGCAGCCCCTGGGCCGCCCACCACGGCCACCCCGCTGGCCAGGCTGGCCGCAATGGTGGCTACCAAGGGGCCGAGGCGAGACCCTTCCACGCCGCCGGGCTGGAGTCGGGCTCCTCCGGCCGGGCTGGCTACTATGGCGGGAGCGCGGCGTCCTCGCAGGCGGAGGCCGGCCCGGAGCGGCACAGCCTCTTCACCGGCTATTTTCGCTCCTTGCTGGACTCGGACGACTCCTCTGACCTGCTGGACTTCGCCCTCTCGGCCTCTCGCTCCGAATCCCGCAAGTCGGCGGCCGCTTACACGGCCCCCCCGGCCGCCCTGCCGGGCCAGCGGGGCATGGCCGCCTACCCGGCCAGGGGCGGCAAGGTGGCGGCGGCAACCCCTGGCGCCGAGGCCGCCTTCCACGCCGCCATGCAGGGCCGGCCGGCGTTCCCACCTGGCCGTGCCGCTGCCGCCGGCTACGCCGTGGCCCAAGGCTCGTCGGAGTGCCGGGGCACCGAGGCTTTCCCCAAGCTGGCGCCGCCTTCCACCGTCTCCCGGTCGCCCACGGCTCACCCGGCGGCCAGTGGCACCCCCGGCTACTCGCCGTACGGCAGCTACGGCGCCGGGCAGAGCGTGGCACCCGCCAGCGTCTTCCCGCCGGGGAAGCAGTACCCGTCGGCACAGGACTGCCCCAACAGCAAGGACTGCAGCTTCGCCTACGGCAGCGGCAGCAGCCTCCCGTCCTCCCCCAGCAGCGCCCACAGCGCCGGCTACGCGCCGCAGACGGCCGGTCCCAGTTTGCCGCTGGGGAAAGCCGCGTTCTTCAACAGCGCCGAGCAAGGGGGACAGTTCTCCAGTGCAGCGCACACGCCGTTGCGATGCGACAGCCGGGCCAGCACCGTCTCGCCCGGCGGCTACATGGTGCCCAAGGGTTCGGCGTCCTTCCAGCCCTCGCCGGAAAACTGCCGGCAGTTCCCCAGCGCCGCGCCGTGGGCTTTCCGGCAGGGCTACGGTGGGCTGGACTGGAGCTCGGAGGCCTTCAGCCAGCTCTACAACCCGGGTTTCGAGTGCCACCTCAACGAGCCCAATGTCATCTTGGACATCTCCAACTACACCCCGCAGAAAGCCAAGCAGCAGACAGTCTCGGAGACCTTCTCCGAATCCTCCTCCGACAGCACCCAGTTCAACCAGCCGGCCGGCTACCGGCGCGCCAACAGCGAAGCCTCGTCCAGCGAGGGCCAGTCCAGTCTCTCCAGCCTGGAGAAGCTGATGATGGACTGGAACGAGGCGTCCTCCGCCCCGGGCTACAACTGGAACCAGAGCGTCCTCTTCCAGAGCAACTCCAAACCCGGCCGGGGCCGACGGAAGAAGGTGGACATGTTCGACACCTCCCACCTGAACTTCTCCTCCTCTTCCTCCTCCTCCTCCGTGTACCCATCCAAGAGGAGCACGGGACCCCGGCAGCCCCGGGGGTCTCGGGGGGCTTGTGCCTCCAAGAAGGAGAGGGGGACGGGCAAGGCCAAGTTCCCCACCAAGTCGCAGGCGGTGAACCCCCTTTTCCAGGAGAGCACAGACCTGGGCTTGGACTACTACAGCGGGGACAGCAGCATGTCCCCCCTGCCCTCCCAAAACCGGGGCTTCGGGGTGGGCGAGCGGGACCCCTGCGACTACGCCGGCCCTTACTCCATGAACCCCTCCACCCCTTCGGATGGGACCTTCGTCCAGGGCTTTCAGAGCGACTCCCCCAGTTTGGGACAGCCGGATTTGGAGAGCAAACACTTCCCTGCCCTCCCGCACCAGCTGGCCACCCCCGGCCAGCAGACTGTCTTCGAGGCCGGTTTGCAGAAAGCCTTCTCGCCCAACTGCTCCCCGACCTTGGCCTTCAAGGAGGACCTGCGGGGGGGGGACATCCGCAAACTGCCCGCTTGCGACTCGCTCAAACACAGCATGCAGGGGGGGGCCCTGCCGCACGCCCCCCACCTGGCCTGCCGCGATCTCCCCATGCCTCAACCGCACTACGACTCCCCCAGTTGCAAAAACCCCCCGTACTGGTATTCCCCCAACGCCAGCACCCGGAGCCCCTCGTACGACGGCAAAGTGGGGGCCGGGATGCTGGTAGACTTCATGGGCAGGACGGACCCCCCGTGTCTGAACCCCCACTTGAGCAGTCCCAGTGGCCCCCACCCCTCCAAGGGCGAGAAGGAACCCTTGGAGATGTCCCGGGGTCACCACCGAGGACCCTACGCTTGTCCCTTGATCAATGACTTGAACATCTCCCCCGTACCGAGAGACTCAATGCTGCAGCTGCAGGACAACTACAGGTACCCCAGTTTTGCACCCCAAGGGCACCCCGTCATGGCCCCCACCCAGAAGAGCGGGTTTTTGGGACCCATGGTAGAGCAACAACACCCCGAGGACACTTTTACGGTCACCTCATTGTAGTGGCTGCTGACGTGCCAACCGGACAACGAGGTTTTGTTACAGGGTAGGTGGGGAGCCCCCCGGGGCGAGGGCTGGGGGGGCAGCGGGGACGGGGTCCCTGGGCACCTCTCATCGTGTCCCCTCCTCGTGTTGTTTCTCTTGCAGAGGTAATTTAGCCAGCACTTTTTTTCTGGAACACTTTTCAAGTTCTGTATTTAACCGGGATTGGAACCGTTTGTTTGTTTTCTAAAAAAAAAAAAAAAACAAAGAAAAAAATATATAAGAAAAGGAAAAAAAAAAAAAAAGGAAAAAAAAAAGGAAAAAAGTTTAAAAATAAGCGAAATGAAAAAAAGAAAAAAAAAATAACGAAGGAAGAGAGAAAAGCCCCGTTTTCCCCCCTCCGCACTCAAACCCGCCCGCCTGCCAACCGCCCGGCTCTGCTTTCCGGACTGCCGCCCCCCCCGCCCTGCAGCAGGACAATCGGACCGACGGACGGATGGACGGACGGACAGCCGGCGCCAGCCCCCGCCGAGCCCGGGGCAGGGGTGCAGGCAAGGGGGCAGGAGGCGGCCGGAGCGCCCGGGGCAGCGCTGGTGTCCCCTGCCCGCAGCCCGGCCGGGGGAGCCGCTCGGCTGCCCCTGGGGGGCTGGTTGGGGCTTTGGGTTTTGGTTTTGGTTTTCCCCCCCCCCGCCCTGTCCGCTCACTGCCCGGGGGTGTTTTTCTTGCCGGATGGATGTTTGGGAGCACTCACTCACCCCACCAGGCTCCGGCAGCTTCGCCAGCGGGGCTCGGAGATGCCACCGTCACCTGGTAAGTGCCACCCGAGCCCCTTTGCTCCCCAATATACGTCCCCCGGGGGGGCACTGGGGGTGCGCTGGGTGCTCCACGCTTTCTGGTGGGGTTTCTAACACTAGTGCTCCCAGTGGGTGCCCCCAGACCTGTTTGGGGTGGAAGAACTTGCCCCGGGTGTTGCCCCACGGCCAAGCATTAAACTGGGGACCCCAAGTGACCCAGTGTCTGGGGGGCTGCAGTGCAGGGTCTGGTCCCCGGAGTGGGGGGTGCTAGTCACGAGGGTAATGGGGTGCTGGGTACGCCAGAGCTGGGGGGTTTGGGGTGCCCCAGAACCCTGGGTATGTGGTACCAGCCTGGGGGTGCACAGGATCACAGACCATTGGGTATAGGGGTGCAGGTGGGGGAGCGGGAAAGACCCCAGACTTCTGGATATGTGGGTGCCCGATGGGGGGTGAGCAGGACCCCAAACCCCTGGGTATGTGGGTGCAAATGGGGGGTGCCCAGGACCCCAAACTCTGGGTATGTGGGTGCCAGATCAGGGTGAGCAGGACCCCAAACCCCCATATCCATGGGTGCCACATGGAGGGTAAGCAGGACGCCAAATCCCTGGGTACATGGGTGCCAGATAGGGGGGAGCAGGACCCCACACCCCTGGGTATGTGGGTGCAGATGGAGGGTGGGAAAGACCCCAGATCCCCACGCATGTGATGATGCAGATGGGGGGTGCACAGGACCCCAAACCCCTGGGTATGTGGGTACCAGCCTGGGGGTGCACAGGATCACAGACCCTTGGGTATGTGGGTGCAGATGGGGGTGCACAGGACACCAAACCCCTGGGTACATGGGTGCCGCATGGGGGGGGGAACAGGACCCCAAACCCTGGGTATGTGGGTGAGATGGGGGGTGCACAGGAGCCCAAACTCTGGGTATGTGGGTGCCAGATCAGGATGAGCAAGACCCCAACCCCCCATATACATGGGTGCTGCGTGGGGGGGGAACAGGATGCCAAACCTCTGGGTATGTGGGTGCAGATGGAGGGTGGGGAAGCCCCCAGACCCCCAAGTATGTGATGATGCAGATGTGTCAGTGGGAAAGGGACCCCAAACTCTGAGTACGTGAGCACCAGATCGGGGAGAGCAAGACCCCAACCCCCCGTATCCATGGGTGCCACACGGGGGGTGAACAGGACCCCAGACCCTGGGTGCATGGGTGCCAAATGGAGGAGGAGCAGGACCCCAAGCCCCTGGGTATGTGGGTGCAGGTGGAGGGTGGGAAAGCCCCCAGACCCCCATGTATGTGATGATGTAGATGTGGGGGTAGTAGGACCCCAGACCTCTGGGTATGTGGGTACCAGCCTGTGGATGCACAGGATCACAGACCCTTGGGTATGTGGGTGCAGATGGAGGGTACACAGGACACCAAACCCCTGGGTACATGGGTGACAAATACGGGGGGTGCAGGACCCCAAACCCCTGGGTATGTGGGTGCAAATTGGTTGAGCACAGGGTGCCACATCCCTGGATACATGGGTGCTGCATGGGGGGGGGAACAGGACCCCAAACCTCTGGGTATGTGGGTACCAGCCTGGGGATGCACAGGATCACAGACCCTTGGGTATGTGGGTGCAGATGGAGGGTGGGAAAGACCCCAGACCCCCCAGTATGTGATGATGCAGATGTGGGGGTGAACAGGACCCCAGACTCTGGGTGCATGAGCACCAGATCGGGGAGAGCAAGACCCCAACCCCCCATATCCATGGGTGCCACACGGGGGGTGAACAGGACCCCAGACCCTGGGTACATGGGTGCCAAATAGGGGAGGAGCAGGACCCCAACCCTCTAGGTACGTGGGTGCAGATTGGGTGAGCAGGACCCCAACCCCCCATATCCATGGGTGCCACATGGGGGGTGAATAGGACCCCAAACCCTGGGTGCATGGGTGCCAAATGGAGGAGGAGCAGGACCCCAAGCCCCTGGGTATGTGGGTGCAGATGGATTGTGGGAAAGCCCCCAAACCCGCCAGTATGTGATGATGCAGATGTGGGGCTGAACAGGACCCCAGACTCTGGGTACGTGAGCACCAGATTGGCGAGAGCAAGACCCCAACCCCCCATATCCATGGGTGCCACACGGGGGGTGAACAGGACCCCAGACCCTGGGTGCATGGGTGCCAGATAGGGGAGAAACAAGACTCTAAACTCCTGAGTATGTGGGTGCAGATGTAGGGTAGGAAAGCCCCCAGACCCCCAAGTATGTGATGATGCAGATACGGGCGGGGAGTAAGACCCCAGACCTCTGGGTATGTGGGTACCAGCCTGGGGATGCACAGGATCACAGACCCTTGGGTATGAGGGTGCAGATGGGAAAGTCCCCAGACCCCCAGGTATGTGAGGATGCAGATGAGTTGGTGGGAACAGGACCCCAAACTCTGGGTATGTGGGTGCAGATGGATTGTGGGAAAGCCCCCAGACCCCCCAGTATGTTATGATGCAGATGTGGGGGTGAACAGGACTCCAGACTCTGGGTACGTGAGCACCAGATCGGGGAGAGCAAGACCCCAACCCCCCGTATCCATGGGTGCCACACGGGGGGTGAACAGGACCCCAGACCCTGGTACATGGGGCACTCACCCCTCTCTCCTCTCCCACAGCCTCCCCGGCCCCACGTTCCCCCCCGTCCCGGCCACCGGCGCAGAGAGGAGGAGGAAGGAGAGGAGAGGAGGAGGAAGGAGAGGAGAGGAGGAGGAAGGAGAGGAGAGGAGGGGAAGGAGAGGAGGAGGAAGGAGAGGAGGGGAAGCAGAGGAGGGGAAGCAGAGGAGGGGGCTGCCGCTGCGCCCGCCGCGCCCGCCCGCCCGTGGCGCCGGCGCCGCGCTCTCCTTCCCCGCGGCCGAGGAGCACAGGGACCCTTTGAATTTGTATTTTTTACCGGATGGATTTTCATTTTCCGCACAAAACCAGCAATTGTAAATATACTTTTGAAGAAAAAAAAAAAAAAATAAAAAGGAGCTAAAAAGCTGAAAATTCACAAAAAAAAAAAAAAAAAAGAGAGAGGAGGGAGAACCAAAAAGTGACTGAGAAGAGACCTGAAGAGGTGAAGGCGCAGGAGGGAAGAGCGAAAACCCACCCGTGTGCACTGAGAAACGTTTATTTACAGATCGACCGACAGAGAAGAGAAGTGACAATAACCTATTTATTGTATATAATGTTTTATTATAAATCGTGTCTTGTATATTGCATTCTGTACATCTGCTGTGGTTTTGTGGTGTGCAACTTCCGCATGGGGTTCCTTGGGTTTCCGTTGCCTTTTTTTAATGATTTGAGTTTTATTTTTGTTATTATTAATAATTATTGGGGAGAGCGAGGCGGGTTTTTTGGCGGTTACACACCCAAAGAGCCGGATTTGTATTAAAACACATAAAAAAGGACAAAAAAATTAAAAGCAAAAAAGGAAAGAGAAATCAAAGTCAATCACACACCCTCATGGGGGGGGGGAGGGGCGGGGCAATGGGGCTTTGCTGTGGGTGACAAGTCAGGGGGTGGGTGCTGGGGGGGCTTTGGGCTCCTTCCCCCGCCCCAAGTCCCCTGTGTGTCCCCCCTCCCCAACTTCTGTGCAGCTTGTGGATTGTGCAAAAAGAAGCAAAAAGCAGAAATAATTCCCCCCCCCCTTAAAAAAAAAGCACCACTTTTTTTTCATAAAAAAAGGCAAAATGCAGAATAAAAAAGGGCAAAACCTGGTCAAAATAGCCCCCCCATTCCCTCCCTCCTGTGCACCCCTCGGCTTGTGCTGCCCCGGCCGGGGCAGACCCCTGGTGACCCCCCATGGTGACCCCCCCGGTGACCCCCGGTGGCCCCCCCGGTGACCCCCCCGGCCCCGCTTCTCCCCCCCGCCCCGGTCTTTTTGTGTTCTTTAGGAAGGGATTTTTCATAGGCACTTTTTTTATATTAAAAGAAACCCCTCTATATTGAGCGATGCCCGCGGCTTTTCTTGCTTCTCTGGGGGGGGGGCACGGCCCGGCTGTGCTGGGGGGCTGGGGGGAGCCTGCCCCCCCCCTCCTCCCCCGGGTTTTGGGGGGTGTTGGGATGCAGCAAAGGTGGGAGTTGCAGCGAGAAAGGTGAATTTTGGTACGAATGGCACATTGTTGGGGACATTGTTGGGGACACCCAAACCGCCTCATGCTCAGGGCTGGGGGTGCTGGGGGGGGGGCAGGATGGGTACCCTGGGTGTCACCTGGTGGGGGGGGACAGGACACAATGGTGATGGATGAGAAAGCGCCGTAAAGGAGTAAAAATAAGCAAATATATATATATATATATATATATAATACAAATGATCCACCAAGTTCAGGCCGGGAAGATGAAGCTGCAGCATCCTCAGGGCCAGAGAACGGGGGGGCCGGGGGGGCCCAGCTACCTGTGGGTGGGAGAGGTGAGTGATCCCGGCGGGGTCAGGGCTGCTGCGGAAAGTGCTGCTGCGCTGCGGGGGGGGCCGGGGGGGCGGCCGGGAGGTTGCTATGGAGAGGAACACACGGTGCATACTGATGGATGGGGGGAGCGGGGGGGATGCAGCGCTGGCTGCAGCCGGGAAGATGTCGGTGCTGTGTTTTTTTGGGGGGGGGATGGTGAGGGACACCCCCCTACACGCTATTTGCTAGGCTGGGGGATCTGCAAAGCACCCCCCTATTGAGTGGTAGCAAGTCTGGTTCAATGCAGCCCCTGCTGCACAGGGTACCCCCCTGACCCCCCAGCTGGACCCCCACGTCCCAGGGGGGTGTTAGTCCCTGTGCCCCAGTGACGGCGTTTGCAGGGGTTGTATTTCCACCCCCCCACACACCCTCTGAGCGCTTCTGGGGGGGCCCTGGTGCTGGTGGGTCACAGACCCTCCCCAAATCAGTGTGGGGGTGTTTGGCGGTGTGGGTGGGGGGTACATGGGACAAAATGGGTCTCACAGTGCAACCACACCTCTGCAAGGGCCAAACTGGGGGGTGCTGTTACTGCTCTGTGCCCCCTGCACCCCTTAGGTAAGCTGGGGGAGATGCTGCGGGGGGAGTGATGGAGGGGGGTCCTGCAGAGGATGCTGCCCCCACGCTGGGGTCCCACGGGTGCCTGGGGACCGGCGGGGGTGACAGGGGACCCTGTGGGGGGGCCACTCAGGTGCTGTGCGCCCCCCTTGGTGGGCTCCAAGCAACCCTGACTGCGACAATACTCAATGGGGAAACTGAGGCACGGGGAGGCAGCGAGGGGACCGCTGTACCCTGCACCCGCCCCACAAGTGCGGGCCCCCCGGGGGGGTCTTTTGGGGGTGCATGACCGTCCCCTTGCCTCCAACACGACGCTTCCCGCAGGCATCGAATTTGCTCTTTTCCCCTCATTTTTCCTCTCGTATCAGGTGGGCAAAAGCAGCAGCGCAGGAAGATTAAATCCATTGTGGGCTGATGAACACCCTGGTAAGGTGGGCGCAATTTCCACCCCCCAGGAAGGTAAATCCTGCCTGCAGACACCGCCTGGCACGGCCGCATCTCGCCGGGCAGTGCCGGCTGCTCGGAGCACAGCTTGATTTTATTTATTTATTACATTTTTTAAAGACTCAATTAAATCTATCAAGCAGCGTGCGCCATTTCTGAGCCTGAAAAGCCTGGTGATTGGGCTGATTGCTGGGGGTTTATCAGCACAGCCCAGCACCGCCGCCACTGCCAGGCCCGGCGCTCGCCGGGGTTTTGCCAGCAGAGCCGGCGTGGGAGGGCGGAGGTAAAATAAAGGGAGAAAAGCCTTCGAAATTTGGTGGGGAAATGGTTGATTTGCTGCTTCTTGATTCTGCACAGCACTTGCTTATTGAAGGTGTCTGGGTGATGCTTGAGGGGACACCGGGGGCGGGCGCCCAGGGTGACATGGGGTGAATAGGCAGAGCCTGGTCTGTGGGTGCTTGGCTGTACCTGCCTGGCCACGCCGCTTCCTCGGGCTGGAAAATGGTGGTATTAATTAAGCAGCTTTGCTGGGAGGAGGTTTCTGGCCTCTGGTGGTGCTAACAATGCCGGAGCTGGCAATGGTGCTCGGGGCTGGGGGTGCTGCAGGACGGCAGGATGGAGGATGCTCCACATCCTGGGTACCGGCAGAGCGGTGACCCCGGAGCCGCGGTGACCCCGGAGCTGCGGTGAACCGGAGCTTTGCCCCATGTGCCACGGGGAGTGCGGCTCATTGCGCCACTGCCGGGATCCGGCATGTGCCAGGAAAAGGCAGCTCTGCGGCCATTTCGACGTTTTTCCATTCCCTTGGAAACACGGCAGGAATTTGCCCTCCTCCCCCTGCCCGGCGCGTGGGGACAGACCAGGGGACAAGGCTGGGGAAATGCCCTGTTCCTGGCCATGCGGGGGCAGAGGACGGGGTGTGCGGGTGCACATGTGTTGCACACCTGCTCCCAGTCGCACCATCGCCCCGGCATGGGGAAGCACACGGGATGCCCGTGCCGGTGCCAAGCGCACACCAGCACCCGGCTCTGCCGCTGCCCATCGGCACCCGGAGAGGGGCAAGGGCCACGTCACCCACCCCAGCCCCACGGTTGGGGCCGGAGAGGCAGCGGCAGCACCCTGGAACTGCCCGAGGAGGTTTGGACACCCCCTTCTCCTTCAAATTAATGGCTGTGCCGTGAAGAAAATTGAAGCCATTATTCTTAGCTCGCATCCTTTATACCCACCAACTTCAACCACTTGACATGCTAATCACAAGCTAACGAGGAAGGGAGGCGATTTCCCACGTCAGACCTGCAATCCACTGCATCTGGCAGCCGGGGTGGGGAGCATCTTGTGGCGGGGGGGCCCCGACACCCCATCCCAATGCCAGCACCCCATCCCAACACCGGCACCCTGCTGCCACTCCAGCCCTTCCCACCAGGAGCACCCTGGCAAACAGCCCCTTTTGAAGCCCCCCATGTCTACAGGGGCCGCTGCCCCGCCCAGGACAGCCAGGGAGGGGACCTGGGGTGCTGGCGATGCCCCCCAGCCCCGCTGTGCCGTGTCCCCTCCTCGGGCTCAGCCTCCCGCGCCGGCAGCGGGGGAGGCGCAGCGCCCAGCTGGAGCACCAGACCACCCCGGCTATTCCCAGAGGAAGCGCCAGGCCCTGGGAAGATATTTGCACCCCCCAGCCCTGTCCCCGCTCCATCCTCCACCCGCCGCTCGGGCTCCCCGTGCGCCCCGCGTCCAGCTGAGCCCCGGCGCGCTCGGCGCACCCGCCGCGGGGCCCGTCCCCAGCCACCCCGCGCTGGATGCGACCCAGCTGCCGGCCGGGCAGAAAGCTCTGGAGTCCATTAACATTCCCCCGAGCGATCTAATCCCCCTCTCTGCCCTGGCTCTGGCTTTTTACTTGGTTTTAATCAAGCCCAGCCTGGCGCCTTTTAAATCACCGGGGCGGATGGCACCCGCTCCCGCGCGGCACACGGGTGCTGTGGGTGCCGGCGCGGAGGGGGCGGCGGGGGCCGGGGGGGCAGAGCGTTTGCAGAGGTCTCCACTCTCCAGTAATTTCAAAAGGCGTTTTGGAGCCGGAGGAGCTGAGCTCAGCAGAGCAGGGGCCAGGAAAGCCAGGGAATAAAAGCAAAGGGGTTGTTATTAATATTTGCTGGATGATGGTGGTGCGTGGAGGGGTGGGCTGTGTGCCCACCCCGTGGCGAAAGGACACACTGGGGTCCCTGTGAAGGGAAGGGGATTTGGCAGCCGGATGCCTGGGTTCCTTCCTGGCACCCCGTGATGGGGTGGGGGGTGCGGGATCTGTGCCAGCACCCTGGGGACCCTGGCTGCTCCTAAACCAAAGCGTAGGGTGCAGCTGGAGGGTGTCAGGGGGCACCCCGGCCCCCCTGGGGTGGAGGCACCCGGGGGATCCCCATGGGGACCAGAAGCGTGGGAGGGGAGGGCACCCATGGGGCTCAGTCTCCAGGGACTTCACCATGTCCCTGAGCAGGAGCCGAGGGGGGAAGTGTCCCCAGGTGGGGTCCCAAGCATGTCCCCTTTGGGGAAGGGGCAGCTGGGGGCTCTGTGGGGTCATGGTGGCCGTGCCCCACGGGAAGGAGCGATGCCGAGATCCCCCCAGGCTGTGGGGCTGGGGGGGCTCTGGGGGTGCTGGGGAGGGCAGGGGGGCCAAGTGGCAGCATGTGGGGTTTTGGGGGGCAGAGCGTGAGCCGAAGCGTCGGTTGTCGCAGGGCCCCGGCGGTGCGAGTTATCAGCGGCGGCAGAAGCATCGGTGCTTCCCGGCCGGGTGTGCGCCGGCTCCTTGGGGACGGATTAAGGGGATTATGTTATTATTTGTTATCACTGAGGGGGGAGAAAAAAAGGAAGAAACCTCCTTTGCTGGGAACTCTGCTGAATCGGAGCAGAGATTCACCCCTCGTCTGGGCTGGACTGGGACTGGGGCTGGGACTGGGAAAGGGACAGGGACAGGGACAGGGACAGGGACTGGGGCTGGGGCTGGCGCTGGGACTGGCACTGGGAAAGGGACAGGGACTGGGACTGGGAAAGGGAAAGGGAAAGGGAAAGGGACAGGGACTGGGACTGGGACTGAGACTGGGACTGGGGCTGGGACTGAGACTGGGAAAGGGACTGGGACTGAGACTGAGACTGAGACAGGGACTGAGGCTGGGACTGAGACTGGGATTGATACTGGGATTGGGACTGGGACAAGGACTGGGGCTGGGACCGGGACTGCGACTGGGACTGGGATTGGGACTGGGACAAGGACTGGGACTGGGACTGTGGCAGGGGCTGGGATTGGTACTGGGACAGGGACTGGGATTGGTACTTGGACAGGCACTGGGACTGGGATTGGGACTGGGACTGGGATGGCTCCTGCAGGCACTGGGGCTGCCCCTGCCCGGGATGGGGATCTGGGGGGGCTGTCGGGGAGCACAGTGGGGTGCCACGAGGCCACCGGGTCCCTGGGGAGCCACCTCGCCTGCGAGCCAGATGTGGGACACAGTTTTGGAGGTTTTTGCTCTGCCCGGAGCAGAGGAAATGGCAGCTCTTCTTCAGTCCCCCGGGACCGTGGGGACCGTCCCCCCCGTGGGGACATGGTGACACCCCAGCTCTGGGGGGACTGTCCCTATGGTTTGGTGTGAGGAGTGACGCTGTGCCCCAGGGGTGCTGAGCGTCGCCTCGAATGCCGCTGCCAAGGGTGAGCTCGTGACCGTGGTTTTCCACCTCCCCTGGCCATGGCGGGGGGGTCTTGGGGTTTTGGGGGGGCAGGAGCTCAGCCTGGCAGCGCAGATGGGGGTTTTGTGCCTCCCCTGGCACCAGGATGAGGGTGAGTGCCCTTGGTGACACTCCAGCATCCCCAGAGGATGGGGACAATCTTGGCTGTTGTCCCCCCCTCTTTCACCCCCCCAGGTAAACAGCTCCCAGCCCTGGGCCGCAGGGTGACAAATGGAGCTGCCGGGGGAGCTGAGCCTGATGCCGCCTTCCTCCTCTTGTCTGCCGCCTTCACCTTCCTCCTGCAGCTGCTGCGGGAGTGATGGTGCTGCCAGCGCAGCCCCGTTGCGGGGTCACCCTGGCTGGGGCTGCTGGGGGACACGGGGGGCTCGGTGGGGTGATGTGCCGTGCGGTGACGTGCCGTGGGGGGCACGTGAGGACATAGGGGAGACCCTTCAAGTCAGTGAGGGCTCTGCCAGCCCCATGCCTGCCCCAGGCAGGAGGATGAGGAGGGGCCGGCTGAGCCAGGGACCCTTGAACAGTAAAGTTTAGGGTTCCCCACCTGGGGTGAGCCCCATCCCATCCCATCCCATCCCATCCCACCCCATCCCACCCCATCCCACCCCATCCCATCCCATCCCATCCCATCCCACCCCATCCCATCCCACCCCACCTCATCCCACCCCATCCCACCCCATCCCATCCCATCCCATCCCATCCCATCCCATCCCATCCCATCCCACCCCATCCCACCCCATCCCATCCCATCCCATCCCATCCCATCCCACCCCATCCCACCCCATCCCACCCCATCCCACCCCATCCCATCCCATCCCACCCCATCCCACCTCATCCCACCCCATCCCATCCCATCTCATCCCACCCCATCCCACCCCATCCCACCCCATCCCATCCCATCCCATCCCACCCCATCCCATCCCCTCGTGTACCCCCAGGGATGTGCTGTAGCCAGCTGGTACCCATGGGCACCGCGTGTCCCATGCTGCTCCCTGCCCATCCCCAGCCCCACAGGCTGTGGGTGTCCCCATGGGGGTGGCCTGGGGACACAGATAATCAGGACATCAGGCTATTTCTTTTTCTGCTCCCCTAAGCCGCCGGCTCTGCCTGCTGGGCCAGGACTCCCAGGACAGCCTCACTCATTACACTGCAGCTTACAAGCACACATCTTGAATTTTTCTTTCCAAACCCCCAGTTTCCAGCAAGTGGAGGCCGAGCCGGGTTCAAACGGAGGGTGCAGGCATGGGGCAGCCCCTCTCCAGTCTTGCCTTCTCTGTAGCGGGGCTGGAGCCACCACCAGCGCCACAGAGGGCCCGTCATTAGAGCTGCTTCCGCACACCCTTTCCGCTGATGGACCGCGTTATTTTCTTTAGTCTTTTATTTACACTTTATTGCTCTTGTTTTTGCACCGGCAAGCGCTGCTGGAGTGCAGAGAAATCCTTCAGATCTCGGCTGGCAGCAGAGCTCTGCCTAATCATAGTCATTATCTGGAAGCAGGTAATGGGCATCTTTCCCATGTTAATTTGAAAACACAATCGGCAAGAGCAGGACACCAGGGATGGAGCGTGCTCCCGGCAGCTGCCGCTGCCTTCCAGTGATTTTTGGGTGCCGGCGGCTTCGGTGGGCACTGGTAACTGGGCAGGGGTGGGTTTGGGCTGGGGGGAACACACAACGGCTTGTGCCGAGCCTCGTGACTCAATAAATCAGCCGGGAAGGGGCCGCTGGCCGGCATCCCGCGCGGCAGAGCCTGTCCTTGCTGCCGCAGCAATAAAATCCCCCGGCCTTGTTTTTTTTTGGCGGCGAGGAGGATGGCGGCTCTTCCTCCTCCCCGCGCGCCGTCAGAACTTGCCCCCGGCTCTGCCCAGCGTGGCTGGGTCCTTCGTTAACAAGGACTCGTCCCTTTTATCCCCATGGGCGGGAGGGGACGGGGATGGAGGTGAGAGGCGAGGATTTCTCCCGGGGCCGGGAGGGGAAGGCTGGGTGGCGTTGGAGTTTCGTTTGCTGAGATACCATTAACGAGTGAGCAAAGGTTGCGGAGTCTCCATGGAGACAAGACAGCAAGCGAGACGGAGCGGGTGTGCGGCGGAGGTTAGAGCTGATTAGTAAATGTCAGCGGCGCAGCAACTGCCCGACGCCACGCTGGCGCGGGGACCCGGCGGGCAGCGGTGCCACGGGCACCCCACGCACCCCATGCACCGAGCATCCCGTCCATCCTGTGCGTCCCGCTGCGTCCCGTGCACCCCACCCACCCTGGGTACCACACCTGCCCTGGGCATCCCATGTGTCCTGTGCACCCCGTTCATTCCATGTGCCCTGTTGCAAATTGTGTCAGGGGAGGTTGAGGTTGGATTTAGGAACAGTTTCTTCCCCAAAGGGCTGTGAGGCATTGGAACAGGCTGCCCAGGGCAGTGCTGGAGTCACCAGCCCTGGAGGGTTGGACAGACGGACATGAGGTTCTCAGGACATGGGGCAAGGACAGGGGTGGGTTATGGTTGGACTCGATGGTCTCAAGGGGCTTTTCCAACCAAAATGATTCCACGATTTTACGATTCTCTCCCACATGCCCTATGCACCCCTAGGGACCCCGTGCACCCTGGGTATCCCACATGCCCTACACATCCTTGGGGCATATCCAGATGCCCCATGCACCCTGTGCATCCTACGCACCCCAGCTTGTGGTTGCAGCTCAGATTGATGCCCGGGCGTCGTGGTCCACGGGAATCAGGGCCACCATCCCTGGGCAAGGACGTGGCCTCATGCAAGGCTGGGGTGGCACACAGGCTCTGATAAGCTGCCATCTCCTCCCTCGCATGGAGGACGTTCCCTCTCCCCATCTGATCATGAAAAGACGAGGCTGCACCTGCTGGATCCCACCTCATTTTCAGCAGAAGCGAAGCCCAGGCTGAGGGAAACAGGGCTGGAATGAAGCCAGAATGGGCAGCAATCTGTGCCACGGCCTGTCGGGGGCTATCAGGGGCTTGGATGGGGTTATCAGGGCTTGGATGGGGTTATCGGGGCTTGGACGTGGCTGGAGCCCACCTGGGAGGGGGGTGGGATGCAGGAGCAGCCCAGCTGCCCTTCCCCACCCTTGGGAGCATCATTTACCTCCAGCAAAACAGCGAGAAGCACCTGGCAGGCGAGAGCATCCCTCTCGCAGAGAAACAAGTGTCAGGGGTACCGCGGGGCCGGGAGGGGCGGCTGGATCCTGCAGTTTAGCAGGTATTATTCGGCAGCTATAAACAGAGTCTCTCGCACAGCCGGGGAGAGATAAAGGTTGCAGTGCAGATCCAGATTAGGTGGTTCCCTTGAGGCTGTGACACCTTGAGATAGAAGCAGAGCTTCTTCAAGGGAACGGTGAGCTGGCAGCCTGGAAAACCTGGAGCACAACAGCAGCACCTCAGCCCTTGTCTTGCACCCATGGGGGTGAAAATGGGGTGCTGGGGCAGGATGGGGGGCAGCAGGTGCTGGGGGCAGCTGAAGGTCCTGAGCATCACACCCAAGGTGGCTGTGCATGGAGGGGAGAGATGCAAAATGGGTGAGAAATGGCTGTTTGCAACATGCACAAAAAAGATGTGTAGATAAGGTTCTCGGGGATGCGGGTTAGTGCCAGGGTTGGGTTAACGCTTGGACTCGATCTCGAGGGTATTTTCCAGCCAAAATGATTGAGTTGCAGGCACAATGTGCAGGTGGGCACAGCACACACCAAAGCGACACCCGTGGCGCTCCCAGTGATGCCCGTGGCCGGTTTGCCCTCCCCAGCAGCACCGGCAGGGATCCTTTTGGGACTGTCGGTGATTTACCCGCCGTGGTTGTGTGTGAAGCACGAGCACGGCAGAGATGGACGCTGCACCCCACACCTGTCGTCCTGCCCGCTCCTCCCCTCCCGCGACACCAACGGCCCCGGTGCCTCGTGCTGAGCGCCCGGCGGGGAGGGAAGGTTCAACATCAGGTGCGCAGGTGGGAACGCGGTGTGATGGTAACTTCTGATCCAGCCTCTGCTCCCACCGTTTCTGGGGGGCCCGTCAGCATCGCCCCGGCTCTGCCCAGCCAGGTGTTCTTGTGGGACTGGGATGCACAACGGTGTCCCCCAGTGGGACCCATCCTGTGAGCCCCCCGTACATGTGCTCCCAGCCCCATTTGTTAAATGAGGCTCGTTTGTGCCCTGGCTCCGCTCCACGCCTCCTCAGGCCCTGGGGAGAAACCCCAAATCAGCATCACCCCACTGCTCCCAGCGGCCATCACCCCACCACAAGGGGGGATGGCTGACCCCATGTGCCCCAGTTCTGGGGACCCCCCACCCTGGTTTGGGGGCTGGAGGTGGATGGGGACCCTCAGGGTTTGCGGCAGGACAGGCTCTGGTGCCACTCACCAGCCCAGCGCTGCCCCTGTCACCTGCACCCCCCTGCACGCCCCCCACCTCTCCCCAAAGCCCCCCCTATGCCAACACTCCTTTCTCCTCCTGTCCCCCCCAGTCCTGTCCCCTACTCTTGTCTTGTCTTGTCTTGTCTTGTCTTGTCCTGTCCTGTCCTGTCCTGTCCTGTCCTGTCCTGTCCTGTCCTGTCCTGTCCTGTCCTGTCCTGTCCCCGTGCCCCCGCCCCACACTCGCAGCTCGGACCCCAAAACTCTGCCCTCCGCCCCTCCCACTCCGTCCCCCCGCCCCGCCCTGGAGTGACACCCCCGCTCCCCCAGGTGGAACTTTCCTCGTTGGGCGTGAGACCATAGAGGCGAAAGGTAACACCAAAGAGGAGCTCTCCAAAGGGGGGTGCGGAAGGGGCAGAGACTCTTTTCCTCTAAAGCCACCTGGAATAAGATCGATCTCTGGCCCTCACAGGCTCAGACACACATCTTTAAAATGTCGTGGCTTTGTGTGGTTTCGCGGTTCTCCCCTCTGCCCTTAGAATCTGCCGCAAAATCTGTCTGTGCTCCCCCCATCTACCTCCTCTAAAGGTAGGTTCCGCCCTGTTTACTCTCTTTGCGCGGCTGGCTTGGGTGGGGTTCTTCTGCTACTCCAGTTTCGTACGCAAGTGGCGTAGGACGGCATTGATAGACATCCGAGAGAAGCCAATAGCATGGCAGTATCATTGGCCGGTGAGCCAATGGCGCAGCGGACCGGCGGCCGGGAGGAGGCGGGGCGAGGCCCAGTCAGGGCAGGGAGGGGGAACTGTGGAATGGCGGACGGCCGGGCTGGCCCGCCCTGGTGGTAGCGAGCCGAGGGGGCCCAGAGGGCAGAGCCGCGGAGAGGGGTGAGTACGAGAGGGGCGAGCGGCGACTCCTCGGGCCTCCCAGGCCGCCTTTTCCCGGGGGAGAGAGGCGGAGGCGCTGAGGTGGGCCGCTAGGCCCTTGCCAAATAGTGAGCTGTGGGGCTGGGCCGGGCACTGTTTCCTGCCATATAGTGAGTCGCGGGCTGTGTGGGCCCCGGCGCCCCCGGGCTGGGGGCCTTGGGGGGCAGCCCGGCCCGGCCTGGGCTCGGGGAGCGGGAAATGGTTTAATCCCTGGGCTGACACTTGCCCAGCCCCTCCCAGGGGCCAGGGCTCGGTGCAGGGCTGTGCCCGGGGCTGGGCCGGCCGGAGGGGCTGCGGGGCAGGGACAGGGACAGGGCCCGGGTTGGGTTAAGGAAACGCTGCTCTGCTGGACTTTGCCGAGGCCTCGCCGGTGTCTGCTGTCCTGGGGCCATCGCAGGGCTCTGACTTAGTGGGGAATGGCTTGGGGAGAAAGGGGGGTGCTGCAGGGTCCCCTGTGTGCTGGGGAAGGGGGACCCTCCATTCCCAGGCTGTTTTCGGCCTTTTGCTGGCTGGGTTTGACATCAGTGCTTGTGCAAACGTCTGTGTGTCCGCGTACAAAGTCTGTCTGTCTGGGTGTGAGCTGGCTGCCCTCGTTCGGTGCAGGTTCTGCTGATTGCGCTCACACAGGGTTGCTGTGGAAGCAACTTCTCCCTCCTGGCTGGCTCCCTGCCCCACAACCGGGTGCACCCTGTGTCTGGGTGCCCTGTAAGGACGTCAGTAAGCCCCAGGACTATTAACTATGGGCACACAAAACCTAAAACCATTTGGGGTGAGACTGTGATGGGGGCTGTAGCATGCTTTGGGAAACGTTCCCCCAAATATTCAATCCATAGGCGCTCCCTGAAAGGAAGTTTTAAAGGGTATAACAGGATATGGTTGGGTAGTGTGGTTAACGTGCTGACCTGCCAGTGACCTCAGACCATTTTTCTTCCAGAGAGGAAATAAGTTGTTAGGGAATATCCTCAGGCTGTACCTCACCAGCATTTAGGGGTTACTCCTTTGGGATACAAGTATGGTAAGAGATTGTAGTTCCTCCCTGTTAGCTACTATTGAACCTCAAGGACCTTCCCTTGGTAGGATTTTTGGGTTTTCCTGCCAAAAGTTTCCCATTTGGCTTTATTTTTTAACTTTCATTAGTAGCAGCAGCAGAATTGGACACCTCAGTGCAGATCAGACCACTGGTGGGACTGCATGATGTGTGCATGCCAGGAGTAGACCTGCTTGATAAGACACCCCAAAACACTGAGAGTGTAAGTTTTTCAGCACTGCAGATGTTGGACATGAAATTATATGAGTAACAGTAAAAAAAAACCCCTTTTATTAAGTACACTGGCTGCAGACAGGGTGGTAATTGGTGAGGCCCTCTGTAACCTTCACACTTTGCGTGTCCTTTCCAAAGACTCGTGGGATGGAAAACTTGAAAGCAGAAGATGTGAGAAGGCAGCAGGGCGGCTGTGCTTCCCTGGGACAGAGCTGATGCAAAACCGGTACTTTATGGGAAGTGCTAAGGTCCGTATGCTTGGTCACATGAGGAAGGGGAATAGTTATGTTTTCCACCCATTTTAGACATCTGCTGAATGCTGCAGGAATTTAAAACGCCGCATTGCGATGCTTTTCGTTCTGATTTGCCCCTTGTTGACCTTGAGTGGGTTTTTGTCAGAGAAACTGATAGAGTTTAACCCACAAAAGTTAAAGCCAAACTCACATGGACCCACTGAAAACACAGCGTGGTGTTAGAGTGACTTTGAAAATCCCCTCGCATTCGCAGCCAAGGACAAATTCAGCCAGGAAGTGGGGTGGAGCAGGCTGGGCACTCCACTTCTGGGTTTTTAAACATTTTTTTAGGATTGTGCTGGAAAACATGAAGTTTGGGTGTGAGAACATGACCTAAGCTTTAAAGACCCACCTAATGCTGACCCTTGGTCAAGCTACAGTTGCCAATATTGCCCCTGGGTGGGTTGCTGGTGGTGGGGATCAAACCCAGGAGTTTTACCTTTCACAGCACCGATTTCTGCTGGGCACAAACCCTTGTTCTCTCTATGGGGAGGAGCAGGTTTACCAGCTCCCTGTGTAGCCTAGTTACAGCAGAGCAAAGCCCTTCTGTACTTGATAATTTGTCAGAGGATGAACTTCCTGAGGTGAACTGAATGCAAACTCTTCCCTAAACTGCACATCTTCACTGCTTTTAAAAAGAAATGTGATATTTTTTTATCTGTCTGATAACAAAATCAAAAAGTAAATGCCCCAAATTCTGGTGTTTCATGGCTGTCAGGCTCCTTCCTCTTCACAGCTGTGAAGATGAAGCCTTTCCAAGCTGTCTGCTCCCTATCAGGTTTTTCCAAGCGCTGCACGGTACCGTTAGCAAGACCCTCGCTGGATTTCCCTGTGCCCAGCCCCACACAAGCCGCCTGCTCTGGGACCGTTTCCCACTTCAGCTTCTGTCCAGTCTACATTCCTAACAAATTTCCAAGCTCTGGTTTTACAAAACCATGCTGGGGGCAGGGCAGGAGGATTTGAAAGGGAAATACGGTGCGTTTTTGGCTACTGTATTTTGTGCATGTGGAGTGAGCGGCTTCCCGAAGAAGCAGCTGGAACTGCAGCTCTCGTGTCTTTAGAGATCGCGCTGCTGGGGTTTGAAGGAATGAGTTAACAGTCAAATTCTTTTAAGCAGAGTATAAAGCTGCTTTCCCTCTGAATAACGTGACACACCGAACAGAAATGGTGTATTTTTAAGTTGCAGCTCAGAAGGTATTTGCGAGCAGTGATTCATTAAGAAGAATACAACCTTTATGATAACTACCAACCCAGTTTCTCAGCATACTTTGAATGTATCTCATTCTTCAGGGCTGGTCTAGGAAAAGTTGATTTCATTCACAAAGCTTAGATAATGGCACAGTGTGGGTGGAGGGGTTAAAACTTCAGCGATTGCCTCATGTGCCTATAGTTCCAGCAGCAAATCCTTCTCCTGTTGTATTTGTTTTGATTTTAATTTTATTTTTTGTGGTGATATAAAAACGAAGGAGGTTGTTAGGATTAATGTTTCCACAAAGTCAGGTTATTTCTGTAATAATGAAGATTTCAACAAGTGTAAGACTCAGCTTGAATCCTTCTAGATAGTTTGTGGTCTTTCTTGAACTCTAGTGTTTAATAACTTTATAAGTTGGGGAAAGACCTATTAGAGAGCAGCATAGGGGAAAGGGACCTGGGGGTCCTGGGGACAGCAGGGTGACCATGAGCCAGCACTGGGCCCTTGTGGCCAGGAAGCCAATGGGACCTGGGGTGGGTTAGAAGGGGGTGGTCAGTAGGTCAGAGAGGTTCTCCTGCCCCTCTGCTCTGCCCTGGGGAGACCACACCTGGAATCTTGTGTCCAGCTGTGGCCCCTCAGTTCCAGCAGGACAGGGAACTGCTGCAGAGAGTCCAGCGCAGCCACCAAGATGCTGCAGGGAGTGGAGCATCTCCCGTGTGAGGAAAGGCTGAGGGAGCTGGGGCTCTGGAGCTGGACAAGAGGACACTGAGGGGGGACTCATTCCTGGGGATCAATATGGAAAGGGGGAGTGTCAGGAGGATGGAGCCAGGCTCTGCTGGTGACAACCAGGGACAGGACAAGGGACAATGGGTGCAAACTGGAACACAGGAGGTTCCGCTTAAATTTGAGAAGCAACTTGTTGGGGGTGAGGGTGGCAGAGCCTGGCCCAGGCTGCCCAGGGGGGTTGTGGAGTCTCCTTCTGTGCAGACATTCCAACCCGCCTGGACACCTTCCTGTGTAACCTCATCTGGGTGTTCCTGCTCCATGGGGGGATTGCACTGGATGAGCTTTCCAGGGCCCTTCAACCCCTCACATTCTGGGATTCTGTGATTCTGTGAACTTTAAAGCTGCCGGTTTTGTTTTGCCTTTGTTATGTATAATGATAATATTTAGCCTTTGGTCATTCTGCAAAATACATGTCCATCACAAACCATGGAAGGGATTAAATAGCAATTGTGTTACGGATAAAACCCCCAGCACCCAGCAAAACCACGCGCTGCCAAAGGGTTAAAATAGCCAGAACAGATGGCTCAGCGCCGGCCTTTCTCCTTTTTCTAGACTCTAAAAGAACGCTGTGCAAAATGCACAGGAGGCAAACCAAAAGTGACACTTTCACGTCTAGGAAAGTAAAACGTGCCTATTTTGCCTATTTTCATAGGGCGCGTTACCGCTTTCGGCAGCGCTCTTCTGGTGGGAGCTGGAGCCAGGAATTGTGTATTTGCACTGGGTATTTATTCTCACTGTGCAAGGATAAATATTTGCGAGATCGGGCCTTTAAGTTAAGGCAGATTAACATTTATTTAAATATTTGGGGTATTTATAAACACTGGGTTTAAAAAAAGGCATGTGGAAATGGCTTCTGGGTAATAAGCAAATGATTGCTCAGAACAGAACCACCCTGGTGACATTCACTTCCTTTGTATTTTTGCAACTCCGTGTCATAAAAAGCCCGTGTGTTTTTCTTTTTGAGGAGGGGAGGCTGCTGGTGCCGCTGCCCAACAGGAGCTTCTGCAGAAGGTTTTCACATTCAGGCCTAATTCTGATTGATGTAAGATTTATTTTTCCATCGGAAGGTCCGCAGGGTGGTTTTTCCCCTGCCTGGCAGGCGGCAGAAGGTCCATCCCCTCCCAGAAGAACCGAAACACCAACTTCCACGTTATTTTTCTGTTGAGCAAGCAGCGCGGAGCGTTAATCGCGTTCTCCATCCCCAGCTCGCCTTCACCGCCCTAATGGGCCTGGGAAATAGTTCCTCAAGATCCTCTCCTAATTCTTGAAATCGCAGTAAAGCTTTCGGGTATTATGTTGCTGCTGGAGAAGCGGCCGAGCACGGACACATCTCAAATATCTGCCAGGGGCTTTGATGGAGAAAATCTAAAGGATGAGGAATCTCGCTTGGTCTCCCAGAAATGGGGTCAGTGCTGACCTGCTCTGTTCCTTCGGCACCTTCTGTGTCAGCTCCTCTCGCAGAGCAGCGTCCCAGAGCTGTTTTGGGGAGAATTGGTGGTTTAAAGGGTGCTGTGGTACCAAGAGGGGAGGATGGGAGATGCCGAAAAAGCAGCAGTTGTTTTGAGGGCTTAAATTTCTGTGGTGCTGAGCTGCTCAGAGGTCACCAGTGACCTCTTGTCTTAGAGGTTTTGATTCTCCTCTTGACAGTGAGTATGGTTGTCCGCCCCATTCTCAATAAGCAGCTGTCCACTGAAAAGAATCTGCTCTTACCGCTGCCGTAAATCAAACCTAAAGCGGGAGTTTATTATTTGGGTTTCCGCTAAAAGCGTTCGATAAGAATGGAGAGCTTCTCGTGTTGTGCGATGCAGCCAGATAACCTTCTTCTTGGAAGGTGCTTGTTTCATATGAACGGCGATACATTTAGTTGAACAACTCCTTTATGTAAGATTTGAGATTAAAATCTCTTAATTGTAGAGCGAAGGGCATAAAAGGAAGCGTCTTTTCACCTGCTGTATGAGGAATGTGGGACTTGCTGCCCTGGGATTTGGTGGATTCTGACTGTTTAGATGAGTTCAGAAGCTGAAGAGACCTGTTTATGGCAGTGAATCCCATAAAGGACGATGAAATGATGGTGGTTGTTGCTGCTTGGTCTTCAGGTGGGATGTGGAAAAGAGCAGCAGGGGGAATTTGCGCTGCGCTTGCCTTGCTCTCATGCTCTTTATGCACGGAGGATGCTGGTTTATCTGGAGGCTGGATGACCTGCCTTGGCTATTCTTAAATCCCGTGGTTTAGGGTTTCTTGTCTTATTTGTTCGCTGACGTTTCCCGTGATGTTCCAGAGCAACCTACCTCTTCCCAGCCTCCATTTCTCCCCGCTCATAAAACTGGGCTAATGACTCTGACCTTTTGTTTGTAAAGCAAAAGGAAAAGGATCAACAAAATACTGGAGCTTATTTACTATCATTACCGAAATGATGAGCAATGCCACTTTGCGGTACTTCAAAGAGACTTCGCTTATAAGATGCTGGAAATCCCTGGAGAGAGAAGATGTTTCAGATGGAAAAGGGGGGGTGGAATATTCCTCCAATGGAGGGAATATCTCCAGCATCTCCCCTCCCAGCTGGGCTATTTGAAATAGCCGCTGACAATCTTGGCCTCTTCTGTTTAATAGCCGAATGGGCTGGTGTCACCGATCGCATAGGAGGGAGCTCTGCATAAATTGTTCCCATGCTGTGGAGTTTTGCGAAGCACTTTGTTGACCTATTGTATTACCGCTAATAAGATTGAATGTGGTTTTAATTTCTCATTTCCTCTTTCGCTGGATGCCCTTTTCCTACTTCTTAGAGTCTTATTTCAAGTCTCTGTATAGCTAAAGTCTTTTTTTTTCCTTCCTGTTGCTCAAAGAATGAATGATGCTTTGCTTTCAGGCAGCTCCGCGCTGGAGGGCTTTAAGTGGCATTCAGAGGAGACTATCAGCCACAATATCTGATGTATTGGTGTAGCTGCGGTTCATGCATGGAGTGCAAAAAATGGGATTTAATTGGGAGGGAGGGGGAATAGCGGCCTTGGCTGAATGGATGGGTGAAAGTTCCCCGACCACCCCTTAGCCCAGCAAATAGTTGGTTGAGTGCTCGCCAGAGCGGAAGCGAGTTCCCTTTCAGGCACCCTGCTTTTGTGCACCGTCAGAAAAAACACACACGCTCTTATGGTTTTGGCCTTGCAGCTGCAAAAAGGGGAGAAAAAAAAGGCAAGAGAGAAGCGTGCACACACCCAGATCCTGTTCTTTCAATCCCCACAGCTGCCGAGCCCATGCTTTGCTGGAGGAAAGCGAACAGCTATAAACACAGCTTGTGCGAAACCTTTACCTTCTGTCTAGGGCAGCGTGAAATAACTGGCTGCGTCCCTTTTGGAGGCTAAATTAAAAACGCCTGTAATTAACTTATACAAAATAGCCTTTTGGTTGCTATTGAGAATTCAATATTGTATCAAGGAGGTTACGTCTAGGGTCTGGCTTCACATGAGAGGTTTCCATAAAGCAGCTTATTATAGACCTTGTGGTGAGCTTTGATAGAAAGACTCGCATCTTTAGCATCCCTGATATAGTCTAATCTCTCTTCTCCCGAAAAGATGGGTTCAATAAAGTGATGGTTTCAAGCGCTCTGCAATGGTCTTGGATGGTGCAAAGCTTGGAGTTTGCACTGTGGATTACATAAGGTGAGATCACTGCTGGGCTCAGAACAGGCAAACTGGAAACAACCACAGCTTAAAAAGACTATTTTTCTGACTGTCCCAAGGAGATTACGCAGGCGTGTGTCACCATGTCCAAGCTGAAATCTGACCGGAGGGGGAGCTGATTGAAACAGCAGGGCCTTGCCCAGGCCTGCCTGGAAGGGCGGTCGGTCCCGCTGGCTGCGCCGACGGAGAAAGTGAGTCCAAGGATTGTCAAGCTCTTGAGCAAAACCAGAAGACCGCGACTCGCAGCTCCCTGCGCTCCGCCTGCGCATCCCCAACAGCAGCCGGGACTGCGCGCACTAAATCCAGATGGGGTGTTTCTGGGGGGTCTCCTCGCTGGGCAGCTCTGCGGGAGGGCAGAGTGACCCCAGCCATGGGGCAGACCCCTTTTCACCAGCCCCAGTGCCTCTGCCCGCCCGTGGGCAGCACAGACTGTAGGTGCGGAGCAGAACCGCCTGGAAAACCCTGGAGACGCGGGGGCTTGTGGTGCTGGTGGGCTCGGACCTGCCTGTTCTCCCCACTTCATGGTCGTACCGGTCTCACTTGACTCTTGAGATGCAAAAAGCATATTCAGGGCCTTAATGTGGCATCACACACACATATATATATCTATTTTTTTATCATTATTTTTCCCTCCACAATAGAAAACCCACGTGTTATTTTGACTTTATTAAGATGCTGTTCATAAACCATTTTAATTTGGATGCTCAAGGTTGTTCTTATGGTTTATTTTGTGACGGAAATCCCAGCAGATATAACACTTCTGCAGAATAGCAGGGAGTCAGTGTCTTTTTTTTTCTCCTTGTGTCAAAGGTTAACTTAAAATATTAATGCTGCAAAGATTCATTTAAGATATTAAAACTGTTCAGGCAAGAATACATGTACATATTGTAATTACTTCCTTTTTCTTACAATTAAAGTAATTGGATTATATTTAATGAGCTATTTACATTTAATAATTAAGAAAAGACTTATCTTTCCAGTATTCCCCAAGTGCAGCAGAAGGGTGGGGGCACTCGGAGCTGTGATATAATTATCTAGGCGTGAGTAGAAACCGAAAGAGCAGTTGAGCTGTATAGAAAACACTTGGAACTGGTTTATTCTGACTCTCATTAATCAAAATAGTTTAGTGTGTGTGTTAAAGGAGGGGAGGCTGAGCTTAGTTGCAAATGAGACAGAGTTTATCTGCTGAAAAAGGAAGGTTAAAATACGTTCCGACTTCAGGAATAAGTCATTTAGAAGAGAAACCACACCCTCTCTTTCCGTTTTAATTACCGAGCGCTGCCCTAGGATGAAAACGCGCTGCTGCACCGTGAGTTGCACTTTGCACTGAGCGCCTTGTTGGTGCTCATGGGCACGAGCCTTTCGTCCACTGGAGAAGGAAAATGCCTTCTCCTTGTTAGCGGCGATTCCTCCTGGGAAGGAGATCTGAGCGCTGTTTTGCTTTAGCAGCCCTGCATCCTTGTCAGAGTTTGGCCCCTGGTTCCGCGCAGGCGTCCCCGCGGTGCCAGTGTGAGCTTGGAACCCGCGGTGCATCCTGGTGGAGATGTTGGGAATGATGCCGCTTGTGTTGCCACCTAAATTGGCATCTCTTCTCGTTGAGCCCTTCTGAAGTGAAGGGGCTGAAGCACAAGTGTGATGGAGCGGCTGAGGGACCTGGGGGGTTCAGCTGGAGAACAGGAGCTGAGGGGAGACCTTCTGATCTCTGAACTGCCTGAAAGGAGCTTGGAGCCAGGGGGGTCGGGCTCTGCTCCCCAGGAACAAGCACCAGGAGCAGAGGAAACGGCCTCAAGTTGTGCCAGGGGAGGTTGAGGTTGGATTTCGGAACAATTTCTTCCCCAAAGGGCTGTGGGGCATTGGAACAGGCTGCCCAGGGCAGTGCTGGAGTCACCATCCCTGGAGGGCTGGACAGACGGACATGAGGTTCTCAGGACGTGGGGCAGGAACAGGGGTGGGTTATGGTTGGACTCGGTGATCTTGAGGGTCTTTTCCAACCAAATTGATTCTATGATTCTAAGTGAATTCAGTGCTGTTACAGAGGCTTGGAAAATGGAATCTTGTGCTTTTATCCAGAGCTCATTTTGCCTGGATCGGGATAGAAACAAATGGATGACTTTGTCAATAAAACCTTCTCAACTTTGACCTTTAAGGTCTGGCTTTTGGGACAGAGTGCCAGTCCCAGTTCAGTAGCCACCTCTCTCTCTCAGGTTACTGTCACTGCTCAGGGGACTTTTCTCCTGGGACAGGCCGAGACTGATTCCTTGAATAGTGTCGCTGTGGACAGTGACACTCGGAGCAGGTTGGAGACCTCCCGTCCATGGACAGACACCTGTCCACCCCTCATACGATATCTGGGAACCTATAGCAGGTTTTCTGTACCCGACTATGCCAGAACTACCTGTTGATTGAAGCTCATGGTGCTCCTCGGTATTGTCACTGACTTGTATCCTTGCCAAAATGATTCCCAGGGTTAACAGGCAGCGTTCTGCTCCCTTTGCTGCTCCTGTTTCCTAGGAAGCAACAGAGCCAGAGCTATTGTAGCGCTGGAGGAGCCCTGCCTCTCCTGATGTATATCCTCACGGCAAAGACCTTGAAACCTCTCTGTTTCGGAGCTTGAGTTCCAGTTTAATCAATAGTTCTGTATTCTGAGCATCAAATCCCTGTGACGGCTCTCTTTAATTGGGCTAAACTGCCTTTCTCTTGTCGCATCTCTTGTAGAGTTTTATTTAAATGCGTTTGTTCTGCATGTATCCTAGTCAGGCATTGATAGGAACACCAGGTGACCCTCTGTATTTAACTTGTTTTTCAGCTAAATGAAGGGAAACATTAATTAGGGCAGCGATGTGGTTTTTAGGAATTAAAGAAGAAGCTGAGGTCAAACTGCTGGCTGTTGGCACTGCAGCAGGAGGATCTGCATGCTCCCCATTGCTGACACCCCCAGCCTTCCACCCCCAGCTCCATTTCTCCCAGCGAGTCCTTCCCCAGGCTGCCATTCATTCCAGCAACATCATCCTCAGTGAGGCTGATAACAAAAGTTTAAAAGGAAGAGCCAAATTTTCAGGCACACCTGTGCAATCCCCTTGAGGGCAGCGAATGATGATGATAACGCGCGAGGCAGACAAAAACAATGCAGAAAATGGCTTTCTGAGCCTCCTCTTGCGTTTTTTAGAGCCAGCAGGCTGGAGAGGGGGGTAAAAACAAAAGAGGGGGGAAAATAAGAGAGTGTTTTTACTGTGGGAACGGAGCGGGCTGGGTGTCTGTTGGCTCAAGGGCTGCTCTGTACAATGCTCCGTTATGCGACGCGATCAGGGCGGACGGTTCCTGGGGTCGGTGCGGCGCTGTGGAAACATGCAGCCCCACGCTGGTGCCAAAACGCCCTTTTGTAATGCCAACAGATCCTATCCGCAAAGTTCCCCGGTTGGGGATTGAAGTGGATTATTAACACGCAAAGGGAAGGGGCTGCGTGTGGGGGGTTTTTTGCCATGGTGCTGTGTTCTCCCAAAGGCGCTGTGGGTTTGGTAGATCCCGCTTCTTTGTGCGATGGTGGGTGAAAACACAGCCTGTGCTTTCTGCCTTAGCGGCTGGTAAGAGATGGTGGGCAACGTTTTCCCCGACACCCCGGGGGGGTTTTACCTTTTACACTCATTCATCTCCCCCGTGGATTTTGGGGAGACCAGGGCGCTGTGAGCGGCAGCAGCTGAGCTGCCCCTCGCTGCCGGCTCCTGCTCAGCTGCTGCCAGCCTGGGCTCTTAATGACAGATGAGCCCGTGACGCGCGGTTTTGGGAATGAATACTTGTTACAGCTGGCGGGATGGAGGAGTTTGTGGCATCGCATGGCAGTTTGCTCTATAATTTCCCTCCCTATTGCTGGATGCAGCACTGATTGCTGGGTCTCTCTCTGAGTGTGGAACTGGAGCATTGCTGATTGCTGCATCTCACTTCTCCCTGGCTGCATTGTGAGCTTGGATATAGCCCTGAGCACTCAGCAGAGCCTTCTGCTGAATTTTTCCTTCTTTTTTTTGCTCGGTTCTCTGTGTGTGTGTGGCTGCTGCTTCCCTTTCTGCGAGTCTTTTGGGGTTACATAAAAGCCGGTCTCTTTCTGGCCATTACAGCTACATGGGGGAGTAGTTACTGCTGAGAGAAGCTTGAAATTTGAAGCAGAGTTGTCACAGACATTAGAAAGAACAGTCAGTCTGCGTTGGCAAGCTACTGAGTTAAGTCTCATTTCATACTGATGGGAATTTCAGATCTGATTATCTCCTTCCTCCCTCATTCCCAAACCTGCTGGTGTGGCTAATCCCCTGATGGGTTCTCCTAAAGGCTGCTCTCCAAGGCGCTTCGCTAAAGGCTCTGTCTCCTTGACTATGCTCCTTAGTTGTGTCCAGCAGAGGGTTTTGCCAGCCCCGCCAAGGGCAGGCTGATTGGTCACCCTGATGCATTTGAAAAATCAAGCTTTAATTTCCCTCCCCTTCCCCAAAAATACCCTCTGTCCTCCTTAGGTGCTTTGTGCTACGCCAGACATGGCGACAGATGATATCACCGCTGGGGTCCAGATTTATTTGCAGATGGTCCCTGATCTAAGAGGTTGTGTGTCACATTGAGCGGGGAATTACCCAGGTGACTCCCAGTAATGCTATGCTGGCTGGTCAAATACCAGTAAGACGAACCCTGCCAGATCGCCGCCGTTATTTACAGCTCTTTGTGTGCCTTGCACACACACGGCTCACCTTGTAGTCCTGCCTTCTCCTCTGCGCCGTGGCGTTCGCTGTGCTGTACAAAACCCAAAAATAAAGAATAAAAGAAGAAGCTGGTTCTTCTGTGGCTGTGCAGTGCTGGTTTTCTGCTCTGCTCCAAACTGCTTGTTAAGGAGTATTTGCTCCGAGTTGCTGGTTTCAGTTGACAGAACTCGCGTTGGCAAGCAAATACTCAATCCTAAAATGCCCCCGTATTGCTCCTCAATACTTGTAATCAAAGTCCGTGTCCTTTATTATTTGTAACAATCGTCTGATTTTACTGCGCCGGCCCTATTTATTAAAAATAGTCAATAAGACGCAGCTTTGTGCGAGGGGTTTATAGACTGCTAGTTCTTGCTTGAAACAAACCAACTGCCCTTGATTCTAACCCAGAACTGGGATTCCCAAGCGACCCGCTGCCGTGGAGCTGGTGGGGAGTGCGGTCCGTGACTTGCTGATAAGAAATCCCAGAGCGGCACAGTCGTCTGGAATCCACCCCGTGTTTGCTCCAGGTGCTGGGTCCGGAAAGGCAAAAATCACAAGTTGCAATGGGTTGGTAGGAAGGGCGATGCCGAGCGAAAAAACCCGGTGGATCCTGGCAATGGGTGCCGGTTGTGCTGGAAGGTCGGCAGCGATGTCGGAGCGGTGAGCTCGGCTTTTGTCGTGCTCAGCAAACTTTTGTGTGTGGCTGGCACGGGGCGGTGGAGCCGGACAGGGCTCAGCGGCGTTTTGGGAGAGGGGAAATGCTGAGGAATCCTGGCAATGGGAGGTGGGGCAGCAGAGAAGAGCTGCGGGCAAAGCTAGGCTTCTCGCATGGTTTGGCTTTTAGTCATTGCCATCATAACAAGGCTTGGAACCGCCTTTGATTCAAGCCACGACTTGGAGACTTGGGAGGAAATGCTCGTTGCGAGCAGGTAGGAAGGTTCTGATTCAAGTGGGAGAGAAAAAATCATTTGTTATCGTAACAAAAGCCTTTGCTTCTTGTTTTTAAGAAGGTGTGAAGTGCGGCGGTTGGGAAGATGAGTATTTTGAACGTCAATTGATGCAGAAGCGTTTGTGCATTTGGCACGCAAGCAGCTTCGACGTCGGCCCCTGTCCTTACGGCTCTTCCAACCAGCAAACATCACTTCTTCCCTCGCATAGTAGTGCTGTGTTTCAATTTGATGCCTTTTTTTTCCCCATATTCGTTAGAAATCTGTTGCGGAGAGTTTTCTCTTTCTTAGAGACAGTTCCCTATCACTTTTAACGTGCTCGATCCCCTGTTACAGCGGGATCAGGGCAGGTCCTCTGTGCCCATGACATGCTGTTCTTACCGCTTCTTAAAATCAGCGCATGCACCCCAAACTCTAGTACTAAACCAAATCTAATCTTCAACATTAATAAGCGAGTGGAAACACTTATCTTTGCCTGAAAGATAGGGATTTTTGGCCTCGCAATTCATTTAACTTGTGTCTGAATGGTGAGATTTAGCTGTAATCCAAGGTCTGCAGTAGCTGGGTGACAGTGACTGATGCCTGGTGACCAGGCTGGGTGGTTGGGGTGGAAAACTGCTGTGCTGTGGTGCCCCGACCACTGAAACTAAAGTGATTCTGCATGGCCCTGACCGGTAGTGTGTGTCAGCCGCCTTCCTAATGACTCTCCTAAAGAGGAAAACCTCCCGGAAAGGGTTTTTAGGGCCGTCCCTTCCTTGTTTCATTTACGGTGCCTGTCCCTGCCCTGTGCTGTCTCCAGCGTTTTGCTTCCTCCTCCTCCCTCCGCTCTCGTCCCTTCTCCGCGCTTGATTTTCTGCCCCTCCTGACTGCTGCTTTCCAAATACGCCACTAATTTTCCAATCCACGCTATTAATCTTTGTCCCACCTACTCGTGAGGCATGAAGGTTTTACAGGAGCCCATTAGCTGTTATCTCCAGACCTACCTCCCAAAAACTGACGGGGACAAACGAGATTTAACAGCAAAGTTCCTTCTTGCGGGGACACGGCCTGTCCTTTTTGCTAACGCTGGCACCAGGCTCTGCTTGTAGGTCCCAGATTTCCTATCGACCCACCTCCACCCTACAAAAACATCTGAAACCTTGTCCTTCCGCTCTGAGGAGAGGAAATTTTTGCTTTTAAAATGCCTCTTATCCCAGAGGTTACTGGGTTGGTTGTGCACAGCCCATCCTGTCCTCCTGCCCCGCGCCTCTCCGCTGCTCCCTGGGTTTAATCTCTTTTAGCTTGAGTCCTGCTTGCTGGATCCTGTTGGTGTCGGGAGCAACAGCGGAGCTGTCCTGGTTGCCTTGGGAAGCAGCGAGGAGGAGGAGGAGGAGGAGGAGGAAGGCTGTCGTAGCCATCAGGAGCGCGAAACTCTGGATTCCACAGCGGCTGTGCTGGGAGATGGGAGGTGGCTGCCAGGATCAGCCAGGCTGCAAAGGGAGGGCTTTTCTGAGCCCTTATCTCTGCCGTCTTGCACCGGCGCAAATTCATAATGAACGGGACGTACCATTGTTATTTTCCTTAAAAACAACTTTCACCACTACTCCTTGCTTTTAGTTCCAAAACATGCTTGGAAGACAAATGCTTTTGGGTGGTCTGTATAGCGACAATATATTCTTTATTTATAGGTATTTGGGGCACCGCTCCATTTTCTGCCCCCTATTTGCAGAAATGAGTGCTACCTGCGTTTAATTAACCTGCCATACATATAATCTTTTGGGTTGGTTTTGTCTTGTTTTAAACGCATCTCCTCCACCCTCCGGGTCGATTTCTCCTCTCGCTGTGTTCCCTCTGTCCGTCCATCGCGCTGGCTGATTCCCAGCGGGGTTTTGGTGACCGGGCTCTGCACATCCTGTGCTCCCTTGGCCGAAACACGGGGGAAAAGAGCTGGATGCGGGCAGCCTGCAAACACCACCTTGTTACCGAGAGCGGCTCGAACTGCGGTCTGGGGGGAGCCGGGCAAAGTTTGTCTGGCATAAAGCGCTAAAGCTGACAAAAGATTGTAGGGCTTGGGCTGTAATCGATAAAACACAGGGTGTTTGGAAGCGAAGGTCAGAGTCCTTCCGTAGTTCTTTAAATATCCCGAATTGCTGCAGTGCTCGAACAACACAGCCTTCGGTCCTCGGAGAATCTCTGCTGTTATTTATTTGGATGCAGAACTCGCTGCTGTTTTCTGGAAGGTCTGTGGTTTTGGGGGCTCTTCCCTCGCACATGAAATCCCTCACGTAGAGGCGCTGCAAAATGGCACCCGCTATCGGCTTGTCCTGGAGATATCCGCGCGCCTGGCACGCCGCGGCTCTTCAGCTCCTCTGCCTTAATGGGTCACATTTAGCAATTCAAAAAATCTGGCTGGTGAGGTAATTAGGGAGGGATAATGCCCACTTCTTCCTCTTAACACCCTGATAGAAAAGCATCCAGGAAGGACTCCTGGACCTCGAAGATAAGCTGCCAGCTGCCACAGAGACTATCAAAGGGTGGCTCAAAGTCAAGAGCAAACAGCTGATTTTTTCTGGTTCTGGGTTTTGCCGGTGGTGACAGGAAGCCATGTTCCCCAAGCTGTTCGCTTCCTGCTTTATTTTTACACCCAGCCCCATCACATGGGAGCTGCCTCCTCTTGGGTTGTTCCTCAGCTGACCTAGAAAAGTGATTCTTTCCCCTTCTAAATTAATCAAGAACTTGGGCTGTATTTGCTTTCACTTAGGCTTAAAGATTTCAGGCGTGTATCGTGCTCCGTGTTCCGAGCTCTGCTGGCCCAGGTTTCCTCCTCTCTTGGAGGCGGATGAGCTGAGAGGGAACGGTTTGTTGCTTCAACGTTTCGGCCTGTTAGCAAAGGAGATTTTTGTTAGTTCAAGGCACTGACCTGCACATAAAAGCGGTTTCTGCCCAAAGCATAACTTCCGGACACTTACGCTTTCTTCTTTATATTATTTTTGTAAAGAAAGAACTGGAAGTTTGTCCTGACTGGTGTGCAATCAATCTCTCCTTTCCGAGCACGCTCTAGTCCTGCATCCTGATTAAACTCCATCGCCGTTCGGCTTCTGGAGCAGGAGAACAATGGTGCAGTGTAAACCGGGGCCGGGGATTTCCCAGGGGAAGGGGGTGCAGCCTGCAGGACAGGGAACCCTCACCAGAAAGTTTCCTGGTCAGCTGCAAACGCTTCCTGTTGTTTGAGGAGAGAGCTCTGTCTGTGCTGCTCCAGGAGAAGCTCACCGCGCATGCTTTGCTTTGCTGCAAAAAGCCTTTCTTTTCTATTTTTTTTAACCTCTCCATTCTTCCTCCTCTCGGTTTAAGCGAACCTATTGATTGCAAGTTTTAAAATGGTTCTGCAGAAGAGGTTGTAAGTCGCCGTGCAGGAGGAAGGAGAGCGCTCGGGTGGGTAGGAAGGGAACAAGGGCTGCGGCGGTGCCAGCAGCACCTTGCGTGGGGGCGAAGCCGTGGGGTTTTCCATCTCTGCCTCCGTACCTGAGCCGGAGGGGCTTTGCTGTCACCGCCAGTCACAGAACAGCGGGATCTTTATTTTTGATGAACCGGTTTTATAAGGGTGGGGAGGGGGGGAAAGAAGCCTTATAAATAAAGCCATTTGAGAGCAGGAAAAACGAACACCGCGGCTCTGGTGTGCCTGGAATTTGCGGTTGAGTAATCCTTTCCTGTTTCTTTTTTGGGTTGTTTTTCATCTTTCAGAACAGTGCCTGAAGCAGGTCCACCATGCCGTTAGTAACGAGGAACATTGAGCCAAGGCACCTGTGCCGTCAGACGTTGCCTAGCGTTCGGAGCGAGCTGGAATGCATGACCAACATCACCCTGGCAAATGTCATTCGACAGCTGGGCAGCCTGAGTGAGTACCATGGCGAGCCTGCGCGTTGCCCTCAGGAGTCGCTCCTGCTCTTTATTTAGCTCCCTTTCTACTCTCGTGTTCCTATTTCTCCCCCATCTGCCTTCCCTGGGTAATGCTAAAATGTTTTCCTAAAGAAATCTGATGCTAATTTCATATCCCTGGTCCCACTGCCTTCCCATCGAAGAGAAAACGGGGAGGAGGGGGGTGTATGTGTGTGTGCGAGAGGCTGCGGCGAAACTGCAGATCGGAGGATGGAGCGCAACTCTGGCTTGTAAAATGGGAGCCAGGATCTTGTGTTGGAGAACGTGCCCGTCGTTGCACACGCTACTAAATGGAGCTCGACTCCGTTGAATCTACACTGTGTCAGTAGCCTTATTTTTAATGAAAGATAATTAAAGCGCGCACGCAGAAGCCGCCTGTTTGCCCCTGCTGTTTGTTGCGTTGTGAGACCTCAAGTCCCCAGGCTCAGCTGAGCGTTGCCCCTGGAGTATTGAGGGTTTGGGGCCGCTGGTTGGAAAGCAGCGCGAGCTGCGGCGATGCCGAGCTCAGCTCTGTGTAGGGCTGACCCATAGCCCTGGAGAGGCTGCGGGGAAAACGTGGCCCTGCGTGCCACGGGAGAGACAAAGAGTTAATTGTGGTCTCTCCGGGACGGCTCCTTACTGCGTTGAAATGCTCTGGATTCTGATTAGCTACCTTTGCCCTTGAAGCGAGACTTTGATAATCAAATTAATATATTGTTTAGCTTCTCCGTGATGTCTGCAAGCGCTTCTGCTAGCTCTGCAAAGCCAGCCCCGTGTCTTCTGCCGGAGCGTGAATGTGGCAGGGAAAGTTTGGACGTGGTCTCTTTCCAGCAGTGAAAACCGTGGCTGTCGCTAAAATCTGGGCCTGTGTTTGCTGCCAATCGGCATCACATTCTGTTGGGTTGTAGAAATGTCACTGCGCAGGCAAGACCAGTCTCTCTGCTCGCGTTCAACTGGCCCTTGTTCATTTGTTAGGTCTTGTAGCCAAGGTGCTTGTGCAGTGTGAGTAAAATCCATCTCGAGCATGTGAAATGATGAGGAAGAAGGCAGCAAAGCTGTGCAAATCTCAGCTGCAGAGGAAGCTAATCCCAGTCCAAAGGCGTGCGGCGGGTTAGCGTGACAGCGCCGTGCCGAGATCCTGCGGGTTTACACCTTCTTTGCACAGCTCAAGATACTCAAAGCTTCTCTGCTTCTGCCTCGTCGGAGAGGGCGAGGTGCTGGCAGCCGAACCGCAGCCCCGTTTCTTTGCGGGAAGGTGCCCTGGGAGCCTCGCTGGGCCATGCGGGAAGGAGCAGGTACCTGAAGGAGAGCGCTGGAGGGAACGCTCGGGAGAGGCGGCTCTTGCTGCCACTCGTGCGTGTTTGTGACAGGGGAGCGAGGCAGGTGGAGGAGACGCTGAGCACCAGCGCTTACCCGCCTCCCGAGGGCCAGCGGTGTTTGAAATGAGGCAATATTTACACTAACCGCTACAGAACGCTCGCACCCAAATGACCAAACTCCTGCCCCTCCACCCCCGTTCCTTACTTCTGAAAAATAAATCCGCTCCTTCCTCGTACGTTGAATATTACGGGAACGTAAAGCAGGTTCAGTAGGCTGTGACAGCCCTGTCAAGTGAATAATCAGCCATGCCTAGTGCACCACAGTCTCTTTACAAAGATGCAAACATAAATCTTGTCAAACTTTCATATTCCAGTGAGTTTACCCTTCGTTACTATCACAGCTGGTAGCACTTTGTATAAGTCGACTGTGTGATTTTATAGAATCCACAAGCTAAAGATGGAAAGACCTATTAAATCATGCCGTCTGTCTTCCTGCCGGCGCACGGCAAAGATAATTCTGATTGTAAGCTGCGCTTTTGCAGTCAAAGTAACTAAACCAAAAAATTAATCTCTGCCTTACCCCATGTAAAAGTGGCCGGTAGGTGAGATGGTGGCTGATAACTCCGCACAGGTGCGTCTGCACAGGCAAGGGAACACAGACCGTCCTTTTTCTCTCTCCAGGGTCAAGACCGCTATATACAATGCTGTTTAGATATCATTTTATGCTTGAAACACACTACTTGACATTGCAAACTAAATACTTCATTTTTTCCCTGTTTCGGTTCCTTGTGAAATTCAGAAATTATTTTCAGGGTTTTTTTTTAAGTAGAAAGCAAATTGCAACTTCTTTTTTGAGCTGTTGCTGGGCGGCGCCAAATGATCCCATAGAGAAATGTTCGCCCTCGTTGGTGAAGTGGGAGAGCTGGTGTTGTGAACACAGAACGCTCAGTGAATCCCGGCTGGAGCAAGAGCCGCCCGGCCCTTGGTCTCCAGAAATAAAATCCAGCTTGAGAAAAGCTGCTCGGGCTGGTCATGGAGCGTGTGCGGAGACTGCGGTGCCGGGGAGGGCGGAAGGGGGGTCAGCCGGGGGTAACGGCTGGCGTTTGCTTTTCTGCACCGCTTGGAGCTGGCATTGCCGCAAAGGGCTAGAGGAGGTTGATTTTTAACCCGGCTGCTTCCCCGTGCTTGGCAACGTAAGGAGAGCGGCGCGGGAGCCCCAGCAAGGAGCTGATATGTCGGGTTAGATAGCCGCAGGTATTGGTGCAGCTGGGCTGTGGGAGATGCCCTCGCGTTGCCTTGCGGTGGGAGCACTTCTCTTCCTCGCGTGGCTCGTTGCAGATGATGAGATTTTCCAAAATCGCTGGTGAAGCTGGTGATCGTTTCCTGAATGTTGGAGAAGGATCTTCAGGAGTAACAGATTCCAGAACAAACCGTGCGATGATCCGCTTCAAATCCATGCTGCTTGTTGGGAGCAGCCTTGTACTCAACAGCCGTGGCCGGGGATGTCCTACTCTGATCCGCGGTGTCCTCAGCGTGCTTCGGGTTCCCTTCATTAGGCCTGAGAACAGAACAAAAGCCAGTACTCACTGCAAGTTCTTGGTTTTCTCCCTGTTCTCCCATCTCTGTCTACCTGTGGTCACCTCTTGTACGCAGATCTTAAACTCCTAAGGACAGGGAACGTCTTTTTGTTCCACTCGTGGTGCAGCGAGCTCCTGATCCAAACCCCCAGGCGCTCTGGCTGTCCATCCGACGGATGGTGTTTGTCATAGCAGCCCACTGGGCAATCCAGGCTGTTACAGAGAGAATATCCCCGTTTGAGAAAGTTCCCCTTTGCTTTTGATTTAGAATAAAAACGTGAACGCATCAATTTTTCAGACACTGCCACCTGAAGGAACAAAAAGGTCAGTGCTTTCGTCTGTGGATCCTAAAGCTCCGGCGTTAGGATCAAGGGCTGCGTCTGCTCCCTAGTTCAGAGCGCTTGGAGCGTGTAAATCTGTGGCGGGTCCCCCGGAGGCAGTCCTGCCGCAGACTGCGAGCCCTTCCCATGCTCCAGAGCCATAAAAATGTGACTGTAAACTGGATTTGCTTGTCTAATAAACACAACAACAGAGAATCTTAAAGAACCTACAGACCCATCCAGATTCAGACCAGTGTAGTGTTGTCAGCCCTTTTTATTTCGTTACTTTAATAATGACTTGAAAGTATGTCTTGATTGTTTCTTTATTGCTTGAAGAAATGTCAGGTTTTGGTGGAACAGAGCGTTTTCTTCCTGCATGTTAAACTCAACCCTCAAAACTTGAAGTGTGGTTCCCTCACTTGTTCTTTCTTCAACAAAACAATCTGGGAGAGTGATTATGGTCTAAAGTGGACGCTTTAATATTCCAGGTAAATTTGCAGAAGACATATTTGGAGAGTTGTTCACTCAAGCCAACACCTTTGCCTCTCGGATGAGCGTTCTGGTCGAGAGAGTTGACCGCTTGCAAGTCAAAGTCACTCAGCTGGATCCCAAAGAGGAGGAAGGTAATGGAGCGGAGCGCAGGCCGCGCGGACCCAGCCTGGTAAAGGTTCTCATTGAGTCAGCGCCGTTGGGTCACGGCCATCAAACGAGCGTGACGCTGCGATGGGTGTTGGAATGTCTTCTCTTGGGCTAAGAGGGACCGTTTCCTCCCCTCCTGAACAAACACGGCGCTGTTGGCGTAGTTGGCCTTTCTGCTGGAGTCTGGATTCGCTCGTTAGCGAGGTTCCATGTGGGAACTCGCTTTCCAGCCGTTTGATAGCGGCGCGCTTCTTGAGTCTCAGTTGCAGGGGTTCAAAAGCACATGGGCAGCGCTCGGGAGAGCCGTGTCTGTACAGCACTGGATCCTGGCTTGGCATGATCTGAGATTTGCCGGCTTTCCCAGGAGATCTGTGGGAAAAGGAACCTGACCTTAAGAAGTGCTGAGCATGCCAAGAACTCCAACTGGAATCAGATGTTTGCTACTTGATCTGCAGTGTCATGGGCCTGGGTCACGCTGTTCTTCACTTGCTCTCCTCTTTCTTACAGTCTCCCTGCAAGGCATTAACACCAGGAAGGCCTTCAAAAGCTCCACTACTCAGGACCAGAAGCTCTTCGACAGAGATTCTCTCCCCGTGCCTGTCCTTGAAACCTACAGGACCTGCAATACTCCTCCACCCCTCAACATTCTCTCACCTTACAGGTACGGCTGCACCACCTTCTTGGCCCCTTGTTCCCTTGTACCTCTTCCTCCCAGAGAAATCAAGTTGCTAAACTGAGATCCAGCAGGAAATCTCCATCCTCTGGATTATATGAAACTTTGCTTTTGGGGCTGTACAAATGAGCACAGCTAGAAAATTATACATTTGGTTACCTGCTGTCACTTTTGTGAGTGCCTTGGGGCAAGGCTTGACTGGCTCTGCATAAACATGCTAGGTGTTGTGCAGATGAGGCATTTTTCTTGTGCTGCTCTGTAGTCCCGTGGCTCTTTTCCAGCAAGCCGCAGTGCACACTGCAGAGCGTACATCTGTAAATGGCTCTCGCCCAGGTGGGTGCAGCAGCGTCCTGGAGAGCCAGGGATGCTTTTCTGTGGCCTTCAGTGCCTGGTCTGAGCCATTCGATGTGACCCAGACTGGCTGCATAACCAGTTTTCCCGAGCAGTCCCGCTCTGATTTCATCTTGTAGGTAGTAGAAGTAAAAGGGGTCAGAATACAGAGACTTAGCCCACATCCATAAATATCTTTTGAACAGGTAAAAAGTAATTACAGATAGCTGGAGGCAGCTGTCTTCTGCCAGACGCGGCTGCACTGCAGAGTAGGAGGAGAGTGTGTGTGTGTGCTCGCTCATGAGTTTCAAGGACGTTGCTGGTCTGATTTAGGGTTCCTGAGCTGGAGAAGGGTTTTTTTCCACACCAGAAATACAACACAAACAAGTGGGAGTTGAAGTGAGAGACCTGCTGCTCTCGTGGTGGTTTTCAGAGCAGTCGAGCTCTTCGGGTGCTGAGCAGTGGAGGGTTTGTGTTGGGGCAAAGGTGATGGCGAGTGGGACAGCCAGGACAAGTGGGTCCTGTGCCCATTCTGAAATGGGAGACAGGGGCAACTGACCTCCCTGCAGACCTTTAAACTGTCCTCTGGACTTGTGCCTTGTGTTTTCTCTGGGCTTCTGACAAACGCGCAGCTTGATCCTTGTTTGTGTGCTTTTTTCCTCCCACCCTGTTCTAGGGATGATGGCAAAGAGGCGCTTAAATTCTACACAGATCCTTCGTATTTCTTTGACCTTTGGAAAGAGAAGATGCTTCAGGACACCAAGGATATTATGAAAGAGAAGCGGAAACACAGGGTGAGGAAACGGGAGATCTCTGCCAGCAGAGGCATGTCAGGGAAGAACAGGGGGTGGGAAGCGTTAATAAACCTTAGACTCCAAAGTTGCTATCCAGAATTCAGGTTTGCTCTTTAGGGATCAATCCAGTGAAGTTTTTTATCTGGTTTACTCTCATCCTTGTTAATTAAAAAAAGAAAACAAAGATACCCTTAGTCTGTTTCTCCAAATGCCACCGTCTTTGGGTGGTTATAATGGCTTCATTTGTAGTCCTCGAACACAGCGGGGGGAGAGAGTTGCATCAGAGCCTTTTCTGCGCTTGCGATGTGGCAGAGGGGTCTGTTTGGTGCTGGAGCAGCGCAGACCCCGCTGCCGGCGCCGCGCTGTGCTGAGCGCCGTCATCATTCTGCTCTGGAGAAAGAAAGAAAGGAGAAAATGGCCCTTCAGGAGCGCAAAACCAGGCCCTAATGTTAAACTAGGGGTAAGCGGGAGGCTTAACAAAACTAAGCTGAAAGTGCAGGTAGAGTTCCTGGCTGCCTGGGGATTTGGACCCATGTTCACCAACCATACAAGATTCAGTTGGAGCGTAGTTGTTTCAGAAGTGTTAAATATCAAAACAATCATGTTTTTTTTTCAATCAAAATAACAAAGGAGAGATATAGAGCGTGTTAGAATACAGAGAGTGAGGCCAGCTAAAGCCACGTTCCTTGTGGGCAAGTGTCTGTATTGCACCCCGAAGCACTTAACACCAGCAAGGTGATGGTGAGATTGGGCAAAATTGGGCCAAAACCGGATTTGATGCGGGAAACGGAGCTTTCGTTCCGCCCTCAAGGAGGTGAGGGCATCATGCCTGCCTGCGCTGGGGAATCCTCATCTTGTCCATCCTTTCTTGTGCTGTTTGTGCTCCAGCTTCTCTGTATGGGAGATCTTTGGAGCTTGCAGCGATCAGGAAAATGTATACTTGAAAATGTATATTTGTGAAATGGCTACAGATCTGTCCTATCCCTCGCTGTTCCCGGTGAATTTAAAGCAAAATAAGGCATATGTTTGATTCTTTCTCCCTTAGAAAGAGAAAAAGGAGAATCCAAACCGAGGAAATGTGAATCCGCGGAAAATCAAAACCCGGAAAGAAGAGTGGGAGAAGCTGAAAATGGGACAGGAATTCATCGAGTCAAAGGACAAACACGGTCCTGCTGGGTAAGCAAGCGCGGAGCTGCACTCAGTCCCCGTTGGTGATTGTCATGCAGTTCACCCCGCGCTGCAGCTTCTCCAGATCACCGCGCGGCGCGGATCGATACTGCCGCTAATCAGCTTCTCCCAGTAAATCCATCGGCTGATTTAAGATTTGCTAAATAAATCAGGGAGCTGCACGGCTTTGGACGAGGCGGCAGGAGCAGCTTCGGTGGCGAGGCTGCTCTCGCTGCCTGTCGCGTGGGCGCAGGAGCGTCGAGAGCTTTGGCTCCAGCGCCGCGGCGATGCCGTCCCGTCACACCTGGGCTGCGCGCCGAGGAGCCGCTATTGTGCGATTGCTTTGTTACATTTCGCTCTTCACACCCCGGAGTTGAAGCGGGGGCTGTCCCCATCTGAGGGTTTCAAGCTACAGATCTCTCTTTAGCGCTTCTGGCTTGGGAATTCATTTAACTTTTGACACCAGCGAGGCTGGAAGCAGACTGAATTCCCCCACAATGCACTTCTCGCTTGCTCGCTCCTTGCAGCTTCCTTTCATATAAGAAAAAATCTCTCTTTAAATCACACTCTCCAGCTAAAAATAAAACTTGCTTTTAGTTTAATAGGAGAACAGGTTTGGTTTCTAGCAGAGGAGTCGAGCAGCACAACAGCACCATTTTCTTGCTCCTCTCTTTTCTCCTGGAAGCGTGTTCGTGCATTTGAATTTGCTTGAGGTCCTGAGCCCCCCCACAGTGAAATGAGCTCTTTGAAAGCCAAGTGAGAGAGTGGTCTCTTCCTTCAGCACTATTTCACTTATGGATACTTGTTTTTAATGGCATCGCTGTTTCTTGGCTTCTTTTTGATGTTCTCTTCTCAAGCTTATTTTTTTTGGCATCTTTGAGCACCTCTTTTTTTTGCCACTGATGATACCCCATGTAAGCGGGAGTCCTGCAAGTCCAAACTGGTCAAAACATCTTCTTATAGATGTTTTTTCTATAGCCAAATGTTAAACATTTTTTATTTTGGTGTTCTCTAAAGTATATACTCATGCTGTTCTGATGTGTGGTAGCAATAAACAAACATGGGAGCATCTGGGCAAATTCCAGCCAAAGAATTATGCAGAGCAAACTAACACAGCTGGATGTGAGTCTCCATACAGGATGCTTGGAGAAACAGACTTCTTTTAAAATGGCGCTTTAAGGTTTTGTTTTGTGGGACCTGTTGCGGTGGTTGATCAGGTCCCACTGTGCTGAGAAAAGCCATTCCTGCTAGAAAACCTCATTTCTACATCGTGCAGGTTGGTCCGTCCGCTGGGTCGACATCGCTGCCGTTCTGTGGTCGAGCTGCCGCCCTGGTGTTTGTTGTAGGAGGCAAAGCTCTTGTGACTGAGGGGGGAAATAAATGAGCTTTAGGCATCGCCTTGAAGTCGTTACACTGATTTCTGGGCTTGCTTTCCCGCAGGTACCCCTCGAACATGGTGTATCAGAACGGCAGCATCGGTTCGAACGAAAGCATGGACGTGAACTGCTACCCGCCACCGCCGCAGACTGACTCCATTGTGCCACCACCTCCTTCGTTCCCAGATGACAGCCTGCCGCCGCCCCCGCTGGAATTTAGGTAAGCCTACGGGATCCCTTCTGTCACCGAGGAGTGGGAGGTGGTGTAAAAGGATGACATGAGACAGGCTGAGATAGTTCAGCAGAACTTCCTAACGGGTGTTGTATGGGAACCAGAATGCTCCTGTCTGGAGGGGAAGAGCAACTGCAGGCAGGGACAGAGGCACAGGCAGCACAGAAATCCCCATAAATCCCAGCTGCCGCCATCGTCGTTCCCATACAGAAGCAGAAAACAGACTTAGAAAGAACTAGAGCAACCTTATTTCACTTTCTGGAAGAGCGGGGTCCCAGCTAATGGTCTGGCTCCATTGCGTGAGCTGTCCAAGGCCGTTGTTGCGGAGCGTGGAGACTCAGCGTTCCTGATAGAGCTGTCAAAGAACGGCTTCTTTTGCCTCTGGTTCGTGTTACCGCTTGCCCTGCCATCTTTGACACGCACACGACCTGGACGCTGAAGATGCGGATGTCGTTAAATGTAAACGACTGGAGCACACCAGCTGACTTCTTCCCAGAGACTTCAGTGCGAGTTCGGGGCAGCTGCTTTGTATTGCATGAAATGGTGACTTCTGCTCACCTCTCGAGATGAGAATTACTGTCCAGCAGTGGCTCAAGACACAAAGGGTGAAACAAGAGTAGCTTTTCTTTAAAGGCAGTAAAATAGAGTCAAGAGTAACAGGAGGAAGTATGTCGACTGCATTAGCTTGTCTCCATCTTCTCCAAAGGCAGCAATGCTGCAGAAAAGACTCCTCTGATGTGTTAGAGAGACCAAGCACTCCGCTCCGGAACACGTTCCTCTAGGGCAGAGCAGAAACGAGCTCTCAGATGAAGCTCACATCGCCGTATGCGGTTGCTTAGATCTCTGCCTAGCCAGAGATCTCCCTTCGCTGGTTTTGTTTTGGTAGTTGTTTTTAAGGAACCCTGGGAGCCGGGTTTGATCTCCAGTGCTCTGTCTTGGATCAGCACTGCGCACTGTTAAAAACCATGACGTCTTTGTGGCACTATGTACCTTATTTCTCTGTTTTACCATGGAAGGAGATGTCAATTTAGGGCTTCCTTTACCCATACGTAGGATATTACAGTATCTTATGGGCACTAGTGTTCTTTGGTGCAACACAGCTTCCATAAATGGGAGACTTAGTCACTCAAGAATCGGTGTTTTCCTTAAAAGCACGTTGGGTTTCCATGTCTTCCTCTTCACTCCCCACGGTGAGCTATGAGCCGTGGCTGCTGCGCTCAGCTCTGAGCTGTGGAATCCAGGAAGAGATCTGCTCCTAGCAGGTGTTCAGAACATATGTGTTCCTGGCACACCCGCCTGTCCGGGTGTGATTTATCACGATAGGCATCCCTGGCTTGGCGTGACATGGGCCGGAGCTCGGTGCGGAGGGCTGGTGGCTCCGTTGCTGCAGGAGCTCTTGAGCCAGGAGGCTGCTCCAGGCTCAGACGTGCCACCCGGCCGCTGCTGGGGAGGTGACATGGCTCCTGTTCTTGTCAGCCTGGGAGATGGGACGGACGATAGCGTTTCTGCCAGTCCCCACAAGCTTTCCTTTGTCTTGGTGGTGTAGGCCAAAAGAAACACAGCGAGGGAACGAAAACTGAGGAGTGAGGTCTCATGGAAACACCAGTTGAAGCTGAAACTTAGGTTTTTTATGTCTGGACTGTAACAAACACACATGATTTGTGTTAGCATTGAGATTGTCCAGTCTAATCTGGCCTCCCAGCCCACAGTCTGATTTCTCTCTCTCTGCTCCAACAGCTATCCTGTAGACAACCAAAGAGGTTCTGGTTCTGGAGGAACCAAGCGATCCAGCCTGGTCAGCCCGAGTCACCCGCCGCCAGCCCCTCCGATCGGCTCCCCCTCGGCAGCCCGGCCGGGCTTTGCTCCCCCTCCGGCGCCACCTCCCCCGCCACCGCTGATGGGAACCACCCCGCCACCCCCACCCCCCATGGGCTTCCCCTCCCCGGGAACCCCCCCGCCACCCTCACCCCCTTCTTTCCCTCCTCACCCCGACTTTGCTGCCCCCCCGCCGCCGCCGCCCCCTCCAGCGGTGGAATACGCCAGCGTGCTGCCCCCTCCGCTGCCGCAGCCGGCCGGGGGCACCGCGCCACCCCCCCCGCCGCCACCCCCTCCTCCCGGCCCCCCGCCGCTGTCTGCCGGCGGCCTGGATGGGCCCCCCCCGCCCCCTCCGCCCTCCGACACCTCCACCTCCAAGCCCAAGTCCTCTTTGCCGGCGGTTAGCGATGCCAGGAGCGACCTGCTGTCAGCCATCCGTCAGGGTAAGCTTGTGCTCCCGTACCAATTGCCTCCTTTGGAAAAATCCCCTGGTATCCAAGCGCGGGCGCTCGGGAGCCCCTGGTGAGCAGTGTGCGGCTGCCTTGCTGCTCCACACCTGTCCCTTGAGGTCTCACCCTGGTGACAACCTCACGAGGTTTGATGTGTCCACCTGCGCCTTTGGGGCCGGCAGCGCTGGGATTGCGGTGCTGTTACCCTCGGAGGAGCACGGCAACAACTCTTTCCCCATTCCACCTGCCCATCCAGCCTGTCTGGGCTGTTGTTCCCCATCAGCGTTATCCCCCAGCGTGTCCAACGCAGAGAACTGCCAAAGAGACGCCTGCTTTGGAGAGTTCGGTGTAACCAAAACCTTTCCATCATCCTCTCCGTTGCATTTTTCCCAACAGGCTTCCAGCTCCGCAAGGTGGAGGAGCAGCGAGAACAGGAGAAGCGGGACGTTGTGGGCAACGATGTGGCAACAATCCTGTCGCGCCGCATCGCTGTGGAGTACAGCGACTCTGAGGACGACTCTTCAGAGTTCGATGAGGACGAATGGTCGGATTAACCACGGTCCCGTCCCCTTCCTCCCCTTCTCTCCTGGGTTAACGTCTTCTTAAAGAATCAGGTGGCCAAACCTTCCACCATTCCCTTTTCCAGCCCGTAACCAAAGATGTGCCAAGGGTTTTCAGACAACCAGCAGCATATCTCCCCTCTCCCTGCCCCTCCGGCTTTGGCAGCACTTTTTGCTCTGCCTTTCCTAAAGGTCTGGCGGACGATGAGGATGCGGTGTTGGGATTTAGCTGGAGGGGCTGTAACGGTTGCTTATTTAAAAAGAGAGCTAAACCTCCCGATTCTCGGTGCCACCAGGCAGAGCACACGTAAACCCTCCATCCGGAGGGATTTTTTAAAGTAAAGATGGATGATCCTGTTGCAGCCACGTGGCCTTTCAGATGAAGGACATTTTCAGCTAGTTTTCTCATTGCAACAGCAGACAGTTGATCTGATGACTCTTCCTTTCCAGTGAATACTGGTAGTGCTGCAAGAAAATGGGCTTTAAATGTCAGTTCTCTGCTGCATCCTGCTGTCAAATAATCGATTTTTGGCAACAGTGCACAATTCTTTCCCCTCTGACCCCCTAGTATTATTTCCAGACTGCCCTGCGTGGGGTGCGCTCCCTGGCTCTAGGGCTGCAGAGCGCGTTGGGTGCAGTGTGAGGAGGGACCCTTTCTTGGGTTTCATTTCAAAACTGCCTTTACCTTCCTCACATCTTCCGCCTGGTCTGCCCCAGGAGACTCGTGTAAAGGGGCGCCAGGCTGGGGCAGAGTGGTCGCTCCACTTCTCGCCTGTAGGAGAGCAGAACCGCTGCCCCACTGAGACACGTCGGGATGGGCAGCGCCCAGCGGGGCCAAACTGCTGCTTTCTCCAGTTCATGCTGAGAATGTGTTTATAAAAAGAAGTGCCTAGAGCAGGGAGATGGCGTGGGGAGGGTTCTCTGAACACTGTGGTTTTCCGTGGCCTGTTTGGGGCGATGCTGCAGTCGGTTTGAAGAGGTGCTTTTTCTAGTGGGGTGACCATATTTTTTACACAGGGACTTGAGTAACAGCAAATGCTGGTATTACCTTTGCTTCCTCCTCCCTTCCACCTAAGGAGGGGAGTTAGTGTGCCTAAAAACATGTTGCGTGTGAACTGAGTTGCCCATTGGTTGCATCAGACCTAACCTCCATTGTTTTCTATAATTTTGTTGTTATAATTCATTAGCTAATTTTAAGAAAGCATTTCTTCTCCTCACTAACCCGATGAATCCCCAGACTGCTCACTACAGTACTGGCAAGGGGGAAAACGGTGAACTTGAACTAGCTGACCTAGGTTTTATTGCTGTTTTATATTACCTTACATAGAATATCATCTAGAAACAAATACCCCCAGTGCTACAGATGTGCATTTCAATCTGGACCTGACTCAGGGTCATGCAAGAAGGCGATTCCAAAGCCTTTGGAGATCGTGGATCCAGCTGCATGTCCCATTAAGACCAACTCGCCAGCCTTTTTGCTTTTCCTCTTGTAAAGTATTTTGCCAGCCCACGCCTGTTCTTTCTCCTCTGATTTGCCTCATTTAACGCAGTTGTCGATAGGCGGGAGCGCCGGGCCCAGCCCGAGGCCGCCAGGTTGCTGAGAATCCTTTTTTTGGGCGTTTGATTGATGGCTTCGATTTGTGCCATTGAGTTCTTACCGATCGCTTGTATGTGTGCATGTGCATTTTCGATCTCAGAGCAGATAAGGGCCTGGAGGATCAGCTTCCAGGGGTGCGGATCCCAGCGCGACCCCGAGGGATCGACTGGATCGCTGCACCATCACATTTTGGCTGCAGATGGGCTGCTGGGCAGGACGCAAAGGGTGTGGATGGTGAGGCATCCGGAACTTCTGAGCGGCTCTAATTCCAGGTTCTGGAAGAGGGAACAAACCCCTCGAGTGCCAGTTGAGCCATCGGAGGGACTTGGAAATGCAAACTGATTTTTGCTGCAAGCTGGGTAAGGGGGGCTGGAGGAGAATCACCGCCTCTTGTTTTTCCTGCTCTTTCTGTAAGCGTCCTCCTCTGGCTTCTCTCGGAGACAGGTTCCCGGGGAAAACGGACCTTTAAGCTAACCCGGGCTGACAGCGTTATCACACAGGGAAGCGAGGAGCTCGCAAATGCCAAACCTGGGTTAATTTTAAATTGCCTTTAACGAGACATGGCCCCCGTTGAGGAAGGGAAGCGAGTATTCCTGTCGTGTGAAATACAGAGAAGTGCCACGTTCCCTGTCACGCAGATGGCTGGGCTGTGGGGCCGGGCCGTGCCTGGGGCCGTGGGGCCGGGTTGCCCCACGCCTGTTGCACAAGGATCGTGTGGGCGATCAGGACTCGGCTGGCGGCTGCTCGCAGGGCTCCTGGCAGCCGCAGGGACGCAGCTTTGTCCGTGCAAGCCCTGCTGTAACCACCCCAGAGTGAGAATCAGAGCTGCCGCATCCCAAACAGAACGGTTTGGGACAGGTAGGGATGGTTGTTCATTTGGTTTCTTTAATTTTAAACCTACTTTGATTGCAAAAACAGCTCCCTTAGAAACAACTGCTGGAAAGTGGCTGTCTTTGAGTAGCGTTGCGACATCGCAGAGCGCTGGGCCACCAAGTAAGCCTAATATTTCTTAAACCAGTAGGGGAAGAGGGAGAGGTGCCAAAAACAACCTTTGCAAGACAGAGCAGCTGGGCTGGAGCTGCAGAGCTGCTGCCCCGCGGCCCACGGGCTCCTCCACCATCCTCGTCATTTCATCCTCATCCTTCCATCCCCATCCTTCCTCCCCTTGTTCTTTATTCCGTGTGAGGCTGGCACGGGCGGCACAACGGGCGAACCTCAAGCATTTCACGAAGCCAAAAAGCTGGCAGCCGGGATCCTCCCGCGTCTCCCATTTCAGCCCGACCTGTGTCCGTGTGGAGCCCGAGCACCGTTCCTCCCGTCGCAGGGGCCGCTCGCTCAGTGTGTTCCCACTCCCTCCCGCGCTCGCGGGTTTGGGCAGGTCACGGCCGCCTTCCCCTCGGCGACCCTGCGCTCCTGGTTGAACATTGTCCCGGTGTCCTCGCCCGCGGCTCCTGCAGTTCTGTCTCCCGTTCCCCTCCACTGACCTTCACCGCTTCCTCCTCCTTATCAGAGCTGAAGCACCAGAGCAGATCGAGGGAAGGGGCTCCTGGAGCTGCCCGGGCGACTGAGAAACTGCAAAGTAGAGTTTCAGGGAAAGACTCTATTATTTTTATCAATCCATGAATTTATTTAATGTGCCTTTTGAAAGCACCTGCCCTTGAGGGGCTCCGGGGGGCAGATGTGGGTGCCCTGGCTCTGGTTTTGTTGCTGTTGGATTTCGGGGGGGTTCTTTCTCTTCCTTGTTAGAGCCTTGAAGTGGGAAGTGGATCCGATTGTTTTTATTACCGTATTAACATTCATTTTAATTCATTTCAGAAACTAACCCATTTTTCTTCTTGATTAGAATGTCATAGAATTAGACGAGCTGTAACCCTCCTGAAGTGCCTTATTTTTCCTATATGGTATAAATATATTTATAAGAGTAATTATTCCACTGGTATTTTAGGGGTTCATGGCTGAGCAGAAGAGACAGTGGGAGAGGAGCTGGCAGTGCCCCCGAAGGGCCCGGCCGGGCAGTGTTTGGGCGCTCTCAGGGTGCGGGGGTTACGCGTTTCAGACCAAAGGAGTTTCAGCAGTGAAACTCTGCTTAGAAAAGACAAAGAACCAACCTCATGAGCAGGAAATACTGTAGATGTGTTCGGTTCCCTTCGCTCCGCAGAACCAGCACGTCGGCCGCCCCGCGTGCGCCATGCGGCGGCTGCGAAGCTGCTGCCCCGGGGGGCGCAGCCCGGCCCGTGTCCGTACCTCTGTCTGTCTGTCTGTCTGTGCTTTCCCCACCGGTTGCTGTGTAAGCCAGGCTTTCCTGCTGCTTTTTTTATATATATACATATATATATATATATAATCAGCTCAGTAACCCCTGGATGAAGATCCCAATTGCAGATTTTTTTGTAATGTACATGTAAAAAAAACCAAAAACAAAAAGAAAAAGTAATTTTTTTTGATCCTTTTTTAAAAACTGTAAACTTGATAAAACCTTTTGATCCGGTTGGTGCCTGCGTGTGTTACTCCGGGCGTGTGCGGGGAGGCCCTTGGCAGATGGAGACCTGATTGTGGCCTTTCAGTGCTTAAAAGGGGACAATAAGAAAGATGGGGACGGACTTTTGAGCAGGGGCTGTTGTGACAGGACAAGGGGTGATGGTTTAAACTGAAGGAGGGAGATTCAGGCTGGATATGAGGAAGGAATTGTTGTCCTGAGGGTGGTGAGAGCCTGGCCCAGGTTGGCCAGAGAGGTGGTGGATGAACCATCCCTGAGACATCCCAGGCCAGGCTGGACGGGGCTCTGAGCAACCTGAGCTGGTGCAGATGTCCCTGTCATGGCAGGGGGGGAGCTGGAGAGGTCCCTCCAACCCAAAATACCCCATGATTCTATAATTTGGGGAGCCTGGCAGCGTTTGGTGTCTCACAGAGGTCACCCAGACTGGGTGCTGTCCCAGGTGTGGGCTGCAGAAACCCAGCGTGTCCCTCGCTGTCTCGCAAACGACATCACCGCCACAATCTCCCCATAACCCGCACGCAGCCGTGCCGGGGTGGGCAGTGGGTGCCGGAGGGCGGTGGGGACGCGCCTGGTCTGCCATGTGTGGTCCTCCACTCGAAATGAGCCCCGGCTCCATCTCGCAGGAGCTGCGCTGGGCTGTGAGGCAGCTGCTGCTGCTGCTGCTGCTGCTGCTGCTGCTTGTGCCTCCATTTCAGCCACTCAAGGTCCCTTCTGCAGTTAATCTGCCTGGCCGCAGCCGCCATGGCTCCTGGCCCTGTTTCCAGGTGCCTTGGCCGCGTTTGGTACAGGACCCGGTTGTGCCGGGTGTATTTGTCTTGCCGGTCGATGGAGAGCAACAAAAGGATCCATCCCCCCTGCTCCTCGTCCCTGTTTTTACCACGAGCTTTGCTCTGCCAAATTCCCTTGGCTTCTTGGAGACGCCCGTGCGCTCGCTCCGCAGCGCTGTGCCGTTCTTGGCTGACAATAGTCCCTGGCTGCAAAACCTCATTAGATTAATTGGCCTTGCCAGCTTCTGAACAAGCAAGCCCTTTAGTCGTGCTGGGGCGCGGAGGGCAGGGGAAGGAGGGACCTCCTGGGCTCCCACCTGCCCTGGTGCTGCTCTCGGATTCATCTCAGACCCGGGAGGAGCAGCCGGTGCCCCCAGCTCCCTTGTCTGTGGTCAGCGCTGCTTTTTTGGGGTGCACGCTGGCACGTAGCCCTGTGCTTTTGGGGTCCCAGCCCTTGAGAGTCGTCTGTGGGAACCGGGTGTGGGGGGATGCGTTGATGAGTGTCATGCTGGTTTACCCCCTAAAAGATGAAGAAATCTCAGTCCCAGATCCCCCTTTCTGGGTCCCCTGCATCATCCTCCACCTCCACAAGCAACCTAGGGAATGTTCCTGGAGACCCATGGAGCCGGGAAAAGCTCCTGGAGACCCACGGAGCAGTGGGGAGCTCCTGGAGACCCATGGAGCAGTGGGGGAGCTCCTGGAGACCCATGAAGCCAGGGAAAGCTCCTGGAGACCCATGGCGCTGGGCAGAGCTTCTATAGACCCAGCAGCCTCCCCTGTGCTGCTGCTCCCCGCCCTGGGCTTGGCTCGGTGCAGGGGGGAGAAGCCCAGCAGCGAGATCAATCGTGTGTCAGCGCTTTGGAGCCCGAGCCCTTTCCGTGCGCAGCACTGTGCTGCGGAGGAGCTGCCGCAGCTGGGAGAGCGTCCCCAGGCTCTGCTGTGCCTTGGCACCCCGGCCTCGGCCCGGCCTTTGATGTGCTTGTCTGTCTGTCTCCTCCACGGGGCTGGGCACCAGATCACAGCTGCCCGCTCTCCGGCTTCACAGGAGCCCCTGTCTCCAAAGACCTATTTAATTTTCTCCTTCAAGGTGGTGTTAGCAACACCCAGAAGATGCTGCCGGCTTTGCCTTGGACGAGTGGGCTGCGTGTCCTTTCCACCACTGACGTCAGCTTCTCTCCTTTAATTCCCCCTCTGGGACCGGAGCGAGTGCAGGCGCTGCCAGCTCCCATCAGCGTTAACAGCCTGCTGCTCCCAGTGTGTGGCACCGCTCCGCGCTGCCAATGTCACCCCCGACTCGCGCTGCCGTCCTTCGCCAAGCATCCACGGGCGCTGGGAGAGCACAACCCTCCTCCAAATCCCCGCGAAGGGCCCGCTGCCAGCCCCGAGCCCCCATTTCTTGCACGTAGGTGTGCTGAGATGGCAGCTCAGCCCGTGTAGAAATGGCTGACTGCTTCTCTCTCGCTTTCTGCCTTCTCTTTTTTCCCCTCCTCCCTTGCTTTGCTGTTGCCTACGCGGGTGTGTGGGGAAGGCGAGCGGCTCCCGTGCTGCGGATGGCTTTATCTGTAACTCTTCCATCTGCTCACAGCAGCTCACAAATAACCACGGGGTGCCAGAGGAATTATGGATTTGGAGCTCAAGTTTCTGCAGTCTGGCAGGGCAGCCGCTCTGCGCTGGGGCTCAGCCGCTCCGCAAAGGCCAGTGCCTGCATGTGGAGGGCTTAAGGCAGCCGGGGCCGTCGGCCGGGGCCAAATTCCCCTCCCCATCGCCGAATCCAGGCCAGGGCACATCAGACAAAGCCCCAGCCCCGCGCCAGCGTGGGCGCCCGGTCGTGGGAGCCGCGGGTGCTGCCGCCCCTGCACCCGGCCAGGCAGCGCAGGGCTTGCGCAGCAAAGCCGCCCCCTGCGCCGGGTGTTGCTGCGGGGATGGAATGGGTGCCGCAGGGAGGGAAACGCTTTCCGCCCTCCCGGGCGCCGTGTCCCACCCCACGCCGCGCTGTCGGCCGGGCTCTCCGCCCCGGGAAGCGCCGCTGATGGCTCCCGGAGCCGCGCTCCGGTGGTGGCCGGGGACGATGCTCCGGAGCCGCACCGGGAAATACCTCCTGCTGCCTTCGGCATTTGGTAAAACGCTTACGAGCGGGGCCGCGTTTTCATTTCCTGCCTGTTCCCGCTTCCAAGGAAACAAAATCCCCCAAGCCAGGGCTGAGGTTTCTCATTTAAATGTAACCCAGGCCGAGAACCAGAGCGGCCCAGCCCTCCCCATGGCGCGGCCGCCCGCGGTGACGCAGGGGGGATGTTGGGGCTCGCGCTCCCCACCAGGACGCACCATGGCGGGTACCCCAGTACGTCACCATTGCAGATATCCCGGTGCATCCCTGGGAGCAGAGACCCATGGCTGGGCTGCCGTGTGGGCAATGGCAGCTCTCGGCTCTGCACCAGGTGGCTCCGTTGGAGTTCAAGCTGCTGGCGGATGATTTTTGGGGGTAGCATTAACCTCTCTTCATCCTCCAAGCTGGCAAAGCCCCCCCTGTTTTCAGCACCAGGGGGAGGGCAGGAACCAGCTCTGGCTTTGCTGCGGTTGCTGCCAGTGCTGCTGCCCCGTGTCCCCGCTCCCGGCAAGGTGACAAAGGGCAGGCGCTTGGAGCCGCAGCCGAGCCCGGGGGCTGCCCAAGGCAGACAAGGGCAGCAAAACCCGCCCGGAGCCCCATGTCCCCCCCGCGGCACAGGCTTTGGAGGCAAGAGCCTGTTTGCGGCTTCCAACATCTGCTGGGAGCCGCGGCGCTGGGCAGGGGGAGGGCTGGGCCAGCCAGATGTGTGCGCACAGCTGGGTGATGGCGTTCCCACGCCTTTATCCCACTCGCAGCCTCTGAGCTCATGTTTTAACCCCAAAACTGGGCCCTCGGTCCCCGCTGCGTGTCGGCAGTGTGGGGGCAGCTGCTTGGCACTCGGGCGCCTTCTTGGATGGATTCAGCAGGTTTTTATACCTCTGATTTTTGCATCTTTCTCCCCCAAAAAGGGAGCGGGCTGGGCGCTGCCGCGGCCGTTTATCCCCTTGCTCGGTGCCACCTGCTCTGTCCCCAAAGTCCTGGAATAGCCGGGAGCATCTCGGACTCACTGGCTCCCGTTTCCCCCTCCATCCCGGCAGGACCAGGCAGGCACAGGTAGGAGCCGCAGGGTTTTTCCCAGCCGGGGTTGCGGGAGGCGGCACACGGGGCAGCCGTGCACTGGTGGCACCAGGGGACAGACCTGCGAGGGGTGACATTCTCGGGGTTCCCATCGCAGTGAGTATGGGGGCTCCCAAACTGCCGGCTGTGGGGGGAGCTGGGCTGGCGCTGGGGGTTCACCCTGGCTCCTGAGCCCTGAGAACCCCCCAAATGACATTGGGAAGCCCAGCAGCTCCAGCACAGCGCTGTGCCCACCCCACCACCAGCCATGGGGCCCCAGCAGACCTGTGCGGTGCTGCCTGTACACCCTGCGTGTCACCCTGTCCCCAGGGGAGGTGACAGGGACCCCAGGGAGCAGGAGGGACCGGCCGGGCTTGCCCACCATGGAGGAGCAAAGCGACTGCGGCTGCTCCCTCTGAAATCATCAGCAGGGGAGGCACGGGCAGAGAAAAGCTGTTGAAGCTGCTGCACGATGTTGACAGAAGCACCAGGTACCAACGGCCAGGGAGTAACGCGGGGCTGGGAACTGCGGGATTTTGCACCGCTGGGTGGTGGGCTCAGGAACCACCCCAGGCTGAGGGATGGAGGTTGGGTGTCCCCAGCCCCTGAGCTCTGCTCCTTTCCCTCTGGATTAGCCTCAGTGGGGACACGCGGAGCCCCAAAGCCCAGCCCTGTCCCCGGCCCCGGGAGAGCAGCAGGCGCTGCTCCGCGGCCCTTCAGCCCCATGTCCCCCCACACCGGCTGCCGCAGCCCCCGCGGCAACAATCGGCACCAACCTGCGGCTGCACCGGGGCCCCGGGCCCAGGGGGACACGGACCCTCGGGTGGGCACAGCATCCTGCACCAGCACAGCATCCTGGACCAGCACAGCACCCTGCACCAGCACAGCACCCTGCACAGAGCAGCATCCTGCCCCAGCACAGCATCCTTCACCAGCGTAGCATCCTGCCCCAGCACAGCATCCTGCACCAGCACAGCATCCTGCCCCAGCACAGCATCCTGCACCACCACAGCACCCTGCACCAGCACAGCATCCAGTACCAGCACAGCATCCAGTACCAGCACAGCATCCTGCACCACCACAGCATCCTGCACCAGCACAGCACCCTGCACCAGCACAGCATCCTGCACCAGCACAGCATCCAGTACCAGGGCAGCACCCTGCACAGCATCCAGTACCAGGGCAGCACCCTGCACAGCACAGCACCCTGCACAGCATCCAGTACCAGCGCAGCATCCTGCACCAGCACAGCATCCAGTACCAGCACAGCATCCAGTACCAGCACAGCATCCTGCACCACCACAGCATCCTGCACCAGCACAGCACCCTGCACCAGCACAGCATCCTGCACCAGCACAGCATCCAGTACCAGGGCAGCACCCTGCACAGCATCCAGTACCAGGGCAGCATCCAGTACCAGCACAGCATCCTGCACCACCACAGCATCCTGCACCACCACAGCACCCTGCACCAGCACAGTATCCTGCACCAGCACAGCATCCAGTACCAGGGCAGCACCCTGCACAGCATCCAGTACCAGGGCAGCACCCTGCACAGCACAGCACCCTGCACAGCATCCAGTACCAGCGCAGCATCCTGCACCAGCACAGCATCCAGTACCAGGGCAGCACCCTGCACAGCACAGCACCCTGCACAGCACAGCACAGCACCCTGCACAGCACAGCACAGCACCGTGCACAGCTCAGCACCCTGCACAGCTCAGCACCCTGCACAGCTCAGCACAGCACCGTGCACAGCTCAGCACCGTGCACAGCTCAGCACCCTGCACAGCGCAGCGCCCGGCCGTGCTGCGGCTGCTCTTCAGCCCCGGGCGCTGCCACATCCCGAGGTGGCTGCGGAGGCACACATGCCCGTGAGAACCGCGCTGCTCCGTGCCCGGGCCGGGCGGGCGCGGGGCTCCGGGGCGCAGGGCTCGGCCACCGCGGGGGATGAGCTGCCCTAATTAGCTTTGCCATCGTTAACCCTGCTGTCCCTGCGACCAGCGCTGCCTGCGGAGGAGGCAGCAACGACGGGCGTCCCATCGGATCTGAGCGGTGGCCTTTGGACCGCGGACACCTCAATTTGGGGGTCCTGGGGAGACCCCCCACCGCCCCCATGCCACCCCCCCCAGGGTACCGCCTGTCACCTGCCTGTGACAAAGGCAGCAAGGGGCTGCAGCCCCTCTGCCCGCTGGGAGGATGCGGATGAAGATGAGGATGAGGATGGTGGGCGCCCTCGGTGCTGCTCCCCCCGCGGGGCCGGCTCCTGCTAACAGGATCTGATGGGTGGGGGCCGCGCTGTCGCTCGGGATTTCATAACCGGGCGCGGGGAAGCGGAGCGGGGAGAAGGTCCTGCCTGGACTCGGGGTCCTCAACCGGTCCCCCCATCTCCCCAACCCACCCCCAGCATCAACCAGTCGCATCTCGTATCACAAATCACTTTTATTCCTCATCCCCCAGTTGTAAACAAGAAGCGGCCCCCACACACACACACCCCGAAGGGGCTGTTCCCAAGGGGGCTCTTCACATCCACCCCCCCGCAAAAAACAGTGCAAATCCAGCCCCAGTGCGAAGAAAGGCTTTGGCAGGGGCGGGGGGAACCATGGGTGCCATGGCGGGGGGGGCAGCACCCAGGGGACCCCAGAGGCGCTCGGTTTGGGGTGCGGAGCCTCCGGCAGCACCTTCTGCCCACAGGCAGCGAGCACTAGGGGGCAGCAGGTCCCAGCGCTGGGCCGGCGGCGTCGGGAGCGCATCAAATCATAATTAACAAGTAATAAATAAATGGATGGGTGGCTGGGAGAAGGGGGCGGGTGTGACCCCTCCTCCTCCGGCAAGCGGGGCTTTCCCTCCCCTTCCCGAATGTACAAATATATTTTAACCATCTGAGGTAAGTAACGAGGCTGTAAAAAAAGCAAGAGGGGAGCGAACATTGCCGGTGTCGCCCCCCCTTAAAAAAATAAAGCATCATCAATAGTTCTAAAGAAAATATGAGGATCTCCACCCTCTCTCTCACGTGCACACGCATAAATATAGATTATATTATTATGGATAAAAATATGTTTTTCTCTCCTGTGAATTCAAAAAGTGGAAAAATAGAGGGAGCGAAGGGGTCGTGCTCCCAGGGACCCGAGAGCTCCTGCCCTGTGTCTCTGGGAAAGACAAGGGGAAAAGACAAAGGAGAACCCCCCAGCGCTATGGGTAAGTGGAGGGTGCAGGGAGGCCGGGGGGGGGGTTCAGACGTCACTGGGGGAGCGGGAGCGGAAGGGCGGGGTGGGGGAGAAGCACCCGCAGCACACGGTCCACAGCACTTTCTGGATCTCCTGGTTCCTGAAGGCATAGATGACGGGGTTGATCATGGAGTTGGAGGTGGCGGGGAGGAAGGTGGCGTAGGTGTAGAGCGCCGGGTAGCTGTAATCCCCCAGGAGACAGTAAACGGCGAAGGGCAGCCAGCACGACGCGAAGGTGCCCAGGATGACGGCCAAGGTGGCGATGCCTTTGCGGGTGGTGACATAGTGGGAGCTGGCCAGGAAATGTCTCTGCACGGCGATTTGGTGGGCGTGCCGGCAGACGATCTTACAGATCTGCACGTAGAGCTGCAGCATCACCGCAAAGACCATGAAGAAGGAGACGGAGAGGATGATGAGGTGGTTCTTCATCAAGGGCTTGATGATGCTGCATGTGGACGGCTCCTTCAGGCAGTTCCAGCCCATGATGGGCAGGAGCCCGTAGCAGATGGACGCTCCCCAGGTGAGGATCAACATGATGTAAGTCCTGGTGACCGTCCTCTCCGAGTAGTAGGTCAAGGCGTTGTAGAGGGACAGGTAGCGGTCGATGGTGATGGTCAACAAGCTGCTGACGCTGGCCGTGAAGGAGGTGACCAGCAGCCCCACGGTGAGCAGGCTGACGGGCTCCGACGGGATGAAGTACACAAAGGCAAAATGCAGGATCAACCCCAAACCAGCCAGCAGATCGGCCATGGCCAAGCTGCCGATGAGGAGGAACATGGGAGCCCGGAAAGCCGGGGTGTAGAAGATCACCACCACCACGATGGCGTTCTCGCAGGAGATGATGGTCCCGGAGATGCAGAGGACGACGTCCCACGGGTTCAAGGCGAGGGGTCGCACCACGGACTCCAGGTCCACGGCGCTGCCGCTGCCGTTCCTGGCCGTGAACCAGCCGTGGTGGCCGTTGCTGGAGTTGGGGGGCCCGTCCTCCATCATGCTGGCGGGGGCTGACCTGCTGCAGCTGAAAGCAAGAGCAGCCCGCTCAGCACCCGCAGTGGGGACCCCCCGCTGTCCCTGTGCCACCCGCCAAGGACAGTCTGGCCTCCCCCCAAAAAACTTATCTCTGGAAGTGGGGGCAAAGGTGCATGTGGGGTGGTTTTTTTTTGGGGGGGTGTTTGCTGTTTGCTCTGAGGGGATTTTTCTGAACAAGGTGGTTTGGTTTTAATTCTTTTCAAAGCAAAGAAAAATAAATCTATGAAGTGGGGGGTTGGAGCTAGAAGTGGGGGAACCCCTGCTCTACCGCTCCTGCCTTATCTGCTGGGGCTTGTGCACTGCGTGATTTTGGCGGATAAATGCAGGGGGGCAGCACCGGCCCCGGTTCACCCCCCACCCCCCCGACAGCTTCGGGGATCCCAAGCAGCAGGTGAAGGGGGTGGCCCTGCCCCCCAGGACCGACACCCCGGCGGGGAGGGAGGGGCGCCCTCCCGGCCCCGCCATGCGCCCCCCAACCGGGGGGACCCCAACTCGCCTTGGGGAGGTTCTGCCCCTCCCGAGGCACTCACAGGCAGCACAGACCCGGGGGGACTGGGGGGGGGGGGCGCACGGCTGCCCCTCGCCCTCCTTCCCACAGCCAAGTGGGGTGACACCTCCTCCCGCTCCCCCTCTGATGTCCGTGTTCCCCTTTCCCCAGTGCCCCCCCGGTGTCCGTGTCCCCCCCCGGGTGCCAGGCACTCACCTGCCGGGATGCTCGGGCTGGGGTCCCGCTGCCATGGGCGCCGCCGAGTTATAGTGACCGAGCCCTGCCGGGGGGCTGGGGGTGCGGGGGGGGGTGACTCACCACCGTGCCCCCCCAAAGCCCCGTTCTCCCCGCTGTGACGTCAATGGCGCGTCGGAGCCAATCAGCGCCCCGAGAGGCAGCGCGGGCGCGCGCGCGCCGCATAGTAATCGCGCCGGGCATGGAGCAGCTCATTCATAAAAACAGCCCCCCCCCCATCCCACGCCACCCCCGGGACACCCCCAGCCCGGGTCCTCCCGCCACGTCCTTGCAGAGGAGGGGGGAGCCGGCTTCCCTCGCCCCTCCATGGCAGAGATCTGGGGGCTCCGCTTTGCACGCTGGGCGTGGGGTGCGGAGGAGGCGGCCCGGAGGACAGCGGGGGGGCGAAGCTGGGTCCTCCTCCGCCCCCCGCACAGCCGGGGGTGCGCAGCTTCCCCCTCGCTTCAGGAGCGGGTCCCAGCGGGCCGGCTTTCCCACGCGGGCCTGAATAATTCATTGCCCGGAGAACCGGGAAGGTCTGGCCCGGCCGGGGGCGCTGCGCAAATGGTGGCTGGCAGGGAGCCCCCACCCTGGGGAAGGAGGAAGGGGAAGGCGTGCGCACCCTCGGGACCCTGCCGGGACTCTCCCCGCCCCGGTTCCTCGAAGCCCGGTGCGTTCCAGGGCTTCCCGAGCAACCTGCCCCCGCCAGGGTGTCAGGAGCCCCCCGTGCTCCCAGGCTGGCCTGCGGCCGCCCCCGCGGGGAACGGCCAAGGAGTCCGGCCCAGTTCGGCCCGGCCCGGTTCGGCCCGGCCGGAGCTGTTCGCGGTGCTGAACTCGGCCGCGACGGCCCCGGGTCCCGGCGGGGCCGCCCCCCCGCATCTCCGCCGGCTGCGGCCGCGTCCCGGGAGGGGCCGGGACCCGCGGAGGAACCGGCTGCAGCCTGGGGAGGGGGCTGGGGGTGCGGGGGCTGGGGGGTGCGGCAGGGCGGGGGCGGTACGGGTGCGGTGCGCGTCGGGTGTGCGGACAGAGTAGGGGCAGTGTGTGCAGTGCGTGTGCGATGTGCAGGGTGTTCGGCGGGCTGTGTGCATGCAGTGAGTGCAGGGAGCGCACGGTGTGCGGTGCTCAGACAGTGTGCAGTGCGCGAAATGTCCGGGGCGTGCAATTCACACACAGTGTGCGGGGTGTGCGGGGTGTGCAGTGCAGGGTGTGCAGTGCACACACAGCGTGTGGTGTGTGCGGTGTGTGCAGTGCAGGGTGTGCAGTGCACGCACAGTGTGCGGGGTGTGCGGGGTGTGCGGTGTGTGCAGTGCAGGGTGTGCAGTGCACGCACAGCGTGCGGGGTGTGCGGTGCGTGCAGTGCAGGGTGTGCAGTGCACACACAGTGTGCGGTGTGTGCAGTGCAGGGTGTGCAGTGCACGCACAGTGTGCGGGGTGTGCAGTGCAGAGTGTGCAGTGCAGCGGAGCAGGGCGTGCTGGGAGAGCAGTGCCTGGACCCCCGAGACCGGAGCTGTCCCCGGGCAGCGCGCAGGCGGTGGGGGATTGAGGGGGGCGCGCACCCCGGAGCGGGACCCCGTCATGGGCCGGGCCCCCCGGGGCGGGGCGGGACAAGGCGGGGCCGCCCCTCCCCGCCCCCCCACCGCCCCCGGGGCCGCCTCCCGCGGGCGCGCATGTGCCCGTGCCTCCGCTCCGCTCTCCCGGGAGCTCCGCGGCGCCGCAGCCGACACCTCCCGCTGGGACCGGGCTGAGCTGAGCCTGGCTAAGCCGAGCGTAGCCGGGCCGGGCCATGGCCCCGCCGTGCACCGGGACGCTGCGCTGCGCGCTGCTCTGCGCGCTGCTGTGCGCACAGGGGCCCGAACCCACCCGCGCAGGTACGGCCGGGGACGCGGGGGGCGCCCGGGGGCGGGGGGAACTTTGCCCTGACCCCTTTTCCCGTGATGGGACCGGGAGAGCCCCGTTCCCTCGGCTGGCCCCGGTTTGGGGGGAGAAGGGTCCCTGCTCCTGCTCCCAACCGGGGGGCTGGGACCCCCAGAGCCAGGAGGGGTGCCCTGAGCTGATGTGGGACAAATGAGGTGCAGGGTCTGCCCTCCTCTCCGAAAAGCGGAGGGAACTTGTGGTTTGTGGCGGTTTCTGTGCTGGGGGAGCGGGGAGTGGAGCCGTCACCTGCCCGGGGTGCAACTCTGGGCATCAATTATGCAAACCCCAGGCTTGCCTCTGCTCCCCTTCTCCAAACCCCGCTGTTCACGGGAGACTTTTCCACCCTGACCTGTCCCACGGGGACCCACGCGTGTTCCCGGAGCACCCATCGGGACGGGGCTGCCCTCAGCCAGCCCCACTGCCCCCTCTTTGTTTCCTTCTCGCTCCCCACACCTGACGGCAGGAGCGGGAGTTGACAACGTTGGGCTCAAACGTCTGTTCCTGTGCCTGCCGCGATAAAAATAACTTAAATTATAAACCTGCCTGAAACCCTTGCGAACAAAGTCCTACTTTCCCATTGGTTCCCGGCAGGTCTCTAAATGCCGGAGGGGGGGCCCAGCGTCGTGCCCACCACGCCGTAGCCATGGCAATGGGTCTGCAGCATCCCGCGGCATGCCTTACGCTACCTTTGCTTTCACTGTGGGGGGCAAGGGGGAAGGAAGGGGCCTCTGGATTCAGCTGGATATGGCCTGAGCGCCCAGGAAGACCCTAAAAGCTGGGGGGGTGGGCTGGAGGTGCCCACCCCAAAGGGATATGGTGTGGTAGGGAGCCCTCTGCAAAGCACTGCTGGTGGGGATGGGGCGCAGCAAAGCCAACCACAAGGCCAAGTTGGGTCCCTGTGTGGCCGAGACCCATGGGGAGCCAGGCCAGGGGGGTCCCAGCCCCCAACACCCTCCTGCGAGTCCTGCGGGGGTTGTGTGTCCCCTGAGAGCCTGGAGACGTGCCCAGGGTGGGGAACGGCTCTTGGCTCCGTCCCGGGATGGTGCAAACGCGGGCGTGGGACGCGGCAAGGAGCAGCAGGGCCCGGGCGCAGCTCGCTGTTGCAGCCTCCCTCGCTGCCAGGCAGCCTGTAAATTAATGATGAGCGTGGCGGGGGGAAGAGCTCACGGCAGAGCAGCTCCAGGAACGCCCAAGCGCCTCACTGCCATTGCCAGGGCAATGGGGAAAAGGGGAGGTCCCGTGGAATGGTTTGGAGGGGCAATGGGGCATCAATAACCCCAGTGGGGCTGCTGGGAGCAGCTGGGCTGGTGCTGCTGCCTTGTTTCTTTTAAGCCTCCACCAGAAGATCCGAGGCCGGAGGGGCCCTGTGGACCACTGTGGGTGATGGGGGGAGCCTGGGTGGCCATGGGTGCTGTGGGGTGTCCCCTCTGCAGAGAGCTGGTGATGCTACAAACACCCACAGCTGGCTGGGACAGGTCTGTTAATGCATTTGGTGCTGTGAGAGGTGCCTTCACCCCTTACGCTGCATTGGGAGAAATCCTCCTCTGTGCAGCAGGGGGTGCAGCCCCAAGCCTGGCTGATGCTGGGCTGGGTGGTGACCCTGCCCTCCCCCTGTCCCAGCTTCGGCAGGAGAGTGCAGCGAGCTGAGGTCCTGCGAGACATGCACGGCGGGCACAGCACCGCACAACGTCAGCGGCTGCGTCTGGGTGGGCTGCGGGACCCCCGAGGAGCCAGGTGAGGGGATTCGGACATGCAGGGGGACAATGAGGGGCCACCAGCCTTGAGCCTTGGGCTCAGCACCCTTGGGTGCCTGGTCTCAGTGGCTTTCCATGCTGAAGGCCCATCTCACCCCATGGGGAGAGGAGCACCAAGTGATGGAGATGTGAGCGAGCCAGTGGTTTATAAAGCCCTTTTTTGGGCTCTTCACTGCAAGAGTGCAGATGCAAGCCCAGCCCGCAGCCCCTTGGATGGATGCCTGCCCCTGGAAACTGGTCCTCACCATCCCAGACCATTGGGTTCCCTGGGCCCAAACGCCATCAGCTGCACTGGGTGCCCCTGGGGGCTGATTTTCTGGGGGTTACTGTGGGAATCTCTGCTCCCCGTTCCCGCAGAGCCGGGGAGCTGCGTGCAGAGCGGGGCGGCCGCGCGGGAGACCTGTGCGCTCTACAACACCAGCACCCTGTGTCAAGGTAACGCCGCTCCCCCCGCCACAGCAGGACCCCAAAACCAGCAGCCTTGGGGATGGGGGTGCTGCCATGGGTGTTGGCATTGTGGGGGTGAAATGTCACCACTGGGACAGGGACATGGGGCACGGGGTGCATGGCGATGTCCCTTGACAACCCTTTTCCCCCCTTTTGCTCTGTCACTGTCCCCAGCAGCACTGCGGTCCCCCACCGAAGAGCCTCCATCACGGTCCCATAGCAAGGAGCCGGTGACGCACTCCCCAAGTGAGTGGGTCTGGGGGGGCAGGAGGTGGTGGGGCAGGGTTGGGGGTCCAGGTGCCCCAGGGGACAGTGGCCAGTGGGATGGGACAAGGTGCTTCCCTCCGTGTTTCGCACCCCTGGGGAGGGATGAGCATCCATGGGTTCAACCTTGGCTGCGCCCAGGGGGTGCCAGTGCCACCCCAGTGCCACAGCTCGGTCCTTGACCCCCCTCTCTGCCCCAGGCAATGTTGCCATGGGCTGCAGCGGTGCCAGGATGGGGCTGGGGGGTCATAACACCCTGTAGCCCCCCGAGAAGCAGCTCTGCTGCCGTCCTTGCTGGGAAGTGCCGTCTCTGGCTTGGCTGGAGCACGAGCTGGGAGCGGAGACGGAGCCTCTTCCAGGAAGCGGGAACTGGAGAGCGTTGGGCTAATTACGGCGGGTAATTGGAGCCCAGAACGCTCTGAATTATTGATCCCACTGGGATCCTTTCACCGCTGGCTCCTCTCCCGTGCAGTGCCGGCTGCTTTGGCGTGGGAAGGGGCTGAGCCCATCCCCGCATCCACGTGTCGATGGGGCCGTCCCGTCTCCGTGCAGATCCCAAAGCCCCTCTCCTTGGCAGGGGCACCAGTACCCCAAGGATGCCAACAGCACCCCTATTCCCCCCTACATTTTCTCGTGCCATTAGGAACCACCACCACCAGCGCCCCGTTGACGGGCAGCCCCGAATTCCACCCGCCCGGCTTCGACACGGCCAGCTTCATCGGGGGCATCGTGCTGGTGCTGAGCGTCCAAGCCGTGGTCTTCTTCATCATCAAGTTCATCAAGTCCAAGGACAGCACCTACCAAACGCTGTAAGGCTCCCGCGCCCCGGCCGGGATGGATGGGGGGTCCCATCCTGGGTCATCCTTGAAGCCAAAAATGGGGCTCAGCCCCTGTGTGTGGAGCTCCGTGTCCTGTCTCGCCGCTCAGTGTTGTCACCCATGGGTGTTTGTGCCCGGCAGGGGGAGGATTTGGGAGATGGGGGGGCTCATCCTCCATGTCTGTCCCCTCGCTGGTGTCCGGCTGTCCTGTCACCTCCTCTGTGTGTTGCTGCCTGTCCAGATCCTGGCTCCGAGCCCCGTGGGGAGCCTGGGACCCCAAAATCCACCCCCCTGAGCTGAGCCAAGTGGGGGCTTGTTGCTCTTCTCCCCCCTTGCGTGGTGCCAGGGGCTCACTGTGTCTAACATGGGGGGCCGTGCCCCATCTCTCTTTCCTTGCACGCTGCCAGAGAGGAGAACTAGTAGGTGCTGGGTGCCGGCGGCGATGGGGGGGCTCCCCCTGCACCCCAAAGCTTCACCCTTCCCTCACCCCTCCTGGGGGTGGCGTGGTCCCTCTCTCCTGGTTTGCATGAAGGGGCTTTCCCGGTTGGTTTGCTGTTTTCCTGGGAGCTGTTAGCAGTAGAAGGGAAGGGGGTGTCCCTCCTCGTCCCCCCTGTTCCATGCACAGAGCCCCCGGAGGGATGCAGCTGATGCACAGCCCCTTGACACATCCGTGTCCCTTCTGCCACCCGGGTGACGTGTCCCTGGCCCCCCCATGGCAGCAGGGTGTACCCCCCAAACACACTTGGCAGGACGGGAGCTGCAGGGCCCCTTTCGAGAGCACCCAGCAGCCCCTGGGCACCCCAATCCCCTGCTGCACCCCGCTGCCCCCCCAGCCTTGGGGCTTGCTGAGACAGGGGGTTGGGGTCCCCTCTTCCCCCAATGGGCTCTCAGGTGCTTTTTCCTTCAGCATTTTGGCTGGAGCCCCCAGCCCCCTGCTGCAGCCCCCGACCCCTCCGGCGCGGAGCCAGGGCCACGCTGTGTGCTTTTGCTGTGCCTCTGTGTTGCTGTGGGGGTGTGCGGGGTGGGGGGGTCCCAGTCCCCACCCCCCATTTCTGTGTGTTGTTTTGGGGAGGGGGAATGTGTGCTGTGTGCCGTGGGGTGACACTTGTAGCTCAGGCTGCCCCCATTAAACTCTGTGAGGTGGTGTCTGTCTTGTGTCCGGGGGGGGTTTGTGTAGCTGGGCTGGGCGTGCAGGGGAGGGAACAGCAGCAGAAGCCCTGTGTCCCCCATCCCTACCCTGTGGTACCTCCCATCCCATTCCCAGGTGTGGGGCCAGCCCTTCCCCACGGCATCGCCACCCCCATGGGCACAGCGGGGTGGGCACCGGGACACCCCTGTTTTCCCTGCTCCCTGGGGCTTGCAAGGGGCTGGACCCCCCGGGGAAAGGCCACCGGGGGCTTTTTCTGTTACGTGCTCTTCTCTGTCTGCTGCACCAGGATCTGAGGCCGCTGGTGTGCCCTGGGCTGGGGAGGTGCTGCTGCCCCGTCCTGCGCAGGGAAGGCAGAGAAGAGCCCAACGCTGCCAGCATCCCTGCCCGGTACCAGCATCCCTGCCCGGTACCGGCATCCCTGCCCACTGCCGGCATCCCTGCCTGGTACCGGCATCCCTGTCTACTGCCGGCATCCCTGCCCGGTACCGGCATCCCTGGCTACTACCAGAGTGACCCCCCTGCCGCAGGGTCCCTTCCTGCACCACAACTATGCAAAGGTGGCTCTGCCCCAGCCTGCCCGCTCTGCCCTTGGGGGGGACCTGTCCCCCAGGCCTGACCCCTGTCCCCAGCATGGCTCCTGGGGGACGTTTGCACCCAGTGTGGCCACGGTTGCACCCTCCAGCTCCCAGGGAGAGGGGGCAAAGCAGGGAGAGGGGGGTGTCAGCATGGGGGTCTCATCCAGCCTTGAATCCCAGCCTTGGGTGCCCCTTTCTGTGCTCACCAGGGGACCCAGGGGATCAGAGCACACGTGGCCGTGGCTGGCAGGGGGTGGCCATTGCTGGCCAATCCCCAGCCCCACAGCAGGCACAGAGCCCGAGCCGGCGCGGGGGGCAGACACCAAATAAAGGATTTTTGTCCTATTTCTGGTGTCCGTGTCGTGGTCGCCCATCACCCCAGAGCCCCAGCGGTGGGTGCTGCCCTGGCAGATGTTTGTTGCTAACCCTGTTCCTGCAGTTGGGGATGTGGCTGCATCCTGCCCGCCGCGTGGTGCTGGTCTCAAGTGATTCCAGTCCTCCCAGTGAGCAGGGGAGGGGAACCGGTATGAGGAGGGGCGATGCCACGCTGGAGCACGGGGCGACAGGACGTTGTCCCCTCCTGTCCCAGCGCTCTCACCCCGTGGTGTCCCCATGCATGGGGCACATTCTGGGGGCCAGGGTGCTGTGCCCGCCTGTCCCCTGCATGCCCCCCCAGACCCAAGACTTTCTGAGCCGGGGGTGCTGCATTTCAGAGCCGCAGGTCACAGCTCTGCCTGCAGCCACCAGAGCCCCAGGGCTGCCACCATGGGGGCTGGTGGGATGTGATGGAGGGGACAGCCCCACGCTGGAGGGAGAAATCAGGGTACGGTGCCCAGAGCAATAAACAGCTGCCAGATGTGCCCCCCAGTTCCATTTCATTGCTGCTGAAAGGGTGGGGGGTGCAGTCCCCAGCCCCGCACAGTGACGCTCCGGGCTCAGCTCTGTCCCCAGTGGGTCCCACAGTCCTGCTGGCACCGGGTGGTCCTTTGCGGGGATCCGAGGGCTATGCCCGGGGAACCAGGTTGGTCCGTAGGGGCAGCAGCGCTTCCACCCAGCGCCCGGGCTGCTGGAGCAGCCGCCCCCACACCCCCCGCTCCTCCGGCGTCGAGTCCATCCAGCCCACGGGCAGCCCGTAGCTGCTCCCTGCGGAGAAACCGTCACCGTCACCCCGCCATGCACCGCTGCCACAGAATCGCAGACGGTTTGGGTTGGAGGGACCTCCCCAGCCCCCCAGTGCCCCCCCTGCCATGACAGGGACATCTTCACCAGCTCAGGGTGCTCAGACCCCGTCCAGCCTGGCCTGGGATGTCTCAGGGATGGTTCATCCACCACCTCTCTGGCCAACCTGGGCCAGGCTCTCACCACCCTCAGGGCAACAATTCCTTCTCATGTCCAGCCTGAATCTCCCTCCTTTAGTTTAAACCATCATCCCTTGTCCTATCGCAACAGCCCCTGCTCAAAAGTCTGTCCCATCTTTATCGGCCCCTTTTAAGTCCAGAAAGGCTGCACTAAGGTCTCCCCGGAGCTTCTCTTGTCCAGCTGAACACCCCAACTCTCAGCCTGTCCCCAGCAGAGCTGTCCCAGCCCTCTGGTCACCCCCTGTGCGACCCCTGCCCCACCACCACCATCACCCCCCAGCAGCCACGGGGGGCACCCGGGGCTCCCCCCTCACCTGTGCCCAGGCTGAGCCGGATCCCCCCCAGCTGGCGCTTGGCGAAGGCTTCGTGGTGCCAGAGCGTGAACTCGGCACAAGCCTCGGCCAGGTCCTTGGCCTGGAAGCCGTCGTACACCATGGTGTGGTTGAAGAGGGGGTTGAGGCTCCGCTTCACCACCCGCGTCTTCTGGCGGCTGGCCTTGCTGTCATCCGGCAGCACGTAGCTGGGGTGACAGCGCGTGAGGGGACGCACACACACACACACACACAAGCCCCTCTGGGTGCCCCCCGGAGTGTCACCCCCGCTCACCACTGCACAAAGGCATCCACGGTGCCGCTCTGCAGCGGGATGAGGCTCTGAGCATCCTTCACCCAGATGTGCAGCTCGCCCGTGGGTGGCAGCCCCCCGCCTGCAGGAAAGAGGGGTCAGGGACACCCCGGCGTGCCAAATTCCACCCCCCGGGTGCCCACGGGCACCTCTCACCTTCCGAGCCGGCAGGGATGAACTTCAATGCCAAGTTGAGGTTGCCCCGGCTGGTGAGGCCGTCCGAGGAGATGGGCATCTGGAGAGGATGGGGGGTCAGGGGGCTGGGGGTGGTGGGGGTGGGCTGGGGGACCATGGGACTCACCCGGGGCTGCAGGTTGAACCACTCGGGGCTTGTGTTGGCCCAGTCCCAGGTGCCCAGCGCGATCTCCACCTCCCCCAGGAAGAGGTTCCTGCCCAGGCTGTCGTGGTGCCACACCGAGAGGTTCAGGGTCCGGCCCTGCAGGTCCCTCTTCTCCAGTTTATACTGGTGAGGGGGACACAGGATGAGTTTATCCACCCCCACCTATCCATCCCCCCTCAAACCAGGAGATTTCCCCCCCAAAACCACCTCAAAGCAGGCACAGAAACCTTGAGGGTCTCATTGAAGATGGGATCCAAGCTCCTCTTCCTCACCGTGGTCTTGCGCTTGCTGCGGTTGGACTTATCAGGCAGCAAGTACGTCTTGATGTACCTGGAGCCCAAGAAAAGAGGTGCAGGCAGTGGGTACCACCATGAGCATCACCAGGGTGTCACCCACCGCTGGGGACCGGGACACTCACGGGTCCGACCGCTGCTTCTTGGCCTCGGCCAGCTCGCGGCACCGCAGCACGTGGACCTGCAGCTCCTTCTTGGCCGGGTCGTAGCGCAGGGAGAACTGGACGCAGCCCCGCACGGCCACGCTGCCCAGCTCGCCCTCGCTGTACAGGCTCATCAGGCTGCCGCTCAGCTGCGGGGGGGGACAGGGTCAGGGGGGGCTGGAAAGGTGACCCCCAGTCCCCAAAACAGCTGCGGGTGCCGCACCGTGGAGGAGCTGAGGCTGGACACGGAGGAGCTGGTGGTCAGCAGGCTGCTCGGGGACCTGTGGCCGTTCTGTGGGGACACCCGGTCCGGGGATGCTGGGGATTTCTCGGGGTTCTCCGGTCCCTGGAAATGCAAAGTGCAGAGGGGTCAGCAGCCCCCCCAGACCCCCATCTCCAGTGCGAGTGCTGAGGGCACCCAGACCCCAACAAGTGTCTGGTGCTTGGGCACAGCCCATGCTGTGCTGGCCTTGCACACCCCACACAGCCTCCCAAGCCCCATAGAGCCCCCCCAGTCCCATACAGCCCTCCAGCCCCATAGAGCTCCCCCAGTCCCACACAGCCCCTCAAGCCCCATAGAGCCCCCCCAGTCACACACAGCGCCCTCAGCCCCATAGAGCCCCCCCTAGTCCCACACAGCCTCGCTGGCCCCATAGAGCCCCCCCAGTCCCACACAGCCCCTCCAACTCCACACAGTCCCCCCCAGCACCCCACAGTCCCATAGAGTCCCCCCAGTCACACATAGTCCCCCCCAGCCCCATAGAGCCCCCCCCAGTCACACACAGCCCCCCCAGCCCCATAGAGCCCCCCCAGTCCCACACAGCCCCCCAAGCCCCATAGAGCCCCCCCCAGTCACACAAAGCCTCGCTGGCCCCATAGAGCCCCCCCAGTCCCACACAGCACCCCTCAGCCCCATAGAGCCCCCCCCAGTCCCACAGAGCACCCCCCAGTCCCATAGAGCTCCCCCAGTCCCACACAGCACCCCTCAGCCCCATAGAACCCCCCCAGTCCCACACAGCACCCCCCAGCCCCATAGAGCTCCCCCAGTCCCACACAGCACCCCCCAGCCCCATAGAGCGCCCCCCAGTCCCATACAGGCCCCCCCAGCCCCATAGAGTCCCCCCAGTCACACACAGCCCCCCCCAGCCCCCCCCAGCCCCCCCAGCCCACCTGTCCAGCCTCGGGGCCGCTGCGTGCAGAGTCGGGTTCCTCCTCATCTTCCTCTGTGCTGGATGTGCCAAAGGGGTTCCCACTGCCTGTGTCACCTGTGTCACCTGCGTCACCTGCAAGGGCACGCTGTGGGTGGGGGTCCCCACACAGCAGGGGTGGATGGGGGGAGTCCCATTTCTGCAGCAGGAGGAGCAAGTGGGCAAGTGAGAGCTGGGGGGCTGCACTGGGGGCTCCAACCCCCCAGATCTCAGTTACCTGGCTGGGCTGGGCCGTCCTGCTCCCTCGCTGGCATGTCACCCAGCTCCAGGGGCTGTGACACTGGGGTCTCCTCCAGAGCTGGAGCCGTGGGGCTGGGCTGTGGGGTGTCACACAGGAGAAAGGGTGAACACGAGCACCCTCGTCTCCCCAGCGTGCTCCCCTCCGCCCAGCCTGCCGGGGACAGGGTGGGGACATCCCATGGGACATCCCTGACGGCAGCACCCCCCTGGAGTGTCACCGCCACCCCCCAGCCAGGGCCACGGCAGCCTGGGGGTCCCAGCTGTGGGAGCTGCCCCACTGATCGAGCCCATCACCGGGGCGTCGGGTGCTGGGCACTGACCTGGGGCTCTGCGTCCTCCTGCACGTCCTCCGTGGGGGGGCTGCGAGAACAGATGATAATTAGTTTCTCTTGACAAGGCATCATCATGCTAATGAGAACTTTCTTCCCCACCAGCATCTCCAGTTGTTTATAGAGCCGGGGTCCAGCTGGGTGATGGACAGACAGACAACTGGGATGATGGACAGACACAGGGACAATGGACATAAGACACCGGGTTGGTGGACAGACACTGGGATGACAGACAGGCACAGGGACAGTGGACAGACAGACACCGGGTTGGTGGACAGACACTGGGATGACGGACAGACACAGGGACAATGTACAGAAGACACCAGTTTGGTGGACAGACGCTGGGATGATGGACAGACAGATACCGGGTTGGTGGACAGACACTGGGATGACAGACAGACACTGGGATGACGGACAGACACAGGGACAGTGGACAGACAGACACTGGGTTGGTGGACAGACACTGGGATGATGGACAGACAGACGCTGGGTTGGTGGACAGACGCTGGGATGATGGACAGACAGACACCGGGTTGGTGGACAGACACTGGGATGATGGACAGACACTGGGATGACGGACAGACACAGGGACAGTGGACAGACAGACACCAGGTTGGTGGACAGACACTGGGATGACGGACAGGCACAGGGACAGTGGACAGACAGACACCGGGTTGGTGGACAGACACTGGGATGACGGACAGACACAGGGATGGTGGACAGACACTGGGATGGTGGACAGACAGCAGGACAGCACAGCTCTGGCTGCACCATCCCCTTCACCACAGGCTCTGCTCCCAGTCCCCACCTCCAGATCCCCCAGCGCACCCTGGGGACGTGGCACCCACAGTGGGGCACCAACGACAGATGCCACCAGCCATGGGGCACCTATGGGCTGAGAGTTGTCCCCCCTCAACCGTCACCTCTCCTCCAGCTCTGCCGCACCATCCTCATCCTCCTTCTCCTCCACCAGCGGCTCTCTGATGGCCTCCAGCTCGCCCAGGCTGGGGCCACACTCCAAGTCCTCGGCTCCTGGGAACATCGAGGAGCTCAGCGGGCTGAGCACCAGCCCCTGGTGTCCCCCCATGTCCCCGTCCCTGCCTACCTCGGGGCCGCCTCCTGCGGCGGATGGACGCGCGGACGAGGTCAGAGCCCAGGTGGTGGCGGTGACGCTGGGCACGGGCGTCACAGAACCAGTCCCCGGTCAGGATCCTCAGCCGCGTCGGGTCCGACACCGACTTGCGGAGCTTGCTGGTGGCAGGAGGGTGCCGTTGGGTGTCCCCCAGCCTGGTGCTGCCATCAACCCCCGTGTCACCGTCCCCATCACCCTCCCCAAGCATGGGCCACCATGAGTGGCCCTGGGGACACCGGGGAGTTTCAGACCCTCAGTGCTGGTGTCACCCTACATGTGGCTTCACCCTGCGCAGGCTCAGTGGGTGCTGCCAGCCCCAGGGGAAAGGGGACCCCCAAACCGGCTGCTCATCCCCAAGGATGACTGACCCCAAGCCGGCTGCTCTTGGGGGGGTGTTCGCGCTGTCCCCACGGGTGACGCTGACCAGGGCCCCCCCACCTCACCTGATGCGTCCCTCCTCGCGCCGGCGGAGCTGCCAGTCGCGGCGCAGCACCTCGGCGATGGCGAGCCGCTCGGCCTCCGTCAGGAAGCTCAGGTCCAGCAGCGCCTCCCCCAGCTCCAGCGCCATGGCTGGGGGGGGGCACACGGCGGGGGCGCCCCGGGGCGCTGGCCCAGCTGGGTGCTGAGAAGCGGGGGGCTGCGGGTGGGGGCACTCAGCGTGCCGGGCATGCACCAGCGACGCCAACATCTGCAGAGGGACGGCGGGGCCGCTGTGCGGTGGGGATCATCCTGATCTGCTGCGAAGAGATGGGAGCTCAGCATGCACCCCCCACATTGCACCCCAAAACACCTCCGGGACCCCCAATGGGGACAAACCGAGGGGTGGGATGATGCCCAGGGAAGGAGCGCGGTGATCCCGGCCACTCCTCTGGCACCGGCCCCGTGCCAGGGCCGGCCCTGCCCGGCTGTGCCCGCAGCCCGTGTTTGCCCAGGGTGTTTGCTCAGGGCCGGCTCTGCCCCTGCCGCGTTCCCACGGGTGTCACCAGCTGCCACGGCACCCAGACGGGTGACAAAATGGAGCTGGGCTGCCCCGCCGTGGGCTGAGCCCGCGCTCAGCTCATCACAGCTACCAGGGGCTCTTGCCTCACTGCTGCCTTCCTGGCCCCGGCGTTGGGACAGCGCTGCCCGGCACGGGGTGCTGGGGCAGGAAATTGCAGCAGCCGCGGGGCAGGATCCGTTCTGCCCCCCCCAGCCCCGAGCACCGGCACGGCCGCACCCCGGCACGGCTGTGGGGTTCCCACCGCCACCGCGGGGCTCAGACACCAGTGGCCCTGTCCCTGGCCCCTGGAGGTGACGCTGTCCCTGTCCCACAGGGGCCCCTGTCCCAGCCCCGGGGGTCTCAGACACCCCCAGCGTTGGGGACCCCAGTGCAGGACCTGGGCACTGTGGTGTCACCCCCACAACTACCCCCTCAAAACTCAGCACTGGGGATCCCCCACATCACACACCAGAGTGTCCCCTCACCGCCTGGACCCCTCAGCACTCACTTTGGGTAGGGGGACCCTGCGACACCCACCAGGACCCAGCACCCAGCCCCCTGCACCAGCACTGGGGAGCTCGGGGGCCACGTACCGTTGTCACTGGGGCTGGGACGATGCTGCCGCTGCCTCCCCGCTCGTATCCTGTTTACCAGCGGTGCACAGGGGTGTCCCCCCCCACCCCGGAACAGACCGGCACCCAAAGCACTCACCCAGGTCTGGCCCAGGCGCTGCTCCCCGGTTGCAGAGGGGTGCTGGGCACCCAGCCCTCCCACCCTGCGCGGGAGACCAGTCTAACCAGTTCAACTTCCCCCGTAAGCCACAACTTGGGGGGGCGGGGGGTGCACGTTTCCCTTTTTTGCTTTGCAAGCACCCGCCGTCATGGAGGGGGGTCATGGGCACCATCAACTGTCCCCCCACAAAATGCACTCAGGCTCAGCCCCCCTGGACCCCCCTCCAGCCCCCTGGCGACTGGCAGGGCCCAGCTGTCCCCCCACAGCCCAGGGCTGGTCCCCCCAGAGCCCCCCACCTTCCTCCCATCACCGTGCCCCTGAGCCCATCGCCGTGGCCTCAGACCCCCCCCCAGCCTCTGGCACAGCATGGGGACCATGAAAGACACGGCAGAAATTCAGGTCCTGGACCCCCCATCCCCTCTGTCCTCAGTGGGGAGCAGAGCGGGGTTTGGGGGTTCTGCAGCCCCCCAAGCAGGGTGAGAGCACCCATGTCCCCCCAACCCCCCCCAACCCAGGGTGCCGGTGCAGCCCCGCCATGGGGCAAACAGTGGGGTGAGCCCCACGGCCGCCCTTACCTGCCCAGGACTGCACATCGGGGTCACAGTGGCTTGTGTCCCCTGAAGCGCCCCACGGGGACCCTCGTGGCGGTGGGTGGCCCCCCCGGTCCCCACCCTCGCTGGGTGCTGGAGGCCCAGAGCTGAGTCAACCGCAGCGAGCAGGCGCCTCCTCGCCCCGTCGGTGCGAAAGCAGGGACTGGAGCCAGCGGCACCCGCCGGACGGGACTGAACTGGGCTGAACTGGGCTGAACTGGGAGGCGTCAGGCAGCCTGGGAAGGGGTGGTGTGCGGGGGAAGCCCCCCGGGGTAGGGGACCCCCAAGGGTGGTGGAGGCTGGAAGCCAAGGGGGTGGGTGCGGGTGGGGGGTCTGGGGTGGGACCCCCCTCCATCCTCACCCAGCGGGTTCTGGGGCGCACGCCGGGCAGGATGAGGCCTTGGAGGGACTGGGAGAGCTCTCGGGGGTCTGGGTGGCCATGGCGGGGTGGCAGGTCCCCCCCAGGCTCTACTGTCACCCAGTGGCTTTTACACCTCGGGGGGAGGAACCGTGCTGGGGTGCAGCAGCATGGCAGCTCAGCCTGAGCACAGGACTGCAAGAAAAGGGGATTATTTTTAGCGTGGTTTCTAAGGAAATGAGACTTCAGCAACGGCCCTGTCTGTCTGTCTGTCTGTCTGCTGGCCGCCCTCCTCTTCCTCCCCTCGCTGCTCAGCTCCCATGGGGAGAGGCCCCGGGCAGACGAGGTCCCTGCTCTGGATGCTCTGGAAGCGCAGCGAGGGCGGCCAGGTCTCCGCAGGGGTGCGGGGGGGATGGCTCAGGGACCGTGGTGTCCCCACAGCGGTGTTTGTGGGCTGGTGGCTCAGCCTCGGGTCACCCAGAGCTGTCACCTGGGCCCTTTTTACACACCCCAGCCCAGGACCCTTCGTACCAGCAACATGCAGAGAGAGAAATCGGTCGAGGTTGGGATGGGAAGGACATGGCAGGTCTGTCCCCTGCTCCTGGATCTCTGGAGGTGGATGAACACGTGGACGGACAAACAGATGGTACCTGACACCGCTCGGGGACACAGGCGGCAGCACAGCCAGAGCCAAACCCCACGGCCGGAGGCTGCGTCACCCCGGTGACACCCACAAGCACCCGGCCACCAGCACCAGGTGACACGGCGCTGGGCCAGCCCTGGGGACAGTTTCCTTGCAGAGACAGCGCAGAGCCGGGCGGCTGCGCTGAGGGACCAAACCCATCCTGTCCCCGGGTGCTGGCAGCACCGCTGGGGACCAAACCCGTCCTGTCCCCGCGTGCTGGCAGCACCGCTGGGGACCAAACCCGTCCTATCCCCACGTGCTGGCAGCACCACTGGGTGCGCAGAACAGGTTCTCCCTCATTGCTGCGCTGGGCGGTTGGCAGTGCCGGGACCAGCCCTGCACCAGCGCATCGGACTGGTTGCTCCCGTACAATCCCAAAACACCCCGATCCAACGCGTGCGGCTCTGCCCCCGCCCCAGCCCCGCTCCCTGCAGTTCCTGAGACAGCAGAAATGGGTTAAAAACACCCTGACCCCCTCGGGAGGCGAGGAGAGACCCAGCAGGACAGTCAGGGCTGGATGGAACCACTGATGAGACACCGAGCGTGTTCCTGGGGGGGTTTTGCATCCTCCAGCGACAGATGGATGCAGGATGAACCCTGGGGGGGCTCCTGCCATCCCCCCGCAGCCAAAGGCAGGGCTGAGCTCCCGCAGCTGCAGGGCGGTTTGGCTGGGGGGGCTGAGCAGGAGAGGATCCAGGTGGTGTTTTGTAAGATGGCTGCGCCGCCAAATCCCCCAGCCTTGCGCACAACCTCATTTTAAGGCTGATCTGCTTTCCCCCACCACGCGGCTTCGGCCTCTGGATATCAGACGTGACGGAACATCGGCTGCTCCGTTAGCGGTCGGTGCGGCGTCCCCAGGCCCCGCGTCCTGCTGGGAGGGGGGAAATGAGGCCGGTTCTGCCCACCCCACTCTGCAGCCCCAGCACACGCGTCCCTTCCCCACAGCCTGAGAAATGGGAAATGGGGAATGGAACCACAAAGCCAGTGCCCCCAGTATCTGCGAGAACAGGGATGGAGCCTCAGGACTGTGGAAAGGGAGACCGACCTGCAAAAAGGGCTTTTCTGCTATAAAACCACTCGCTCCCCTTGCGCAGGGCTTTGGGAGCAGGCAGAGCCCCTTCTCCTCCCATGCAGAACAAAGAGCCTGAGCACGTCTGGGCTTCGAGATCTGGGAACAATTCCCCCACTGTGCAATTGGGTTCCTCCTGCCCCAAACCCCCCCTTCCCACCAGCAGGGCTGGGAGTTGTGCCCCGGGCAAAGGGTACGTTTGTGAAGTAAAAGGCGTAGGAGGTTTGGGGTCCAGCTCCTGGGAGCTTTGGGGTCCAGCTCCTGCGGGCAGGGGGTAAAACCAACCACCTCCCGGCTGGGAGGAGGGAAGAGTCTCAGCTGAAGAGATGAGGTGCTTGGAGACATCACAGAAATGAGTTTATTTCCCCTACCGTCAGGATTATGAAAGCATAGAAGCAAAGTTGAAATATTTACAAAGTAAATCCAGCGCCCCGCAGAGATCAAGAGAACAAACAAAGGACAGAGGGAAAGGAAGGGAGCAAAAAACTGGGATCTGGAGGGTGAAGTGAACCTTTAATGGGGCTCAAAGGGGGCACTGGGAAGAAGCCGGTGGCGAGATGAAGAAGCTGATGAAGGACATTCCTCACCTCCCTCCTTCCTGTCCTTTCTTTCCTCCATCTGCATAAGGGAAGCGGGTCGGTGGCTCAGCCAGGGCTTGGGCGAAGCGTCGCCGTCCTTCCCCAGCAGCAAAAGCTCCAACCGACCGCAAGGCCCCTGTGCTGCGCACGAAAACCCTCAATTCGAAACCACGATCTGCTGAAAAGAGTTAGGAGTGAACGACAAGAGTTTTCACGGTGGGGAATGGCACTCGGCGTGTCTTCCGAAGTCCCAGGAGCGGGAACTGTGGCCGGTGGCCGCGCTCCCGGCCTCTCTCCACAACTCCAAGTCTCAGCTTTGGCAAGGCTTGTATAGCTTATCAATAAAACACTGAATCGACGTGTGAGACAGGCCTAAGAGTCTCTAAGTTATTGCTACTGCGTAAGACGGGTTGGCTTCAGCCCTGGGGCCAGGGACTCCAAGCTCATCACTCTGAGAAATCATACTTAAATTAAAAAGAAGAGGCAAAGGACTAATCTCTCCTGTTCACCTGCCTTGGAGATCACGGTTGGAGAACGCAGAGACACGGGGTGGCTCGGTAAGACGCCGTCCTTTCATCGTAAGGTTCTCTTTGATCGAGATCTCTGCTTTCCCGTCAGCCGCAGGCTCAGCCCGCTCTCCAGAGCCCAGGGGCCCCTACGGACCAGACAGCGACGGCTGCTTCGGGTCCGGGTGGAGGGGAAGGGCACAGGGGCTGCACAGCTCCCCCAGCACGGAAAGGCCAGCACCAGGTGACGGAGACGACTGGATGTGACGGAGACACGAGAGGTTTGTGGGTTTGTTTAAAAGTGAGCGAGGAAAAGGAGGAAAGGCAGAAGCCCGAGCAGAGTCCCCAACCCTCCCACACGGCTCAAGGAGCTGGGGAGGAGGATGAAGATGAGGAGGCACATGGGGACAGGCCTGAGGGCCAGCAGGGTGATAGCAGCCACGGGGACGGCAGAGAGAAGCGTCCTGGCTGAGTCCTCGAGGGCAAACCCCGCGGGGAGCGGAGCGCTGCCTTCCCGGGCGGGAGTGGAAAGCTGTTCTCCCCCTGTGCAGCAGAGGGGACCTGCTCACCGCACACAACCCTTCGGCCACGCTCTTCTTTGAACAGCCGCTCGGCTCAGAGCCCCAGCATCTGCCGGTCAGAGCCTCAAACACAGCCCTGGAGCCCTCACCCTGGGGCACGTCCCAATCCCCTTCCTGCCCAGCGCTCCGGAACAATCTCTCTCCTGCTACCCATCCTGCCTGATCCAGAGCTTGAAAAGGGCCATCAGCCCCCCAGTGCGGCCAGACCAAAATTCTTCCCACCAAAGCCAGTCCTGCAAAGCACTTTTACCCCAGGTGCACTCTTCAAAGGATGCTCAGGATGTAAACAGACCTTCTTATTCACCATCCTGCAAGAAAGCCAGTGCCCCAGTTTGTGCCCAGAATTCGGGTGCTTTCCAGTCCCTTCACCTTTTCTTTCAATCTCCGATGGTCCCACTAAGCCCGGGTCTCAGGTGCTGCTCTCACAGACACTTTCAAAACCCAACGCTAAGCTCTTCTGTCCCAGAAACGCGTCCCTGCCGCTGCTGCCGCCGCTGCAGGCCCAGCTACGCTGCGACACGCAAAGCACAAGGGATCAAAGGAAAGCAAGCGGCTCGTGAGAAGTGCAACGCCAATTTTAGACATTCAGAGCACAAGGAGAAGCAGGGAAGCTGCATTTTCTCTGGCACGAGCTAAAAGGGACTCAGCAGTAGACTCCCAACCCTGCAACAGGCTCCTGGAAGCATGTGTGCTGACACGAGCCACTGCATCGACTTTCCTGCCTTTCTGGGCTCACCAGCAGGGCCAGATGGGTTTGTCCTGCCGAAGAGCGCTCCTCCGCCCGTCCTCGCAGCGTCCTGCCACCAACACCTTTCTGTTGCTATCAGGGAGACGGTCGGTGTGTGCCGCGGCACTTACACCCTCAGGAAGAACCCCCCGCTTTGAAACATGCTACGGGGAAACGACAACCGCTTTTTGGAGACCCAGAAGTTTGAGGAGGCAGCTGGTGAAGTCTGCCCAGACAAGAGGAAACGGCCTCGAGTTGCGCCAGGGGAGGCTGAGGTTGGATTTAGGAACAATTTCTTCCCCAAAGGGCTGTGGGGCATTGGAACAGGCTGCCCAGGGCAGTGCTGGAGTCACCATCCCTGGAGGGCTGGACAGACGGACATGAGGTTCTCAGGACATGGGGCAGTGCCGGGGGTGGACTCCATGGTCTTGAGGGTCTTTTCCAACCAAAATGATTCCAAGAGGAAGAAACCGAGTGATCAGAGAGAACCTTACAAGGTGGACCAGCAGGCAGGCTTTGCCTTGCGGCTTTTTACTTGGCACTGAAAGCAAAGGTGCCCACGTCTCTCTTTTCCTGACTGCGTTTTTACCTACCGAACCGCAGAAAGGGAGCGAGTGGGAGGCGTCAGGACCCGACACCGGGAGACACCACCAACAGAATAAAACAGAAGGAAAAGAAGCCAGTTCCAGGAAACAAAGATGAGCTGTTACAATGGAGCGGAGTTGCCACCTTCCCTGGAAAACGCCTCGCAGAGCCCTGTGCCTCCATCTCGCTGCATCGGTCACAGTTTCGTCCTTCGTGTGCCCGCGGAACTGGGGGGGTCACAGCTGCCATCACCGCAAGTGAAGCGTCAGAACAATGGTCACGATCACCCCCAAGAAGAGGACAAAGGGAAGCCAGGTCTTCACAAATCCCCCTATGCTGCAAGATGGAAAAAAGTGAGAGGGTTTAAACACTAGGAACCAGTAGAGAAAGACGAGAGGGAGAGAAGGATGTGAGAATAACCCAAGAAATTAGAGGGAGACAGACGCCCTTCTGACTTTCTCATCCACTGCTGGCACTGCCACACATCACAACCCAGAGATTCAGTTAGTGCTAAAAGTTGAGACTAAATCAGGGCCATAAATAACTGTATCATGAACAATAAGGCTGGACTCTCCTTCCAGTTTAAACTGAGGGTAAAGACTAACACGGTTCATGCCTGCACAGACAGGAGGGGTGAGAGGAGACCACAAATTGAAACCCCATTACCACAGGCCTCATTATTCAGCCTGCTGGTGTCTTTACCAAGCCAGCAGGAACTATATTTGCCTAAAAGCTGGTAGAGAAACTCTTCCAGAACAGGGAAGACCCAACAGAAGGGGAGAACCTCAAAAGCTTCATGCAGAGCAGTCCTGGCAGGCACAAGGACTGAAATGGAGATGAACTGCCCTTTCTAGTAAGGGGAGCTCGGGGTTTCCCTCTCCACTCAAGTTGGAAATCTGACTGGTTTTTATGTAAACGAGATTCAAGCGAGGGAAGATAAACCAGTAAACCTTGGGAACAAGCCCTCCTGTGATCTTACGTTCCGGCATAACCCTGCCAACAGACAAGACAGAGTGAGATTTGCTTTAGTTTGCATTTCCCAAAATCCAGGCACCCTAAATGTGCTGTCGGATACGGTATTTCAGCAGCGGAATCCGGTGCAACCCAGAAAACTCTTGATTATTTTCCTAAAAGGCAGCAGGCGGTGACAGCACCACCCACCAGCAGCATCCACCCACACACTGTGGGGAGAGAGATGTTTCTCTCTTCTCCACAGTATCACAGTATGTTTGGGATTGGAAGGGACCTCAAAAGATCATCCAGTGCAATCCCCCCATGGAGCAGGAACGCCTGGGTGAGGTCACACAGGAACATGTCCAGGCGGGTTGGAATGTCTGCAGAGAAGGAGACTCCACAACCCCCCTGGGCAGCCTGTTCCAGGCTCTGCCACCCTCACTGAGAAGAAGTTTTTTCTCAAATTTAAGTGGAACCTCTTGTGTTCCAGCTTGTTCTCATTACCCCTTGTCCTATCATTGTTTTCCACCGAGAAGAGCCTGGCTCCATCCTCATGGCACTCACCCTTTATATATTTATAAACATTAATAAGGTCACCCCTCAGTCTCCTCTTCTCCAAACTAAAGAGCCCCAGCTCCCTCAGCCTTTCCTCACACGGGAGATGCTCCACTCCCTGCAGCATCTTGGTGGCTGCGCTGGACTCTCTCCAGCAGTTCCCTGTCCTGCTGGAGCTGAGGGGCCACAACTGGACACAAGATTCCAGGTGTGGTCTCCCCAGGGCAGAGCAGAGGGGCAGGAGAACCTCTCTGACCTACTGACCACCCCCTTCTAACCCACCCCAGGGACCATTGGCCTTTCTGGGCACAAGGGCCCAGTGCTGGCTCATGGTCACCCTGCTGTCCCCAGGACCCCCAGGTCCCTTTCCCCTACGCTGCTCTCTAATAGGTCATTCCCCAACTTACACTGGAACCTGGGGTTGTTTCTGCCCAGATTCAAGACTCTACACTTGCCCTTGTTCTATTTCATTCAATTTTTCCCCGTCCAACTCTCCAGCCTGTCCAGGTCTCTGATGGCAGCACAGCTTCCAGTGTCACCACTGCTCCCAGCTTGGTGTCATCAGCAAACTTGCTGATAGTGCACTCTATTCCCTCATCTAAATCGTTAATGAATATATTGGATGATCTGAAGCTTTGGAGGGTGAGGAAGAACCAAAGAACCAGAGCCCCTTCGCCTGCTGGATCGAGCCCGCTCTGCAGCTCACCTGACGTACTTCCCGTACAGGAGCGAGAAGAAGCAGAGCTTCACCATGTTCCAGGAGGTGCTGTTATCGTACCTCATCAGATTTAAAGCCAAAGCTACATGAGAATGGCAATTATCACAGCAGAGGTTGTGCTGGAACAGAAAAAGGGGCACGGGGTTAGAGATCTCATCCTTGAGGCCACGCGGTTCCGCACGATGTGAAACTGCAGGTTCCCGCAGCAAACACCCGCACACCGGGGAGATTTCCCCCCGCGCAGACAGGACATCAGCACAGCCGTACCATTCGGTGCTTGTACTCCTCCGAGGCGTCGTGCACGGCCGTGTCCCAGGCATTGGGACCGGTGGAGTAAACTTTGCCGGGATCCAGTTTCCAGTACCTGGGAGGATGAGAACAGATCCCTCGGTGTTATTGCTGCAGCTTGACAGATTTTGCTGCTCCCAGCAGGAAGCTGCTTAAAGGATTTGGAGAGATCCAGCAACTACTGCTCAGCACCCTCAAAACCCTGAATCGCTTTTGCGTCCCGCAACATGAAACCTTCAAGCCATTAAAAACAAGAACCTGGTCTGATAGAGCCACAAAACAGAGCCACCTCTCCTCCTCCCCCCAGAAAATCATTAACGGGTGCGAGCGATGACAGTTCATTAGTGCAGCACAAGCAGTATTTACTCAGAGCACTTGTTGTTAATGTTATTTTAAAATGTTTTAACCTTTTCTTTTCTTTTTTAAATAAAGGCTCCACACAGCTCTAGTTATTAATACCACTACACTGCTGTCGTCCTTCTAAAAGGATTTAATTTAATGGGTTTTCTTGAAAAGCAGAGACGCCGCAGCCATCCACTTGGATTAGGGCATCTAAACAACAGGAAAAGTAATATTACAGCACGTCTGTCTCTGTGAATTAAAGGACATCTGCGGGTCACTTGGGTAGTTTAATAAAAACTAACAAGAGCACTTACTTCACTGGCTTCCCAAATGCCATGTTGTCTTCCTACAAGAAAGGAAACACGTCTCAAGAGGATAACCCCGCGCAATATCCGTGACATCCCTCTTGCTGGAAGCGCTCGCAGCCCGCAATCGCGTGCTGGTAACACCGGCACCGCGCCTCGGCGGTCTCGAGACACCAATCTTGGTGTGTCTGGATTTACATTCCGATTGGTTTTGTACTCCTGTTCCGGGCACGAGTAGATTTATATGCTCTATGTGTGGTGATATCATCCAGCTATGTGGTATATGTACCTTTCTCCCCATTTTTCCCCACACTGTAAATAATTTGTTAATTCAAAGTTGTCAGTGTCCCAATCTATTAAAAGTATTGATTAACCCAACTTAAAACTCCTTTACTTTCAAAATTCACCGGACTATAAAGCAGTTTAAAAGATGGGCATATAACTGCTGCTGAGCGGCACGACAGTGTCAGGAAGGCAGTTTCTGTTCCTCAGAATTAAGAGAATTTAGGTCCGAAATTCCTAGCTCAAAGCCCAGACTACAAGATTTTCTATCACATCCCCCAAACCATCCCCATTGGCCAGTAACCACAAAGATCCGTCAGCTTCAGAAAAACATGAAGCTGTTACTTTGCAGAACTTTGAGCTATGAAAGTCAGAGGATGGCTCAAAAGTCACCAAGGAAGGTGAGCGGACACCCAGGCCAGATTCTGCTTAAGCACCAGCTCCATCTTCTACTTACTGAGACAAAATACGGCCCCGCGAAGTCCCGAATGACTCCAGTTGATGTGCAGATGCCCATGTGGCCAATGATGGGGAAAAGCCATCTATGGAGGCAACAAACAAACTGTCAGGCTGAGATATAGAATCACTGTGGTTGGAAAAGCCCCTCAAGATCATGGAGTCCAACCATTCCCCCAGCCCTGTCCCTGCCCCGTGTCCTGAGAACCTCATGTTCGTCTGTCCAGCCCTCCAGGGCTGGTGACTCCAGCCCTGCCCTGGGCAGCCTGTTCCAATGCCCCACAGCCCTTTGGGGGAGAAATTGTTCCTAAATCCAACCTCAACCTCCCCTGGCGCAACTTGAGGCCGTTTCCTCTGCTCCTGGCGCTTGTTCCTGGGAGCAGAGCCCGACCCCCCTGGCTCCAAGCTCCTTTCGGGCAGTTCAGAGATCAGAAGGTCTCCCCTCAGCTCCTGTTCTCCAGCTGAACCCCCCAGGTCCCTCAGTCTCCATCACATTGTGCTCCAGCCCCTCACCAGCTCCGTTCTCTCCTCTCAACTCGCTCCAGCACCTCAAGCTCTTTCTTGTCCTGAGGGGCCCAAAACTGCCCCCAGGATTCGAGCTGCAATATTCCACACTGCAGTTTTTCATGGCCAACTAGATATAAGCATCCCAGACAGAGAATAGAGCTCCTGGCTCCAGGAAGAACATTCTCTCCTCAAATGTTCCCATTTCTTCAAAGAGTTTCTCCTCCCCTCCGGGTATTTACCACTCCAGGGAGCAACAGACGTGTATCCCAACCCCCTCAGAAGCAAACACTTCAGGACAAGCTCCAGGTCTCGTCCTCCAGCGCCCTCAGGTTTGCCAATATTTCACAAGAGATCACAGCAACGCGACGCAGCGACAGGCTCACAAATCGCTGCTCAATCAGAGAGACCCTAAATCTACAAAAAAGAAACTGCGGTGGTTGGATGGTACAAAGAAAAATAAGCCGTACGCCCTGTTAAATGCTGCTGAGGTTATAAACAGCATAAAGTGCCTGTCAATACAACCCTACGATGTAGAGAAAGGGCCCTGCGTGGTTTGATCTGCATTTGCACCGCTTACCCCGTGCGTGTTGCGAGCTGGGGCAATGCAAAGCGGCCAGCTTGGCTACCTATGTGAGGTTTTATCAGCCGGAGCTAAAGCTGCATTAACGCTGTCACGGCGCTGCCACCTTCAAAGTTCTAAACACTTCTTCCCCTTTTAATTCTCCCCTCAGCACTGGGAAGCTTTCAAGCCTCCAAATCCAAGGATGACAGGGAACGCTGGAGGGAGAAAATGGAGCAATTATGCAACCTAAGGAGAGATTTTGCCAAACAATGCCACTGAAATTTCTGCTGTGACACGAAACCAACAGGAAGGTGTCCCTGTTCAGCGGGGGACGAACCCGCAGACACACAGGTGCCCAGTGACAGCAGGACAGCTCTCAGCACGCCCAGCACAAGGTAAGAAGGTTAAAAGGTTTGGAAAACCCTCCAAGAAAACACTAAGGTGAAAAATTTAAGCAATCAAAAGAGAAAAGAGGTAAAAATCCAAGCTGGTTTGTAGCCGTACAAGAGACAGCAACAGGGAAGCTGCAGGTTCTTGCCGAGCAGTCCCGGAGCCGTTCCCTGCACCGACCGCGCCACGTCTTCTACCTGACTCCCCGCTCTGGCTCAGTAAACATCACCTGATTGGAGCCAGAGGGGAAGAGGAAGGCATAAAAACAAACCTTTGTGCTCCCACACTATCCCCCAAGCCACATTTTACAGCTTTGCGTTTTCCCACGACTAGAGAAAAACTCAGGCGTTCCCCCTGGAGCCTGCTTACGCTTGGCTGGGAAGCCAAATCAACTTTCAAACTCATTAAAAGCAAAGTACAGAGACTACTCTCAAAGCACAGGGCGCTCTGAGATCCCCGCAGCCAAACCTTTGCTCCCCAAACCTGCCAGGCTTCCCACGGCCCGCGGGATCCTCAAGTACAGACAAGCCCGGTCACGGCAAAGCTTCCCCACACACACCCTGGCTGTGGGGAGAGGAGAGGAGAAGGAGAGGAGAAGGAGAGGAGAAGGAGAGGAGAAGGAGAGGAGAAGGAGAGGAGAAGGAGAGGAGAAGGAGAGGAGAAGGAGAGGAGAAGGAGAGGAGAAGGAGAGGAGAAGGAGAGGAGAAGGAGAGGAGAAGGAGAGGAGAAGGAGAGGAAGAGGGAGAAGAAAGGAAGAGGAGGGAGAAGAGAAGGAGAGGGAGAAGAGAAGGAGAGGGAGAAGAGAAGGAGAGGGAGAGGAAAAGGGGAGGAAAAGGGGAGGAAAAGGGGAGGAAAAGGGGAGGAAAAGGGGAGGAAAAGGGGAGGAAAAGGGGAGGAAAAGGGGAGGAAAAGGGGAGGAAAAGGGGAGGAAAAGGGGAGGAAAAGGGGAGGAAAAGGAGACGGGGGAAAGAAAAAGGAGAGGGGGGAGAGGAAAAGGAGAGGGGGGAGAGGAAAAGGAGAGGGGGGAGAGGAAAAGGAGAGGGGGGAGAGGAAAAGGAGAGGGGGGAGAGGAAAAGGAGAGGGGGGAGAGGAAAAGGAGAGGGGGGAGAGGAAAAGGAGAGGGGGGAGAGGAAAAGGAGAGGGGGGAGAGGAAAAGGAGAGGGGGGAGAGGAAAAGGAGAGGGGGGAGAGGAAAAGGAGAGGTGGGAGAGGAAAAGGAGAGGGGGGAGAGGAAAAGGAGAGGGGGGAGAGGAAAAGGAGAGGAAGAGGGAGGGAAGGAGAGGGAAGGAGAGGGAAGGAGAGGGAAGGAGAGGGAAGGAGAGGGAAGGAGAGGGAAGGAGAGGGAAGGAGAGGGAAGGAGAGGGAAGGAGAGGGAAGGAGAGGGAAGGAGAGGGAAGGAGAGGGAAGGAGAGGGGAGCCGTTCCCCAGAGCCCCGGAGCAGCCGGGCCCCCAGAGCAGCCAGGCCCCCGGAGAGGTGAGGGCCCCCGGGCCGGGCCGTGTCCCCGCAGCGAGGCCAGCCCCAGGCCGCTCGCCGCCGGGCCCGCACTCACGTCAGCACGGGGATGGGTGTCCACACCACGCAGTACGGGAAGCGGCCGCGCTCGGCGTCCAGCCCGGCCCCGCCGCCATTGAACTGCTTCATCTTGGCCTCCGCTTCCGCCATCACCGGGGGCCGCCCCCTCCGCTTGACGCGCTCGCGTCACTTCCTGGAGACCGCGCCCAGCTTCCGGGCACGGCTGGTAACCAGGAAGTGGGAGCGCAGGCCGGCCCAGGCGCGGGGTCGGGGGGGCAGCACGGCCGGGCCCAGCGCCCCCCCTCAGGGTGCCCCCGGTTTGGGGCGGGGGGTCGGGCTGGGAGGGCCCCATGGAGCCTGTGCTCGCTGCTCTCCGAGCCTCCCGCATCCCCCCCGGCCTCGTGTGGCGCAGAACGGCGGGGGTTTGGTTCGCAGCGGAGGCTCCGGCAAAGCCCCTCGGGCAGGTACTTCCAGCCCTGCCTTGTGCAGATCGGCCACACGAGCCTCAGCTGTTGCTTTTCCAAAGCTCAGGAGCCGGTGGAGCCGTTCTGGGAGCTGCCAGGTCAAAAACCCTCTTAGGAACACGCAGCACAGCGAGGTGTGCAACAGCATTTACACATGGAGAAGCGGCTTAGAAAAATAACAATTGCTTTATTAGGAAGTTTAATCCAAACTACACGAGAGAGCTGAAGAAGAAACACGTTTATTCCAGATTTCCAGCCCACCACAGCACACCCAGCGGAACACGGGGATGAACGGAGAGGACGGACGCCCATCCAGCCCCGCTCTGCGTTTCACCTCCATTCCCACTTCACCTCCCTCCCCTTGGAAGCTGCTCCTTTGCTCCCCACACAGACACCTCGCGCTGTTTTGTGGTCGCCAGAGCTCCCCGGCGCAGTTTGAGGTGTCACACAGCAAACGCCAAGGAGTTTTGCTAATAAAACATGTCTGGGACTCGTCCTCCCTCGTAGCTCCAGCACGCCGAGCGAGCACTCCGGCTTTTGTTATTAGCAAACCCTGTTAATTGCCAGAGCCGCGCTCTCAACAGTCATCACAAACTTAGTGCTTCCAACTAACACCCCTGCTTTCTACCGAAATTTCTCTCCTTCATCAAAGCCTTTTCGTATCTCTACTTGACGCGTTCTGCTGTCCGGTACCCGACTTTGCTCAGTAATCGAGTCCAACCTTCCACAATTATCAACGCTCACTATATTTTAGCCGAGTGAAGCTTCCAGCTGGAAAACCCAGGAGACCGGTAACCTCTGCCCGCCGCAGAGAGAATAAATTTGGAGTTGGCGGCGCGGCAGTGGGAAGCGCTGGCTAACAGTCTAGGTTAGAGGTGGCCCTACCCACCCTCGGTATGTGCTAACTTGTCATATGAGTACTCAGGTTTCAACAAAACTAGCTTAGTAACGCACTGCAGACTACATTTCTGAGCCCTCGAGAGATCATCTACCATCCCGCCTTATTTCCTAGTCTAGACCATGTTTTGGGCGAGCGGGAGGGCGGCTCCAGGGGCACCTGGACGGGAGCAGAGCCTGCGCTGGGCTGCTCGCACCAAGCCGCAGCGCAAGCATCGTCTCAGCGTCGCCTGTCGCTGCGTCAGAGTCCAGCAAGAGCCTGAGATCACGCTCCTCGGAATCTGACAGTGAGGGAATTCCCAAAATAGCTCAGTTCCGAGAGAAAGCTGAGGAACGCAGAGACTCCTGAGAGCAAAGCCGTGCCCGGTGCTTTGGTTTCTAACGGCCGCTTCCTATTTTGGCACTTGGGCTGGAAGATGCACACAAAGGTCGTGTGTGTTGCAGCGAACACTTTTTGTTCGATGAATTAATACTTGCATTGATTTACTCCGGGCTAACAGAAATATCAGAGATCCTTCAAATCTATGAGAAAGGGACCAGTGTTCACACCAGCTACCGCGGTCCTGGCGCGCCTGTCGGATTAGGTGATGGATCTGCTCTTCCTGCTCGCGGCTCGGAGGCTGCCAAGCAGCGTATCACCAGGGACCTGCTCCCCTGGCACGTCCCACAGTGAGGACAGCGCCAACAGCCTCAGCAGGATGTGTCCCCCCACTGTGCCACCTCGCGCCCTCCCGTGCGGGCAGGGGCCACTCCGGTCATCCCAGTTTAGTCCCTCTTAAGCCAAATGCAGGAAGGCAAACCCTGCTGTGGCAGCATGGGAAGAACACTGTTTTCCCCAGGCTGGATTTAAAACACCCATAATCAATCCAGCCCTCCTGTACTGCACAGCTTTCTTTTGTGTTTGTCAGGCAAGCAGAAGGGCTCTCCAGCCCCAGCACCGCACTGGCAGCAGACGGGTGAGCTGGAGCTGACAGCAGGGTCTTCCTAGTGACAACTGGAAAGCTGCTGCTGTTCTACTGCTATTGATCTAAGCGGAATACAAAACACCTGAAGTCAGCAGGGAAAAATAGCTGCAGTTGGAAAAGAAACTGCGGGGAAGGGGGAGGAACAGGGAAGGGAGAGCAGGTAAGAAGTTCTCCATGCATAAAATTAAAGGCCGGGCTTTTTATTGCAGCTATCTCGCCTGCCGACAATACTGGATCGATGCTCAGAGCAGGAATTCTGCCATCATTGTTTCTGCAATCTCTCATTTGAGAAGAAACAAAAGGTTTCACCCCCGTTTCTGCCAGCGCTTTGCCACCGATGGCTCCTCTCTCCCGTCAGCCCCAGGATGTTTGTCCTCAGGATCTTTTCCTACTCGCCGCAGGTGCCAGCGCGTCACTCGCACCCCGGGGCTGTGCAGCCTTTCCCAGCGGAGCGGAGCCCGTTTGGGGCTGTCCACACCACCACCATGGCTCTGGCTGGAGCTCGGCCTGGGAGGGGTTTTCGGTTCCCTCCCCTTTCTACCCCGGCTCATCTCTGAGCCTGAAAGAAGCCGGCACCCAGCCAGCTCTTGTTCAGCAAGCGGCTTCCTTGGGAACCTTCCCTGTTGTGACAGCTCCAACATTACAGGGGCTGCCAGAACCAAACCACTCAAGGAAAAGATCCCCTCCCCCTTCTGACATTGACAACCGAGGCAGCAGCAGGCGACACCGCACACAGGAGTCGATTTAAAATGTCACCGAGGCACAGGCTGATGGAGGACACCAAGGCGTCCTTCCCCCCGCCCTGGAGGTGATGCTGGGGTGGGTTGTTTTGCGTTGGTGTTGTTCCTCTCCTGTTGGTCCGTGCCTGCCGCAAGCTGACAGCCTCTAATCGCTCAGCGTGAACCAGAAACGTCACGCTCATCTGTAGCGACGCTGGTGCTACTCACGAGCGCAAGAACATACGCAGGCTTGGCCACCCACCCCCAAAGCGATGCCCTTAAGCCGTCTCACCCCTCAGCTGTAACCTGCAGGTCTTTTCTGTGTCCCTGTCACTCCAGAGCTGCATTTCTTTCTCTCTCCCTCTCCAACTGACACAGTCGAGCCACAGGGCAACTTTTCTGTTTAAAGGGAAAGCCACCGGTTTCTTAGGGACAAGGGAGACAGGGTGGAAGAGCTCAGAGCCAAGTGCAGGTCGCGATGATTTCTCAGCTATGAAATCCCAAACCAGACCCACCTTCCCTCCCATCGGCCTCGTCTCCTGCAGCAGCGAGGCCTGAACAAGCTGTGAGGAGCAGAACGGGCAGAGACCGAATTGCTCCCCCCAACAGCGGCAGTTTGCTGACATGCAGCTCCCGTTTCGCGTTTCCCATCTCGAGCCCTTTGCAGACTCATTCCCAGCACTGCAAACGGTTACATCAGAAAAAAGTGACCTCAGCAGCACGGCTGTGACTGTTCCCCTCCCCTCATCCTAGGGGACATCGCTCCTCTCCCTCTCCAACCCAATTCCCTTATCCAAATTACAAATCAAACTCATTTTCTGGGTCCTTCTAGCCATTTCCACCCCCATTTCAACCACTCAGCATCCCCTTCCACGCTTCCTCTTTGTCCAACCATTCAACCCAAGATCTGACCTAATTAGTTGATTGCCAATTCCAGCTGTGGATGCACATTGCTTTGGTAGAGCAGAGCTGGCTTGTAAAGCAGTAATTTCTATCAGAGAGGATCTGAAATGAAGAGGCCTCAAAGGGCCTTCGGCTGAAGGGTGTCCAACGGGAATTTTGAAATTAAGAGTTTGAATGGATTCTGGAAACAGCTGATTGGGTTTCTAACTCTTATTTAAGGCCTTGTGTTCTGCAGCTTGGAGAGCAGGAAAGTATTTGGGAGGTTTTGCAGCAGGAGCCCAGAGGAGAAAGTGAGGTTGTGATATCCTAAAGGGACCATCTCTGGGTCTAAACGTCGGTGTCCTACATACCACGCTGAGCGCCAGACGCTTTAAGGCAACAAGTAGGTTGTTTCTGAGAGTGGAACCATCTCAGAAGGTCAGTCGGTATCACGGTGACTCAGGGAGTGAGCCTGGGTCTGTCCCACAGCCAAACCACCAGGGCAAGACGCTAGTTAAGAGGCGCTAAAAGGCAAAGATGGGCTCATCTTCCCTATGCAGCTTTTTGCCACCCCACTCACCTCTACCTCTTGGATTCAGCACCGACTCAAAGACAATTTTATCTATTTTACCCCCACGCTGACAAAACACAATTTGGGAAACTAACTCCCTCCAGCAGCGTTTCTCTCTCCTCCCCAGCAAGTCCCCACGGCCATCCTCATCCTCATCCTCATCCCAACGTTTGCAGCTTTAGCTCTAAACCAGGTGCTGGAGGTGGACGCTGCTCCTGCTCCACCACCAGCTCTGAGCTCCTGGATAAACCAACATCAGCACTAACTCAGCAGCCACCACAACTTACAAGCCCCATTTTGGGCTCCCCACTCCCCGTTCAAGTTTCCTGGGCCCTCTGCTCTCCATGAAGCAGCAGAGACAACAACCTGCCCGCCCTCCACCCACCCGTGTCCATCTCCAGAGAGGAGAAAGGTAGAACAAAGCCAGAACAATCCCCCAAAGAAAATGACACCAAGAAAGAACTAGAACAAAGAATTGTTTAATTGCTTAACCCTTTCTCTTCCAGGGACCAGAGAAACAAGTTTTCTGCTCCTTCTAACGAGGGCAGTAAGGCTTGTGTGTTACCTCTACAACCGCAGGGGCAAAGTTTACGAGATGATCATCTTTTAGTACTCGGAAAAGCGAGAAGCAATGGTCATCGCAACACTAAGAGAGTCCTAGAGTCTCCTAACGGAGAGCCCATTGCTAGAATACAAAAATAAAGGAGGTGTCCCTGCATATCCCAGGCTAGAAAGAGTTAACCAGAAAGAGAAGGAAGAAGCTTCCCAAAGAGGGGGTTGAAGTAAACAGCAGAGGTCAATAAAGCAACATCTTCTCCCTACTTCCCCAGCGTGTTTTTTCCTTCACCAATAAATACAAATGTCTCGTTAACAAGCGACAAAGCGGGTAATCTGCCCACAACAAGGGGAAAGGGGGCTAGAGGCAGAAAGACTTTTCTCTCCCCTTCTCTCCCGTTATTCTTTCTCTTTTTTAGCCTAAGCAGCCATTAAAAACCCAACAATCCACTGCAGAGGCAGGGAACCTCGGAGCTTCCGCACTGCAACCGGCAGGTAAACGAGCCGCACTGTCTCGCAAGGGTAAAAACAACAGAAAATAGCTGCCACAGCAAAAGGTGAATGGGGAGGGAGAGGTCTGTTCTCTTCAGAGCTTTCCGTCTCAGTCTCGGCTTAAAAATCAAAGGCTGCAGACATTGTCTACTGAAAGCTGAAAAAGAAGTTTGAGTGGGAGGAGAAGGGGGGGGAAAAGAAAGAGAATGTGTCTAGTAGGAAAACCTAAAGCAGAAAAATGTCAAAAAGCCACCCAAGTGAGAAGAGTTTTCTGCTGCCTCCAGGTTTTGAAGAGCTTTGAGTGTTGGGGTACACAGGGGTTGGGGGAGCTTGAACGCAATCAAAAGGGAAACTGAGGAAGGAGTCGCGTCTACCGCGCCGGTACAGTGGGAAACACGGCAAGGTGGCCTCGGCAGCCAAGTGACAACCGTGCCAGCAGAGCTCTGCTTCCGCAGGGGATGGACGGATGGACGGCCTGCCGGCCCAGCCAGGCGTTCTGGGCACTGAGGGACACGCTCCCACAAGACTGGGGTTTGCTAAGGCTCGGTTTTACCCAGACGTGAAAGAGCAGATGGACATCTTAGTCTGAGGGGCAGAGATCAGGTCCCACTTAGCTCCGCTGCGATGACAAGGGGGCCACGAGGGATCTCTCCATGCAGGGAACAGTGTCCTTGGAGAGATGCTGCCGGCTACGAGACTCTGACCTCTCTCCTTGCCGCACAAGGCTCGTTCATCTCAAAAAGACTGTTCTGGAAGGGAGAGGAAGCCGGTTACCACTGCACAGTCTCTCTCATCGGCACCTGGCAGCCAGAGGAGGAAAGGGGAGGCCTCTCATCCTTCCACAGCAGGAAGACCAGGGATTGCAGCACACGGAAGAACAGCCCTAACGCAGCAAACACGCGCTCCCAGACACACACCTCGCACCCCTGGGACCAGGCCAGCATGTTCAGACCTTCGGCAGTAAGAGATACGAGAGAGCACGGAGCAGTTAAGATCTCCAGGGGCTCTTTGGTCTTAGTTGATAGTACTAGAAAAAAAAACAACCTCTTCGGCTTCGGTTGTAGCACAGCTGCGTGAGATCTATTTGATAGTTAGTGTTTGGCAACTGCAAGAGGGAGAAACAAAGCTGCGTGTTCCATGAGGGGGGAGGAACGGAAGAACAGTGCTGCATTTCTAGGTGTGTTCCTGGCTTTGCAGCCAGAGTCGGCGTGTGGAGAGCGGGAAGAGGAAGGAGGGTTCCTGAGAGGACCACTAATCCATGGGCCGTTGCAGCAGCGAGGCGGGGGAGGCCCGCCCTGGTGAGACAGAGCGGCTCACCGCGCAAAAACGCTGCTAAAAGCTCCAAACTTCAGCTACAACGTGGACACGGTGACAATGTTCTCAGCTCCTGCACAGGTGACATGGAGGGGAGAAGGTGAATACAGCCACACACAGTTCAGGCAATAGAGAGAGAAGGTCTGAACGAGTGTTGTTACCAGCCCCTTTCCTCAGCAGCTTTAGCTACGCGCGTCCCAGGCCGCTGATCAAAGCTGCTCCCGCTGCCGTCACCTCTCTCCACGGGTTCACAGACCACAGGAAAAAGTATCAGAGCTGGGCAAGCACCTCCTGCCCTGTTGAGCTGCGCACACTCAGCGCCTTTCCTGAGTCATCAACTAAGACAGATGCCCAGGGACAAGACAGGCAAGATCCAGTCCTTAAAACAACACAGCCACATCTGGTGACAACGTGTTGGGGATGGAAGCCAGAAAGAAAAATGTTATGGGACAAAATAGGTATTTCGTGGCCAACAACCCTAAAGCAGGGGCCTCTAGACGGGCTGGTAGCACAAAAGCAGAGTGAAGCTTTCAAGACCAAGATCACTGCAGTAAATTCATTCCGTAACCCCTGCCCTAGGTTTGTATTTTATTCAGGAATTTAACATCCCGTCTGCGAATGCATGAATGCGGGCAACATCCTCCTCTACCAGATCACACAGCAGCTCTGGAAAAATACATCGCCAGCTTACACTGCTCACAGACAACTCAAAGACCCCTGTTGGGACTAAACTCCACTAAAAGCAAACCCGGACGGCACTGCCACGCTGCTCAGTAGCCTGACGGGAGGAGGAGGAGGTGGTGGCGATGGTTTAAAGAGACGGCCGCTCCTGCCCCTGCCAGCTTGTCCTACTCTGTGCATAGTGCGAAACAGTGCAGTCATTCGTCAGAGAAAGTTCAGGACCAAGGAAACTAGGTTCCCTTTCAGCCAAACAATTAGAGGAAGGAGAGGCAGTTCTGTTTTAGCTGGGCCGGCACTGGACTTGCCCCTCTGAGCTGTCTTCATCATCTGAGCCTCCAGCCCCGCCACTGGTCAGTCCTGTAATCCGGTACCCCATGTTGAGCAACATCACCTCCAGCGGGTCGGCGTTCATCCGCCTCTGGTTGGCTTGGGAAGCACCTTCCATGTCTACTACCACACGGCCATTGAGAGTTTCACTCTGCAAAAAACGAAGGGAGAGAACTCAGCACGACAGCGCTAGGACCAAAGAGGGGCTGTTACTGCTGCTGTGACTCTCAAGAGATCCCAGGAGGAAAGACCGGAGTGCGTTACATGTCACGACAAGACAGTCTGTGACGGCAGCTCTTACCTCTGGCCTCGGGTTCCACAGTCGTACAACCGGGTCGATGCCGCTGGTAGCCAGGAAGCAGTAACTGGGATGAGGCTGGAGACAATTCACAATCGACTCGTCTCCCTGCAGCACTCTAACGAGGTTGGTGGTTTCTTTCTCCCAGATGAAGAAGGAGCCGTCATCTGAGCCACTGACTATGTACTGTGCATTGCTAGGGTGAGAGGAGCAGAGGCTGGAGATCACGGCTCAGAGCCAAGGCTAGTCTCTAGCAGACAGCAGAATCTCAGCTGGCGTCTATAATCAGCGGGCTGCCACCCCTCACGCTTACGGATCCAGACAAAGCTTTTTGTGTTGCTTCCCTCCATCCCCAGGATTCACGTTTGCAATCCCAAATGGCTTTTCTGAAACGCTAGCCCAACCGGGTCCTCCGTGGATCTGCTACCGAACCAGCTATTCATGCAGCCACACAAGGAGGAGGGTTTCTGTCATCTTTTTCAACCCTGCAAACCGGTGTCAGCGGCATTTTATGAACAGTCACATGGGGCTACGCGTGAGGCTTTATCCGATGGAAGAGAGCACTCTGCTGCTGCTCACACTCCTGTCCTGCATCCCTATTATGCTCTGCCAACATACCTGCCAAAGAAATTGGCCTCTTTGATGTCTGTGGTAGTGTTACAGTGGCCACAATATCGGAATTTGTAGTCGTAGCTGCGCTCCCTCAGCACCATCTCATCCTCTGAGATGGAGTCCTTGCGGCCTGTGGCTCGCAGCCGGATGGGACCACCTCCTTTCTTGTCTTCAGCTGGAAAGACAACAGATTTCCCTCATCAGAATTTGGGGAAAGACATGTTCTCAGCAAACAGAAAGCACTCTAGGAGACCCCAATAGCTTCAGAGAAGAGTTAAGGACAATTCCAGCAGCAAGCAGGGTTTAGAGCACAAGCAGATTATCTCCTGGGCACATCAGACTCCTTTTATCATACCCTCGTTCAAGTGCAAACCAGGCCCAGGCGCAAGGAAAGAACAGGCTCCAGCCAGTTTTTGTGCACAATAACAATCTCTCTCACAAGTCGGAGCTTTACTTCAGAAAGGCATTTTAAGGAGAAAACTCCTTGTCTGATCGTTAGATTTTAGTATAACCTTCAAGAACCACGCTGGCCGCTGGCACTCACCGTTATCGCTCTTGGAGAAGAGGGCTGCGTTGATGTCCCTGTCCAGCGCGTCGCAGGCGCTGCTGTGTGCTTGTTCTGGGAACTTCCCTTTAAAGTCATCCAGACACTCCAGTGCTTCGGCCACGTACTTGAGTTCAAAGAGACAGCGGGCGAGACGGAAGTGGGCCTTCAGGTGGCACGGATTCAGGGATATGGCCTTCAAGCAGTCTCTTAACGCATCGTAATGGTCCCCATCCCTGAAGAAAAAGCAGGGGTGGGTTAGATAGCCCAAGCGGAAATAGCGAACGCTTTCTACTGCTGTTTCCCAGCCCTCGTTTCACCCCACAGCTTGTTTCCAAAAAGCAGAGAGCCCACACACTCATGGACTAACAGCATTTGCTGTTTCCCAGGGGCACCAAGCCCGGCTTCTCTGCTGCACCTCTACACACCTTCCTGTAATGTGAAAGCCAATGGTACCTGGGGTGGGTTAGAAGGGGGTGGTCAGTAGGTCAGAGAGGTTCTCCTGCCCCTCTGCTCTGCCCTGGGGAGACCACACCTGGAATCTTGTGTCCAGTTGTGGCCCCTCAGTTCCAGCAGGACAGGGAACTGCTGCAGAGAGTCCAGCGCAGCCACCAAGATGCTGAAGGGAGTGGAGCATCTCCCGTGTGAGGAAAGGCTGAGGGAGCTGGGGCTCTGAAGCTGGACAAGAGGACACTGAGGGGGGACTCATTCCTGGGGATCAAGATGGAAAGGGGTAGTGTCAGGAGGATGGAGCCAGGCTCTTCTGGTGACAACCAGGGACAGGACAAGGGGCAATGGGTGCAAACTGGAACACAGGAGGTTCCACTTGTATATGAGAAGAAACTTGTTCCCGGTGTGGGTGGCAGAGCCTGGCCCAGGCTGCCCAGGGGGGTTGTGGAGTCTCCTTCTGTGCAGACATTCCAACCCGCCTGGACACCTTCCTGTGTAACCTCATCTGGGTGTTCCTGCTCCATGGGGGGATTGCACTGGATGAGCTTTCCAGGGCCCTTCAACCCCTGACATTCTGGGATTCTGTGATCTTCCTGTAACGTGACCACAGAGCGAATGCACAGCAAGTCCTGACCTGCCATTTTAAATCCGACCGAGCTGATCTCACAGAGAGAACACATTTCGGGAAGTCCTTTGAAGATGGAGGATGCAGGAGCCCTCTGGCCAAGCAGACAAGGCCTCTCCTGCACAGGCGAGCGGGCTCGTGGCAGCGCGGCGGCTCACGCGTGCCCCTGTGTGGACGCACGGCGTGGCAGCACGATTCCCTGCCCACAGCCACTTGTAGCCCTCGAGGAGCTACGGAACCACCACACTTCACAGCCCTGATGGACAAATGTGTAAAGCAGCGGTCTTTGCTCACCCTCATAGGAAAAATCGGCAAGTTTTAGAAATAAGCATTACAGCAGACTGCTGTCACAATGGATATTTATATCCTTTTTACAGTTACTGGATGCTACGCTTGATTTCCCCAAGCTGTGGGGATAAGAATGGCTCTGCGTGTGCTCTGGAACGGGGGAGTCTTGGGGAACCCTGGTGCTGGTATCCAGTTCGGACTGCGGGAGGCTGAGAAGTCCGGCAGGGCTCGCACACCTGGTGCACCAACGGCACAGAATCAGCCAACCGTTTCGGTCAGAAAAGACCTTTAAGATCATAGAGTCCAACCTCACACTAGAAATCAGCTAAGTATCACGAGCATAGACCCTAAAAGCAATCTGGAGAGGGATGCAGTTGGCTCTTACAAGCAGATTTTCAAAGGACGGCCTTAGTGCTGCAGCGTACGAGCAGCATCTTCAGGGAGATGAGCACGGGGAGGTTTGGAAATTACAGACTTTTTTTGCCAGATCTCTTCAGTTTTCAGCAAACGAGGCCAAAGCAAGACCTGCAGTATTCTGTGGCCTATAGCCGTTGCTGCTCGGAACATGAAGGACACCTCAGAGACACACCTGGTTCAGCATGGGACACCGTCCAACCGCGTCACCCCCTTTTGCAGTGACACCCGGCCACTTTCTGCCATACACCAGTAGATGTTTCCAGCAGAAAAGTGCCCTGTTTTTTCTGCACCTGAGAAGGTATCAGCTCAGTGCTACTTAAATTGCAATCATTGCATGCCACAGGAACCCATTGCGCATGTATTTTCACATCTTCCTCCTCCCAAAAACTATAGCAAAGCAGTAGCTGACACACAGAAAGGTTCAGATCTGCCAACATCCTTCGGGAAAAATGATTTCTATAAGAAAAATGTCATTCAGGAGATCAGCACTCGGCTTCTGTCTTCCATTCCTTAATCCCAACCTATTGTTCTTCTCCCTCTGAACACTGAGGTCTTTTTGAGGCAGCTCCCAAATCTCTGCTATTGCAAAATGGCCAGTAGGCCAGTTACCAACAGTCACAACAACGGCTGGCTGCTCTTTATCTTGGCAAGAAGATGGGAGAATTCATCCTGGGGATTTCAGCAGGGAGAGGAGAAGGATATCCTCACAAAGCAAATGTCGATGAAGGACCACAGCTATTTTAAATATGTTAATGGCAAGTCATGCTCCTCAGTCTTACCCTGCTCAAGGGGACAGATACTAAAATAACTCAGCTGTATCTTGCAGATGCAGCTCTGGCTATTGGTCAGAGAAGACATTACCTACTGCAGAGGCTAACAGAATATTTTGCAACAATTAAGGCAGAACCTCCCCCAGACTCTGCGGCACCAGTTGCCACCTCCCCAGATCCCTCAGGGGGGTTTGTTTCCAGTCCCGGGAGCGTGGGTTAGCCGGGGTGACACAGTCTAGCTGCGGTACCAGTTCCTTGGCTAAAGCAGCAACCAAAGCAACTCCAGGCAGTCCCACAACCACCTCATATCACGAGATAAGGAGTTAGGAAGCACGGTAACCATTACCTCATCTGTTGACAGCCGATTTAGAGCCACACTCTAATGCAGATCAGAACTACCCAAAGAAATGCAAACACCCTTGGAGACACTCATAATGCTGTTACTCAGAAGTGGAATTTTGGTTTGTTTTTAAACAGGAAAGGAACAGAACGTTACTCAGCATGCCAGCGGGCAAAACGATGAGCTATTACCAGCTGTGCTTGCCTGTGTGGGATCTGTGGCTGTAATTTCTCCAAGACACGCCGCTGTGCAACCCCCTTGACCTATGCCAGAGGTGACCAGTTACAGTTTGATCCAATAACCCCCCACATCAGCAAATCGAGTGCTTCGCAGAGGCCAACAAGGCAGCGTGGCACTCAGAAGTGACGCTAAACTCCCCGATATTCTCTCCTTCCTTACCACTTGCGCTTCATGTAGGCAGCGGCCCTGTTTCCGTACAGCATGGCATTGTTGGGGGCCTTCTGCACTGCTTTGCTGTAGAGCTGGATGGCTTGTGTCCACAGCTGGCAGGCGAAGGCCTCGTTGGCTTGCTGCTTGATCCTCTCCAGGTAGGGAGGTAACTCCACTTGGGGACTGAAGGGGAAGCAGAAAGGAGCACGGGTAAGCCAGGAAAATGTCTGCAGTGTTTTGTTCCAGCTTAGCAAATCCCAGCATTAACCAATACCAAAAGCTGCAGAAAAAAGGCAAAAGAAACCCTGTACCTGAATAACCTGAATGCAGGAGGAAGGTTTCTTTTTGACCATCGTGTGGCTGTTACTGTTTTTGCTTTATATACAGACATAAATTCAGAATTGAACAGTGGGTATTTTCAGCGTCTAATCCCTCAGACTTCACAATACGCCTTTTTTTTTTTGACTGCATAAAAAACATTTCTAATCCTCTTTTAGCAATGTATAACAGAATGCAAATTCGGGAAGAAACCAAGCATCCTGCACAAGGCTCAGCAACCCCAAATTGCAGCCACATCTCTGCTGCCGTGGTGGAGGGGCCATCTAGAGGAAACGAGCCGAAAAAATCCAACAAAATGACTTTGGTGGAACCTAACACTACCCATATATGGTATTAAGCCACTGTGTCTTGACTTTTAACCATGTCTCATCAGCTGGAGGAAAAGCAGTCAGCAAGATGTGCTTCGAGTCTCCTTCTGCTTCATCCCAACTGCATTTTGCTGGTAATGAAAGCAAGCAGCAGGAACAATAGAAGAGGGCTCTCCATCCCTTCCCCACTCACGTGCAGACTGCGGATACTCCTGCGCCACTGTCGTAAAGCAATTTGGGCTGCTTCAGTTCAGTCTGCAGCAGGAAGGTGCCCAAAAAAATGGCAAAGCTCTTTCGACCTGATAACCTCTCCCATTTACCGAGACACAGTTCCTGCAGGTCTGGAAGCAACAAGTACTCAGGACAACAAAGAACACCTTGCTTCTGGGCCTGAAAAGTCATTTCTCAGTTCTGTCTGCACTAATTCTTCAAAAGAGGGGAAAAATCCTCATGGACAACACTTCTCCCAGCGTCAGATCTTGCCTGATGTGACTCTAGTTCGCAGCCCACACACCAGAAGCAAACGCAGCTCCTAAGGCAGAGGCCACTTGACAATCAAGTCAACATGCCAAGTGGATTTGCACTTCACGCCTTGTTTAGTGGTACCAAACCCTGGCAAGAGGACGAGGACAGAGCCGCAGGGCTTTCACGTAGGTAGGAATGTCCCCTTACCTCGCGTGTGCTCTCCCTTCAGACAAGCGGAAGCCGTTGCTGTGCAGATGGATGCCGTTCGACACGCCGTTGGTAGAGGTTTTTCCATTCTGCACTTCTGGAGGTTAGAAAGAAAACAACCATACAGGCACGCTAAGTACCAATGTTGATTATACAAACTAACATCTGAAGCTTCAGGGGTTTATTGTACAGCTGAGCCAACGCCCATTCAGAGCAGAAATCAAACTTCCATGATTCCGTGCATCCCACCTCCTCCAGCCACACGGATTTGATTTGCCTTCTTACATTGGCTAAAATAACCTTTGCAGCGTCCTTCGCAACACACAACTCGAGAACAGAAGAGTAGATACACGTAGAACTAAGTGTACACACACAAAGAGAGCAGAGCGTGAACTGAACTGCACTCACACTGAGCCGAGGCCGTAATGGAAGCATCTGATGGATCATCAGAAGCCTGACATTTAAAACTGCTCTAGTATTTAGTAACATTAGTAACTGTATATTTTACATTCAGTCAGATAAAGAATCATGGAGCTAAGCTGTTGAGCAGTTAATAGAACAAGGAGGATGAGTAGAACTGCTGGAGGAATCCAGTAAAGGAATTCCAGACGCTTTCCTCCTTTCGTTCTTTTCTTACCCTGCTGCTCGAGGAGCTGTTACAAGCTGAACTAATCCTCTGAAGGTCATGCAGCCACATCACCTGCCATTTCTGCAGAAAATATTCAGCTTCAAGCTCTACAAACTGCATTTACATTGCAGCTGGGAGTGCTCCTGCGGCCATTTCACAGGCTGGGAAATCGGGGACACCGTCCAACCCATCTACCGAACCGCTCAGAGATTTTGGTGTGCGGAGACGTGCAGGCACATGAAACTCAGCCTTTGTACCGATGCCGCCTTTTCACAGCCTTTGTCTGAATTTTCTGTGCCCAACAGGGTGGAGCGTTCGCTGCAACCACAGCACCGTGAGCCTGTTCAAACGCTCTCCTGCCATTTAAAGCGTGACCTCACCAGATCCCGCCGTACGGATCGCCCACAGGCATTCAAGACAGAAGAGAAAGGCAGGCAGGACGTGGATTTGCTACCAGGATGTGTGTGTTAGATTAAGGCCTAAGGCGCGCTGAGTACACAGATCAAACCCCGCCAGAGCGCTGGGAAAGCAGGGAAGGGGCTGAGCAGGGAACACTCCCTGATAAGAGTCAGCTCTGCCCGGGGAATAACGCTGCAGCCGCTCTGTGCCTGCAGTATCTGTGTGCAAACAGGCCCTGTAAGAAACAGGGCCAGGAATAAAAAGGCTTTTGGCTATACTTACTCATCAAATAAATGACTTTTTGATTCAACTATCTCACCCATCAGGAGGGATATTAGTGCCAGGCCAGATTCTTAGACTAGCGAAGAGATTGTTCTGTCTCCTTCCTAATAGGCGCATCGGGGGATAACAGATGTATTCTACATTTTACTGTTATGTTTAAAAAAATAAAAACATGCTATTTCCATGCCAATCCACAAAGATTTCCCCCTCAGTCTAAGGCAGGATGCTGGGACCCCAACCCCTCGATGAATTCTGCTTTATCCTTCGTGCGCAGCTTTAAACGTTCTCCTTAGTTCACACATGCGCACACCTCTCGACAGCTCACCTCTCCTCTCAAGACACAAGTTTGTCACTCTGTAGAAGGGGTTTAGAACACGGGGTACGAACTGCACTGTAAAAACAGCCCAGGAACACCCGTGCCCTAATTAATTTTCCTAGTTCCTGCCCAAACTGGGCTGCGCCCTTAAAAAGAGTTGTGTGGTACATGGTTTCACTCTGCCCTTCCACTCCCTTTCAGGACGGCATCGTACTTACCCCCTGAAGTATGGCACTTCTTCGGGAGGAGAAAAGTGTATGGTCGCTGTTTGTATGTTAGATCAAACAAATAGACCTAAGGAATGAAGACCAAAAAATAAAAAGTCAGTGAAACACAGAAGCTCAAGTCACAGAAATAAAACAGAGCTGGATTGTACGTGGTTCCATGTCTGTGTTTTGCTATTTCCAATTTTCTAACTGGGAAACTGGTTTATAGATGGGACGACAGCAGCACCAGTGGCACGTTCCATTCCTGCGCTGGGTTCTGAAAGGATAATGCTAAGAAACAGGAGCCCTGTTGTACCCAAGAGGTAAGAAAACCCTCTCCACACCTCCAGAACTGACCACAAGTGAACCTGCTCCAAAAGCTTCAACTCCAAGAAGATATTTTAACCATGTAAGTAATGCAGTGATCATGAAGAAATCAAGCATTTATTGAGAGGAAAGATGCAGTACACTAAACCAAGGTAAAAGTCTCTCAGAGATGAAACCAAGATTTCCTGAGAGACTCCAAAAGCAGCCCTGCAAAGCCCTAATTTAAAACTGCTGGTGTAGGAACTAGTAGCCCAGATCAGACCCACAATCCATCTCACTCAGCACCTTCTCATAAAGGGAATGAGCACACGTGTGAGAGAGATCTGTAGAGGACAACCACGGAGTAACCTGCCCACGAGCAAAGTTCCTCCTTAATCCATGCTGATTAATGCTGTCAGGAGGATTTTCTCATTTCACTGATGGGCTTTACAGAAGATCCATGAATATTGCCCAGCGCTTAAAATTAAAGCAATCAATATTGCAGGTGAAGGCCTCTGCCTCCCTAAGTTCCTTGTTCACTACATTCTATTACAGAAGCAGTTTGATGTTTCAAGAATGAGTTATGTAATCTTTTCTAGGTCAGCAAAGGTCAGTTCCAGAACTGGTTTGGTTTTTTTTCCTCTTCCAGAGAGTGAAATGTGAATTGGAAAACCAGACAGAATGCGGTTCAAGTTTGATCAGTGGCAGCACAACAAATGAATCCCTAATACCAAGCTTTTGGTCTGAAAAAAACAGAAAGCGGTTTACAAATCAATCACGTTACCCTCAGAGAAGGTGCTATACCTGTTTTCAAGAAAGCACAACATACAGTAACTCAACAAACACAACCAAATGTGAAGTTTCTGCCAATCTGTAGCTGTTTCCCTACCTGTTCCCCTCCCATGTTGACCAAAAGCTCGGTGCCATCAGGACTGAAGGTGACGTACGTGGCCACCAGGACTCTCAGCCGGTTGTTGTAGTCTGGAAGCTTCACGGGAAGGTGCCCTGTGGAGAGAAGAGGTCCAGGTGTATTAGCAGAACCGGTAACTGTTGTCTTTGTCCTACCCCAGCTGCTCCCTTTCACAGGAGGTTGTTAGGAGAGCAACGTCACTCCACATGCACCCAAGTGATTTTCCATGTCCCGTATTGGTTATTGAATCCTTCCATCAGCCACCAAAACACGGAGATGTGCGTAGCTGCCTCTTCACAAGTTCCAGGTATCAATTCTGCAAGGCCACCTCCATGTGAAGAGAAGACTGGATTTACAACTAGTTTGCTAACAGTGGAGTCTGCAGAACCCAGCAAATCTCAGTTTTAGGGATTCACTACGGATTCGGCTTCTGCAATTTGTGGCCATCTGCAAACAAGAACCTCCAACCTCAACCCTGTGAGCAGGTTTCCTTAATAAAGCCCTCAGCACAATCAAACTAACACTCCTAAATATTCAGCTCACACACAGGTTCTTTTGCTTCAGACAGCAGATGTGTTGCATGACCAATTCAGATTTCTTAAATTCTCTGGCGGGACTCATCAGAAGCAAAACAGTCAAAACCGGTCTGCTGAACGTGCTGGTCTAAGACACTTGAAAAACAATCAAACATTTTGGGGGAAAGAAATAGTAAATAATGAGCACTGGAAAAGAATGTCATCTAGACTGCCCAGACACTGCATCGCTGGTTCTTCATCCGCAGGATGAGGACGAGCCACTTCTGTGCCAAAAAGATGTTGAACAGCAGCCTTGCTGGGACCAGTTCCAGGAGAAAGCCTAGAGCACCCAGGTTATCCAGTCCCCAACTTCCCAATAATAGTGACAAAAAGGCATTTACGCTAGACCAGAAGTGATACCAGCTCACCAACACACAGCACTGCCAGATCAGGGAGAGCGAGCAGGCAACGTCAGCAAGAGTTACACAGAATCCCAGAATCTGAGGGGCTGAAGGGCCCTGGAAAGCTCATCCAGTGCAATCCCCCCATGGAGCAGGAACACCCAGATGAGGTTACACAGGAAGGTGTCCAGGCGGGTTGGAATGTCTGCAGAGAAAGAGATTCCACAACCCCCCTGGGCAGCCTGGGCCAGGCTCTGCCACCCACACCGGGAACAAGTTTCTTCTCATATACAAGTGGAACCTCCTGTGTTCCAGTTTGCACCCATTGCCCCTTGTCCTGTCCCTGGTTGTCACCAGAAGAGCCTGGCTCCATCCTCCTGACACTGCCCCTTTCCATATTGATCCCCAGGAATGAGTCCCCCCTCAGTGTCCTCTTGTCCAGCTCCAGAGCCCCAGCTCCCTCAGCCTTTCCTCACACGGGAGATGCTCCACTCCCTGCAGCATCTTGGTGGCTGCGCTGGACTCTCTGCAGCAGTTCCCTGTCCTGCTGGAACTGAGGGGCCACAACTGGACACAAGATTCCAGGTGTGGTCTCCCCAGGGCAGAGCAGAGGGGCAGGAGAACCTCTCTGACCTACTGACCACCCCCTTCTAACCCATCCCAGGATGCTTCACAGCCCAGAAGCAAAATAAGCTGTGATTCTGTGGAACGTCCCTGTATCAGAGAAGAGCTCTTCCAAGCAGCGGTTTCTGGTGTGAAGGGTGCAACTCTGCTTCTTCAGGCATTAAAGTCCCATCAGTCACCCCCAGCACAGGTCCCCGTACCTGCCACATAGTACTGCGCCGCTCCATCCGGGAGGGGCTTCTGTCGGTCGCAGAACGTGTGAACTCCAGCTGAAGGACTTTGCTTCATGCTTTTTCTGTCCAAAAAGAAGAACAGTCTTATAATCACAGCATTCAACTGCTGGAAGCCTCATCTACGCTGGCGCTTGTTGTTCATGCACAAGGGCAAGGCCAACACAGCTGTGAAGTCACAAGCCTGCCTCACACACCCCAGTGCGCTCACACAAATGGAAATTATTCTCTGAGTGATAAAAAAATACTGGTAAAAATCCACAGCAGGACAATCAAGAGCCAGATCATTGCAACCCCCCCTTCCCATCAGGGCCCTGGACAGATTTCTGTACCACTCACATCTGCCCAGAAAAAACAGTTGTCATTACCGGTGGTTGTGGATCATGCGTATGTCGTAGAGCCGAACAAAGGGGCCGCTCGCCCCTACTGCTAAGTAGTTGTTATCCTGGGGGTTGACCGTCAGGCATTTGGCCTCCACCAGCTGCCCGCAGTACTCGGTCAGGTCTATCAGGACTTCTGAACGCTTGCTGTTCTCCCGCAGGTCGTACTGTCTGCAAAGGGAAGAGAGCGTCAGGCAGCCCGTGCCACTGGGTAACGGAATCACAGAATCATTTTGGTGGGAAAACTCCTCAAGATCATCGAGTCCAACCATTCACCCCCCCCATCCCTGCCCCATGTCCTGAGAACCTCATGTCCGTCTGTCCAGCCCTCCAGGGCTGGTGACTCCAGCACTGCCCTGGGCAGCCTGTTCCAATGCCCCACAGCCCTTTGGGGAAGAAATTGTTCCGAAATCCAACCTCAGCCTCCCCTGGCGCAACTTGAGGCCGTTTCCTCTGAAGAGGTGACGCTAATGACATTAACTGCTATTTGTGCCACCGGTTACTGGAAGTCCCTCAGTTCAAGAGACACGAGGCCTCAGTACTGGGATAACCACTAAAACCAGCTCTATAATGTGCACAAAACTATTCACGTTTCAAATTAAACTCCCAGTCGTGACCTCACAAATAGCAGCTCATACGAAACAAACTCTCGTAGTAACATTGCTCATCTTAGTGCCTCAATGACTCTAGAGGGAAACGTCTCTCAGCGTTGTATCTCCCTTCCATTTGATGTGGCTGTTCCTTTCCTGGCCTCCCTTTTCAGTGGAGAAAAACAGAGGAGCTGAGGAAAGTACTTATCAGAGGAGTCTACATTTCAAGATGAATCCTGCCCATTTCAGGAAAAGGAAAGATTAGCTTAAGCTCTTTAGTACAGAGACAGTTTCTCTTCAGATCTGTGCACAGTACATACCGCAGTGGATCCTAATCCAATTAATTTTGGGGCAGAACGACGAGAGTTCCGTACCTGATTAGCCCGTCTTCTGCTGCACTCCAGAAGGTGTTAGGCCACATGGGAGCCGTGGCAATCCGCTTAACTCTGTTGGTGTGATCTCCAAACATGTGGATGGTCTCCTTGACAGTCAAGTCATGGACGTGCACTTTGGAATCTGCAGCTCCCGTGATGAGGATCCGATCCCCCGAATGCGGCAAGAACTGTAGGGAACAGATTTGCCATTTCAAAGCAAGAAGCGCTGAGGCTGTTCACACGGACACGGCCGAGGTGGCCTGGCACATCACAGAGTGGCTTGTTTTTAGGAACATGCGATGACCCACGTTATCACCTACATTACACACAGGCCAGCGTGCACACTGAACAGTCACCAGCTCCAGCGACACACAAAACAGTCTCACCCCCATTTGCTACAACCATTTCCTTTGAATTTACAAAGGGAATGAGATAAGTCCAGGAGCTGCATAAACTAAAAAGTGCACATAGTAGATTTAATGCAATTTTTCCCTGACATTAGAAATATTAAATTATTTGGAAGGGGAAATTGCTTGCAGGAAAATGTTTCCCAGCAAGAATCTATTCTCTGGCTGCTTAGGTCACTGATTCGTTAGCTGTTCATTATACCTAACCATATACCTTGACAGAAAAGATGTTTGCAGTATGTCCCGTGTGCATAGAAAGGAGTTTCTTGTGGTGCAGAGGATCCCAGACAATGGTATGCTGGTCATCAGAGCCAGAGGCCAACAAGCTAAAAGAAACAGAAGACAAGTATGCATCAGGTATTCTGTTCTAAGCCATGCCCAATTTCTTAGAGTGGTTTGACCACAGCCATTAAGTTAATTCAGCTCCAAGCAGCCCATTTCCTCCCTCTTTCCTCAGCCATGTGTTCCAGTTGCTCCCCGTGCACTGATCCATTCAGCCGGTTCAGGGAGCTAAACCAGCCAAACATCAGCCCCACAGCAGATAAAGCGAGCGCTCGTCGTTGGTTCGGCTCACTGAACCAGCTCATCGTAGACTCGGGTGGCGTGGGGGAAAACAACAGGAGCATTTGGTCAAGAACAAAATGCAGGGCCTCCATTTTCCTGATTAGCCTGGCTTAATTAACTGCTCTGCACCATCCACAATCCATTCCTGGGCTGCGGATGTGCCCAAGCCGTCCCAGGCCAGGGCTCTCTCAGTGATTCACAGACTGTTTTCCAGCGCAGGGTGTGGGAGCGGTATTGCAAGGCGCCGTTTGCCTTGTTCATCTATCTTCATTCAAAGCAAAAGAATCTGACATCTGCAACCATCAGCTGTTTTAAACTTAGTTCCCTGTAGCCTGATCTTTTAAATACATGAAATGTTCACTAGTAAATAATCCTGAGTGTTATCAGACAGCAGGACTTTGGATCTTACAAGAGGTATGTCAAAAATATATGCTCTTCCACCCAGTCCTTTCTCATGCAGATGCTCTGTTCCACTTGGCTAACAGAAATGCTCTTAGGTTTAGTTTCCCTCTAGAACTGGAGAGAGGGGTAAATGCTCTGCCTGTCTCCCTTAGATATTTGTCCCCCAGCAGAAGCTTTGAGCAGCACGGCGAAGGGGGTGGGGAAATGTCACTACCAGCTGGGCAAATCCTAAAGATCCATTATAATCCATAATACCACTTAAGAGAAGAGAAGCAGCCTTCAATCTCCACTTCTTAGTCTGACCATTTCCCTTCTGAACTCACGAAAGGGGCGTTTCTAATAATATCCAGATATATTTAACAAAATAAAGCTTCTTTTGAAGCCTGAGCTCTACTACGGTTCAAAACTTGGAGCCTGAGCTCCACTTGACCAGGAATGGGAAGCAGCTGCTTATGATAAGTCACCCCACATCCTCCTCTTGGGAAAACCTGGGGTTATGGGTTTATTTATCCCCCAAATCAAGGCACATACTTACTCTCCTTTTTCATTCCACTCTAGACAGTTGACACACCCAGAGTGACCCTGAGGAACAACAAGAATTTAAAAAGGGAAGTTAGTATTACACAAACTTCGGACTTATCGAACAGAGCTGTTCTTAGACAAGGACACGGAGAACTTGCAGCACAAAACAACTTGTTCCCATACAAGCAGGTTTTTTTATTCCAACTCTGAAAAAAAAACACCCCAAAACACCCACGTGGCAGATAAGCACCTCCAGAAAAGACAGACATGCTATAGCAGGGGAGGTAGAAAACGCAAAATGAAATGGCAGTTCAGTCTCAGAGGCTGCAGATGAAATCCTGCTGTACACACGGAAAGGTGACTTTGCCTCAAAAGCCCTTGGCTAGGCTGACAAATTACATGTGCAGGTTCTCTGGGAATGCAGGGAAAACACACTTTTGCTAACTCTTTTAGAAGCACCTTGCTGCTGGGTGACTGCAGCACACATCTTCATCCAAATTAACTCCCAGCTGCAACAGGAAAGACTAAGAGAGCATTGAGTAGCGTCTGATATGGGAGATGTGGTAGAAAAAGGGGGATAAACGAGTTCTTCCTTCCCCCAAACCAAGATATCTTTTTAGGCTGTGTCAGGCTGCAACACAAGCACCTATTCTTTAAGTCTTCAGTGTCAGAGCTGAGTGCCTTGCCCAGCTCACAGTTGTCTTCTCTGGGTACCCTGTTAGGATCAGTCCATCGACACCCGTTAAAGGTTTGTGTGTAGGTGCGTTATCTAACACAGAAACCTCATAGGAGGTCCCACCAAGCTATCCCTGGCCCTTATGAAGTTCACAGGTCGAAGTAATCAGCACCTATCCCACCCGAGAGAATTCCATACACTCCCGCACGCTGTCTTTTCTGCATTAAGTTGTACAAGTAGCTCAGTTTGCTATTTTAAACAGGACCCACTCACTTGCAATTCTGCTTCCAGGCCCAGGCGTCGAATGAAGGGATCGGTGACGTGATAGTGTCGCTCGAAGCCCAGCGCACCCCTCTCCTGCAGGAAGCAAACAAGCCACACTGTCTACAGTGATACAAATACACCTCTTTTTTTTTCCTCTTTAGGAGAAGATTCAAGAACTTTAAAAATCAAGCAGGGTCTCTGCCATGTATTGGGTTGTGCGTAGCATTAGGTACCTGTCCTGCAGTAGGGAGACATCACCCGCATCATCTCCAGGTAGGCAGTTTGTAACCCTTGCCCCTGAATTGCTTTAAAATGATGTTTATCTAATTGCCAGGCTCCGCCTGGGTAGCCAAGAAGTATTTTGAGAGGTCTACACCAAGACAGAATAAGTTGCCTATTTCGGGGCCAGAAACGATGCCTGTCGCTATCCCTCGGCAAGGATCTTGAAAGCAACTCACTCCTGAAGACACAGCTGCTCAGAATTCTGCCATTACACAGAACTTTATCACCACCACAGGGCGAAGCACTGGGGAACGTAACTGGGAAGCGTCCGTTAGAGATGGCTTATTTGCTCAGAAATGGAGCAGGAGCGCGTGGCCGCGGCACCACAGCACAGCCTGTTCTGCAGGGAAGGAACAGCTGCCGCAGAACCGCCGCAGTACGAATGAAGGTGAAGAAAACAGGACAGTTGTTTCCCCTGTGAGCTGGCGGGGTCCACAGATGCGTGAGCAGATGGCTTCCATGAGAGGAGGCCAACTGCAGAGGCAGGCGTGAGGGAAAGAGAATGCGAGTCATGTTTTGGATGGAACATCTGATGTCCGAGGAGATTCTGTCCCAGAACCTGATTCAGCCTCAGTCCTGTCCCATGCCGTGCTATAGTCAGGCAACTCAAGCCATCGTTATCACAATTTATAGATGAGAATACTAATGGCAAAATCATAGTTACGGTACTAGGAATGCATCAGGAGTCACAGGGCAGACACAAAGAGCTAGTGTACGACATTACAGCTCTGCAGAGCAACGTTAAGCAACGAGCTCCGCACAACAAAAGCTTTTGAAAACAAAATGGAGACAGATATAAGGCGATTGGAGGAAAAACAAAACCGAACAGGCTTTTAGTAGCAAGTTCCATTCCAAATGTGAAACCCCTTGACATGTTATTACAGATAGCACTCCCAAAACACTGCTGGGCCCGGTGCAAGGTGCTGCAGTTATAATTGCCTTGCTATTGCAACCTCAGTGGCCTTGTGAGCTCTGTGCAGCAGGATATTGCTTGTTCTACAAGGAACCGTCAGACTTAGCAACCTTGCCAAGGTCACATACAGACGTCTAACAGAGCGGCCAGGGTGAAAAAGTCCCAGGCTAATGCTCTAACCACAAAACCATCCCTTCCTTGTTAGAGCCACAAAATAAATCTGTGCGCGTGGATTAAATAGCAAGCTTATAACACAAAGTTTGGTACCGAACTGCAAAGTGAGCATTCAAGCTCCTAGTTCTTTATTCTGGCCACTAACAGACCATTTTTGTGAATGCTGATTACCAGCAAAGCTGCAAATGATTTAAGGCCTCTGAGTCCAAGTAATAATTGCCTATTGTGTCTTCAGGAGCTGGTCCTTTCACGTTAAGAGATATTTCACAAATGCAGCCATCAGATGACTGATCCGACCACCGCAGAAGCTTTTCCCTGCACAGAGGAAGCAAACACACCACTCTTTAAAGAAGAGAGACAGAAAAAGACTGAGACAGAGATCGTCAACTCTACTACAGTCAGAAAATACCTTTGATGGCAAGATCACACAAAGAGAACACGTAAAGCTGCAGACAGAAAACTCTCGAGGGAAGCTGGCTAAGGGTTCTTTGTGGTGCCCAAACACGAGCAGCCAGATTTCTCTCTTCAATGTTGCGCTCAAAAGGAACAGACCTGCTGATGTCAAACCAGCGGGTGCGCTCCTGCTAGGGAGAAGAACCGTTACGCCGCGCTCCATCCCAGCTCTTCAGTAAGGACAGCGATAGGTCCTATGTGTTTGGTCTCTTAAGCTTCTTATACAGCTTATCGATACATAAGCAGCAGAGATCTTTCCATAAGTAAAGGCAACAACATGAGTATTTCGCGACGCAGCAAATGCCGATCCCGTCTGCTCTCCACCCAACACAAGCAAGCGCTTGGCCAGCACGTACCTTGATCTGTCTGTGGATGATGTCTCTGGTAATGTTGGCTTTCGCCATCTTCTGGCAATGGGGCAGATGAGAAGCTATCGGAAGAGCTGCTGTGCATCCAAGCATGCCACCGGAGCGAAGATCCACACCAAGGGTGTTTAATTACCTGCAGAACACAACAGGGAGAGAATGAAGGCAGACAAATACATTAGGCCATTCATATACAACGTCAAGTACCTGATTTTCAAAATACAGCGGTGGTTAAGAACTGAAAAGTTTTGTATAAAGGCTTCTGCAAGAAACTTGAGGATGGGAAGGAACAACGTAAGACTGAAGAACATCTGATGAAAGAGGCCATGCCCCGTTTGCAGAGAAATCCACGACGAACAGAACTCCAGACCTACATCAGCATCAAGAAGTCGCATTTTTATGGCAGCAAAGACCCCGCAAGGCCAGGGCAGCACCCTGATCCACAGCTGAGCTCCCACCATCGCATCCGAATTCACATCTCCCAAACTCTCCATCAACAAGATGGATTATACTGTGAATAACAAAGCATCAACATTTTTGGCCACCTTTTCTCTCTCATTTACTACGTTTGATTACCAGCCAAAAAAAAAGAACCGAAAGGGCATAAATGTTCCTCAGAAATCACAACAGCCAACCGTGAGGTGACACTATCACCTCAACACTCAATTAGCAATAGAAAAGGGGCGCTCATTTAAAGTTGTATTTCCAGGAGAAATTAAAAGTTTTCCACACTGTTAACAGAGTTCCATATTTAATGCACTAACCTAAATAATTTAAACCCTATAGAATTAACTAAACCTGCTAGAAAACATTCAGATGGTGGAGTCAATGTCGCAACCCTGCCCAGCATAGGACTAGCCAGTCTCTGAGAAATTATGCAGTTCACCTCATCTACACACCACAGGCCCTGAGCTGTCCCATTTGGGTATTTCTACAGTTCTCTTACAAAAAAACTTAAAAAATAAAATAAATATTAAATATCCGTTTTGTCCTATGCAGCCCACTAGTTTTAAATTCTCTTTAAAAGCTTTCACAAGCAGAACAAGCCCAAATTTTCAAACATGTCCTCTTTTGAATGAGGAAATGCTGATTCACTGAAACAAGAACATTTCACAGCAACACAGCAACAAATAACTCAGCTGAGGTCAGGCTGAAGTTTCGACAAACCCTGCCTGATGCTCCACCGGTTCCTGTGTCGCGTTGCTGCAAAACGACGGTTCCGACTGTGAGTGACTTCAGGTAGGAGGTACCAAACATTCCCGTTTCCGCACAGAGTTTGGCCAATGTGGAAGTTCGGCTCCTCCGTGCAGCAAACACAGCAATGTCATTCAGACCTACAGATGGCAAGAAAAGCCAACAAACAAACTGCAAATTGGAATTCGGAGCAGTAGGCTCCCAAGCAGGAATTTCTGGGAAGGCGCAGGATCTCGAGTACAACACAGAGAGCAGGCACAGGTGTTTGTGGGTCTCTGCGGATAAATGTCGCTACAGCAGCCGATGAGCAGCCCTCGCGGTTGTATTCTGCCTTATTCTGAACATATGATGAGAATAAAACTGATCACATTCCCACAGTGAGAGCGCAGGCCTTGAACACAAGGTGAGTCGGGACAGCGGGAAGACTTCGCTCCTACTTGTGCCCAGCAAGGGCTGATGAGGCCGGACCTTCCCCAGCTCCGACTCCAACCCCAGACACGCACACGCAGCCCAAACTCACCCCGTCCACGTCAGCAGAGACTTCCAGTAAAGCAAACAGCCTCTGCCACACACCTCGACTTCACCAGGGTGGGCGAAGCTCAACTCACACCCCCAGATGTTGGAGCAATGAGCTGAGATTTTGTGGATCTCATCATCTGTTTTAGTGAGTAAATCAGGGGTTCCCTAGAAGCCAGTGGCCAGTCTGAAACTGAGCTAGTGTGTATGGATTTGTCTGTCACGTACTCAGTTAATCCACATTCCTTTTACTCCAGAAGTAGAAGCACAGAATCATTTTGGTTGGAAAAGCCCCTCAGGATCATCAGGTCCAACCATAACCCACCCTGTCCCTGCCCCATGTCCTGAGAACCTCATGTCCGTCTGTCCAACCCTCCAGGGATGGTGACTCCAGCACTGCCCTGGGCAGCCTGTTCCAATGCCCCACAGCCCTTTGGGGAAGAAATTGTTCCTAAATCCAACCTCACCCCCCCAGGAAAGCCAGCATGCATGCCCAAGAAGACACCTTAAGTTTTAAGCATATTTAACCTCACTCACTCTCATGTTAAGTAATGCTGGTTCAGTCCCAGGCTTAATAGCAGGAGGCAGCACTTTGAACGCATTTGCTCATCAATATTTCACACTAATTCTTGAAGTAGATGATTAAGCTATCAGATTTTGATACCTATCCTCTGGCTTTCCACCTGAGCTTAGAGGAGGTATTGGTTTGCATGTTTATAGAGACAGAGTCTGTATGGAGACAACAGCAGCTGCCGGGAAGGAGGGGAAGCAGGAACCTGCAGCAAAGTGCATGGAGGGGCTGGAGTGAGTTGAGAGAAGGGAACGGAGCTGGTGAGGGGCTGGAGCACAAGTGTGATGGAGACTGAAGGACCTGGGGGGTTCAGCTGGAGAACAGGAGCTGAGGGGAGACCTTCTGATCTCTGAACTGCCCGAAAGGAGCTTGGAGCCAGGGGGGTCGGGCTCTGCTCCCCAGGAACAAGCGCCAGGAGCAGAGGAAACGGCCTCAAGTTGCGCCAGGGGAGGTTGAGGTCGGATTTAGGAACAATTTCTTCCCCAAAGGGCTGTGGGGCATTGGAACAGGCTGCCCAGGGCAGTGCTGGAGTCACCAGCCCTGGAGGGCTGGACAGACGGACATGAGGTTCTCAGGACATGGGGCAGAGACAGGAGTGGGGCAACGGTTGGACTTGATGGGGGTCTTTTCCAACCAAAGTGATTCTATAATTTGGAGGACACAACGTGTGTCATTAAATGATTTCCGTTTTCCTTCCAGTGCCGTCTGTGGGAGTTTCCCTGTGTCATGAGGCTCTCAGGACATGGGGCAGGGACAGGGGTGGGGAACAGTTGGACTCAAGTAGCTTGAGGAGCTTTTTCAATCCAAAAGGATTCCACAATTTGAGGATTCTAAAGCACTCAGCACAAGGGCAGGTGGATCCTGCTGCCTCTGCAGCTCAAAGGTGAACATGGGAAACCAGGCCAGCCCCATCACTACCTGTGTCCCAGGCCAGCTCCACATCCACGTGCCAGCCGGGCTCAATGAGCCACATTGCTGGAGACACCCACGGGGATGTGGTTTCCAGACACGCTTTCCTGCTAATTTCTGCAAGAAAGACGACGACTGCCAACTCAAAAAGCAGCTTCAAGTCAAACGGGAACACATGAGCCCAAGGTGTCTCTCTTGTCTAGACAGGGCTTGGTTTGGCGACCAAATGTTGTAAAATGCTTAAAGGTCTCCCAGAATATGTTTGGCCAGGAAGACTCTAAGAGCCTTTCTTGTTTTCCTGATGCTGTTTTTCTGTTGTCCAACAGGTATTGCACAGCCGCAAAGCCTTTGGCAACCTTCAATTATCATGGAATCACAGACAAAGAATGAAAAAGTCCCAAATTCTCATTCCAGGTCCAACTTTGTCCATTAGCCACAACTGGTCACAATCCCAGACTCACATTCACCATCAATATCATCATTAATTAGTTCTGGAGTTAATACACGTAGAGTTCTTACTATGAAACAAGCATTAAGTGCTCTTAACACTAGATATTATATTGACCGCATCATTGTCCATGGAGATCAACAGTTTCTAATTATGTTAGAAACTGATCCTGGCATAAAGCATAAAATACCCCAAGATTTGTAGATGTCCTGGAAAAAAATATATAAATAATCAAAGAAAAATAAACAGTGTCTCCGATTTCTTAGACACATAGAGGCTTCCAATCATGAAAGCCCTTCAAAGAGTTTGTGCATTTCTTACCACTAAAGACATGGAAATTCGTGTAAGATGTTCCTCTTTCAGCAAAACCTCCCATTTTTGCTCCAGCAAAAAACGCTGTGCAAATTCAGTTCGCTTTTGGATATACTGTTTCCTAAACCATTCATGCAGTTCTCTGGCTTTTACCTAAACCTGCACAACCAACTCGTGATGAAATGAGAGGATTAAGTCCCGGTGACAGGGAACAATTTCTGATAAATTCGCACTATTGCTACCAGTGATGATCCCACAAGCAGCTTCACTTTGGCCACCCATAAGAGACCATTGTGACCTTTTTTGGTCATTTATTGGAAGACGCTGGAGCACGTTTTTCCATCACCTTTCACGAGTATGTCTGCATTCAGTTACAGGCAAGGACAACCTTCCCTCATCCCGCACTATTCCAAACCTGCCTGGGATACCCCAGACAGGACTAAAAACCTGTGATCCAGTTACAGTCTTCACCTCATCCACAGCGGCACCATGAAGCATCCGGAGGGACCATCCGACCTGCAGCTCACCCGCGGACTCTTCTGCTCCCGCGACGCAAAGCTCCAGGGGCAGAAAAAGAACTTTCGCACACTTGGCCTTTAAATCTGCAGTCAAAAATTAACAAGCCGCAGATTTCTGCAGGCTGTGGGCTCAAAAGCTGCCAGGCTCTATTTACACTGACAGTAACGTAAGAGCCTCTTAAGCTCCTGGAAAAGTGCGCTTTGAAAGGGTGCTTCAGGGTACGGGGAGGGAGGGGAGGAACAAGATTCTCTGCCTTTCCCCAGCTGGATCTTCTAATTTTCCTGAAACACTCACTCCAAGTCTAGAAACAAAGCCTCAACATCGATAATGCAAATGATTAGGTTGTTTTAATAATGAATGGTCCCAACGCAGCCGGGATTTGGGGGGTTGTTCCTTCACTTGAATGTATTTTCCCTTCACAGAACCACCTACACACACCCCCTGACCTCACTTACACACACAATAACGCGCTGACCTGCAGACGGGGCTTCAATGTTCAAACCTGGTGACCATCGCCCTTCCAAAAAGCTCCATCGCCATGAAGAAACTCCACGAAGCAGCAGCACTCGTTCTTAAGTGAGCAATCCAAATCCTCACTGTTTGGATGCACCCAAGTTTCTCAGCCTCCAAACTCAAGGTCATTGATAAAGCAGCAGTCTGCACACCATGAGCCTTGCGGATTCGCAGTTCATCCCTAAGGAAGATTCCTGTGACCCTTCCCTTAAGCATCTATAAATTACTTCACCCATCCAAATACCACCTAGAACCCAACTCAGTAATCTTTAGCCTCTCAACTTGTTTTCCCTATCCTCTTTACCTTGACTTTCCAGGGGGTGACGGATCAAATTAAAATATATACATGTAAATAGGTCGATTTTTTAAACAAATCTAGAGAAACAAGAAGAAATGACCTGGTTAACAGCAGACACCTTGTAAAAAGAAGGTTTTGCTACAGCTGATGGGAGTTGCCAGGAGCAGCAGTCGCTCCTCAGGACAGATGGCTCGGAACACAGATCCAGCCAACAACGGAAGAGCTGCTAAAACAGAGGTGGACAGGAGAGGAGGTGGGAGCTGCGACCTGACAGACCCAGCACAAGAGGACGGTAGTGTCAGGGAAACTTTGATATGCCCAGAGACACAGCGCTCAGAGCTCGGGCAGCTGCCCCCTAAGCTGGCATCGCACCTTTAGTCTTCATCCTCCAGCTGATCACCCACAGGAAAAGAAGAAGATGCAAGACAACCCCTCGACCCAGCACAAGTTACAGCCCGATGCCAAAACCCACACGGCCCAGTGGCTCCAGGAAGGAGTTCTGCCAGCAGACACTGGGCAGAGGAGGAAAGGTTGGTATCTCCACGCAAGGGGCTCCAGGACACCCACCAGGGCAGGGGAGAGCTTCAGGTGAAGGCTTTAGCGAGGGAAAGGGGAGCAGGGCAGAGTCAGCCCCTAGGAAAGGGAGATGAAAGTGAAGCCAGGGCAGTGCCAGCTGTGGGAGGGGGGAAAACAGAAGCCAAAAAGCAGGGGTTGAAGCTGGGGGGTGGGTACCAGCCAGAGGATGCAGGTATGGACAGGGCTGGGGGAAAGGGGGGCTTGGTTAGTGGGGGCAGGCAGAAGGGATGGGAAAAACAGGGGGTGAGGGGCTGGAGGGGGCTGGATAAAGGAGGGTTTGTGAAGAGGGATGGGGTCTGACTGCTGGAAAAGAGGAGTGGGGGGATGTCTGGCAAGGAGATAAGGGGGGAGCAGCTGACAGGACCTGGGCGGGGGGTAACCCAACCCCCAGGAAAGGGGGGACAGCGGGGGGCGTGGGGGGAACTGTCAGATGAGGGGAGGGGGGGCTGCTGACAGGAAAGGGGGCGCAGGGGGGACAGGTGACAGGAAAGGGAGTGCAGGGGGGTACAGCTGACAGGAAGGAGGGGCTGCGGGGCCCGGGCGGCCCTCGGGACCGTTACCTGTCAGGCCTCCCGGGCGCAGCGGGCACTGGAAGTTGCGAGGCTCCATCCATGCGGGGGGGAGAGCGGCACCGAGAAGAGCGGGGAAATCACAAGGGCCCCGCAGTCACCGGGCGCCGTCCCCGGGGCTCGGGCAGGGCCCTAAGGTGCGGGCCGGCCTAGGCCCGGCCGTGCCCCCCGCCCCCTGCCCTGTTTACCCCTCCAGCTGTCCGGGGCTCAGCAGCACCCCCCGCCGCCGCTCTCCCCGCGCCGCTCTGCGCATGCGCCACGCCAACTGCGCCACCGCCCGCCTCACACCCGCAGCCACCCCGACCTCACGCAAAGGGCGCAAGTCGCTTTCGAGAATACCTCCTCGGCCTGCCCTCCAGGCCGCCGTCACGCCGTGATTGACAGTTCCCTGAACCAACGGGAGAGCGCAGAACACTTCCTTCAGGCTCGACCAATCGGCGTGGAGGGGGGCGGTAGTGCGGCACCGCGAAGGGGCTGCTGGGAGTTGTAGTCGCAGAGGCGCCATGGCCGCCGGCCGGGGGCCTCCGCCCGCGGAACCGGAGCCTCACGGCCCGGTCACCCCCCTCTGCCTCGCCGCCGGGCCTTTCCGCGGCTCCCCTTCCGCCTTCACGAAGCCCCGGGGCTGCTTAAAGCCAGCCCTCGCTGGGCTGAGATCCCCTCATCCCACAGGCCGCAGTGGGGCCTGGGCCTCAGCTGCCTCACACACCCCACAGGGTGCAGCGCCCCAGCCCCAAACGCGGCCTCGATGGGGGTTTGGGCTTCCCAGCCCCTTTCCGTGACCCTGCGGGCCTGAGCCATCCCGCACCGCTCACCCCACCGCTGGGGAGGTCTCCACGGGCAGCTCATGGCGTGAAGTCCCCACGGCCACTGAATCCCTGTGGAGAAACTACTCCCAGTCCCGCAGTGTTTGGCCTTTGCACAGGCAATTCGTAGGAGTGAAGCGCACAGCTCCGTGAAGCAACACAAAGTTAAGTCTTTTTATTTGGGGAATAAAAAATAACACTGTGGAAAAAGCCAGGGGGTGGCAGTGTTTGCAAAAAACCTTCCCTTGTCCTGACAGCCGCTGGTTCTGGGGACACCGCTGGCCCTGGGGACACCGCTGGCCCTGGGGACACCCCGCCAGGCTGCAGGGGGAAGGCAAGGTTGGGGTCTCTGTTAGCCCTAATTACCCTAATGCACCCTCCTGACGTGGGGTAGGGGGTGTAAAGTAAATCAAAAGTTATGAACTGACCTCTCTATAATTTATTTCCACAATTAAACCTCCTGAAGTCAACTAATGAAGTGCAATGAATAGTTTTAAATTTTCATTTAGAACTGAATTCCATGGCTCCTGGATAATCCCAGCTGCACAACAGAAGAAAATTGTGTCTATTGTGTGTTAACAGAAAGAGCAAAAAGCCCCTTAAATCAGACCTTAGATGGAAGTGCGAGGACTCTACCGTACACCTTCAGACTCACAAACAACAGACCAACCATTAGCTGTAATGATTTGTCTTTTTATCTCACAACCCATTAACTTATTCAGCTGTTGTCCAAGTTCTTCATGGAAAATAATGGTTAATTGTTGCCTCTGTATCTGTCGGGACTCTTTTAATTAAACAAATAATAATCGGGATCCATCATTATCATCCTTACAACGGGGTTTTATCTTCTTTTCTCAGATGCTGTCCTCATGGGGAACTAAAGCTGCACACAGAAACCAGGCAGGCTTTGGATGCCCTTGACATGTAAGTTTTACTTGCTGAGGGACAAGAAATTGGGACACAGGAGCTTGATTTTCTTTCTGTGCTGGTGACAGACAGACAGACAGACGTAACAGGGGCTGAGGCCAAGGAGGAACTGGTTGGGATGGTCAGAGCCGAAGTTTCTCCTGCAGTCTCACAGGGAACTGAAGGCATCTTGGGCAATGTAAATAAGGCGTTTTCCCTCCCGCAGGGTAAACACCACCATGGTGTTCACCTCGTGAAACAGGGCGGTGAGGTTTTCAGTGCAAAGAAAGGTAGAGGGAGTGAGGAATAAAAGTGCCTGGGAGCTGGACTTGCCCTTCTTACAGTGTGAGGGAAAATCATTTCAGTCGCACAAAGCATTTTTTAATGCTTTCAGTAAATATCTGTCTTCTAGTCTGTCCTCAATTTATGCTACACACAGAAAAACAACAACAAAAAAGACAATTCAGTGTAAAAAACCCCACAACATGCGCACAAACGTTACATTTTACACCCTGTGCCATAGTTAGAAAGTCGTAACACACATGTACACAGGTTCATAGGTGTAGATTTGATTCTGTGAGGGAGAAGCAACACAGTTTGTCCTGCAGCCATCTGGAGCTGCTCTAGGATTTGTTTGAGGGTTGAAATGGTTAGGCTAGAGCAGCTGAAATAAAATAGAGTGTTATGCATCCTTTCCTTTACACTTCCCTGTGCTGTTTGTTGGGGCAGATTGGAGGAAAAGAAAATAGTTTGGCTGAGAGAGAAAGCCTGACCTGCACTTACTGGCAAGTGGGGATGGAGGAACAGGGGCAAAGTGTCAACAGAGAGAGAGGTCGCGGTGCTGAGCTCATCTTTATCAAATAAATGCACAGAGGAGGAGAAAAAGCGAGCTGAGTCTAGTATATAATAGAAATGGGCCATAAACATATAGAAACATTCTTATCGCTTGCTGTAGCAAGGTCTGCACTCCTGGTTTCTTTGAGCAAATCTGCTGCCGAGTCCTTGCACGACTTCAGAAAACCTTTCCCTTTGGGTTCACCTCCCTGTGGCGCGTAAATGATGTTTACCTTTTGATGATTGATATCTGCTGCAAAATATTTAGACCCTCTGACCAAAGCTACTGCAGAATAGCAAAGCTCTGCGGAGGATTCTGCTGAATTCTGGATGATTTACATGTGAACGCAACTCTGGGCATTTGCTGGGTACAGGATTGGTGTGTCACGAAGCTCCATGAGCTTGTATGGCCCGGAACAGCCAGGAAATGCCAGTGTCTGGGTCAGAGAAGGTGCCCAGCTGCTCCAAGGCAGGAGGTGTGAAGTATTTCCAGGGGCCAAGGAAGTTACTTATGAACTTAGGTACACACACAGTGTCTGATTTTGCTCACTGAGATACAACAGGATAAGCTCTGGTGTATTATAACGTCTGCAATTTGCTCGATGGGACATTTTTAAAGCTCCCCCTGCCTGTTCATGCAGTTGTATCGCTCTCCCTTTGCAGGATAAGAAGCTTAACTGAAATTATGCTCCATCCTGGTGCATGGGTGGTGCAAGTTCCAAGAATCACAGTGAGCATCTCGACTGGGCCAGGAGAAGCCTTAGGTGACAGGATTTACTCTCCTAACACAGGAGACACAAACAACTGAACAAATCCCCAAAGCAACTGAAGCTCCAGGCCCTGACGGGGATATTGGGCACTGTCAGAGCGCTGCAATGCTGCCGGATTAACTCAGGAACACAGATTTAACTGGATGGCTCCAGGTCTTCATCTCCTGGTCCAGAGGAAACAGGAATAGCTTTCCGTTTTGTCAAGAATTTGCACCAACCGAAATCCTTTGCAGAGTTCAACAGGTTGAAAAGCCCTTGTCCAACCAGTATCATCCAGCCAAGAAAGCTGGGAGCGTAAACTACCAGAATAGCAAGAAGTGAAGTTGACGCTGCATTCCCCACTGACAGATGTACAATAGCCAGGTACCGGCTGGTTCAGACCAACCCAGCAAGGCTGCCAGTTGATCCAGGCACGAGGAGATGGAAAAATCTGACCCAGTTATTTAACGAGAACATTGCGCTAGTTTTAGCTTCTTTAGTTTCTGAAATAAAACCAGCCCCGGTGTTTTCTCCTGAACAAGCCTCTGGTTGTCTGTGTGCTGCCAGCACACGGTCCCACTTCAACCCAAACGCGTACAAACCGCTGTCATCTAGAATCAGGCTTCTCACCCAAAGATGAGTAAGCCATTTGAAAACGAGAAACGCTCAGCATTCCTTGCTTAATTGCTAAAACAGATTAATTCGACTATCCAGAACGTAACGAAGCGGAAGTGAGGAATTGACACACCTAGCTGGTTCCTGCTCAGGCTGGTGATTCACTTTAATTGACGGGTCACGTTTCTTGTTGATGATTTTCACCAAGTCGCTGCAGCAAGGCTGCTGCGCTCCCCTTCTGTCTGCCGAGCACGTCTGAGCGCCAGCGCTTCGGGAGCTGATGCCATCTTAAAATGAGAACGTAACTGATGCCAACGTGCAAGTACAACCTGCAAAGCTCGAGTTTTAGCAGCCATGCATCCCATCTAGGGCCCATGCCTTCCCCACACCGAGTGCCCCCAAGGATTAGGGACTGCATCTTTACCAAAAGGTTCATTTGCCCCTAAAGTTTAACTAATAAATCAGTTCAAAACTCGCGCCGGTTTTGATCGTCCTGGTCACACACACGTGACGCTCAGGAAATTGATATCAGAGCCAAGAAATCAGGGTGGCTGAGCCCCGTCACACGGTGCCCAGCAACCCCCCCACGCTACTCCAGCGCTTTTACTAGAACCTTATCAGATTTCCTGGTGACTCAGACTCCGCTGGTGACCAGGACGAAGGGCACGGCGGTACCAACAAGCACAGATGCAGTTACAGCACCATGTTGGGCCAGAATTTCCGCCAGTGCCCACCAGGCCCTGCACATCCCACCACCCCAGCGCTGTCCCATCTTCCGCCAGCACCCCTCTGCTCCTCCTTTGCACTGCACCCCTGTTTGTATCGCGCCCCTGACTCCATGCAACACCCCCTTTCACTCATTCCTTTGCCCTGCACCCCCTCTTCCACCAGCTCCCCCTGGTCCCTGCTCTGCAGCAGCACCCAGTTCCACAGGGGACCCCATCTTTCACTAGAATCCCCTCTCCCATGCGCCCCCCTTTCTATTGCAGCCCCTCCTGCACGCACTCCCTTTGCCCTGCACCCAGTCTTCCCCTAGCACCCCCAGCTCCCACCCATGCCTTTTCTTGCCCCCCCTGTCCCACAGCATCACCCGGTTCCGCAGAGCACCCCAACTTCCACTAGCAGCCCCCACTCCTGTGCTCCTATTTGCACTGCACCACTCTTTGCACAGCACCCCTTTTACATCAGCACCCCCAGCTCCCCCATCACTCTGCAGCAGCACCCAGTTCCACAGAGCACCCCATCTTCCACTAGGACGAGGGGCCGTCCAAGCTCCCCCCTTCGCAAAGCACCCCTTTGCACCGCACCCCCTTCTGCACCAGCACCCCCAGTTCCCCTCAGCAACTCCACAGAGCACCCAGTTCCGCAGGGCACCCCATCTTCCACCAGCACCCCTTGTTCCCGTGTTCCTATTTGCACCGCACTCCTCTTTGCACCACACCCCCCTCCACACCCCCTTTACCCCGCACCCCTCTCGCACCAGCACCCCTAGTTCCCCGCCTTTGCACCGCACCCCTCTTTGCACTGCACCCCTTTGCCGTGCACCTCCTTTCACACCAGTTCCCCCAGTTCCCCGCTCTGCAGCAGCACCCAGTTGTGCAGAGCACCCCATCTTCCACCAGCACCCACTGCTCCCCCCCTTTGCACCGCACCCCTTTGCCCTGCACCTCCTTTTGCACCAGCACCCCCAGTTCCCCTCTTTACCCCGCACCCCTGTCGCACCAGCACCCCCAGTTCCCCCCTTTGCACCGCACCCCTCTTTGCACCGCACCTCTTTGCCCTGCACCTCCTTTTGCACCAGCACCCCCAGTTTCCTCCCCCTGCTCCGCAGCAGCACCCAGACCCATCTTCCACCAGCGCCTCTCTCCCGTGCTCCCATTTGCACCGCACCCCCAGTTCCCCCCTTTGCACCGCACCCCCGCCTCCCCCGTTGACCCCGCACCCTCTGGCACCAGCACCCCCACCTCCCCCCTCCCCGCCCCGCAGCACCCCCGGTCCCGGTCCCGGTCCCGCCCCCCCCGCTCCGCCGGCGCTGCCTCCGCCCCCGCCTCCTCCCCGGGGCCGCCCCGGCCGCTCGGTGGGATGTTCCCGGGCGCCGCGGCCGGCCCAGCTCCGCTCCGGCTGTCGGCGGGGCGGCTCCAGCCCCACGCCGCCGGCGGGCCCCGCCGCCCGCCCGAGCCCCCCGCCGCCCCCCGCCGCCGCCATGGGCGCCGCGGCCCTGCGCGCCCTCCCCTGGGCCCTGCTGCTGCTGGGGCCGCTGCTCCCCGGGCAGGGCTTGCAGGCCAACCCCTCCGAGCCCCCGCAGGGCCAGCCGGCCCCGCTGCCGGGGGCAGACATGGGGGGTTTCACCCCCGCGCCCCCGCCCTCCGTGCAGGAGATCCACCCGCTGAACAAGCAGCCGGCGAACGGCTCGGGCGAGGGGCACGCCAAGCACCGCAAAGCCTTCCCCGTGCTGGGCACCGACTACACCCGCGTCCGCATGCCCTTCGAGATCTCCCTCTGGATCCTGCTGGCCTGTCTCATGAAGCTGGGTAGGTCGCTGGCGCCACGGTGGGGTCCCGGGGGGGGAGCACCGGGGGGGGAGCCCCGGGTTTATGGGGCAGGTGCCCTGAGCATCCCAAGGATGGACCCCCAGAGCATCCCAGAGTGGGACCCCCTGAGCATCCCAGGGTGTGACCCCCTGAGCATCCATCCCAAGGAGGAACCCCCTGAGCATCCCAAAGACGAACTGCCCAGAGCATCCCAGGCTGGGACCCCTCAAGCACACCAGGGCAAATTCCCCCGTGCAGCCCCCCAGGCAGGGTGGGCACGGCTCTCCCACGACCTTGGGTCAGCACTGCAGGCCTGGCGGACAGGGCAGCGGCCCCCCAGCCCCTTTACTCGCCCATGGGCTCACTCATCTCGCTGCAGATGCTCGCTGACCCCTCACCATCCCTGTTGGGACCAGGTCTCTTTTCCTCCCTTTGGCACTCAGCGAGGGGGAAGCATCCGGTTTGTTTCCTTGCTTCCTTTTCTCAACCACAGATGCCTTTTGTAACCTTGGAGAAGTCACTTAAAATCTCCCAGTGCTTCAGCCTCCTCTTCCTGCCCCTCCGCAGCAAAGCGGGCTGGGCAGCTGCCCCTGCTGCAAAGCATCCGGAGGATTTCTGCCTTAAAGATCATGAGCGTCACGGGCCAGAGGGCCGGGAAAAGTCACCGCTATGATGACCCGCTCTGGGAAAGCATCACTCTGCCGGGGTGGAGGTTGTTGACAAAGTGTTTTCCAAACTTCTGCAGCTGGATCAATACCAAGTGAATTACCCCAAAGCGTGTGATGTGATGTAACCGCTCCGTGCGCACCGGCGTGCCGGACCTGGCGCCGGCAGCGCAGAGCTCGAACTGGCCCTGGTCCCGTCGGCGGTGACAGAGCCGAGAGGGCAGGTGAAATGTTTGCCTGTTCCTGCCTTGGAGCGGCTGATGCGAGGGAGGGGAGCTCTGCGCTTCCGTCATTTTGCGCCTCAATTACCATCAGCGATTTAATAACGCTAACGGCAGTGCTCCTTATGGAGCACTCCAGCTTGCTAATGGAAGTCTTGCTTTGGGAGCTTTTTGGAGCTGGTGCCTGTTGGAAACTGTGCCGTGTCCTGGCCCGGATGGGTCTGAGAGACCCCCAGGAGCTCAGATCCTCCCTGCCCATTTTTTCTAACAATACCTCATCCCCTTCCCCGCCTGCGCGTAGGCAGGTAAAGCCCCATTTTCCCAATCCCCCCGGGTGTTTTATTTACATGTAGACGCAGGAGCGCAAACACTTCAGACCCAGAGGCTTCCTGCCTGTCTGCGAGACGAGCGCTGGGGCGCGGAACCGGCGGGGATCCGCGGGGCTTATCCCTTCCCGGCTTTGCCCAAAGTGATTCAAGGCACGTTCAGCGCCAAGGTGCCTCACCGTGGGCGATGCAGCCGTGAAACCTCCTTTCCCAGGGCTCGCCCAGCGCATGTTAAGCGACCTCTGCTAGCTGTTCGGGGCTATTGCACTGCGCTTGCAGTCCTGCTGCCTCGCAGAGCACCGAGTGATGAAATCAGAAGTATCTGTGCGGAAGCTGGAGGAGAAAGGAGGGGCTAACGGCGCTGGCCTGCGTCCCTGCTCGGGGCGTGCGTGGAGGAACCGCCGCTGGAAAGCACCAGAATGGGCAGCGGAAAGCGGTTCCCCAGGGATGGCCGCGGTGGGGGCACTGGGGCATCGCCGCCCCTGCGCCCACGGGCGCCCTTTGGTGCTGGTCGCTGCGTGAAGCCGCTTCTGCCCAAAGTTAGGGCTCGTCGGTGCTGCGGGAGAAGTTATTTCTGGCGGTGAGCTGAGTCCCCACGGCTCTTACGTGTTAAAAGTCTTATGCAAGACTGCGTGTTTAAGGGGTGTATTTTAGGAGGAGCTGCCGTGCAACTTTGGCAAAGGTCCTCCGGAGACGGCAGGTGATCTGCAGAGCTCCGGGGATGCTGATTGTGCCAAAATCATACCTGCGCCTCTAGCAGGGGCTTCAACAGCAGAGCAGTCCTGGGGAATCCTTGTCCTTGGCCCCTCCAGGGCTCTGAAGCTGCATCAGAGCGAGGAGATAATGTTGCTTGTTCATGTTTGTCTTGGTACATCATTCCCAAGTTGCTGGTACAGCTGAATATTCAGGCTCGTGACCTGCAGAAATGGCTCGCTGCTCAGTGTCTGAATACTGGCCCGTCATTCCCGCCCTGGATCAGAGGAGCTTGTTCAGGAGCGGCAGAATATGCTGTTTTTCCACGCGGAGATGGCTCTTACACAACCGGGCGCCTGTGCAGTACAAGCCCTGACGAGGCACACGCAGCCCTGGGCTCCCCAAACACAGCGGGGTTTGGAACCTGCAGGTTCCTTGCAGAGGGGAAAGGGGATGATGAGCAGAACTCTCATCCCTCTGTCCCTCCTGCCCTGTTAATGTGCATCAGGGTAACCCTGCAAAACCCCGAGGTGCAGGGGACAAACATCTCTTCTCCAAGGGAAGGGCTTTGTGCAGCGTGGCTGTGCATCACGATTTGGCACCTCCTGACTTCCCTTCCCCAGCCTCTCCTGCAGCTCGGGGCGCCCCTTTGCTGGGCCGAGCTGGGGATTGAGCCACGTGTTGCTGCAAAACACAGAGTCTTCAGCCCTGTTAGTGGTTTCTGGGTGTCATCCCGAGGTGACCACGTCGAGGAGCTCACAAGTGCTTACAGGGCTCAGTTTGGGGCCAGGAGATGCAACCTGACCCTGCTGTTACTCGGTTTCCCCTTATCACTCTTGACACTTCAGACAGCTCTTCGGGCTCAAATGAGCCCCGGCGTTGTCCCTTCCAGGTGATTTATCCTCTCTCCGGTAGCCCAAACTGCGAGTTAGTTTGGGGAATCCAAGGCGCGAGTCGAGCCCTTCCCCTCAACGCAGATTTTGTAACATGCCTTTTGTTAGTTCTGGTGGATTCGCTTTGTGGGACAGAAGGACGTGTCACCGGCGTGTCCTGCAGGCGTGGGCTGTTCCTGGTGTGCTAATCCCAGTAGAGAAGGGGAAGGCTGGTGCCGGCTGCTTTGCTTAATACTCACGCGGTATTTTGAGCCTGTGTAGGAGAAGAGGGGGTGATGCACAGCTACATCCCTGCTCCGGCGAAGCCACACAGCTCCGTGTGACAACCTGTTGCATTGCTACAGGAGGTCGGACCTTCATAAAACGTCCAAATCAGGAGCCCGCTGCGCCCGTCTCCAAGGGTTTGCAAGGATATTGCTGTGCCCGAGGAGGGGTAGGGAAGGGCTTGGGGGGTCTCTCAGCACAAGATCCCTGTTTCCTGGCTCTGAGCACTGACCCTTCGGCTCACACGCTCCAAGACGTGTTCAGGGAAATTTGGGTTCGGCTGTAAATGTGTTTCCATTTCAGGAGAAAGGGCAGGAGTGAGTCAGGAATGTAAATACAGATCGTGCTGAGCAGTCGCTGCGCTGGCTGGGCAGGCACGGGCTGAGGCCGTCAGACCTTGATTACGAGCCACCTCGGAGAAGAGTGAGGTGACCTGTGTCCCCAGAGCACGTCTCAGCCCCTGCCTTCTAAAGCAGGAGAGCACAGCAGTCATATTTCTGTCCCTCATTAGGAGCTGCCTTGGATCAAGACGTCTGTCCGCGGGGCCGTCTGTCTGCACCAGGCGGCTCTTTTGCATCCGAGAGCTTCCATGGAGCGTCCCGACCTTTCCACCCACAGCTCAAAGGGTGGTGGGGACTTGATTTCCTACGTGTTCGTGCTGGAGACTGCTACAGGGGGTCCCTGCGCGGACATACGAGCTCTCCTGCCTTGCTTTTGCTCGCCGATGCATGCTGCTCGCTGCTCCGGTTGGGGTGTAGCAATCAGCGAGGTGCCAGTGTGTCGTACCATGAGCATAGCTAGACTAGACTGTCTAGACTCAACCACAGTACTCTCTATATTTTACCAATGACCGTCTGCAGAGCATGAGATTACAGCTTGTCTCAAAACTCTTTGTCCCGCTTTACTGCCTCACACATCTTCCCTGAAGCCATTTATAATGACCTCTGCAGGTTGGCTTCAAAGATTTGAAAGCATCTTGGCATCTACTGGCTTAATGCTGTAGCTGCACACCCGTGTGGAACCCCCCAGGTGAATCCGGACAGGGGGTTCGGCACCACTGAGGTTTCAATGCATCACTTAGGTCTTTGGAAATGTTTTAATTCTTTCCATTTCCATCAGACAGTTCACGTCTTGAGAGCTGAGTATGACTGGTTGGTGACGCATCTCAGCCTGGTTTACTGGGCACAGGGCAGCCCGGTGTCAGGCTCTGGTGCTGCTCCTGCGGCAGCCGGTGCTGATCATCCCCATCGCTGCTGCTGGCACGGGAGGAACAAGATTAAGGAAGTTCCCAGTGCCTGCGGGGTGGTGATAGGAGCTGGGAAGAGCAAAACAACCACCAATGACAACCAGTGACAGGACAAGGGGCAATGGGTGCAAACTGGAACACAGGAGGTTCCACTTGAATATGAGAAGCAACTTGTTGGGGTGAGGGTGGCAGAGCCTGGCCCAGGCTGCCCAGGGGGTTGTGGAGTCTCCTTCTGTGCAGACATTCCAACCCGCCTGGACACCTTCCTGTGTAACCTCATCTGGGTGTTCCTGCTCCATGGGGGGATTGCACTGGATGGGCTTTCCAGGGCCCTTCAACCCCTGACATCGTGTGGTTCTGCGTGCAGGTTCTGGAGCCTGCCAGAGGCTCTGGGCACGGCCGGGTGGCTCCTGCGCTTGAAGGAGCGGGGACGGCAACAAAACTGCCAGAGAAACGTTTCCAGATGCTGGCAGCTGCTGACTGGCAGCGGGGTTTGGGTGCTAAAACAGTTGGGTGCTTTTCAAATGCTTTTATCGGCCCACATCCCTCTCCTGAACCCGGGGCTTTTGGAGGGGCCACCCCAGAGGTCTTACAGCAAAGATGCGGACATGAGGTTCTCAGGACATGGGGCAGTGCTGGGGTGGGAACGGTTGGACTCGGTGATCTTGAGGGGCTTTTCCAACCAAAACAATTCTGTGATTCGGGGATTTGTTTGGGTGAGGTGCCATAAGTGGAGCAGCAAACCTGCTGCTGGAACTGGATCTTGAGACAAGACGCAGCACAAACACCCCAAAGCAAAGCGGGGACACTGCTGCCACTGCAAGGCTCGGGACGGGGACAGCACAGGCGCGTCGGGAGCCGTGCGTCACCCCAGCCTTCGTCATCGTGTTGGAAATACGTGTGTCCGATGTACGGGACGAGGTTATCTCTGTTCTGCAAGGCTGGCTCCTGGGGACTCGGCTGGGAAGAGGTTTCGTGGGCTCGTTTATCTGGATCTGTGGGGCTGGTTGATGTGGATTCCCTCGCCGAGCCGGAGGGAAATGTTTGTCTTAAACCCTGCCCACTCACAAGCGGCAGCCCGGCTTATTTTAGGCGTGGGCTGCAGATATCGAGGTGGCAGGTGGTCTGAGATCACCCCAAAGGTTTCCCTGTTTGTATTGGTGAGCGGTGGCTGTTCTGCAGGGGAATTGAGGCTTGATGAATAACTGTCAGGGAAGGATTTTGAAATACTGATGCAGCTGGTGCCACAGAAGGGTAAATTGTCATGATAATGAATTTAAACAGCCTCTTCTAGCACAGACTTGTTGCGTTTCTGCTTCCAAACGCATGCTGTCGTTTCCCTTTCTCTCTGCTTTGCCGTCTCAGAAGGAACAGCCACAGTATCTTTTCTCCTCCCTAATCTGCCCATTGCTGGTGTCTGAGCAAAACACCATCCAAACTGTTCCTTCCACAGCCCTGAGAAAACCATCTTGTTAATTAGTGCTGGAAGAGTGGAAGGTTCCCGCTGTGGAATAGGAGATGCGGATGGAGCAGGAGAAGCTGAACCTGTCTGCAGGGGCAGCCCACGCCTCCATTAAAGCAGAATGACGCTGGGTTTGCAACCGTGGCTTTGTCCTGCAGGGACCCTGTCATCCATGGCTTTATCCCCACGGGGACATTGTCACCCATGGCTTTGTCCCACAGCGACCCTGTCACCCGTGGCTTTCTGGACCCCAAGGTCACTCAGGACCCCAAGTTGTTGTTTCATCCATGATTTGGCCCGTTTGGTTCGTGTCCTCAGCCCCAAACTGCCCCAGCACCCAACTGCAGCTTGTCCACGACACCCAGCGGTGCTGGAGTCCCTTTGGGAGTTAGGGGGCTGGAAAACGAGTCTTTTGCCTGCAATTAGCGTAGTTAAATAGAGTTCTTCGGGATTTGAGGAGGAAACTGGGCTTTGGTGATGGGAGAGGGTCGTTCTTTGGGTTACAAGCATATAAAACTGGGGCACAGAGGGGCAGACCTCTCAGTGGCACTTGTATAAACCAGGTGCTCGTTAGAAGAGTATTTCATTACCATAATCCTTTCCCTTTTCCCTCCTGCACGTCCTGGGCGTTGGCTGTGGAGACGATGGGTCAGTGATCATGGGACTGTGGAGACCATGGGGTTGTGGAGACCATGGGGTTGTGGAGACGATGGGGCTGTGGAGAGGATGGGGCTGTGGAGATGATGGGGCAGTGGAGATGATGGGGCAGTGGAGACGATGGGGCTGTGGAGACAATGGGGCTGTGGAGAGGATGGGGCAGTGGAGATGATGGGGCAGTGGAGATGATGGGGCTGTGGAGACCATGGGGTTGTGGAGACGATGGGGCTGTAGAAACGATGGGGCAGTGGAGATGATGGGGCTATGGAGACGATGGGGCTGTAGAAACGATGGGGCAGTGGAGATGATGCGGCTGTGGAGACGATGAGGCTGTAGAAACAGTGGGGCAGTGGAGATGATGGGGCTGTGGAGACCATGGGGCTATGGAGACCATGGGGCTGTGGAGATGATGGGGCAGTGGAGATGATGGGGCTGTGGAGACCATGGGGCTGTGGAGACCATGGGGCTGTGGAGATGATGGGGCTGTGGAGACCATGGGGCTGTGGAGACCATGGGGCTGTGGAGATGACGGGGCTGTAGAGACTGTCCCGGGGTCACGCAGGGGTTGGTCCTTCACCAGAGCATCCTTGGAGCTCAGAGTGCCGGGAGAGGAAACTTTAAGCAACAACGAGGGTGAATTACTGCAGCTGCCTTCTAAACACTTGATTTATTTTATTCTTTTTTTCTCTTTTGGGTCCCCAAGGCTTAATTTGTTCAAATAAAAACTGAAATCCATGCGGAATACTCTGTGAAAACACAGGCTCTCTGAGCGGAGATGGAGCTGTGTTGTAGCTCCCTGGGTTGTCAGGGGTTTGTTCTCACCCGTTGGGGCTCGGAGCTGCTGGGGGAGGTTGGAGAACGGCCTCAGGGTTTGGAAATCAGGGCTGGGGAGGCAGGGAAGCTGCGGTGGTGGTTTGACTTGAACCAAGTACTGATGCTCGTTCCTCTGGCTTTGCGGTGCTGGCCTTAGGCAAGGGGTATAACCACCATCTATCCTATGTGGCGTTTGATATCTTGCTTATCTAATTTTCCAGTGTCTTCCAGTTGTGTGTTGATTGAGGGATAGATACTGAAGGGAGTGGAGCATCTCCCGTGTGAGGAAAGGCTGAGGGAGCTGGGGCTCTGGAGCTGGACAAGAGGACACTGAGGGGGGACTCATTCCTGGGGATCAAGATGGAAAGGGGCAGTGTCAGGAGGATGGAGCCAGGCTCTGCTGGTGACAACCAGGGACAGGACAAGGGGCAATGGGTGCAAACTGGAACACAGGAGGTTCTGCTTAAAGATGAGAAGCAACTTGTTGGGATGAGGGTGGCAGAGCCTGGCCCAGGCTGCCCAGGGGGGTTGTGGAGTCTCCTTCTGTGCAGACATTCCAACCCGCCTGGACACCTTCCTGTGTAACCTCATCTGGGTGTTCCTGCTCCATGGGGGGATTGCACTGGGTGAGCTTTACAGGGCCCTTCAACCCCTGACATTCTGGGATTCTGTGTCTTGTTCTTTTGCTCTTTTCTCAGGCAGAAGAACACGTGTCTTTCTGCTTGGGAATGAAGAAATGCAACGAAAAGCCCTGCATAAGGGCATGCACACACATGTCGCCGCGTGTTTGTCAGGAAAGGCGAGACCAAAGATTGATCATTGCTTGGAGAGAGTAATGAGAACAAATTGGGTGATGTGTCACCTTGGGTCACACCTCACCCACAGCTTGGGGCTCCTTCCCAAGAGAACCTGACCCACGGGATGGGTTTGATAGAGACAGGGGTGACCGGAGGCTCGTTTGGAGCTGGGCTGATGTTTTGAGATCCCTGAGCGGAAAGTTGGAGAATACAAAGTACTTTTTGCAATCGGAAGAGAACAAATTAGTTTCCTTGGGTTGCCCAGAAGTGATGCACAAACATCATCGCATCAATGCTCTTTGTCTCCAGAAAGTCGCAATACAATCAACCTTGAGGGACAGCTCTTAAATTCCACTTAATAGAGGGTACTGGTAGGGAAATATAATAATTCCCCTCTCCCTGTCAAGCCTGCAAGGTGTACATTTGCAGAAGCAGACTCGCTTTTGCAGTGTTGGGTGTTTTTCAGTGCCTGGAATTATGCTGCATGTCGGAGTCACGGCGTGCTAAATCTTAGTGACGTATTTGGAGAGAAGGCAGCTCCCCACCCCGGCGCTGGAGATCGTCACAGGCACAGACTTAAGCACACAAAGGCCTTTAAAGAGAAGAGCTGGTGCGTCCAGCCCTGCTCGTGCCTCAGTTTCCCTTGGGAGCGCTTTTCCCATGGCAGCGTCGCTCCCGGGGGCGATCCTGTGGGTTGGCCGGGTGTGAAATGGCATCTCCTGCATCCCGGCTGAGGGGGATGCTCAGAGGATGACGTGGGGTCTGACGGGCTGGTTCTCCATCCCCTGGGTCTCGCTGGCACTGTGGTTAACAGGGGGCTCCCCACACTCCGGCTGCTTGTGCCGAAATCCAGGGAAGGGGTAAAGGCGACTGGACGCTCGTCTTGGCTCTCGACTCGTCGCTGGCGTGTGCGACAAGCGCTGTTGCTTTGTCTGGGTTTGCAAAGCCCGGTAGTAATCAGCGATAATTGCAATTACCTCCTCCCTCCCATCAGAGCGGAGACCAACAGGTTATTTCCTGAAAAGCTTTTGTTTGTCTTTCCTGCCCGCGTTCCCGGTAGGAAATCTGCCTTTCCTGGGAAGGGCGATTGGCACTGGGGAGTTTGTCATGGTCACCTCGGGCAGGCTCGGCTTTAACTCTTCCCGGGGCCTCGAGGGCCGGTGGGAGCCGTGTGTTAAATGCTGCATCGTGTGGTTGGGGACGAGGAGCTGGGAGAGCAGCCGTAGCATTGAGGGTGTTGTATTATTGTAGCGTGGAGGGTGTTGGGCTCTGCTCCCCAGGAACAAGCGCCAGGAGCAGAGGAAATGGCCTCAAGTTGCGCCAGGGGAGGTTGAGGTTGGATTTAGGAACAATTTCTTCCCCAAAGGGCTGTGAGGCATTGGAACAGGCTGCCCAGGGCAGTGCTGGAGTCACCAGCCCTGGAGGGCTGGACAGACGGACATGAGGTTCTCAGGACATGGGGCAGGGACAGGGTGGGTTATGGTTGCACTCCATGATCTTGCGAGGCTTTCCAACCCAAATGATTCTGTGATTCTATAGATTTTGGGTGACCATGGACCATCTTTTCACATCCCCTTGAGTACCCACCGCTCCAGAGCAATTCAATATCTGCATTAAGCAGCGTGGAATTTCGCTTTGCGCCGTGCACGTGGTAACCGGGCGGGTTTTACGGTAGAAACGGCGGGTCGAGGCAGCCGTGCGGCGCTGAGCCCTCCGCACCCGGCCCTTGGTGGCACCCGCTGGCAGCGCCTGGCTGCTGTGGTTATGTTTAGCTCCTGGCTCCCTTCCCCGGAGCAGTTTTTCCAGACCTTCTTTTATTAGGCCCTCCTCAAAACACTCAAGTCCAGCTGCTGTCGCTCTTCTGATGCTTTTCAAGGATAGAAACCCGGGTGAGGACGCTGTTGCCCTATGGAAAACTCAGTTTTGTGGGTAAATGAGCTGTGCAAGAAGAGCCCAGAAACCAGAGAGGGTGGACAAGAGGCAAAATGAGCCTTTGCGCAGCAGTGATTTGCTCGGTGGTTTGTCCCGTGCAGCTCGGGACCCGCGCGCCCGGCGCTCGCTGGGTTAATGCCACAAGCTGGTGAGGATCCACACAGTCCCGCCTTAGAAAAACTGCATGGAGCTCACCCAAGGGCTTTGAGCAGGTTCGCTAATCTCCGCCTGCGGTTTGGGAGCGGCCTTGTAAGGCGCCCGTTAGAGGAATGTAGTCCCCGCGTCAGCGGGATCGGGGTCAGCGCAGCACCCAAAGTCACCGGCGAGTTTAAACAGCCACCAGTTTCTTCTCCAGAGAACGCTGGGTTTGCAGCAGCTCGTCTGGAGCTGCAGAGGGGTGGAGGGGCTGCTCTGCGCACAGCTGGGCACAGCTGGATCTGCAAGAGGTTCCTTCAAGGCGTGATGAAGCCAAGCCGTGAAGCTTCCCCGCCAGCTCTGCTCCAGCAGCATCTCCAGCTGGCTCCGTGCTTTCCTCCCTGTTTAAAATGCGGTGGCTGTCGGGTGACAGTCCGGGGCGCCGTGGGTTTCTCGCTCTTTAATAAGCAATTAGGTCTTTCTTAATATCTGCTCTTCTTGCAGAGTGTCCTTGGCTTTCCTTCTCGTTTGAAGGTGAAGTGTTATCTAAACACAGGACTGGAAACTGGGAGCTGCTGGGTTCTCACACCGGCTCCCGCGCCGTTCACTCGGGGACCTGGGCAAGTCCATTTAATGTCTTTTGTCTCTCATTTCCCTTTTACAGCTTGGAGGAAATTAATACCAGCTCTATAAAAGACTCCCAATTGATCTGTTAATTTCTCGTGAGTGCTTCGTAGATAAAACGAGGGGACGTGCCTTTGGTGCCTCGCTTCTCCCTACTCTCGAAAAAACAAGTATTCAAGTGTTTCTACTCAAAAAGCCATTTTTAGGGCTTGTGTGTGCGTCGCCAGCTGAACCAAAGGGTGAGTCAGGGAGGCAGCGATTGCCCCTGCACTTCTCTGCCTGTTTTGGGCAGGTTTTCCTGGATATGGGTCTCCCCCAAACGCAGTTGGTGCCCCAGGTCAGGACCAGCTCTGCAGGGCTGGGCTGGAACGCTGGGCAGGCCGGTTCCAAATCTAAGCCTAACCTAAAGCTAAGCCTAAGGCAAGTGAAAGCGCAGGGTGGAGCGGTGCAGACGGGCAGCAGGATGAGTCCCTTTCCCACTGATGATGCCAACGCCACAATTAGAGTTTGCTGCAAGCTGCTCCGCACAGCCCGGCAGAGCCAACTGTTTAGTTTGGGTTCATCTTAATTAATTAGTGTATCTTTTCGAGTTGGAGGGGGAGGATTAGAGAGTGCTGAGGCTGTTTGCTGGCTCGCCTGCCTGACCAGATCTTCTGTGTCAGGGCAGCGAGGTCTAATTGGGAGGAATTGCTGCCGGCTGTTTGGCGCTTGTCTGCGAAGTCTCAGGCTTGGCGACACGAACGTTTGCTGTCTGGTTTGCGGAGCTGTGGGGAACCGTGCAAAGGTTTTGGGGGCTTCCCCGAGCTGTCCCATGCCAGGTGCTTGGGAAAAGAGAGGGACAAAGCCCCTTTGGATGGGGGAATAGCCGAGTGGGCAAATGCAAATCAAGGAGCAGCCCCCCAGCTTTGTGCTGGAGGGGTGAGTTTGTGCCGCAAGGAAGAGATCTCTCCGTGTTATCGCTGAAGTCCTCTTGGGCTGCGTAAACAGCTTGTTTATAAGTGTACAGAGCGCTTTCTGCAAGGGGGGGGCCGCCCATCCTGGCAGGCTGATATCCAGGGTGTCTGCGGATGATTCAGAGCTCTCCCGCCTGGGATCGGTGCGTCCTCCTCCCGCTTTGCAGCACTGCGGTGCTGCCGAGGTCCCGCGGCGCAGCATCCTCCTCCTCCTCCTCCTCCTCCCCCGCGACCTTCCAGCGGGGCTGTGGGCAGAGAACACGAGATTTCCCGTGCCAAGGGCTGCGTTTTGCTTGCGGGGCTGGCGTCAGGGCGGGTGGGGAGCTGGGCTCATCTGCATGCGGCGGGTGGCTCCGGCTGCTGCAGGACGCAGCGATGCCTTTGCTTGTGTTCCCCGGGCTGCTCATCTTTTTGGAACCTTTATTCGTCTCCAAATCCAGCCCTACTGTAAAAGAACAACCTTGTGGTTTCCTGCTAGTGCTGTCACCATCCTCGGGTATTGCACAGAACCCCCGAATGTGAGGGGTTGAAGGGCCCTGGAAAGCTCATCCAGTGCAATCCCCCCATGGAGCAGGAACATCCAGATGAGGTTACACAGGAAGGTGTCCAGGCGGGTTGGAATGTCTGCACAGAAGGAGACTCCACAACCCCCCTGGGCAGCCTGGGCCAGGCTCTGACACCCTCACCGCGAACAAGGTTCTTCTCCTCTTTCAGTGGAACCTCCTGTGTTCCAGTTTGCACCCACTGCCCCTTGTCCTGTCCCTGGTTGTCACCAGCAGAGCCTGGCTCCATCCTCCTGACACTGCCCCTTTCCATATTGATCCCCAGGAATGAGTCCCCCCTCAGTGTCCTCTTGTCCAGCTCCAGAGCCCCAGCTCCCTCAGCCTTTCCTCACACGGGAGATGCTCCACTCCCTGCAGCATCTTGGTGGCTGCGCTGGACTCTCTGCAGCAGTTCCCTGTCCTGCTGGAACTGAGGGGCCACAGCTGGACATAAGATTCCAGGTGTGGTCTCCCCAGGGCAGAGCAGAGGGGCAGGAGAACCTCTCTGACCTACTGACCACCCCCTTCTAACCCACCCCAGGTCCCATTGGCTTCCTGGCCACAAGGGCCCAGTGCTGGCTCATGGTCACCCTGCTGTCCCCAGGACCCCCAGCTCCCTTTCCCCTACGCTGCTCTCTAATAGGTCATTCCCCAAATTACACTGAACCTGGGGTTGTTCTGCCCAGATTCAAAACTCTACACTTGCCCTTGTTCTATTTCATTCAATGTTTCCCTGCCCAGCTCTCCAGCCTGTCCAGGTCTCTCATGGCAGCACATCTTCCAGTGTCACCACTGCTCCCAGCTTGGTGTCACCAGCAAACTTGCTGATAGTGCACTTTATTCCCTCATCCAAATCATTGATGAATATATTGAATAATATAGGCCCATCTCTGCTCCCAGATGCTGTGCACATCTGGGAGGGTGCTGCACAGCCAAAGCATGAAGCTTTGCACCTCTTTGGATGGCACAGCCCGTTTGCACGAGCCCTTGCAAAGTCCCCGCGCTATCGGTGGCTGCAGCCAGGCTGTTGCACGCTGGTACCCCACAGCGTCTGCTTTTTGTTCCATATCTTTCAGGTTGTGACTCGTTCGTGGGCTGGCCCGATGCTATCGACGCTTGTTCTTATCTGTTGCAAAGCAAGCAGGGGCCAGGCAGGTCACCTTCTCACACACATCGTGGGCGTTGGGGCTGAGTGCGTGGGATTTAGCGAGCCGGAGGCTGTACCAGGCGCCTCTCGCTCTCCTATCGCAGCAAAATCTCCATTTGTCCCCGGTTTGTTTGCAGTACAGGGGGAAAAGAGCGAAAACAAGGCGCGATGCAGCGGCTGCGAGGTGGGACCCGGGTGTTTGAGCAAGGCGAGAGGGACAACGTCACACCGAGAGGAAATAAAACCGTACCTTTGGCAATTAGCAACGGCTCTTAATGGCTATTGACTGCGATGACACAACTTGTAGGGACTTTGTGTGCGATGCAGCTCAGAGCTGGGGACGGGGGGCTGCTCGGCATCCCAACCGGGCTGCGCTGGCACCTTGTGTTGGGTGCACGGACCCCGCGGGGCTTCGTCTCCCTCCCACCCACATCCCATCTGGATTTGCTTTTAGCAGACAAAGCGATTGTATTCGATCCCCGCTCCATGCAGACGGGGACTGGCTGGAGGCTGTGGGGATGCTCGTGGATTTTAAGCTGAGTCCTGAGCACCAGGCTGGGGTGCAGGGGAGTGACCCCCAAAACCAGGGCTGGGCTTCTTGCTTTTCCCTTCTGTGCCCGTCTCACTTTGCACACAGCAGGTTTGGATGGGTGCCGGCTGTGTGGTGTCTGCATTAACTCAGTGAGTCACAAAAAGCACTATAAATTAATTACTATACCTTCCTGGTTCTTGGCTTTTCTTCATAATTAGCGACAAGAAAATAATGAGGGTTGAGTGAAACGTTTGATTTGATATGGGGGAGATGGTTTTCCTTAGGAGCTCTTTCTGTACCATTGTATTCAAAAAACAAAACCAAGTCCAATTCTAACCAGGAAATGTCACTTTGGGGTGGAAAATCAAAGCTTCCCATTCGGAACTAGGCGGCTGTTGGATGCTTATCTTAAAGGTTGCCCCAACCAACCCAAATGGCCAAAACCAACCCAAAGAGAGCTGCAGGACCACGCGGGAGACCTGGACCCGCTCCGTGGTGAAGCACAAACGGATTTGGCGAGGCCGGCGGGGGCGGCGCTGGTGCTCAGTGAGGCTGAAGGTCCAGGGCAGGTGCTGACGCTGGAGCTCGTGGGACGCGAGGGCTGTAATTTAAGTACCGCACTTTTCCCACCTCCCCTTGTGGGGTCACACCAGCCGTGGCTTCGCTCTATTTTTAGGCGTAAATCGCCAGCTATTTAATTCCTTTCTAGCAAGTTCAATTTTCATCCCCCTCCCTCGAGACTTCCCCGTTGTATCTGGTGCCGGGTGTATCTGGTGCAGCTCTGTCCGTGCCCTTCCCCGGGTTCCTCGGTCGATGGATCCAGCTCTGTTTCTCAAAGGAGGATGCACAGCAGGACCCACGAGGGTTGTGCTGGAGGCCACCAGCAATCGGCAAACCTGGCTGCTCTTTGGGTGACAGCAGCAGCGGCTGATGGCCGGGCAGGGAGCAGAGCAATCCAGCACCGTTTTGGGGCGGAAAGGGAATAAATAGAAAGAAGCCGTGGCTGGAATCTAAAAGCCTGAGATGTGTTTGCACCTGGGAGCTGGTTGCAAAACGTTCTGTTCCTGCGTCGCCATCCTTGCAGGGTTTTAACCCACAACCTCAAGCCTCTGCTACCCCAAAATACAGGGTGTGCGCTCCAGGCTGGGGGGGTCTCGGCGCTCTGCAGACCCTGGAGCGCAGCCCCGGCCCCCCCCGCCCCGCGCTTGCGTCTAAGCGGAGAAATAAGGGGACGGTGCTGGGTAATGGCTTTGCAGATGACGAGTCCCCGTGGATGGTGACACATCAGTGACTTTGTGGCTCATCCAGCAAAACATCCACGTGCCCGGGCTGTCCGTGGTCTCCGCGTCCCTGCCAGATGGGTGTCCTGAAGGGTTAAAGTGGCCTTTGGAGGGACCCTGGTGCTGCCGAGCCACGTGTGTGTCCTCCAGCCGGTCCTCTGCAGTGTCCTTCAGAAGGGCAGCCCTTCTGAGCATGCCTGCTCCCCCTCGCCGCCTCCTTCCCGGCCCCCCGTGTCTTCTCCTGGGGCTTTTCCAGCTCCGCACCCAAACCCTGTGCTGCTCCATCCCACCCTGCAGCCCAAACACCACCCAGGGGTCCCCGCCAGCAGCATCACCCGGGGGTCTTCACTGCCCACGCTAACCCCTCATCTACCTCCTTTCAGGAGAAAAAGAATCATCCAGGAGGTGACTGAGCCGCCTAATCCCTGGTTAATCATTGTGTGATTTCTCTCTCGGGGCTGCCGCCTGCCTGCCGGAGCCTGCAGCTGCTCCCGTGAACTGCTGCCCCGGGAGGATGGGGCGTTGTTGTAACCGGGCTCCTTCCTTGTGCCTCCTCTCAGCTAACAGGCACCTCTGGAGCAGCCCGGCCTTGCCGCGGGTGCGTGGGCCTCCCGGCGAAGCCGCCGCAGCGTCGCGCTTAACCGTGACGGTGCCGAGCAGCCGCGGCACGTGCTCCCGTCCCTCTTTCCTCCCCTTTTGCACCCGGCTCCAGCTCAAACGCCAACCGAGTGGCTTTTCTTCCTCCCTCCTTCCTGTCTCTTTTCCTCCTGGGAGAGGAAGGGGCGTTAGTCCCAGCCTAATTCAACCTGCGGCTCTGGGAGGATGTGATGGCCGATGGAAATTCCAGCTGGGGAGACTGTGCGGACCCCATGGTCCCCAGGGCTGGCACGCTGTCTCATGACACAGGCTGCCATCAACATTGTATATATTTTTATATAGAAAAATACTTTTAAATTTCAATTTTATTTTATTTCTCACCTCTAAACACCAGCACTTTTCAGGGCCGTGGGGACTGAGCAGCTCTTAAAGCTCCGACTCCAGCCATGTCCCCATGGTGGGAGGTAGAAACACCTCCCAGACGTGGCCCGGAGCAGGGGAGCACATGAAAGCTTTACCTCCTTGCTTTCATCATAAACCTTCTTTTCAAGTATTTGATTAGAATGTGATTAAAATGTTCTTTCCGCGCCGCTTTAAGAGAGGCCTTTAAATCCAGGCGAGCGCTGCCAGAGCTCTGACTAAGCCCGACCTTGGGTCTAGTACCATATGGAGCTGGATTGCAGCAGCTGGGGCGATGGGGAGGGAGAGAAGTCCTGCATGGGTGGGACGGGGAAATGCCATCGGGGAGGGAGGGGACCTTATGGGTGCTGTAGGAACCCTCAGGGCTCTGTGCTACGGGCTGAGCGAGGAGCGACGCTCCCTGCGCCTTCTGCCGAAGGCTCCCAGCACCAAAACCACCTCCAGAGCTGCTGTTGGTTCAAGAGCTGCGGATCATCCCCTTGGGCCTTAAGGGGGGTTCCCAAATCGCTGTGAGTGGCTCAAGGCACAGAGATCTCTATTTTAGCCACAGTGTGAGAATCAGAGGATCATAGAATCAGTTCAGACTGGAAAGCCGAGCCCAAGGAAGAGCTGAGCACCAGCGGGCAGCGATCCTGGGCACACGCAAACCAGGCTGCGCGATGTGGCCGAAGAACCATTTTAATACGAACTATTAACTTCTGGAATTCCTTTTCCTTGTTTGCTCAGGCTCTCGGGGTTGATGTTTACTCAACCATTCTTGCTTTTAATAGTTTTCGGTGGTGTTTGATGACGCTGAGAGGGGAACTGCTCCCATAGGGTCTGTTTTCCAAAGGAAGAAGCTGGGGTGACCGTACGCACACTGCGCTGGGGATTTGGGGATCGCGGGCGGCTCTCGGGGGACTCTCCTCCCTGGGGGGGTTCAGGAAAACCAGTGAGTGATTGTCCATGGGAAAAGCTGGGATTGAGATGGTTCTCCCAGCCTGGAATCGCCCCCGTGGTGAGAGCGTTTCACCCCATTCATCACCCGCGCCCCACGCGGGATGCTGGCCCAGCACCCCGAGCTGGATCCCAGCAGGATCCCAGCAACAGATTGGTACCCATGAGCTTGGGAGTGCGCTAAAAATACCGAGCGGAGAACGCAGGGAGCGAGAAATGGCTGAGATTCAGCGAAATCAAAGGCATAATTAACACGCAGCCCATGCGAGGGTATTTTTAGGGCCCTACAAAAAGGCTCTAAAACATTGAATTCACATCAGCACACGAATGTTCCAGTTTAATGGGATCCTGGGGCCTGTGGGGAAGAAGCGAGAGATGCTTAATTGTCAGCGTTTGTGTTTTCTTCATGATTGAACATACTTAGCAAAGCGAAAACTGGTTTTCTGCCGGCTTCTCGCTGCTTGTGCGGCTTTAAACCTTATTTTGGCCAGGGCTGCCATATGTTGAGATGGGTGGTCATCTGGAGTGCTGGAAGGGCCGGTTGTTCCCGGCGTTTGCTTGAGCTGAGCTTGGAAAAGGGGATTATTGTCTTTCCCCCCCATGGAGCTCCCTGCCTTGGGTGGGGGATCGGAGACAGGAGAAAAACCCTGTGGGGGTAAATCAGAAACCTCAGTCATGCCGGGGGGTCTCTGAATTCACAGAATCACACAGAATCCCAGAATGTGAGGGGTTGAAGGGCCCTGGAAAGCTCATCCAGTGCAATCCCCCCATGGAGCAGGAACACCCAGATGAGGTTACACAGGAAGGTGTCCAGGTGGGTTGGAATGTCTGCACAGAAGGAGACTCCACAACCCCCTGGGCAGCCTGGGCCAGGCTCTGCCACCCTCACCCCAACAAGTTTCTTCTCATCTTCCAGCGGAACCTCCTGTGTTCCAGTTTGCACCCATTGCCCCTTGTCCTGTCCCTGGTTGTCACCAGCAGAGCCTGGCTCCATCTTCCTGACACTGCCCCTTTCCATCTTGATCCCCAGGAATGAGTCCCCCCTCAGTGTCCTCTTGTCCAGCTCCAGAGCCCCAGCTCCCTCAGCCTTTCCTCACACGGGAGATGCTCCACTCCCTCCAGCATCTTGGTGGCTGCGCTGGACTCTCTGCAGCAGTTCCCTGTCCTGCTGGAACTGAGGGGCCACAGCTGGACACAAGATTCCAGGTGTGGTCTCCCCAGGGCAGAGCAGAGGGGCAGGAGAGCCTCTTTCAACCTAATTCAGGTGGTTGGACACTGGGAGAGCAATGGGCTGGTTCCCGTCCCCTCCCGGTGTCCCCAGTGCCCCAACCAGAGCACCACAGGGGGTTTGCTCAGTGATGGGTGCTGCTGCGGCAGAGCCGACGTAGAAACCAGACTCGCTGCAACACCCAGGACCCAAAATGGTGTGTCTGGCCCTGCATGGAGCCTCGAGTGCAATGAGGGATTGTGGAAGCAGCTGCTTTTCCCATCGGAGCCAGATCCGTGCGGCACTTTCCCCGCTCGGCCGTGCAGGTGGAGGAGGGATGAGCGCAGATGTGGTCCCCGCAGGCTCGGCGGGGTTTTGCCACAGCCCAGAGCAGCTCCAGATCATCGGCGGGATGCTGACTCGTTAGGGAATATTTTCTCTTTTATCTGCTGTGAAATGCTGTGCAGATGGCAGAGCCGCCGGGCCGGAAGGAACGGGGGAACATGGGATGCCAAGGCAGGGTTCCTTATTTTAAACCGCTTCCCTTGCCAGGGAACAAATGTGCCTCGCTTCAAAATAATAATTATAAAGCCTGGGAGAGGATCCAGGGAACCCAGAATCCTTCCGTGGTGTCGGTGCGTTGGCTGAAGCGCTGCTGTGCTTGGCATTGAGCTGCGTCGGGGCTGGGGTGTCAGCCCAGCGGGTCCCGGCTGACCTGTTGCCATAGGACAAGGGGTGATGGATTAAACTAAAGGAGGGAGATTCAGGCTGGACATGAGGAAGGAATTGTTGCCCTGAGGATGGTGAGAGCCTGGCCCAGGTTGGCCAGAGAGGTGGTGGATGAACCATCCCTGAGACATCCCAGGCCAGGCTGGACGGGGTCTGAGCACCCTGAGCTGGTGAAGATGTCCCTGTCATGGCAGGGGGGCACTGGGGGGCTGGGGAGGTCCCTTCAACCCAAACCATCCTGTGATTCTATGAAATGTGGGTCATGCTGCCTGTGCCACAGATGGGAGTCTGGGGTCCCCTCAGAGACCCTGGGGTGCCCAGAGGGCGGCTGCCACCTTTTGAACTGGACCTCACTGTTATTATTCTGGGCTGAGATCAAGCAATATCAGGGTATACGGGGCTGGTGAAGCCACAGGTTCTACTTTACAGCGTGGGGAGGAAGGGGGTTAGAAGGGGAAACTGAGGCGCACAAAGAGAAAAGGATCCTGAGGAGCGGAGCGAGGGCTGGGAGCTGGTCCCTGGCTCCTGCAAGGGTGTCCTGCACAGACCATCCTCCGTTCACACAGCAAACATGTGTCTTGCTCTCTTCTCCTTCTCTCTAGGCTTCCACGTGATCCCTTCAGTGTCCAGCATCGTCCCTGAGAGCTGCCTGCTCATCGTGGTGGGCCTTCTGGTTGGGGGGCTCATCAAAGGGGTGGGCGAAAAACCCCCCATCCTCAAGTCGGACATCTTCTTCCTTGTCCTCCTTCCACCCATCATCTTGGATGCCGGCTACTTCCTCCCCTTGCGCCAGTTCACCGAGAACCTGGGCACCATCCTCATCTTCGCCGTGGTGGGGACGCTCTGGAACGCCTTCTTCTTGGGTGGCCTCATGTACGCCGTGTGCCAGCTCGGTGGCCCCGGCCTGAACCACATCGGCCTCTTGGCCAACCTGCTCTTCGGCAGCATCATCTCGGCCGTGGACCCAGTGGCCGTGCTGGCCGTTTTTGAGGAGATCCACATCAACGAGCTGCTCCACATCTTGGTGTTCGGGGAATCCCTGCTGAACGACGCCGTCACAGTCGTAAGTGCACGAGGGGATCACCCGAGGGGACAGGGTTTGCTTCAGTGGAGCTTTTTTGGGTGGTGGCACCAGGATGGGCAGCTGTCCATCAGTCGCTGTGGGCAGAACCTTAGATGGGCCATTGCAAGCTGCCAGGTGCCTCCTGCCAGCAGCAGCTCCACTTGCTCCTCACCTTTTGAAGGTTGTAAAGCCAAATAGAGCGACTTAAAACACTACAGAGGTGAGTTAAGGTGAAGTGTTTTCCTTGGTGGTTTGGGGAGGCCAAGAGCACGTCCCCGACCAACTCCCGCCTCTGGGTGACGAGCAGGATTGTCCCCAATGCCTTGATCTGCTGGGGATCTGCTCTGCGGGGTGAAATGGCTGCCCGTGGCCGTGCTCGAGCCTGTCCTGGCCGAGCGGGAGAGCGAGGGGCCGGCGCGGGGTCAGGCAGCGCTGCCATGTCGCTGCTGCTCCTCCCGTCGCCTTCCTCGCGTGGTCTTCCTCGCTGTGCCCCAGCTGCAGCGCCGAGGAGGTGGGAGCGCAGGGCACTGAATGTTCATATATGTTGTTATGGTTAGGGGTTAGTTTTATGGGTTAGGGGAAGGGTTAGTGATTAGGGAATGAGTTAGTATTATAGTTAAGGATGGGGTTAGGGTTAGCAGTTATGACTTAAGGTTAGGGTTTCAGCTAGGGTTGGATGGTGGTTAGGGTTAGAGTTGGCATTACCAGTTGGGGGGAGGGTTAGAGTTAGGGTCTGGTGTTACGGTTTTGGTTAGGGGTAGAGTTAGCGTTAGATGTTTAGGGTTAGACTTGGAGTTAGGGTTAGGAATTACAGTTAAGGTTAGTGTTAGGGTACAAGTTAGGGCTTAGTTTAAGGGTTAAGTTAGGTTTAAGAGTTAGGATTGCATTTAGATTTAGGGTTAGCACTAGGGTTATCATTTAGATAAGGGTTAGTGTTGGATAAGGTTTAGGGTTAGGTTTAGATTAGGGTTAGGGAATAGAGTTAGAGTCAGGGTCAGGATTAGAGTACAGGTGGCCGGGGGGAAGCTGTGGGGGCTACAGCCAGGGTAGACCCCCTTGGTCACCCCTGAACCCCAGTCTTTGAGCAGCAGCTTCACAGGGACCTTTGGGGACCCAACCACCCTCTCTGGGGCTGTGCCATTTCCAAAGGCCATCTGTGTCCAGGTGCTGGCTCCGCCGTCAGCGTGACGTCCCCTCTGCAGAGCTGACCTCCGGATTTACTCCTAACCCATGGCTTTTTCCTGGCTCCTCTCCCACATCCCAGCTGTCCGCTGCGCCGCACGCTGCTGACGAGGTTCCTGGTGACGAGGAACACGCTGTCCCACTGCGGGGCTTGTCCCAGCCACGTCTCCCCGCTTTTTTGACCAGAGGGGCTCCCTGCAGGGTCTGTGTTGGAGGGCAGAGCTGGCCCAGACACACCTCCCATGGCACCATGCGCAGATGAGGTTCTCAGGGATGTGGGTCACTGCCAGGAGTGGGTTAATTGTCGGTGTCAGGGAGGCACCCAAAGGCAGTTTTAGGCGGACAACAAGTTCCAAAACAGACTTTATTCTGGCTGGAAGAGTGCAGCCAATAAACCGACCCAAATGACGTTTATACAATTAGTTAGCACTCCAACAACATAAAGTACAGGTTCATATATCAGTTGAGGAGATTATTGGGGTACAGCAAAATGAGAATAATGAGGATCCACAGTGTGCATGCACACACACAAGAAACAAACCAGAGCCCTCTGACTCAAGGGTACTCACTCGCCTGGTTAGGCAAGGACTCACGCTCACCTAGTTAGGCAAGGACTTATTCAAGGATATATCCAGTAAATTATCGCTGATTCAAACAAGGAGCTGAGACGCTCCCAATCCTGGGAAGTTTCCTTAGACGGCGTTCCAGTCTAAGGGGCTCCGGCCCAGCAGAGCCGCTGCTCCGAGATCACACACAGGGGATCTCAGCGGGAGCCCCGTTTATAGTCTGATCGGATCTGGCTGTGGGCATCCCAGAAGCTTCTCAGCCTCTCTGGGCCCCTCCTCTGCTAACAGCCCTGTCAACCAGCTCCGAGTCCCACAGAAGAGCCATTAACTGCCCCATTGAAGGCTCCAGTTCTCAGACGGGGATGTGCAACTGCCACACCAGTTCTCAGGGTGGGAAGAGCAACTGCCACAGTTGGACTCAATGATCTTGAGGGTCTTTTCCAACCCAAATGATTCTGTGTTTCTGTCTCCCTGTGGGCCACAGAGAATGGGGAGCTGGTCCCTCTGGGTCTGTGTCTTGCACAGCAAAGCACCAGCAGTGTTTTGTGGCCAAGCTCAGGGTCACCGAGCACGGGCACTGCTCATCTCAGGTGTTGCTCGTCTCACCTTTGCTGTCCCAAGGAAGGGCCCTGTGCCGGTTTCCTCCGAGATGAGGCTGTCCCTTACCAGGGGGACAGTGTGAACCCCCCTCTCCCTTCTCCTTCCCAGGTCCTTTACCACCTCTTTGAGGAGTTCGCCACCTTCGAGCAGGTCACCATTATCGATATCATCCTCGGCTTCCTCAGCTTCTTCGTGGTGTCGCTGGGCGGCGTCTTCGTGGGTGTCATTTATGGGGTGATCGCCGCCTTCACATCCCGCTTCACCTCCCACATCCGAGTCATCGAGCCCCTCTTCGTCTTCCTCTACAGCTACATGGCGTATCTCTCCGCCGAGCTCTTCCACCTCTCGGGCATCATGGCGTGAGTTGGGCAGGGCTGGGTGAGGTGCCTCCGGTCCCCAGGGCCGCTGGGAGGATTGACTCCGGTGTCACCGCAGCTTCTGGCTGTCCCAGTATGGCCAGTACGTGCCCAGTGAGGGTGTGTTTGGGCTGGGATGTGCGGGAAGGCAGATGCGGGAAGTGACTCTGGTGTTGTCCCACAGATCCCAGGGCACTGGCAGCACGTCCTATTCTACTTTAATTTTTAGATAAAATACAAGTAGAAGGTAGAAGGAAAAGCCTGATATAAAAGGAAGAGTAGCAATGGATACCTTTTTAAGTGTAAGAACAATTACACTGGGCAAGTAGTGCTCACATATATGGAAAAACAGCCACCGAGTTAGGACAAAGTGTTTACATGTGTGATATACAAACAGTCTAAGAGAAACCTTTTCTGACTGCCTGCTGCAATGAACGGCTCAGCAGCAGCACAACCGAGGCCAAAAGGAATCCAGAAACGCATGCAATACAGGGTATAACTGGAGTATGATCTACTATGTGATGAACTAGGTATAAGGAAGAAGTATTTTATCATGAGGGTGGTGAGAGCCTGGCCCAGGTACCCAGAGAGGTGGTGGATGAACCATCCCTGAGACATCCCAGGCCAGGCTGGACGGGGTCTGAGCACCCTGAGCTGGTGAAGATGTCCCTGTCATGGCAGGGGGGCACTGGGGGAGCTTTAAGGTCCCTTCAACCCAAACTGTGCTGTGATTCTATGATTCTCCTGGGCACACAGTAGCAGGCGGGGCTGTCCCCGTGTCCCCGTGGCTGCTGAGTGCCCTGGCCTTGCCCGTAGGCTCATCGCCTCTGGCGTGGTCATGCGGCCCTACGTGGAAGCCAACATCTCGCACAAGTCCCACACCACCATCAAGTATTTCCTCAAGATGTGGAGCAGTGTGAGCGAGACCCTCATCTTCATCTTCCTGGGTGTCTCCACCGTGGCCGGCCACCACTACTGGAACTGGACCTTCGTCATCAGCACGTTGCTCTTCTGCCTCATCGCGAGAGTTCTAGGTGAGGTGGCAGTGTGGTGGCAAAGTCCTCGGAGATGGCCATGGGTGAACTCTCAGAGCCATGAGGCCCCAGTTTGCGTTGCTGGGGAGACTGGGGTTGACTGGGAGGCACTGCTCCACCGTGGGCATCAGCCTTGCTGGAGTTGGCTCTGTGGGGAGGTGGGGTAGAGGCCACGTTTGTGCTCGACGTGGGATTGAAGCTGGTGAGGGGTGTTGGGATGAGCAAACAGGACAGCACCCACCTGCACCCATGGCCCTGAGGGGGTGACACAGCTCGGCGGGTCCTTTTGGGGCTGGAGGACATTTTCCACCATCCACTCACCCACGTCCCTGCCCCACCCCCCCAGGCGTCCTGGTCCTCACCTGGTTCATCAACAAGTTCCGAATTGTGAAGCTGACGCCGAAGGACCAGTTCATTATCGCCTACGGGGGCCTACGGGGAGCCATCGCCTTCTCGCTCTGCTACCTCCTGGACTATAAGCATTTCGGCATGAGGGACATGTTCCTCACAGCCATCATCACCGTCATCTTCTTCACCGTTTTCGTGCAGGTTGGTGGCCCGCAGGTGGGGACCATCTGGTTTCAGAGGGAAAGGGGGAGCCACACGTGTGTGTGGAGAGTGAGGAGCACATCTCCAGCCTCCATCCCTAACCCCGTCACTGGCCCCTTTCTCCAAAAGCTCTTGAGTACTGCGTCCAGCTCTGGGTCCTCAGCACAGGACACACATGGAGCTGCTGGAGAGGGGCCAGAGGAGCCCCAGGAATGACCCGAGGCTGGAACAGCTCTGCTGGGGACAGGCTGAGAGTTGGGGTGTCCAGCTGGAGAAGAGAAGCTCCGGGAAGACCTTAGTGCGGCCTTTCTGGACTTAAAAGGGGACGATAAGAAAGATGGGACAGACTTTTGAGCAGCGTCTGTTGCGATAGGACAAGAGATGATGGTTTAAACTAAAGGAGGGAGATTCAGGCTGGACATGAGAAGGAATTGTTGCCCTGAGGGTGGTGAGAGCCTGGCCCAGGTTGGCCAGAGAGGTGGTGGATGAACCATCCCTGGAGACATCCCAGGCCAGGCTGGACGGGGTCTGAGCACCCTGAGCTGTGCAGACGTCCCTGTCATGGCAGGGGGGCACTGGGGGGCTGGGGAGGTCCCTCCAACCCAAACTATTCCGTGATTCTATGAAGTGACACCAGCAGTGCAGGAGCCCTGTGGTCTGGCTGTGCTGAACCCGTCCCTCTCCCTTGGGGTCTCACCCCCCTTCCCATTCCCCAGGGCATGACCATCCGGCCCTTGGTGGACCTGCTGGCCGTGAAGAAGAAGCAAGAGACTAAACGCTCCATCAACGAAGAGATCCACACGCAGGTAACCCGCTGCGCCCGGCCGGCCCTTCTCTTCGCCGCTTTTGCCCTCTTCTCTCTCTGCTTCTGCCACCTCCACCGCTGTAACCAGGCGGGTTTACAGAGCGGGACCTGCCCCTAAATCGGTGCCCAAGGTAAGGGGGGACGGAGCGAGGGTTCTCCCCGTCTGTGTTGTCCAGTGCCCGCTCTGACCCAGACCTCCCCTGTGCCTGGTAGCCCAGCAGCCTGGCTGGGTAGGACTGTGCTGCCCTCCTGAGGCCCATCCTGGACCCACAGCCCTAATTTTGCCCCCCAAGTGCCCTCACCCCCGTGTCAGCATAGGTGTCCGGGTGGGGAGAGGGTGGGCAACAGCCCTGCGAGCTGCCTACACCTCGGACCTTCTCTTGCAGTTCTTGGATCACCTTCTGACGGGGATCGAGGACATCTGTGGTCACTATGGGCATCACCACTGGAAGGACAAGTGAGTGTGGAGGTTTGGTGACTGGGGAGACCTGTGTTAGAGATGGGGAAGGGTTTGAATCATGACACAAGAGGTTTATCAGCCGTGCGTGAGGTTTTTCCCCAGGCTGTGATATCCACACAGATGGGCTGAGAGAGTTGGGGTGTTCAGATGGACAAGAGAAGCTCCAGGGAGATCTTAGTGTGGCCTTTCTGGACTTAAAAGGGGCCAATGAGAAAGATGGGACAGACTTTTGAGCAGGGGCTGTTGTGACAGGACAAGGGGTGATGGTTTAAACTAAAGGAGGGAGATTCAGGCTGGACATGAGAAGGAATTGTTGCCCTGAGGGTGGTGAGAGCCTGACCCAGGTTGGCCAGAGAGGTGGTGGATGAACCATCCCTGAGACATCCCAGGCCAGGCTGGACGGGGTCTGAGCACCCTGAGCTGGTGAAGATGTCCCTGTCATGGCAGGGGGGCACTCGGGGAGCTGGGAAGGTCCTTCAACCCAAAATATTTGATGACTCTATGATCTTCTGCTGGCCTGGGCGAGGGATGGGGAGCAGGGAGGTGGTGCTGGTGCAGGGCCAGGTCTGATATATCTCTGCTCCTCCTTTCCTCCTGTCCTCGGGAAGGCTGAATCGCTTCAACAAGAAGTACGTGAAGAAGTGCCTGATAGCGGGGGAGCGCTCCAAGGAGCCCCAACTCATCGCATTCTATCACAAGATGGAGATGAAGCAGGCGATCGAGCTGGTGGAGAGCGGGGGCATAGGCAAGATCCCCTCCGCTATCTCCACCGTCTCCATCCAGTGAGTTCCCTGGCCGTCCTGTGCCTCTGACCGGCCCCGTGTAGGCTGAGCATTCCCTGCTTGTGGCCACAGGGCAAGGAGCCCATGGGCCCTGCCATGGCCATCACTGTGTCACTCTGAACCCCATCTGTCCCTGCAGGAACATCAACCCCAAGACCCTCCCCGTGGAGCGCATCCTGCCCGCCCTGTCCAAGGACAAGGAGGAGGAGATCCGCAAAATCCTTCGCAACAACCTGCAGAAAACCAGGCAGCGGGTAAGGTGTCCACGATGGCTGTTTCATCCACCTCCGAGGGAAACGGAGCCTGTCTGTGTGTCTCGTTTTAACATTTTCTTATCTCGGGGTCTTCTCCCAGTTGCGATCCTACAACCGGCACACGCTCATGGCCGACCCCTACGAGGAAGCCTGGAACCAGATGCTCCTGCGGCGGCAGAAGGCCCGGCAGCTGGAACAGAAGGTGTCACGGGGGTGCTGGAGCAGGGATGCTGGAGCAGGGATGCTGGAGCGGGGATGCTGGAGCAGGGATGCTGCCGCAGGCTGGGCGGGGATGTGGGGCCAAGGAGGGCTTCCCAGCCTGGGAAGGACATCAGGGTCCTGTATGGGGAGGGGAACAAGGTTCAGATGCCACTGGGTCACCCTCACACACCTTGGGGTCCTCTGAACCCCCCATGCCCTTAGCGAGTCCTTGCAGCGTGGCTTGGAGGATGCACACACGTGTCCTCTGTGTCCCACTGCTGCTTCTCACTCATCCCAGGGTCAGTTCCCTGCCTCCCCCTCCCCGTTTATCCCGGACGCTCCAATAGAAACGGTCCCTGTGCTCCCATTCCAGATGAACAACTACCTGACGGTGCCGGCTCACAAGCTGGATTCGCCCACCATGTCCCGGGCTCGCATCGGCTCAGGTAGGTGGGGTGGAGCTGCTGGGGATCGTCACTGCGGGCACCTCGCTGGGCGTCACCGGCACTTTGATAGAAGCAGAGAACCGTTTTGGTTGGAAAAGCCCCTCAAATTCATTGAGCCCAACCGCTCCCCCACCCCCGGCACTGCCGCATGTCCTGAGAACCTCATGTCCGTCTGTCCAGCCCTCCAGGGCTGGTGACTCCAGCACTGCCCTGGGCAGCCTGTTCCAATGCCCCACAGCCCTTTGGGGAAGAAATTGTTCCTAAATCCAACCTCAACCTCCCCTGGCGCAACTTGAGGCCGTTTCCTGCAGCTCACCTGCAGCTCCCCAGCCCCGATCATCCCCATCCCGCTCCCCTGTGTGTGATGAACCCAGCCCCAGCATTTGCTGCTCTCCAGCCTGGGCAGAATCCCCCATTTCACTTCCCAGCACGGTTCCTGCTGGAAAATCAGCCTGGCTGCTCAGCTCGGTCCATCCGCGCAGCCACATCTCTGGATGTGCCGGTCCCTGCCCTCTGCGGGGGAGAGGGCCGGGAGTGCTCAGCACCAAGACCTGCCCTGCACCCCCAGCACGCATTTTCTCTGCCATCTTTGGTTCCTCCTGTTCTGCGTGTCCTCTCCTGCTCCGGGGACAGCGTGACAGGGTGTGACGGCGGTGCTGGCGGAGCCGGCGGTTCATCGGCAGAGGGCAGCTCCGTCCCTTGCGAGCGGCTCAGTGTGGGAAGCAGGGCTGGGCTGTCTGGAGAGGCTCCAGATGGGATGTGGAGATCAGAAAAAAGGAGTTGAACAACAGGCTTAGAAATCAAGAGAAAGACAACCCAGGCGTCGCAGCCCCAAACATCTGGGGTGCATTAGCTGGGGGTCCCTGAGACCCCTTTTCCCTTCCCCACGTTATCCTCACCCCCCTCTGCCCCCCCAGACCCGCTGGCCTATGAACCCAAGGCAGACTCGGAGAACCTGCCCATCATCACCATCGACCCAGCGTCCCCGCAGTCCCCGGAGTCTGTGGACCTGGTGAACGAGGAGCCCAAGGGCTGCGGTGGGCTCCCGCCCTCGCCCGAGGAGGATGAGGAAGGGCTGGTGATGCGGGCGAAGGAGCCTTCCTCCCCAGGAACTGACGACGTCTTCACCCCGGGGACCAGCGACAGCCCCAGCAACCAGCGGATGCTGCGATGTCTGAGCGACCCGGGGCCGCGGCCGGAGCCGGAGGAGGGGGAGCCCTTCATCCCCAAGGGCCAGTAGCTGCCGGTGTGCGAAGCCTCCCACGCCTCTGTACGGTTTTTCTCTCTTCATTCGTTCTTTCTTTGCTCTCCTTTTTGTTTCCTCTCGCACTACACACCGGGTTTGGGATGGAGAGACCATCCTGGATGGACCGGGATTGCCAGGACAGCTCTGCCCAGCGAGCCCTGGGCTGGCCCCGCGCAGCGGAGACGGAGCCCCCGGGGTGTCACCGGGCTCCTCAGCCACCGTGGGCTGGGGGTGACGGACAATTTACCGCCCAGCACTTGTACCTGCAGGTGCCTCGCAGCCCCGGGGGGGCTTTTCCCCACTCAGGACCTGCTGGCGCAGGGTGGGCTCTGCCCGGGGGGCTGGGGGGTCCAAGGCTTCGTCTCTCCCTGGCTGGTGTTTTACCTGCTCCGGAGTGGGGAGATGGGAAGACAGGAGCTGGGCTCTGGGCTGGGACACCCACCCCCTCATCTGGGACCCCCCAGGCTCGTGCCGCTGCTCCCCGCTGTGGCCGTGTCCCCCACGGGGCCGCCTGCCCCCCGGGACCCTCTTCTCCCCCAGCCCCACATTTCACGCCAGGTCTTGTTCAATAAACCTCCTATAGCCATGCAAGGGGGGAGCCGGGTCCCCCCTCGCTTCGAGCGGCCCCGCAAGCCTGGGCCTCTCTGTCCCTCCTGGAACCACTGCCTGTCACCCGTCCCCGCGGGGACCCTCTGCCACCTCGCCCTGTGCCAGCGCGGCAGCGGCATCGGCCGCTTCTTAACCAAAGACGGCGTCCGGGCCCCCCAGGCACGGGGAGGGGACATGGGGGGGGTTCCGTTTGCTACATGGGGAGGATTATTTTGCTCTCCCTGCAACCAAGAGGAGCTGGGGAGGAGCCAAGAGCCAATTCACCCAGTGTGGGGACACGTTGGGGCTGGTGTGGGGGGACAATCTCCCCCCTGGGGGGGATGGCTGGGGGTGTCCGTCCCCAAGGCTTGGCTGTGGGGAGCGCTGTGTTTTGGGTGACTTTACAGCCCTCCTGGGCTCAGGGTGTCTTGCATTGTCCTCGAGCGTGTCACCTCGTCCCCCACCTGCCGCCCGGCTCCCACCACGTGCCACCCGGGTGCTGCCCCCCCATGCTTCGGGGTGCTCGTCGCCCCCTCCCCGCGCCGTGCCTTGCCACGCACCCCCTCTGCCTTGGTGGGCACCCGTCCCGCATGCCCACCCGCTCCGCGTCCCGACCGGGACCCCGGGGACCGGCGTCCGTGCGGCTTCGTCCCACGGGGGCGAGCGCCCGCGCCGCTGCCTGCGCCTGCCTGCCCTGCTCTGTCTCCAGGAGGATAAAACACAAAAGCAATGAAAATTCTCTTGTATAAAAAGGAAAAAAAAAAAACCAAACACATGTAAAGAGAATCTTGGTTTTTATCATGAATGTTCTAATAAATTAATGTTACTTTTTAGTGGGTTTTTTTCCGGCTGTTTGGGCTCCTTTGGGGCGGTTGCAATGGGAGCGTGTTTCGTGGCTGCGAATGAACGCTCTGATTCAGCGCGGCTGTGACTCACCCCCTCGCCATCCCCGGGCGCATCGTCGCTGGCTTTGCTCATCTACTGAAAATACCTCAAGCGCAGGGTCCCCCGTGGCCCCGGGCAGGGACATCAGCCCCGGGGCTCCCCCGTTGCCCGGGGGGTCGTGTGCAGGATGATGCAGCCGGGATGTGGGGCAGGCGACGCCGTGGGGCTCGCAGCGGTGCCGGTTTGGGGGGTGCCATCCTTGCACCCCACGTGCAGTTGGGGTGTCTCATCCCCGGGGGTGACGGGGACCCCGAAGCAGGAGGGTTTAGCAGGGCTGGGCAGAGCTGTGTTCTTGCTGGAGGAGAGTGGTGGTGTTACCGTCCCAGCCCAAAGGGTGGGGGCACCCAGAGGCGCTGGCGCAGCCCGGTGATGGGCACAGGGGGAAAGCGGGAGCCCCCGCCCCGGCATCGCGCCCTCCCCACGTGCCGCGGAGCCTCACGTGCGGCCGCCCGCCGTTTCAGTCATTCTTTTGGTGCGAGAACTCGGCAAACCGAGGCATTTCCAGGATATTCTTGGTCCTATTTTAAAAGGATGAGTAACTTTTGTTAATGAGGAAGGACTAATGAGCCCTCCAGGGCTGGGCCGTCACCGCTGAGCAACTGCCAAAGCACACGCAGCGCCGAGGCCGGGGGTGGGTGGGCACGGGGGTTCGGTGGGTGCTGTGCGTGTCCCCAGCCCCGCGGGGCTGGTGTTGATGCCTTTTCCAATATGCAGCCCCCGCTGTCCCCTGTCACCCCCCCCAGCTCCCTCCCAAAGCACATTTGGCTGTGGCAGTGACACCAAGGACAAGGAGAATAGAGGGACCCTCAGTGGGATGAACCTTTTCTTGCACACGCGTGTGCCGAGGCGTTCATGGCTCTTTCCGTAACACCCGCCCGTGCAGGAATCTGCCCTGGCCAGGACCACGGGCACCCCTGTGCCTCAGTTTCCCTCTGCGTGGTCCGGCACAAAGCCCGGGCTTGCAGCGGGGGGCTGAGCAAACTGCACGAGCAGCAGGGACCGAGACCCTTCGGGAAGGGCCGGGGAGTCACCCACGGTGTGTGGGAAACTGCAGCGGGTCTGTGGAATCCTTGACAAAAAATATGGGAGTAGAGATCAGCCCTGAGGTATTAAGATTTACCCTTGAGAAGGATGGGAGTAAAGGAGTATCCGGAGAGAGGAGAGATGTACCCATGAGAGAGAAGGGGATAGAAGAATAACATGGATGATAGAAAAATTAACCAATGAGATGTCAGTGCTGTAACTTGTATCCAATAGTGAAAAGACACATGAACTGGTAGAATTGTATAAAAATGCACTTGTAGCAATGAATGGCACCCTATTACTTTCATCTTGAAAGAACTTGGTCCATGTTGTTTGTCCGTCTCAACCATGACAACGGTGTCACCAGTTCCAGGCTCAGCAGCCCCCCAAAGAGCAGCTCCCGCTGGTCCCCAGCTTTCCCACGAGCTTCAGCGGGGTGACAGGCCTGGTGATGCCGAGCAGCTGGCGGGCGATGGGACGGGGTGCGCCGGAGCTGCCACCACCCGCAGCCGTGCCCGGGTGTCACCCGGGGGCCAAAAACCCAACGGGAAGGGACTGGCTGTGTTCCCTACCAGGCTCAAATGAGTGGCCTCGAGAAGGGTCATCCCTTGCCAGGGCTTTAAAAGCACAAGTCACCCCAAGCGAAACAGCGTGTGATGTCACCAGGAAGCCACCAAGCCCTGGACACGCAGGTCACTGTTCATGCCACAGGGGGCCTGAGGGGCAGGGACACCCCCAGTGACACCCTAAGCAGCTTCAAGGGAGCAGCTCGGTACCTGCCCCGCTCCGGGGCCATGCGGGTGCCGTGTCCCCCTCCCCGTGCCTTGGCAGTGCCGTGTCCCCCCGGCGCGTTTTGCAGCAGCCGGGGGAGGTGACGGGTGCCATTCCCCAGCTCTGTGTCACCCGCGGTAATAACACCTTGCGCTCCCTTTCATGTTGGGGCCTCCGAGGTGTCCCTCTCCAGGGCGAGGACGTCCCGGCGTCATCACTTATCATTAATTCCAGGAGGCAGCCGGGGATGTCGAAGGGTCTGGGGGTCCCGGCCAGTGACATGGGGACCCCTGGCTGAGAATAGAGCTGTGGCACCCCTTGTGCCAGGCAGTGACGTGGGCGCTCACCGTGCCGCTGTGCTGCCTGAGACACCACGTTTGGCCTTGCTGTGGCCACTCGGGGCCATGGTGGCACAGCCATGGGGACATGAGTGTCCCAGCAGTGACGGTCCGGTGGTGGCTTCACCTCCTAAACCCACAGCGGGCGCGGGGAGGTGGGTGTGTGCGTGGGGACAGCATTATGTGCATGGGGACAGTGGCATGTGTGTGGGGACAGCAGCACATGTGCATGGGACAGTGGGTGTTTGCATGGAGACGGTGACATGTGTGCATGGGGACAGCTGGCATCTGCGTGGGGACAGCACGTGTGTGCACAGGGACAGCTGCTCTGTGTGCACAGGGCAGCCCAGACGTGCACAGGACAGTGGCTGCATGCATGGGGACAGCTGTGTCAGGCACGGGGACAGGCAGTGTGTGCATGGGGACAGCTGTGTCAGGCACAGGGACAGGCAGTGTGTGCATGGGGACAGCGTGGAGTGTGCACGGTGGCGATGCTGTGGCAGGGGCTGCTGTGGGAGCGGGGCAGGAGGAACGTCCCTGCCCTGCCGGGGAGCGTTGCTGCTGCCCCGGGGGTGACACTGCGTGACGCTGGTGGCTCTGGGAGAAGGGCTTGGTCCCTCCTGCTTGCTCAGGGAGTTGACACACACCCTGCGTAAATGCGGGTGGGACAGAGCCAGTCCCAGGAGGATCAGGGAGTCCCCCAGGTCTCTCGTCACCTCCAGGCTGCGCTGTCACAATCCCCAGCTCCTCCAGCCCTTTCCCCCCACGATGGGCTCTCAGGGCAGAAAAAGGTCCCAAATGGCCCGGGGGTCTCCGCTCAGATGGGGGGCTCAACCGGCACCCCCAGCCGCCCTCCCCGCAGCCCCTGCCGCTCTCCAGCCCCATTGCTCCCCACGCACACGCCGGGCGGCTCCCAGCTCCTCCCCAGCTGATTTCCCGGCAGGGCGAAGCCGGTGTCCCCGGGCACAACTGGGATGCTGCCAACCCCACATCCACAGGGACAGTGGGGTCGCAGCATCCCCAAGTCTCTGGCCCACCCCTATACCCCTAAAATGGGCTTTACAACCCTTGTGCCATCACCCAGGCAGCAGGATCCGCCCGCATTTCACTCCAAGATGGTGATTATTCCTTAATTGCCAACAAAACAACCGAACGCAGCCGGGGCCGGCCCTTGCTGAGCTGGAAGGAAATGGCCGCGGTGCCATTCCCGCACCGGCTGCGCTGCCGGCAGCTCTTTGGGGTAATCGTTTGGTGATGGATGTTAACGAGCAGCTCAGCTAGTCCGGCCTGAGCGCGTCAGCTCTTTTTAATGAGCCCGTGTTTTCTCCAGAGCGATGAGCCTGCCTGTCCCTCTCGGCCCCGGCAGCGCCCGCGTGTGTCCCCTGGCTCGTCACCAGGCCACCGGCTCGTCCCCAAGGATCTACAGCGCCTTGTTCATCCCTTCGGCTCTGCAGCCGCATCCTGTCCCATCACCCAGGGATGGTGCTGGGACCCCCCGCACCGCCCTGCCCGTGGGGTGCTCAGCACCCAGGCAGCCCCTCCTCCCGCACCCAAATCCCCCGGCCGGACCCCGGCATGGGCTGGTGGGACGGATCTCGACCCCTAAAGCCATTTGGCCCCTCTCAGCCTCTTGGGAAACTCTTCCTGATGCAGCTGTTTTGCCGACAGGATCAAAAGGGTTTTGCAATGGGAGGTGGCTGCCTGATTTTTTATCAAGTTACTTGGAAAATGACTTTCTGGCAGGGCAGCACCTCCCGCACCCCAATTCGGAGCCTCGTGGGGCGTAACCAGGAGCAGCATTTAATCCCAATGGAGATGCCTGGTGGAATTAGTCCAGAGAGCGAAACCCTTTGGCATGAAGAGACTCCCCAGCACACAATACCCCTGGGGCTGTTGGTGCAACATGTGGGGAAGAATTCAGAGGAAACCAGGGATTGCAGGCACCCCAGGACCTGCTCTCCCCTCCAACCCCAGCTGTGGGTGCTCCTAAACACCACGTTTCTCCCCAAAACCAAACCTCCCCATCACTCTTTCCGCAGCCAACCCCAGCTTCCAGTGGAACACCCCTGGGACACGGGAGGGGACAAAGCACTGCCACCGAGCCTCGGCTTCAGGGACGGACTTTCCAGCCTGGCAGAGTTTTGCAGCCGCCTCTCTGAGATTCTGTGCCCCAGATTGGGGGCCTGGGGGTTTTCAGGTGCTGCTCTTGCAATAAACGCTTGCAAGAGTGTAAGAGCAAACCAGTGCTGGCTTGCTCCGTGACTGGGCACGTGGCTTCTAAGGATGGATCCAAGCAGGAACAGAGCAAATGGATGTGGAGGCTGCAGATGCAGATCCTGGCGCTGTGCCCGTCTGTCCATGGGACCGTGGGGCATTGGGCCGTGGCTCGGCGGGGAGGCGCCTCCTGGAAATGTCTGCAGGGTTAAATGCTGCGGAGAAATGAGCTCTTTAAAGTGATGGGAATTGCTGGGATGAAAGGAAATGGGCGGCCAGCGGCTGGGGACACTGCTGGCCTGGGGAGGAGGTGGTGGCCTGGCCAGTGCAGGGCCATGCCGTGGGTTTTAGAGGCTGGAGTTGAATTTCTGAGGCTGGGAGCGCCCAGCATCAGCCCCTCGAGCTGGTGGGCTCTGTCACCCCGGGGTGTCACTCCGTGATGTGACCCTGTGTGTCCCGGGTGTGGGAGCTCCCTGCAGCTGGTGGGTGCGGTGGGTGCCGGGGGACACTGCTGGCTGGGGAGAGAGGGCCCTGGGGTGGGGGGTGTCCAGCTGGGGGGCACCGGGCTGGGGGGTGCCTGGCTGTAGTGTATCAATGGGGTACCAGGGCATCAAGGGGGCATCAACGGGATATCAATGGGGCATCAATGTGGCATCCACTTGGCATCAATGTGATATCAACGGGGCATCAATGGGGCATCAATGTGGCATCCACGTGGCATCAATGTGATATCAACGGGGCATGAACGGGGCGTCAATGCGGCGTCAATGGGGCATCACTGGGGTGTCCCTGGACTGTCCCTTTAACACTCGCCCTGTCTCGACCAATCAGCGCCGGGATTCCCGCACGCAGTACGCCGCTCCGGAGGGGCGGGGCTCCACCGTCCTGTCCCGCCCCCTCCAGCCTTCGCCCCTCCTCTTTCGTACTCCTCCACTCTGATTGGCGCCTAGCCCAGCTCCAGCCTTCACTCTGAGCCTATGAAAGCGCCGGAGTGGCGGCTGAGCCGGGCAACGATTGGCGGCTCGGCCGGGCCAATGGGGGCGCGGTCGGGGGCTCTATATAAAGGGGCGGCGGGCGCGGGGCAGCGCAGCGCTCAGCGTAGCCGGTGGCGGGCGGGGAGCGGCGCGGGCCGGTTCGTCCGTTGTAGCGTCTCTTTCGGGCACCGACCGCGCCTCCCCGCCTGCGCCCCGCGGGACCCTCCTCTCTCAAGCAGCTTTTTTTGTTGTTGTTTGTTATTTTTTTTCCTCCCGGCACTTCCGGGTGACTCGGGCTCCTCTTCCGGCGCGTTCGGGCTGCGGGGGGCGATGCTGGTGGCGGAGGCCGCGCCCGCTCCGGGCCCTGCGGAGAAGCTCGGCGAGCGCTTCAGCGTCCTGACGTGGGAGCAGGTGCAGCGGCTGGACCAGATCCTGGGCGAGGCCGTGCCCATCCACGGCCGCGGGAACTTCCCCACGCTCTCGGTGCGGCCCCGGACCATCGTCCAGGTGAGGCCCGGGGCGGGCAGGCCTGGGTAGGCCGGGGTGGCTGGGGGGGGTACGGGCCGCGCTTCGCCCCGTCGTTGGACTCTGCCCCGCTGCCGTGGGGGTCAGGGAGAAAATAAAACTGCTGAGGCGGCGGTAACCGGCCCGCCGGGCCCCGAGCCAGCCCCACCGGGCTCCGGGCAGAGCTCCCGGCCGGGTGCGGGTCCCCCCGGGGGGGCTGGGGGTTTAAAAACCGGGTGGGGTGGGGGGGCAGGGGGACCCCATCGTTCTGCAGGTGCTGGGTGCTCGGTTGGTTCCTGGTGCTGGAGGCCTCGGTGGGGCTGGCAGGTGCCTCCCTTCATCTGTTCTGCTGCAGTTTTAGCAGAAATGTTTAAATCTGGAAGGAGCCTCCTCTAGAAAAGAACCGCATGTGTTTAGAACTCATGCGTGATCCCTGGAGCTGCTGTGACTTGTGCTGTGGATCCCTGCTTGGCTTCATCCCATCCTGCCTTCTTCTTTTTGGGGTGATTTAGTGCCCAGGGAGCTGTGGAATGGGGGTGGGCAGAGCAAGAAAGGCTTTTTGGAGCTGCTTCCATGAAATGGCTTCATGCTGGGGACGTGATGGGCTCGTGCGTTGTAGGAGGTGGTTATTAATTTAAATGCTGGATCAGATGTCAGTGTCCTTTGATTCTCATCACACTGACTGTACCTTCCAGAGTCTGCCGAAGACTCCGTCTTGTTGAAGAGTTCCTGTTAGTTTAACCATAAAGTAATAACTGTGTTTAATATTAAACTAACAATGTAGTTCAAATAAGCTGATGCATATTCATGTTTGGGAGGCAACTTCATTCCTCAGTAATGACTCATCAAATATAAAATCGGACATGTTAGCTTCTAATTAAAAAGACTATTCACAAAGCCAAAACCAAACTGTCTTTCACAATAAACTAATCACTGGGATTCTGAAGCCTCAGCTGCTTGAGGAATATTTGTGCTTAAGCCTGAAAACATGGAAAGGTGACATTTGAAAGAGCCTCAGCTGATTTTGAATTCCTCGAGTTCCTGCTGCATCTGTTGAGGGCAGAAGTGCTAAATCTTGGCTGCTAAAGCTTTAAACTGAATGACAGCTCAGAGCTACCATCAGGACGCTGCTCTTGGGTTGTGCCAGACCAGCGTTAAGGGAGTTTACACCAGCGCTGTTAAAATCCCAGCGCGGTGCAGCATCAAATGTTCCACCACTTATTACTGTTTAGTTCCATAAAACCGAAGCGTTTTGGTGTCGAAGCTGCTGAAAAGGATGTTGCCACTAGCAACTTCAAACACTAAATAACTGAGGGCTGTAATTCTGACCAACCGCGCTGGCAGACCCTGTATTTAGGGCTGACTAATGTGAAGCAAGTAACCTAAAAGGCACTTATTTATTGCCTGCCTGCTGTTGTGGGAGGTGGGAAGCGGCAGGTCGGGGTTTGCGTGCGCCGGGCTGTCAGACTCAATTATCTGAACCACACGTAACGTGAGGTGCTGCTTTAGGAAGCAGGTCAGCAGCTGGCTAACCCTCGAAATATCCAACCCTCGGGGAAAACACGTACTGAACCCACCGGCAGCAGCCGGGAGATGCGCTTCACGTTGAGACGGGTTGGCTGAAGCTTCCTGTCCTTGGGGAAACAGCGAGGCTGGAAGTTTTTGTGGTGATTTTGGATGAAACTGCCTGAAGTAGCTGGGTTTTTTTATCCTTTTTTGTCGTACGGGTGGAACTGTGAGCCTGGGGAGCTCCAGTAAGCCTGAAGCTTATGGGTCTGAAATGCTGCAGATCCTGAGCCAGGCCCAGAAAGGGGTTAAGCAGCTGCTCTTTGGGGTTAGGAAATTAATCTGGGATGGGATCTTCTCCAAGCACTGCTCCCAGCTCTGCATCTAACGCTTTTCTGACCTATATCTTGTCTCGCTCTAAGCCTAATAACACAAAACCCTTAACGCCACAAGTAGCGCTGGAGCTGTGCCTTGGGTGAGTGGATCAGTTGGCATCACTGCACACCAGGAACTCCCTTGGATCCACTGCCTGGGATTTGTTCTGTGTGGGGAGATAACCCAGGGTCTCTTTTAGGAGTAAATTCAGTTTTCAGACTGTCTCCCTGGCTGGGTTGGATGTACTGGAGGGGACCTGGGGCTTCTGATAGTGAACTGTTGTGTGACATGACACTGTCACTGTTGGGCTGGCCAGGAGCCCGGGTGTGTTTCTAGTCTGAGCAGCAATGGCTCCTGTCAAGGAGTAATAAGGGAAATGCCAGCAGAGAAGCTGCATCGTGAGACTTAATGTGTTTAAAAATGTGCATTCTTTGGTACCAAGATACAGTCTGTTTGCAAGGGCACCTTGGGGTAGCAGGAGCTTGGTAGCACGGTGTCTTAGCTTGGTCACCAAGTGGTCCGTGGCATGCTAAGGGTTCCTTACTGCTGTCTTTCCCCTTTATTTATTAATTCTTCTACACAAGGCTCACGGAGGGGCAGTTTTATAGCTGCTGCGACTCGCTGGAGCCGCAACGCTCCGTGTCCCCAGAGCTGTCTGCTCAGGGCCCTGTCAACTACGCAGGACTCGCAGCCCCTCTGAGGTTTGGAATTCTACTCTCAGACCGGGACAACCTCACTGGGCTGAGCAGCCCAGTCAAACTGGCTCCTAGGGATATAATTTGTGTGTTTGTATCCCAAGCTTTGGCTCTTTCAAGCTCTAACCTTGCTTCAAGCACCGGCTGAGCAGACTGGCGAGCTGGGGCGCACAGGACAGCTGGTAATTGCTGGAGAGAAACATGAAAGCAGGGTGAGGGATGGGAAGAGCTTCTGGTGGAAGATGGGGACTTAATCATCCTGGGATCTTTGAGCTCAGTTAAACTCAAATTATAAGCTGGTGTCCAGGTAGTTTATTTTTTTGGTCTTGGGGTTATTTTGGCCTCCTGCATGTTAAGTAATCGGGCAAATGATTCAGCTTAGCTCTGAAGGAACAAAGCTTTGGAGGTACCGGTGGGTGTGCCGGGCCTGAGCAGGCAGCATGAAAATCGCTGGAGTAACACCCGTCAGATGAAAGCTGCCTCTTGCGCTTGATAGCGTGCCAAGTTCAGCACGAAGCTCTGACACACTGGAAATTGTTAGGATACACTTACTAGTTAGGACATGAACTTGCATACGCCTGGCTGGGGCTTTTGAGCAGTTCTGGCATCTTGATTTGCATTTAATGAATCTCGACAGGCGGAGGGGACGGCTGAAAGGCGTGAGCCACCCTGATTAAATCAACAGGGACTGCCGCAGACTGTGCTGCCGCCTTGCATTTGGAAAGGCCTTTTTGGATCGGCTGCGCTTGGCTTGGTGGCTGGAAGGTCTGGCTGCGGCTGCAGGGGGTGAAGGGAGCAGAGTGCACCCCAAAGAGTTCAAATAATCTCTCGGTTCTGGTGGGGGAAGGAAGGGGAGAGCAGGCAGCTGTAGTGGAAGCAGAAACAGCTGTTGATGTGCAGTCAGAGCCCTTTAACTCAGGGAGATCAGTAAGGGAGAGCTGCCCCAGCTGCTGGCCAGACTGGATGCTTCCCAAAGTGACCTATTTCTGGTGGATTAGCTTTTTATTTCACTGTCTGGCGCTGGAGTGACCCGTAAAGCGCAGGGAGTGAATCCTGCTGCCATAACCAGGCTGCTCCAAGAACGTATTCTTGCTTCTCACTGACTCTCTTTATATCTCAGGTTGTCCGTAGTCGCCTGGAGAAGAAAGGAATCGCAGTGCATAACGTAAGGTTGAATGGCTCAGCAGCCAGTCATGTTCTACATCAAGACAGTGGCTTGGGGTACAAAGACTTAGACCTCATCTTTGGTGTGGATCTGAAGACCGAAGATGTGTTCCAGCTGGTGAAGGACGTGGTCATGGATTGCCTTCTCGACTTCCTCCCAGAAGGTGTCAACAAAGACAAGATCACCCCCATGACTCTGAAGGAGGCCTACGTGCAGAAGCTGGTGAAGGTTTGTAACGAGACCGACCGCTGGAGCCTCATCTCGCTTTCCAACAACAGTGGGAAGAACGTGGAGCTCAAATTCGTGGACTCTCTCCGGCGGCAGTTTGAGTTCAGCGTGGACTCCTTCCAGATCATCCTGGATTCGTTTCTGCTGTTTGGGGAGTGCTCGGAGAACCCCATGGCCGAGAGCTTCCACCCCACGGTCACCGGGGAGAGCATGTACGGGGACTTCGAGGAGGCGATGGACCATCTGCGGAACAGGGTTATCGCCACGAGGAACCCGGAGGAGATCAGAGGTGGGGGGCTTCTGAAATACTGCAACCTCTTGGTGAGGGGCTTTAAGCCCAAGTCGGAAGCGGATATGAAGGTGCTACAGCGATACATGTGCTCCAGGTTTTTCATAGACTTCTCAGACATCGGGGAGCAGCAGAGGAAGCTGGAGTGTTACCTTCAGAGCCACTTTGTCGGCATGGAGAGCAAACGATATGACTATTTGATGACCCTCCACAGAGTGGTCAATGAGAGCACGGTCTGTCTCATGGGACACGAAAGGAGGCAGACCCTGAACCTCATTGCCATGCTGGCTGTCAGAGTCCTGGCTGAGCAGAACATCATCCCCACCATCACAAACGTTACCTGTTACTACCAGCCAGCTCCTTACGTCAGCGAAATAAACTTCAACTACTATGTCGCCCACGTGCAACCCTTCCTGCCTTGCAATCAGTCCTACCCGACGTGGCTTCCCTGTAACTGAGCCAGGACAAACTTCAGGGTCTGTCCTCCGAGGTATTTCCTTGCCTTGGGGAATGGGGAGAGTGGGGGGCAAAAAGAAAAGAGCTAAAAAAAGAACTTTCTAGAACTTTAAGCAAAGGAAACTTCCTGGACTCGTGAGCGTCTCGTTCCTGGGGTGGCTGGAACGAGGCCTGTCTGCTGTACACTGTGATGGGAAGTGCAGTGCGTTGGAAATGAGAGAACTCGGACGTTTATTACAGGAAGACTCGATTGCTTTTTGAATCCTGGAGGGCAGGGAAGCGCGAGGGGAGATTGTAGAGTTCTGCTGAGGTAGAGCTGCACTGCCCTGAAACGGATCTGAATTGGGATTTATGTTTGTTTTAGTGCGGGAGGTGTTATGGGTGTGCAGACTTGTGGTTTCTGAAGATAGAAGCCAGAGTGGCTAATTCCTTTGATGGACCAAAGAATCCTGTTTAAGTGCCTGTAACAATATAAACACAACTGTACTGTAAACCTTCATTTTCTTTTGCAGGGGCTGACATCCCGAGAGCTCGAGTGGGGATGTCCAGAGAGCAAAACGTTTCTGTTGCGGGGTGGGGGGGTCGTAAGATCATTTCTAGTAGCCTCGCAGAAGCACGAGTGGGATGCGGGTTACGTGTCGCTGAGGTTTTCTGATGGCTTGGCGCCTGGGGGGGACAAGTGACCCCATGGGAACGCCTGAAACTGGGGACACTGCGGGGAGAACGTGCAGAGCTTGGTGGAGAAAAGGCACCAGGGACCTGCACATGAATTTCCTCAAGCTCCCAAGTCTGTGGTGCCAAAATGTGATTGTGTCCATGAACGGGGAGGCAGATCTGTCCAGGAGCCTGCCCCAGGCTGCTCTACCTAATCCTGTATTTTCTAGGGGAATTTGAAATGCTGCTTGTATGATTTTTTTTTTTCGGCATGCAGTGTGGTTTTAATGCACAAAGGCAGAAAACCAGCTGGGTTATCCGGGGAAATGAGGCTTGTCCTTTGAAGCACAAACCAACTAGTTCACTAGTCAGTTCTACCTCCAGCTCTTGCTGTGATGGGGCTGGAGCCTGTGTCCTTCTAGGAGACAGACAGACAGACCTTCTCCAGCCTCCTGTGGCTGGAGATCTTCCCTCGGGCAGGTCCTATCTTCAAAAGCAGCTATTTCTAGCTACGTGATTCCACATGTGAGCCGCTGATAGCATTTGAAATTCATCCTCTAGATAGAAATTCGGCTTGGGCGGGGGGGTGGGAAGTTGTGCAAAAGGCAGTTGGAAATAAAAACCCCAAACCTATGTGTTCTCTAAACAAACCCCCTGGAGGGTTTGGCTTTCAGTCAACCGTGGCTTTGAAGTCATTGGGTGTCAAAGAGCACAGTGTTTTTTCACGGGGGTGCCCGGATCGCTGTGTCCCTCTGGGGAGACCATTGGCTCCAGTTTAACCGTGCGGAGGGAGCGGCGAGCGGGCGCTCCGGTGCTGCTCGGTGACGCCGCGGCTCCGCGGGCCAGCACACTCTATTTCCTTCAACTTGGGGTTTTTTGTTGGTTTTTTTTGTGACAAAACTGTAACGAATAGCTGGGCGGACAATGCTCTAATAAAAGACTTAGATCCTTGGAATGCACATAGCCAGATTGCTCCCTTTTTTGGGGTGGAGTGGGTGTAAAGGGGTTGGGGGGGGGGAGTGATTTTTTTGGGGGCTTTTGGACTTAACACAAACTAACCAATTTACAGCCGGTCCAGCTTTGCTTCCTGTTCAGTCAGAGCTGAAAAAGTGTCACTAACGATGTAGTTACTACAGGTTTAACCGCCTCCCCTAGAACAGCTTTGCCTTCACGGCCAAGCTGCTGCGTCAACTCCGCCACAGCCCCGAAATCCCTGGTGCCCGGAGCCTCATCCGCGCGGTGGGGCTGAGATTTCCCAGTGCAAGGTAAAACTGCTTTGAGATGCCGCCTCACGGCTTCAAGGGAAGATATATATATATTTTCCTAGCGTTTTAACCTTCAGATGAACATAGATGGCATGTACCGTGCTCTTTGTGCAGGCTGCTCACCCCCTGCCCACAGCCACATAGGCGCACTGAACTGAGATTCCCTCCTTCCCGTTACAGATGTCGAGATTCCCAACAGGGCGACTTAACGTTGCGATTGCACTTTTGATTGATGGCGTGTGTGCGGTGGGACTCCTGTGAATGGGTTGAATCTGAATTTTTCTAGACCTTGCAGTGATACTGTGCTGCCTCCTGTGAGGGGCAATTGCAAGATTCCGGTAGCTTGAATGACACTTGATTTTTTTTTTGGTTTAAATGTCTTTTTTTTCCTACACCTGTATCACTTGTCATGCGATGGGCTTGACATAGACTCACTAGATTCTTTAGAATCTGTTACAAATAAATACAGTGTATTCAAATTGGTTGGATTTCTTGTTTGCTTCTCGTCCGGGCGGCGCGTTGGGTGACTCTGCTCCCATTAAGAACCAGTCTCTGGACCCACTGGTCTCCTCGAGAGGAACGGGGTGAGATCCTGGACCTGGCCAGGGCTCCTTGGTCCCTCAAACCGAAACGGCAGCTGTGTGGCTGTTGGTGGCTGAGGGAGGTTTCTATTTATAACACTGGTTTTTAATGTTGTGAGTGTTTTCCTGGTGGTTCCTCTGGTTGCTGCTGGGGGAGGCGGCCCCTTGGTGTCCACCCGAGGTCCCTGTGGGGACAGGATGGGAGGCTCTCGCTCCTGGCTTTCCATGATGGACCCTTGTGTGCTGGCGCCCGGTGCCAAGCATGAGACAAATGCTTCATTGATATGGACACACCAGGAGGGCGATTTGCTCCCGGTGGGGCTGGGATGGTGCTGAGCTGCCGCAGGGCGGTACAAACCCCATCCCCTCGGCCGCGGAGCCTTGGGAGGGTGACGGCCGATAGCGAGAACCGTGCAGCTTATGCTCTGCCCTTGAACCCTACCGTCTTATCTCCTGGCTGCTGCAAGTTCTGCTTCAGGTTTTTGAAGCAATCAGGTTGCTTGAGTAATTAATACTTGCTGATTTTGTGTAGCTGACCCACCTGCAAAGCGATTCCTCTTGGGAAGGGGAGGTTGAGATGCTCCGGGAGGTTTATGTCCCAAAGGAAACCCTTGAATCTGTGGATATTAGGGCTCCCCCGCTCTGTTTGCCCTCCAGCCTCGGCTGAGGTTTCACTTCCCCTGGCCGAGCGACAGGCAGTTCTGGTTCCACTGCACCCACCCAGCGCAGGACAAACCTGCTGACTCTGCATCTCCGCATTTCACAGCCTGGGCCGAGCTCCCCGCTGCCAGCAGGTTTGGGTGGCTGCTGCTGGGCCGGGTCCCTGTCACCCGTTTTGCTCTCGCGGGGCTGGTGTCTCTAAACCAGTTGGCAGGCGCGTGAGATGCTCGGTTCTCGCTGGCACCCGACCCAGCGCGAAGCTTCTGCTTCCCCGAGCGTCTTGCCCATGGGAGCGGCTCGCAAATATCTGCTTAGTTTGTCAGTTGTCTTCTCAGTGCCAGTGGTGGGGCCTGTTGATGCTCTGGTGAATAAGCTGCCTCTGGATTTGTGATCCTGAGCAGAGCAGCAAAAGCCCTGACAGAGTCGGCTTGTCATTGTTGGAGTGGATCAGAGAACACAAAGGGACATTCGTGGAAAGTACTGGTTGTGATCAGAAAGGAGCTATTAATGTTTACCGCTGGGATTTGGATCCCTCTTTTGTTAATTGTCAAATAAAAAAAACACAACAAAACCATATATTTTTTTCCATAGCCTGTAGTCTGTCATTATTTTTCCTCTTTGAACAGAGGGTGACGGACAATCGGGTTGTGCACAAGTGACTGGTGAATGGGATTTGGACTCTAATGGGGGTGTTGGTGTGTACTGGGTGTCTTGGGGCTCCTCTCAGGTGTGTGTTGGGTATCTCAGGTGTGCGCTGGGTGTCTCAGGGCTCCTCTCAGACACATGCTGGGGTGTCTGTGGCTCTGCCCCAGCAATCCCCTCTTTTTAGACCCCAGTGTTCTGCCCAGCTGGGTCAGGACCGGAGAAGCCCACGCTGTGTGTGAGCACAGCCCATGCCCGGCAGCACCTCTGCAAAGGGCTGGTGCGCGATCGATGTCTTGAGATGCATCCAAAAAGTATTCACTTGTATCAGCTTGATCACTTCCAGGGCTCGCGGTGCAGGGTTTACATCTGCAGCCTTGCTGTTCTCCTGGGAGGATGGCTGGCTGAGCTCCAAAATCACTGAAACGGCAGGAATTCGACTTGAATCTGCAGAATGCAAGAAGCGTCTTGCTCCAGCCTTCCTGCTCTCAGCTCTGCTCAATCCGCTGGCTCAGCGCCGAGGGCGGCACCATCCGCATGCAGGCGAGTAGCTAGACCCAGCCTGGCACTCTAATTGTATCCCAATCTCCCTAATTAGCCTCTGTTGTACTACGGCAGCGTTTCTGCCCGCCTGCTGTCCTCCTCGGTAGCCGCTCGGGCAGCGCGGGTGTTAACTCCGCCGTTTGAGATCGCGCCGGATGAGAGAACACTCTGTCTGTGCGGCTCCTCTTGCCATTTATAGCCGTGTTTAGGCGATCCAGCACACGGACCCTTGTGCGCTGGCGCCCGGTGCCAAGCACGAGACAAATGCTTCATTGATATGGACATACCGGGAGGGCAGTTTGCTCCCGGCGGGGCTGGGACGGCGCTGAGCTGCCGCAGGGCGGTACAAACCCTGTCCCCTCGCCCGCGGAGCCTTGGGAGGGTGACGGCCGATAGCGAGAAACGTGCAGCTTGTGCTATGCCCTTGAACCCTCCCATCTTATCTCCCGGCTGCTGCAAGTTCTGCTTCAGGTTTTTGTGTTACAAATAGGATTTAGCTCATGGTAGAGCTGCTGTGGAGGCAGAGCGTTTCAAAGGCGCTTTTTTGTTGTTCTGTGCACGGGGCATTTGCGCTGTTTATCTCCAAATGCAGTTTACCTTTCGTAAGGCAGGGAGGCACAGAGGGAAGCTCCATGAATTCCTGTGTCAGCCACATTCCCCCACCTCTGATTTCTTCCATCCAGCCTCAAATTGGAAGCTCAGGCGTCCCCGTCCCTCCTGAGCCACCGCACCAAGAGACCAGCCTGTGCCGAGCCTCCCGCTCCCCACACCCCGTGTGCTGCTACAGAAGCCACCGCCGGCTCCTTGGGTTCCTGCTCCAAGGTGTTGTAGCTGAGATCATGATGGTTGGTTGGACTCGATGATCCTGAGGGTCCAAAGTGATGCTATGGGCAGTGCTGCCATCCTGGGAAGGCTGAAAGAAACACCCTGATTGTGGGTGGTGGGAAGGCAGGAGAGACAAAGCCCTTCCCTATGGTGACAACAACCTGCGAGGGACCGTGGAGTCATAGAATGGAATCACGGAATCATTTTGGTTGGGAAAGACCCTCAAGATCGAGTCCAACCATAACCCACCCTGGCACTGCCCCATGTCCTGAGAACCTCATGTCTGTCTGTCTGAGCCACTGCACCAAGAGACCAGCTTGTGCCGAGCCTCCCGCTCCCCACGCCGCGCGTGCTGCTACAAAAGCCACCGCCGGCTCCTTAGGTTCCTGCTCTTCCCTGCTCCTTCTCTTCCCCCAGCTCGCCAGCCGGTGAGAGCCGCACGTGTGCCGGGCGCCGGCTCCGGCTCGGCTGCGGTCGCTTTGCTGTTCCCTCGCCTTGGGTGGATCCCCGTGCCCGGCCACCCATTTCCAGCTTGTAGAAACTTGATGGCTCTGACAAATTTGATGGAAATCATCCGCTGGCATCCCAAGTTATTAAGGAGAGTGACTGACAGCTGCTGTGAAGTCATGTTTTCTTTGGAAAGGAGGGGAAAAGAGAGTCAAGCTGTAGCCTCAAGCTGTTGCACAAGGAGCTGTGAGATGGGACGGGTGTTCTCGTACCCCCTTACCCAGCGTGCTGCCGAGGGGAAATAATGGCATTCGTAGGAGAGAACAGGACGTGTAGGTGGCCCGTGGGTCGGGAGATGGGCGTTAGGCTGGCGCGGTGCCCGGGGAGGCGCAGGGCAATGTGTAATGTGCTCTTGTTCCTCATACAAGTGAGAACTTGCATTTTTCAATCCTAAGAGCTCCCATCGTTTTCTCCAGGGTGTCAGAGCCGCGTATGGAAGGGCCGTTCCCACCCCTCCTTCCCGGCCAGGAGCTTTCTCCTGGGTGACACATGGGGACGTCCCTCTTTGGGGTAGCGCTGGGCTGCTTGGGGCTCAGCCGATGGCACTGGGGTGGTTGATCGTTGCCCTCTCCTGCCACCGTGACATATTTACCCTGCTTATCTCGCCGCTATCAACCCCCAATTTCAGCAGGAGCGGTGTCACTGCCTTCAAAGGAAAAGCCACCAAGCAGCGCGTTCCCTGGGGTGTTTGCCTGCCCTATATTTTTGCCTTGTAATCCAAGGAGGGGCTGGATGCAGGACACCCCTCCAGCCTCCTCCCTTCCCCCTGTAACCACCCGGCCGGCGTGGCTGGAACAGCTGATTACTTTAAGCATCCCTCTGCTAATATACAATTACAGGTCGCTTGGGCTTGAAATCCCAGTTAAATCCGCATGGCCGCAGCGTGACTCACCTAACTACTGCTCCCTAATGAAGCCTGGATGCATTCCTTAAAGACTGGACATCATGTTAACATGCTACTTACTAACCATCCTTTTCAAATATCACCCGAGTAACGAGTTCGGCTGGTTTCTTCCCCTGCTCCTCCTCCCCAGCAGCTCTTCGTGGTCCCTGCGTACTTCGGTCACAAAGGCTGAGCGTTGTCCCCCTTCACAGAGAGGTTTTCTTGCTGCTGTGATGGGACTTGGGAGGAATCGGTCCCCGAAAGGATGATAATCTGCCCAGGGTGTTGTAGCTGAGATCATGATGGTTGGTTGGACCTGATGATCCTGAGGGTCCAAAGTGATGCTATGGGCAGTGCTGCCATCCTGGGAAGGCTGCAAGAAACACCCTGATTGTGGGTGGTGGGAAGGCAGGAGAGACAAAGCCCTTCCCTATGGTGACAACAACCTGCGAGAGACCGTGGAGTCATAGAATGGAATCATGGAATCATTTTGGTTGGGAAAGACCCTCAAGATCGAGTCCAACCATAACCCAGCTCTGGCACTGCCCCATGTCCTGAGAACCTCATGTCCGTCTGTCCAACCCTCCAGGGCTGGTGACTCCAGCACTGCCCTGGGCAGCCTGTTCCAATGCCCCACAGCCCTTTGAGGAAGAAATTGTTCCTAAATCCAACCTCACCCTCCCCTGGCGCAACTTGAGGCCGTTTCCTCTGCTCCTGGCGCTTGTTCCTGGGGAGCAGAGCCCGACCCCCCTGGCTCCAAGCTCCTTTCAGGCAGTTCAGAGATCAGAAGGTCTCCCCTCAGCTCCTGTTCTCCAGCTGAACCCTCCAGGTCCCATCAGACACACGGAACACGTGTGTCCTTCTGTGCAGCTTCTGGGTTGCTCTTACCACAAACCTGGGGGTTTTGTGCCGTGCCCTCCCGAAGAAGGCGGCCTTCGAACCCAACCTGCTCATTTGGGGCTGGATCCTGCTATTCCAACTCAAACTCGGCAGGTTCTGCCCGTGACGGAGGGCACAGAGCAACGTAAGAACAGCCTCGCCACTGTCCCACGTCACGGGTGACCTGCCCCTGGGAGCGGCCGGGTCCCCTCTACCTCCCAGTAATGCCCAGGGAATTGGAGATGGGTGGCATTGCTAATAGCAATAATTGCCTGGTAGTTGTTGAGCCGATGATTTGTTTTATCCAGGCAGGCTGCCCTACGTCCAACCTCAACCCCAGGGCCATCCCGGGCTGCGCGGATGAGCTGGGAGAGACCGCAGGGACGAGCTGTTTCCCAGCCAGCTCCCAGCTGGATGAACGTGGTTTATCTGGTGCCAAAACCGAGCCCTATCTCTCGGTCATCCGTCCAGTTCCTTATCTGGAGGCACCTCTTTCTTCACTCCTTGCGATGGGGAGAATAAAAGAGACATTTAAGGCTTTTGTGGGACCACGGGGGAAAACAAGTGTTCAAATCTGGCTTTGTGTGTGCCCTGCTCGCTGCTGCCTCCCCGTCCCGCCCCAGCGATAGGGACAACAGCTTTTTGGCTGGAATAAAGGAAATTCCTGGTGTAGGGCAGTGATCCCTGGAGAAACCGGGATGCTCCTGGGATCGCTGCTTTCCCTGCAGCACAACCAGCCCCCAGCGGCCCCAGGTAAGTGCAAAACCCCCTGGCAGCTGGGAAGAGCCGGGACCTGCATGCCGGAGAGGTGACGGCACATGCTGCTGGCCCCGGCGTGCCAGGAGCCCCCACATGGGCTGGGCTGCAGGGTCCATCTCCCCCACAGCAGCTGATGCTCAGGGGAGACCCAGGGGTGCTGCGTGGTGTTCGGGTGCTGAGGTTGGTGTTTGTGGGCAGGGGGAGCTGCTCCGCTCCCCGGTTTACGGCACAACTAAGACACTGGAGCTCCTTGGCCATCGCATGGGTGGGAGGACGCAGCCTCATCCTCCAGCCTAAACCTTCAAAAGCCGGGATTACCAGCGTTATCCTATAATTGAGGAAATCCACCCTCTCATTGCCCCAGCAGCGGCTACTCCCTCGTTCCCTTTCCTTCTGTCTTCTCAGGGGGGTGTCCACCGCTCCCCGTGTCCCCCCAAATCTCAGTGAGCGTTGTTCTGCCCCACAGCCCAGGTCTGTCCCAGCTCCTGCTGCGCCCTGTGCTGGGGACACGCAAACCGCGCAGGGATGCTCCCACACCGGGTTGCTCTGTCCCCATGGAAGAGGAAGCTGCTGAGACACTCGAGGAGCTCGGCTGGCACAAAACCCCCCCTGTCCCCGTGCCAGCTGCTCCCCTGCCCGTCTGCAGCCCATGCTGCTCCCGGGTGTGAGTTAGAGCTGCGAGCAGCTGCTCTGGCGCATCTCGCTGGATTAACGGGGTGAAAGGAGGTGTTGCAGTGGAGCCCTGTGAATAGAGACAGTACCCGGGGAGGAGGTGATGGTTTTCACAGCATCCCAGAGTGTCAGGGGTTGAAGGGCCCTGGAAAGCTCATCCACTGCAATCCCCCCATGGAGCAGGAACACCCAGATGAGGTTACACAGGAAGGTGTCCAGGCGGGTTGGAATGTCTGCACAGAAGGAGACTCCACAACCCCCCTGGGCAGCCTGGGCCAGGCTCTGACACCCTCACCCCAACAAGTTTCTTCTCATATTCAAGTGGAACCTCCTGTGTTCCAGTTTGCGCCCATTACCCCTTGTCCTATCGTTGGTTGTCAGTGAGAAGAGCCTGGCTCCATCCTCCTGACACTCACCCTTCATATATTTATAAACATTAATGAGGTTTTACACTAAAGGAGGGAGATTCAGGCTGGGCATGAGAAGGAATTGTTGCCCTGAGGGTGGTGAGAGCCTGGCCCAGGCTGGCCAGAGAGGTGGTGGATGAACCATCCCTGAGACATCCCAGGCCAGGCTGGACGGGGCCCCGTGCGGGCAGGACGGGCTGGAGCGGGGTGGGGTGTGAGGGGAACATCACCCTCCCCAACCAGCTCTGGGCGTCCCTGTGCCGTGTGTCACACTCAGAGACCTTTTAATTGTCCCCTCCCAGGACACGGGCTGGGAAGAGGAGGTGATGAGCCACTGGGTGCCTTGTGAGCCCCATGTGCCCGATGCCGGAGCTGCCGTGCGTCCCCAGTGCCGGTGGCCCTGCCAGCAGCACCAGCTCCGTCCCACCAAGTGCTGTGGGATGAGGTGAGCCCAGAACCCCCCAAGTCTCTGAAACCCCCATCGTCCACACCACCACCACGGCACCAAAACCCCGCAAAAGCCGCAGCGGGGCTGGGTTATTTGCTCTCAGTGGACTGTTTGAATTTCTCCCGGTGACCCTGCGGCTCAGGCTCCCCTGGCCGGGGCAGAGCGAGAGGACAGGTAATAAATCCCCCTTGCTCTGCCCCGTTCTGCAGGTGTTCTGAGATTACAGCAAGCTCTGTGTCCTGGCTGCTTTCTCTGTGCACAGTACGGGAGGCTGCAGCCGTTTGGCGTTATTTATGTACATAACTTTGGGGTTATCAAAGCGCCTAGGAGAGGGAGATAGCAACATTAAATTGGCTTCGGTTTATAATGCTTTTGTAAGGCTAAACTGACAGGTTTCTAAAGTGCATAAGCTGCAGCGAGCATGAATATTGTGCCTTTTCCACACTCAGGATGGGCCAACCGTGCGGCCATGCAACGCCAAGTAACACTTTTACCTTTTCAATTAGATTTTTGGGGCGTATTACCACTTGCTTTAACAGGCCAGGGTGCGAGGAGGAATGCAATGTGGCTATTTTCCCACCCCAGCTGGATCTCCACATGTCCCGGCCTCGGAGTTTTCTCACCAAAAGCTTGAGCAGCTCTTCTCCAGTGGAAATAGCGCTTCAGCTTGGCCAGAATTCCGGCAGCAAGGGGAGATCTGAGCTAAAACCCCGGGCTGAAAGCAGAGCAGCTGATGGGGGTTGGGGGGTTGTGATCTCGGGAGCCCACGTGCAGCTTGGGCTTAAATGTAGGACGTTTCCTGGCTTTGAGCTGATGAGACCACTTGGCACACTTGAAAATCTGTTCTCAGATATAGGAAAGATTTGAAGGGTTTTAGGACAAGGGTGAGTGGGGAAAATACAACCCTATGGTCTGATTCAGAGGGGTTTGAAAGGACGGGCAGGGTTTTTGGGGCTTAGCGGTGTCCCGGCGTCCGGGAGCAAAGGGAGGGAGCTGATCCAAAACCCTCACCGGGAACTCTTCCACCCGGTGCGCTGGGCTGTAGATCAAACCTCGGCTGACCTGCGGGGCTGACAAAAGGAGAACGGCCTCTCGAGGTTTGTTTAATGTCCCCAAGGCTGGGAAGGGACGTTCCTCGGTCTCCGACCTCCCTTTGTTCCCCACGTTGGGCACTGTAGCGCGGAGCCCCAGCTGCGGGTGTGCTGCCCCGGCTTTTCTGCTTAGTCCTTGGCCGGGCAGATTAAAGCTGTTGGATCTTGGTGCTCGCAAGGATTTTTCAGTGGGGTTTAGGATGCTGCACATGGTGTGGGGGTCTGTTTTCTGGGGTTTTACAGAGGAAAGGGTGAGGATGCAATGCCAGCATCTCCCTGGGCTGGGATGGAGTGGAGGGGGGAGGATTGTCCCCCAAAAAAGGATGGAGCAGGACCTGCTCTTGGCTCTCATGAGGCTTGATGTGTCCTACAGCTCCATTCCAGTGCGGGCAGGAGGTGCCAGCCAAGCCAGCACCCAAATCTCCCCATCGGGGCTTCCCGTGCAGGGGAAGGGATGGGTGCAGGAGGAGGGTGCTGGCGTCACCCACCACCAGTGGCTTTCGGTTTCAAATCTCCGTCTGTTCACCCTCCTGCCAGCATCAGCCAGAGTGAAAGAGGAATCAGCACAGGCAGGCTGGATGTGCTCAGCCCCGGCACGTCAGCCCCCGGGCTGGCAGAACGCAGCCCCCGCAGCTCCCACGGCTGCTTTCCCAGCAGAGCCCGGCTGTGATTTCACCGCAAACCTCCCGGCCCAGCCACGGCATCGTCTCCAGCCCTGTTCCTGCATCCTCATCTGCATCCCCTGTCTGCATCCCCTGCCCGCATCCCCTCCACGCATCCTCTACCTGCATCCTCTACCTGCATTCCCTGTCTGCATCCCCCACCCGCATCCCCTTACCCACATCCCCTGCCCGTATCCCCTTACCCACATCCCCTACCCGCATCCCCTTACCCACATCCCCTGCCCGTATCCCCTTACCCACATCCCCTACCCGCATCCCCTTACCCACATCCCCTTACCCACATCCCCTTCCTGCATCTCCCTGCCCGCATCCCCTGCCTGCATCCCATACCCGCATCCCCTGCCCGCATCCCATACCCACATCCCCTACCCTCATCCTCTACCTGCATTCCCTACCCGCATCCCCTACCCTCATCCCCTTACCCACATCCCCTACCCGCATCCCCTACCCGCATCCCCTTACCCACATCCCCTACCTGCATCCCCTTACCCACATCCCCTACCCACATCCCCTACCCGCATCCCCTTACCCACATCCCCTACCTGCATCCCCTACCCGCATCCCCTACCCACATCCCCTTACCCACATCCCCTGCCTGCATCTCCCTGCCCGCATGCCCTGCCTGCATCCCCTACCCACATCCCCTACCCGCATCCTCTACCTGCATTCCCTACCCTCATCCCCTTACCCACATCCCCCACCCGCATCCCCACCCGCATCCCCTACCCACATCCCCACCCGCATCCCCTACCCGCATCCCCACCCGCATCCCCTACCCGCATCCCCTACCCACATCCCCACCCGCATCCCCCACCCGCATCCCCACCCGCATCGCCACCCGCATCCCCACCTGCATCCCCACCCGCATCCCCTGCCCGCAGTCATGGTCAGTAGGAGCTGGCAGAGGCCACAGCTTTGGCTGGAGCGGGTTATTTCACCCCTCACAGAGGGGTTATCAGCGCAACCGCCGTTTTCCACTCAGGGCGATAGCGGAGGAGCAGCACGGGGACGTGGCAGGTTCCTGGGGACAGAGGGACCTGTTTGCTTTGCCTGTCCCAAGGTGAAGGGCAGAAAGCAGAAAAAAGCACAGCCCCGTGTGGCTGCAGCTGTGGGAGCCCCGCTGGCATCAGCAAAGCTTTCCATGGAAAGAGCTAAAGGAGGGAGATTCAGGCTGGACATGAGAAGGAATTGTTGCCCTGAGGGTGGTGAGAGCCTGGCCCAGGTTGGCCAGAGAGGTGCTGGATGAACCATCCCTGAGACATCCCAGGCCAGGTTGGACGGGGTCTGAGCAACCTGAACTGGTGAAGATGTCCCTGTCATGGCAGGGGGGCACTGAGGGAGCTTTAAAGTCCCTTCAACCCAAACCATCCTATGATTCTATGAAACTGTTGGCACTGGGTAATAGCGCTTCACCTCTGGGACACAGCAGAGGTGACACACCTCGTCCCCATGTCCTCCAGTTGCTGTCTGGTCACCCAAGGGACCACAAGCCACTCACCACACTGATGGGATGAGTTACTGGTGTCCCGTGTTTGGAATGGTGTCTCATGGCACACAAACCAGGCAGCACTCCACAGCCGGGGGTGGTGTCGGCGTGGAGGACCCGCAGTCCCGCGGATGTCCCTGCAGCACGGTGCTGCCGGTCCCCGTCCCCGCGTGTCCCTCCGGTGGGTATTTTTCTTGGCAGCCCCCAGGCAGGAATGTTTCCCCGCTGCTGAGCGAAAGTGGAGGCAGGAATTGCTGGAATAGCGACAGGCTGAGTAACAGCGCTAACTTTATTCTCCGAAACAAAGGCCAGTGTCCCAGCCGCCGAGGGCTGGTCGGGCTCCCGGCGCTGGGGAGGCCAGGGCTGGGGAGCGCGGGCAGAGCCACAAATGCCGCCGCCGTGGGGGTTCCTGCCCCAAATTCCTGCCCTGGAACCCCCAGCTGTGCGCAGCTCCCACCGCAAACCCCTCTCCTGCTGCCATCAGCCAAAACTGCATTTCTAGGAGCAAACTGGGGTTGAAAAATAGCACAAAAAAGGCTGAGATTTCCCTCTAAGACCTTCAAACAGCTTCCCAAGGCTCTTCCCTCTGCAGGTGTATTCCCAGCCCATCTCCTGGAATTTTGGGGTCTCCAAGCCCGGTGCAGACCCCCAATAACCTTGAACCCTCTGTGTGCCTGTTGCACTCTCTCTGCACCCCAGGGTGCTGTGGGATGGGGTGCTGACCCCCCTCCATCCCCACTGTCCCCTTCCCTGTGTGATTTCCTGACTGCAGAGGGGGCTGAGGAGGAGGTAGGTCCCAAATCTGCCCAGAGCATCCTCGGAGCTCCAGGCTGGTGTGTTCCCGTCAATAACGGTCAGGGTTTTGCATGTGAGCAGGATCCATCCCCAGTGCCGGGTGTGAGCAGCTTTCCTGCCAGGGAACAGCCTTGGCTGCGGGGCTCGGGCAAGGCAGCGCTTTCCAAAGCAAATATTTGCACAGCACAATAACACATGGGAAAGAGCAGGGGCGTTTGCTTCCCCGGCTCCGGGTGGAGGTTCCTGGGGAGCCGGACTCGGTCCCGGGGGTTTCAGCCGTGTCCTGACCTGTCCTCGTGCTGAGCTGCCCAGGTTTCGAGTCTCTTTACGCTCTGTGGGTTTGCACAAAGAGGTTTTTAGAATAATTTGCACCCCAGTGAATGGGCATCGCTCTGCGCTGGCCCTGGAAAACCCCACTGGGCACCGGCCCCAACACACTGGGGCTCCCAGCCGCCTCAGCACCCCGTGAGCACCCAGCGCGTCCTGTGCTGGTGCCTCGGCAGACGGGCTGAGCCCGAGCACCGAGGGTCAGCGCTAATTGGGCATTAGGAGCACGGAAAGCCCCGGGGTGAGGCCAGGTTAATGGCCTGGCTGCTCCCGGCCAAGGCACCAACGCCTGGTGTGAGCTCTTCCTCCTCCTCCTCCTCTCCGGCAGCCATCAGATGTCATGTAAAGGTGTCAATCCTGCCTGTGGTCCTGCTGATTTTTTAAATCCCCATGTGTTTTGTCGCAACGAGTCCCTCTGGCCATGGAGCTCCCAGTGTGCCTGCCCGCTGCCTAAAACCTGCGGGTAATTAGTGCATCTCCCAGGGAAAAACCCACCTCCCCTGTCCCACTGCGGCCAGGCAGCTTCAAGCCGTGTCTCAGGACTGTCCCCATGGATGATGACATGTCCCAAGCATGTTGTCCCTGCCATGTCCTGCTGGGGCCCCATTGGGTACCCGTACAAGCCAGGGCTTCCCCAGGGCTTCTCCATAACGGGAGCTGCTCCTGGCTCCTCTTCCCTCCTGCTCCTCTCCATAAGAGGCGAGGCGATGGGGAGAGCCGAGAGGAGCCTGCGCTTGGCTTCCCTCGGCGGATTCCTTTCCTGCCTGTCACCGACTGATATAGTCCCCGGCGTCAGCCCAGCGTCACCGTGCCGGGGGACAGGCGTTGGGCTGACGCACCCCGGGGACGTCGCTGGGTCGCGATGCCTCGTTGTGCCCGGGGTCCCATGCGGGATAGTGGGTGCAGCGCCCTGCTCGGGGGTTATTTCCATCTGGAGAGGCTGGTGTCAGCCGCCCCACAGCACGGGGATGAGCTTGGCCGTGCTGCGAGTGGGAGAGGGCAGAGAAAGGAGGGCTGTGGGTTGCTTTTCTTTCCCTTTCCTTCCCTTCCTTCCTTGCTCCACTCAGCTCCGCCATCGCACAATCGCGGGACTCCAGGAGCTTGGTCCTTCACAGACCCCGGGCAGCAGGACCAGCCCACTGGGATCGGTCGTGCCCCAAAACACCCCATTTCCAGCTCTGCCAAATGAGCTTTGCTGATCGAACGAATCCGCCTTGAAGTAACAGAGTTGGGAAGTTTGGGGCTTTTTTTCCTTAAATCCCCACATCGCGGAGCGACGGCAGCGTGCCGGCCCTGGCTTGGGGTGCCAAGCTTTGGGTGCCCCCTGTTTTGCAGACACACACCGACATGGGGGAAGGTGCCATGCACGGGAACTGGGACATGCCACCATCTCACAGGTGAACACCCAGAGCTGCCCCACTGGAAGGGGAGCCCCAAAACCCCAAACTCATTCATTTTGAGCATTACACCACTGCAGTTTTAGGGGATCCCTGCACACAGCCCAGCGGGCAGAGCCCGGGGCCCTCCAGGTCCTCCCAGGGCAGGCAGCAGGCTGGGATGGGGGTGCTGCAAGTCATAACTGGTGCTTTTGGCAATTAATCTCTTTAAAGCCCTTAACGAACCCTGATCAGGTTACAAGTCTCCTGTCCCGCCGGATTGCCGAGGATTAGCAGGGACAGCTGAACGAAACGTGCTGGGAAGGGGTTATCTCCCTACGTCTCTCTGCTCTGTGCATCCCCACTGCAGGGTGGGCTGTTGGTTTTAATATCTATATATTCAATTTATTTGTATATCTATATTAGGGTTTGAAGGGGGGATCTGTTCTCACCACCCCCAGCCCTGCCGTCCGTGAGGTGGGAAGGGAGCAAGGCGAAACCGCTCGCCCGCACCTTGCCCTTTGCTGGACACATTCTATAGCTATTTTGGGGCGCAGTCCTCTCACTGTGACCCTTTCCAGGCCTTGCTGCAGATCGGGCTGCTGTGGGTGTAGGAAAATCCCGGTGCTGTAAGGAAAAGGCTTGTGCAGATCCTGGGATGCTCAGGATCATCTCTGGGGAGGAGCAGGATAATTCCCTTCCATTGAAGACACAGTCTTAGAGAAGATGCTGGATCCTGCCCAAGATGGTACCATGAAAAGATGAATATATGAGGTTCTCAGGGACATGGGTCAGTGCCAGGAGTGGGGTAACAGTTGGGCTCAATGATCTTGATGGGCTTTTCCAACCCAAATGATTCTGTGATCCGTAAAGCACCTGTGAGCTTTGGGAAGGAGCCAACTGCGGTGCAGAAGGGGACGTGGGATCGGATTAGGGCAGCCGGGCTGGAAATAGAGACACCGCTCCATGACTGGAGACTTGAGAGGCACTTCAGCCAAACCCGGGGTGGAGACGAGATGCAGAGATACCAGAACCCTGGATAATCACAGCTTGGATGGTGCCACCTGTTGCAAAAAGGCTGAGCTTGGGACACTTGGTACTGCTGGGGACACTGAGCACTGTCCTGCTCATGTCACACGCTGCCACAGATCCGCTGGGGCTGAGACAGGATTTGCCCAGGACCTCCCTGCGTGTGGGGCTGCCATGGTCAGTTCTGACTAATGTCAACTTTGACTCAGGACAGCAGGGTGACCATGAGCCAGCACTGGGCCCTTGTGGCCAGGAAGCCAATGGGACCTGGGGTGGGTTAGAAGGGGGTGGTCAGTAGGTCAGAGAGGTTCTCCTGCCCCTCTGCTCTGCCCTGGGGAGACCACACCTGGAATCTTGTGTCCAGTTGTGGCCCCTCAGTTCCAGCAGGACAGGGAACTGCTGCAGAGAGTCCAGCGCAGCCACCAAGATGCTGCAGGGAGTGGAGCATCTCCCGTGTGAGGAAAGGCTGAGGGAGCTGGGGCTCTGGAGCTGGACAAGAGGACAGTGAGGGGGGACTCATTGCTGGGGATCAATATGGAAAGGGGCAGTGTCAGGAGGATGGAGCCAGGCTCTGCTGGTGACAACCAGGGACAGGACAAGGGGCAATGGGTGCAAACTGGAACACAGGAGGTTCTGCTTAAATATGAGAAGCAACTTGTTGGGGGTGAGAGTGGCAGAGCCTGGCCCAGGCTGCCCAGGGGGTTGTGGAGTCTCCTTCTGTGCAGACATTCCAACCCGCCTGGACACCTTCCTGTGTAACCTCATCTGGGTGTTCCTGCTCCATGGGGGGATTGCACTGGATGAGCTTTCCAGGGCCCTTCAACCCCTCACATTGTGTGATTCTGTGGGGGAAATGTTTGATGTGACTGTGCCCATCCCCTTGTGGGCGCAGGGACTCTGCGTGCTGGGTGTCGGGAGGAAACAGGGCAGGAATTAGGCAGGTTAACTTGTGGGGCAAAACAAAGCGATTGCTGAGGTTTAACCAGATCAGTGACTTAAGGAGCTTTAGGGGGAAAGAGGGAACTGGACCAAGACACGTTTAACACAGTGAAGCAGCCACGCATGGCAGGAACCGGCTCCCGTGGGCAGGGAGCCCACCAGAGCCGGGGGAACAGCCTGGATGGGGACACGGGGACAGGCTGCCAACACTTGGGGGAGCCCAGGCTGGGCTCAGCGGCCCCAAGGCTCAAATGAGGGTCGGAGGGGGTAATTCTCACCCGCTGTGGCTAATTGGCCTGTAACAGCCTCTTAAAGGAGTAAAGACTGGAGGTGGGAGGGGGCATGAAATGGGGGTTGGAAGCCCTGGGGCAAAAGGGTTAAGGGGGAGGCGGTGGGAAATGTAATTTAAGTGCGAATACAGCCCTCCGAGGAGGGAACCGCTGGGCTGCGGGGGACGGAGACACCAGGCTGGGTCGGGGACTCCAGAGGAGGGGGGGACACACACATCCCCAGTGCCGGAGAGCGGGGTGGGATCCGGGTTCCCCGTGCCCGCTGTCCCGGGGACGCGGAGCTGCGGCCGGGGCTCCTGCAGCGCCCTCTGGCGGCAGCGGCTCGGAGCACCCTCGGTGGCCTCCTGGCACCTGGCCGAGGGACCTTCACGGGGACAGCCCTGTCCCGCCATCCCCATCACCTTCACACCTTCCCTGTCCTCCCTCCGTCACCCTCACCCCATCCTTTCCCCCCCCTTATCACCCTCTCCCCATCCCTATCCCTTCCTCCATCACTCTTGCCCCATCCTTATCTCCCTCCATTGCTCCCACTGTCCCTGTCCCCCCTCCATTGCTCTCATAACAACCTGTCCCCACCTCCCTCCCTCTCATCTCATCCCTGTTTCCTCCATCACAGCCTCTCAGCAGAATTTTGCCTCTGGGGAGTTTCTGTCCCCTCACCCCTGTCACCCTCCCCAGCACCGGCCTCGCGCCAACGTGCTGCATCAGGACCAGCCTGAAGGAATTAACAGTGAAAAGGAGAGAAGCTGGGCTTAGGAATTAACAGGCCACATTAATTTTATTTTTCCCAGAAAGTCTGTAACAAAATAATCTCATAAAACCAACAAGTGTTGGTGCTCTTTATGTAACGTTATTGCTGGCAGGAAGGCGAGCGGGGTTATGTAAAGCCCTGCGCTCCCGGGGCAGGGGGATGCTCCCCAGGGCAGGCACCAAAGGATCAGCTTCTGCTCTGTGCTCCCCCTCTGACCTTGTGCTGGAGGTGGCGTGGGGTTTTGTCCCCAAATCCGTGCCCTAAACTGGCCCAGGACCCTCCAGCAGGACTTTGCTGTTGTGCCCTTAGTGTGAGAGCAGCCTGGTGACAGTGTTGGCCGGAGCTTTCTGGGGGTGGCACAGGACTCCTGTGCTGTGTGGGGTACAGGAGGTTCACGGACCAAGTCACCCACAGAACAAAACCAGGACAGTCGTGGATGTTCCTGCCCGGTGGCTGGACCAGCCTTGTCCATCCATGAGCGAACTGGGACATCTGTGGCACGGGGACGGGGCTCACTGCACCCACAGCGCAGCGTTGGGGGTCCCGGGGGGCTGGAGACTGGTGGTGTCTTGCAGGAACTGCTGCCGAAGTCGCTGGACAAGGATTTACCTGCAGAGAAGGTGCGGGAGGCGAGGGCTGCTCGGGGCTGTGCGGCTGCTCCCGGCAGCGGAGCCACCCCAGAGGTGCGTTATCCCGGCCGCAAACACCGTGTAATGCCGCTCTGCGGATGGGTTTTATTCTCTTTTTATCGCATCTCGCTCCAGCATCAGGCTGGGGGGCTGCGGTGACCCCTTTACTCTGGAAGGAAAACAGGGGGACACCCACTGCCCTGCCCTGGGACATGGAGGGGACCCCAACCGCCTTTCCGCATCCTTTGAAACCCCTGTGCAGCTTTCCCTGGACACCTGGAGGACGCAGGTATCCTTATTTCAGCTCAGTGTGCACTTACAGCGTGGAGCTGTGAGGACACGTGGGATCTCCTCCTCACCCTTCCATCCACCCTCCTGTCCGCTAGGAAGAGGGGAATAGGAGTGTGAGTTGTAATTGATGTTACGTTCCAGCTAAAGATCCTGCAGGAACACAAAGTGCGATGAGACCGAAGGGTGTGGAGGAATGTTTGCATCGAATTATTTTGGTCTTAGTGGTTTAATGGAGTTGCTTTTTTTTTATTAAAAGGTCTTTCCCTGCAATTCCTTTAAGCAGGTTCTGCTCTAATCAGGTCAAAAGCTGATTTGCAAATAATCACCAGGGAGGGGGAAAAAAATGAGGGATTTAAACCCAAGCTGTGCATTTCATACTATTAATTGAAAGCCTGGGAGAAGATAATGTGCCCCTTCTCCTGGCTGAGACCTGTAAGCTGCTCTTAGCAGCAAACTCCCCACCCGATCTGGGGAATCACCTCCTGGTCCAGATTACAGCTCTGCGCCCATGGGAAACACTCCAGCGGCAGCGAGTTAGTGAAAGGGCAGAAATCAGGGAGCACCAAGGAGACAGGGGGTGTGAGAGCACCTGTGAGCTCTGCGTGGGGCAGCACAAAACCCAAAAGGATTGTTCAAAACCAGAGATTAATAGAAGACACACCCTCCCAGTGCACGACCGGGAAGTTATGCTGGTAGCTCAAATATTTCTCAGCTGCCCATTTTCTGCACATATTCAGATGCAAGCTGTACCTTATTTGTGACCTTACGCGGATTTTTCAGGACAGACTGTGTCTGTATGTGTGTGTATATATATTATATATATGTACATCTGCAGTGCCTGGCAGAGTCCCCCGACACCCACAGTGCCACCCTGCTGCAGCTCCCAATGCACTTTGCATGTCCCTGCATGGCCCAGGGAGCGAAGAGGTCAATAATGAGAGAAATCTACTCTGGTATTAATTACCAGCCCTTACCAGGGCTTTTTTACTAATCCCCTTTCTAATCACCTTCTCTGTTATATTTCAGCCAGCACCTAAGGACACCGCGTGTAATGAATAAAAGATATCAAAGTTTAATGGTGCTGGGCCCCGCTGCGGACGGGCAGCACCGTGCAGGGCGAGAAGCGAGGGTTACACAACAGACCTGCTGTCTCACACCAAGGTAGTCGCGGCACATTCATGAGTCAGTGAAATCCGCCCCCCCCCGCCCTCGCAACCCAAATCAAGTGGGTTTTTTGCAAATTAAGGGGGGTGAGTTATGGTTTTCCAGCAGGAGGGAGGGAATCATGCAGCCTTTGGGGAAAGTCACTGCGAAAGCTTGGCGCGGCAAAGCGAAGCCCCGCTCTGGCGGCTCGGCCGAGGGATGGCGTTAGCCAGAGGACGGTGGCAGCCCGGGGCCGGTGGACGCTGCGGCTGGGGCCGGTGATGGAGCGGCTCATGAGGGCTTTGCCAGCTGAACGGCTGCAGCTCCCAGCACGGAAGGGACGATGCTGTGGGGTCCGAGCCCTCCATCCCGAGGCCAGCTCAGGGCTGCTGGGGACAGCGATGGGGACGGCAGGGCCAGGGTCCTGCACAAGCCTTCTACCCGGAGCAGGATGCTGTGTCCTGAGCCCACCTCTGCCTCCCTGCGCTTTCTTGCCTCTCTGGAGCCTGCAGTGACACTCTCCTGCGGGGTGACATTGGCGGATACCCAAGGACTCTTGCTAGAAGTACGAGGAGGCTTCAAGCATCACCTGCCTGGTCAGTCATCAAAGCAGTCCCAAAAATCCAGCTCGGTGGGAAACAAACGGTCCTGTGGTGAGCACCAGTCCTCTCCTGCTCGCTGCCCCACGGGGTGCACAGTCCAGAGTCGAAATCACTGTCCAGGGACCGTGAAAGTGGAGTGACCCTGCGCCCCCTCGATCCCCACTGAGGCTTGCACAGGGATCCGTGAAGGCTGCACCCGAGTCCCAGTGTGAGGTTCAGTCCCACCAGTGTCCTGCTGGCCCAGGGTCTTGGGGTCCCCTCCTGGTGGGCAGCGGCGTTCAAACAGGGAAGGGGCCCTGCCCCACAGCGGCTGCCCTGAACCTGCTGTCTTGGGGGGAGGTGACTCCAGATTTGGGGTGCTGACAGCACATTCCCCTATAAACACCCTCAAACCTGGCATGATCCTCTGGGGACCCCAGACCCTGCTGGGTTCCCCAATCTCACTGCCCCCCTGCCCCGTCCACCAGCTCACTGCACACCCCTGGACTCCTGTCCCTGCAGGGTCCTTCAAACATCCCAAAGCCCCAAGGTCCCCTAGGGAAAATCGACCCCAAGATTCTTCAGGGCATCCCAAGGTCCCCAGACCCCTCTGGGTCCCCCAAGTTCCCCCATGCCCTGCATGATCCCCTTGGGACGCCCGAATTCACAGGGTCCCCTAGGGACCCCCAAACCCTGCTGACCCACTGGGTCCAAATCCATCAGACACCCCAGGACCCCAAACCCCACTGAGTCCCCTCACTCCATAGGATCTCCCAAACCCCGCAGGTTCCCAACCCCGCACACTCCCCAGCACCCCCTCAAGGACCTCAGACCCTGCTGTGTCCCCCCAAGCCCGCAAATTCCCAGCTCATCACACTCCTCAGCACCCCCTCAAGGACCCCAGACCCTGCTGGGTCCCCCCAACCTCATGGGTCCCCCCAACCTCACAGGTCCCCAGCCCCTCACACTCCCCAGCACCACCTCAAGGACCCCAGACTCTGCTGGGTCCCCCCAAGCCCGCAAGTTCCCAGCTCATCACACTCCTCAGCACCCCCTCACGGACCCCAGACCTTGCTGGGTCCCCCCAAGCCCGCAAGTTCCCAGCTCATCACACTCCTCAGCACCCCCTCAAGGACTCCAGACCCTGCTGGGTCCCCCCAAGCCCGCAAGTTCCCAGCTCATCACACTCCTCAGCACCCCCTCAAGGACCCCAGACCCTGCTGGGTCCCCCAACCCATCACACTCCCCAGGACCCCAAACCCGCAGCTCCCCGGATGCCGGTCGCTATGCGGGGCTGCGTGGCGCCGCGGGCAGTCGCCGGGCAGCGGTGGCCGGTGCGGCGGCGCCGCGGGAGCGGGCGGGGGCCCAGGGGACGCAGCTGCGGAGGGCGCGGGCGGCGGCCAGGAGGGCGGCGGGCCGGGGCCGGGGGCGGCGGCGCAGCCCCTTCTGCAACCGCTGGCTCTGCGCTGCCAGCGCCAGCTGCGCCTGGGCCACCCCGGCCCCCAGGCGGCCCAGGGCCTCGGCGCGGGCGGCCAGGCGGAGCTCGGCGTGCCGCAGGGCGCAGTGAACCTGCCGGACCCGGCACTCCAGCTCCGCCGCCGCCCGGCGACGACCTTCCGCCGCCACCAGCCGCCGCCGAGCCGCCGCCAGCTCCACCGGCCCGGGGCTGCTGCTGCTGCCGGTGCTGCCGGTGCCGCCGCTGGGGTTGGTGGTGGTGCCGGTACCGCCGCGGTCGGGGCGTTGCTCGCTGCCGGTAGCCGGACTTGGATCCGCCGCTGCCGCCGCCGCCATGGGAACGGGAACGGGAGCGGGGCAGCGCCGCGGCGGGGATATATAGCCCGGGGGCGGTGCCGGCTCCGTGCGGCTCGGCCCCGCCGGGGGCGGCTCCGGCACCGGCTCCGCACCGGCACGGAGGGGCGCGACCCCGGCCCGGTACGGTACAGCCTTGGCGGGGGATGCTCGGGCTCGGTACGGCACCGGTACCGGCATCGTCACGGGTCCGGGCTCCGTGCCGGCACCGGGCTCGGTACAGCGCGGCGCCGGTATCTGCACAGACACAGGCCCGGCCCGGCCCGGTACGGTACAGCCTTGGCGGGGGATGCTCGGGCTCGGCGTGGCCCAGTGCGGCAGCAGGCTGGGTATGGCGCGGTATGGTACCGGCTCGGTGCTGGCACCGGGCCCCATACACCTCGGTACTGCAGCGGTATCGACACCGGCGCGGCCCCGGGCTCGGTATGGCCCGGTACCGGCATTCTCACGGGTTCGGTGCCAGTACCAGAGTCGGTCCAGTGCAGCACAGCGTCGGTACCAGCAAAGACACGGCCCCGGCCTCGGTACAGCTCGGAACAGCACCGGCACGGCCCCGGGCTCCGTATAGCCTGGTGCGGCACCAGTATTGACACCGACACAGCCCCAGGCTCGGTACGACCCGGTAAAGGACCATCCCGGTGGCGTTAGTGGCTCCCGGCGTTGGAAAACTGCCGTCCCTGGCGGGGGGAGCTCGGGGAAATGCGGAGTCATTGGGAAAGGCTGGATTGGGAGAGGGTTACTGGGAGGTTTACTGGAGGAATGGTTGGGAAAGGTTTAGGCTGGGGGGGATACTGGGAGGGTTTACTGGGAAGGGTTCAAGGGAAAGGCTGCACTGGGACAGGTTACTGGCACCAGGACAGCGTGTCCTTGGTTGCACGACTATCACAGCAATATCACTGCCAAGGTCATTATCATTTAAGACGTTGTTAACAGGCGGGAGTGGGCCGAGGCAGCACAGGGAGGGGGCTGGAGCGGGAGGGTGCCGCTGTCACCTGCCTCCCCGCAGAGAGTCTGGTTTTTGGGGTTCCTCCTGCCGGGATGTCACGCTCAGCGGCTGCAGCTTCACGTAGGTGGGTGGGATAAAGCCTGCTGGTGTTTCACATCAGAGAGGATAAAATGCATGGCAGAAACCAGGTGCTGAGGTCTCATCCCACCCCCAGACAGGAGCAAAACCCAGCCTAATTCTGCTCCAGGCAGAGCCACGTCCAGGCCTGTGGTGGATGTCACCCTCACCCAATGTGGGCTGGTGATGGCTTTGCTTTCCTTACCTTAGGAGGCAGAAAAACCCCCATCTCTTTTGCTTTGCATCACAATCCCGCTCTTGCCAACGCTGCCACGCATCTGCCAGACACCGGAGCAGCGTCAGCGGCTGCTGCGTCACCGCTCCCGGCCCTCGCTCCTGTTCATCCATCCCTGCCCATCCGTGGCCTCCCACCGCGTCTCCACTGCCCGGTGTCGGAGACACGGCCACGAGATTTGCTCCGGCTCTGCAGGCTGCATGTCAGGCTGTAGGGAAGCTGAAGTAGAGGCTGAGCTGTTCTCGTGTATGGGATGCAAATGCTGCTATAAATGGGGCTTGGGAAATTGAAGGGTGCTGCTCCACGGCAGGTTCAGGGTCAAAGTGCTGCTCTTGCTCCCTCTGCCTACAATCTGGAGAAACTGCGGGGACGGGCAGCTATTAAGCAGAACATCCTCCTCTCTGATTTGTTTGCTCTGCTTTGGTGGAACCTGGACCCCAAAACGGGGAAAAGCCTGGGGACTGTCATAAAGTGAGCTTCCCCCGTTGCCCCGAAGTGACACCTCGGAATTGCTGAGATTAGAGGAACCTCTGGAGGTGTCAGCTCCATCAGTCACCTGCTCATAAAATAATGGCTTTTTTGGGTCATCCCCCCAGTCCATGCTGCTCCTCACCTTCCCGGCATCACTCTGATCCAGGGTGAGAAAAGGAAATGGAAACGGGGAGCAGCTGTGCCAGGACATGAGTTTCAGCAATAAGAAGGGGCCAGATGAACTGGGAGCATTGGCCAGTGAGGCAGAGGGTGTCGCTGAGTCCCCTGCAGTCATTGTGTCCCCAGGGTGTCCCAGCCGCCCATCATGGATCTCGGCAGACGAGCAGACAGAGGCTGGTAAAGGCAAATAATAGAAAAATATAATAAATGTCCCTGCCCCTCGAGATAAGTCACTGCCGAATCCCAGAACCCTCCTGCGCTGCTGCAGGATCTCTGCACGGGCTGACGAGCTATTAATGATTTAGCAGAGGAGTCTGAAATTAGCAGCGCTCAGAATAAACCTCTTTGATGCAAAAGCGTGGTTGAGAGCGTTGTTCTCCCTTCCCTGTCCATGAGCCTCTGCACTCTACAGCCAAACACAGAGGCACTGACGGGCAGGATGGGGCACGCTGCATCCCGGTGCTGCTCCCTGGCGCTCCCCCCAGCGTGCCAGCAGCCAGCCCCACATCGGCCATGATCTGCCCCAAGGCAGGGTAACCCTGCAGGAGGATGTAGCCAAGGGCTGTGCGCTGGCCTCTTGTCTTCAGCCTCTTTAAGGCCCCGCATTGGGATGTGCTCCAGAAAAGTGAAGCCTTGTTATAAGCAGTAAATAATTAATATGAGTGCCATCCCTCCCAGTCTCTCTGCAGGTTCTTCCCCAGGTGTCCCAGTTACTGGGGGAGGGGGGACCCAGGCGCTGCTTACTCAACCCGGCCCAGTTTAGGAGAAGAAATCCTGCATCAGGAATTCAGGGTTAAACCCCAGGACCGCGGGGTTGACTCAGCTCCCTGCCCGTCATCCTGGACCCGGCAACGCTGGCAGCAGCGGTTTGGGACCGGAGCACTCAGCTCAGCTGGGAGGGGATGGGGCACAGGGAAAATGCAGGAGCTGAGGGGCGTCAGCAGCGCGGTGCTGGGCTCGGGCCCACGCTGTCCTGCCTGGCTCATCCTGGCAGTGCCACGAGGGGTTCTGTGGCCAGGATCTGTGCTCAAGGCACCGGCAGAGGAGGAGACGGTGCCATTTCCAAGCAGTGCTTTGAGTTACACACAAATGAAAGCCCAGCCGCAGAAACGACACCAGCTGGAATTCAGCGTGTGCCAGAGGCTTAAATAAATAAACACAGTCTTTGTGCCCTTTAGAGAAGGAGTGAGCGTCTTGACACTGACACCATCCTTTAAGTTGATTTTCCTCCTTTTTCCTCTTGGAAACTGGCCGGTGCACCCGAGTTGAGCAGCGGCTGCTCCGGCTGCAGCCTCAGTGCACGGCTGCCACTCTGCCTTTGGGACGGGATCCTCGGGGTGAGGATCCATGGGGAGAGGGACCCTGGGGACAGGAATCCCTGGGGACTGAGACCCTTGGGGATGGAGACCTTGGGGACAGTGATCCTTGGAGATGGGGATCATTTGGGGCAGGGATCCTCAGGAATGAGGATCCTTGAGGACAGGGATCCTTTGGGACAGGATCCTAGGTGATGAAGGTTCCTTGGGGCAGGATCCTAGGGGATGAGGATCCATTGGGATAGGGGTATTTGGGGAGTAGAGACTCTTGGAGATGGAGACCTTACGAGTGGGGACCTTGGGGACAGGGATCCTCGAGGAAGGTGATCCTCGGGGACAAGGATCCTCAGGGACAGTTGGGGACACAGACCCTTGGGGACGAGGATCCTCAAGGACAGTTGGGGACACAGACCCTTGGGGAGGAGGATCCTCGGGGACAGTTTGGGACACAGACCCTTGAGGACGAGGATCCTGGGGCAAAGAAATGCTTTGACACAGCACCCTCGGGGGCCAGGATCCGTGTGGATAAGGGATCCGCGGGGACAAGGGGTCCATGGGGACAAGGGGTCCTTGGGGACAAGGGTTCCGTGGGGACAAGGGGTCCTTGGGGACACGGGGTCCTTGGGGCCGGGGACCCCGCGCAGCGCGGCCGGAGCCGCTTCGCCCTCCGCGCTCTGCTGTCCCTCGCGGCGGCCCGTCGCGCGGGTCACGTGTCTCACCTGGCCCAGGTGAGGCGGGGCCGCCGCCGTTCCCGGGCTCGCAGGTAACGCCGGGCCCGGGGGTTCCGGGGAAACCGGCCCCGAGCGCAGCCCCGACCCCCGGCCCGGCCCTCCGGCAGCGCCCGCCGCCGCTCCGCGCTTCCCCCGGCCGGGCCGCCGGTGCCGGGCCTGGGGCGGCAGCAGGCCGCGGGCGGGAGGGAGGGGCGGGCGCACCGGGGATCCCCGGTGCCGTTCCCCGCCGAGACCGGCTTCTCCGCTCCCCGCCCCCCCGGCCGTGTGCCCCGGGACCCCCCGCCCGGGCTGGGGGCAGACCCGCCACCCGCTGTCCCCGCTCTGTCCCGTCCCGCTGCCCGGGACCGGCCCGGCGCTCGCCCCAGGGCCGGGAGGAGCCTTCCCGGAGGGGTTCGGGTCCCCCCGGCCTCCCCTGGGGCTCCCAAGGGCGGGAAGGGCCGCGCTGGGGAGCGGGAACGGGCAGGTGTGGCCGGGCCGGGCCGGTGGCTCCGCTGGAACCCGGCTGCTCTGTGTCACTCACTCCTCTCCTGCCAACAGCCCGCCCTGCCCGGGGCGCTGGGTGGGCACAGGGGCCCCTGCTCGGTGCCCAGGCGGGTCCCCCCCGGCACCTCTTCGTTTTTAGGACAAAGGGACAGATTTGGTTTCCCTGCGCCGTGGGTGTTGGCTGGAGCGGGGGGTTGGGGCACAGGGAAGCGTTTGGCTCCTTGGCCGAGTTGTTCTGTCCCCAGGAGGTGAACGAGGGGACACGGGAGCAGCCGGATCCGTTACGCTGCGCCGGGGTCTCCGGTGCTGCCAGCAGAACAGTCCGGGAGCTTTTTGGGGCGTCTTTCAGCTCCTGGCAAGGCTGCTTGGAAAACTTAACAGCTCCTGGTGCTGCTGTGTATTTAGGGGGAGTTGTATCCACGCGTGAATCTTGTAATCTGAGTTTAGGTCCGTTTTTAGGGAAATGCTTTGACTTCCCAAGCTTCTAGCAACAGGGTTGTTGGCAAAACAGTGTAGCTTTGGTAAGCAGATTTACAACTGAATTTAGCTTTTTTATAACTTTCAAAGGCAACCCCGTCCTCTGAACAATGAAGATCTTAGACCCCGGCTAACCCTGAGACGCGCAAACCGTTTGTGAATCCTCCCTCGCTCTTCTGAAGCAGATGCTGAAGTTCTTTGGAAGAATATTCGCCATTCGCACACGGTGCCTGCCCGAGAGCACCCAAAGCTCCCGACGATCTTGTGAGTATCAGCTCAGCTGGGGATTTTAGTCCGAGCTTTTGTTGGTGGCTGCGCTACGCAGCCAGCGTGGGGTTTGGTCCAGCCCATCGCTTGTGGCAGAGGAGTCTCTGGAGGTGTCTCTGACACCCGGCGCAGCTCGGGGCTTGTGTTGCGTTTAACCTCTAAGCCTTCAAGTCTTTTCTCTGGAGAGCTGAGATAATGCTCTTCCCTATGTCAAAACCACTCTGAAATTCCAGAATATTCCATATCATTATATAAAAGATCGTTGTAGTGCAGCTGTTACATCTCTTGATGAGGCCTCAGTGTTAAGAGAAACATCTCAGGGCACGGTTTTGTACTTAGATCAGCTCAAATGCTCTTGATTTGGGGTTTTTTGCAATTTTGAACAGCGTAACAAAATAACACATAACACGTTCTGAAACGGAGTCACAAACACAGTCAAACCTCCCCGCTGATGCTGAGTCCAGGGAGCTCTGCCCGCTCGGCGCTGAAACTGGAGCGTCTGGGGCTTTTATATGGAACATATTGTCCAGGAATGTGCAAAGGCAGCGCCGGGGACGTGCGCTGCTTCCGAGTTTTTATAAGCTAACGGAGCCAAACTATTCCTGGAAAGCAGCGGTGTGCTGGAACCGCCTGGTTTTCAGTCTGCGCCTGGTTCTTTGGGGGGGCAGCGTTACTATTTGGGTTTAAAAAAGGGAAAAAGAGGCAATGCTGTTCCAAGGGTAGGATAGATTGATTTATTCATGCTTGAGGTGCCCTATAGAAAGTGGATAGCAGAGCAGCAGGGACAGTCGAAAAACGCTTCAGCTGTGGCTGGGCTCTCACTGCTTATTAATTAGCCTAATTAGTATTTAAAAGGATTTCTTGGGGGTGAAAGCTGTGTCAGCCAAGCAGCTTAGAAACTGTGAACAAATCCGGGGCCCACCATAGTTTGGGATAAAAGCGGCAGAAATAGGAGTGAGAGCCTTGACCTGACTTTCGCCGTCGCCCCATGTGGCTTTGCTTGTAACGAGGAGATTTAATGTGCCAGACTCTGCGTGTTGGGTCTGCGGAGCTGAAATGTGATGTAAAAAGCAGTTTAGTCCTATGTGCAACCTGGAGTGGTTGTGTTAGTGCAGCGGCAACAAGAAAAACAGGCGAGCAAATAACGTGCAGTAGGATTGCTGTGGTAGAGCTTTTGGAAGGGTTTTGCTCCTGCAAGGAGTGATTTGAGACCGACTTGTTGAGAAGATCTTTCCTTTAATCCAGGTAAAAACATCAGTTGTCCCAGGAAAGTCCTTTAAGGTAGCACAGCCTGGGCGTGAGGAGCAAAAATCATCAGCGTTAATAACAATGTCACTGCTAAATCCTCTGAATTTGAAGAGCATCAAATAATCTGGAGCCTGAATTGGCAGTTTGTGCACTGATTGATTGCTGGTCATCTCCTCCTGGGCATGGGTGTTTTGAAGTAGATAATAAGCGCTGTCAGGGCCCAGCTTAATCTTAAGGAATGTAAAACAAAGGGGAAATTGTTTAAAAAATAAAGCTACTTTCCCTTTGGAGCCAGAGCTGGCTCCGCCTACGCCGTGCTGCTCATTTATTGCTCTGGAGCAGCAACTCTTCCAGCTGTGCGGAGCAAACATCTTCTGAAGGTTACAGGGATTTCAATGTCTTAAATTGTCCTTTTAAAACATCTCTCTTCTGATTCAAACACCTGCTGAAGGGAAGCAGCAAAGGCAGAGTAGTCAGAGAACCCTGAAACACAGGCTGGATTCCCTCTCTCTGCGACAAGTGAGACCAGCGTGGATCCTAATGCAAAGTATTTCTGTAGATAATAGAAATGTTGAATTTGAGAATCACTGAATTTGAATGTTGGGTCCTTATCTGTTGATCAACAGCAGTTTTGGGTCCCTCTTGACAAGAAAGGCCTTGAGGTGCTGGAGCGAGTGGAGAGAAGGGACTGGAGCTGGTGAGGGGCTGGAGCACAAGTGTGATGAAGCGGCTGAGGGACCTGGGGGGTTCAGCTGGAGAACAGGAGCTGAGGGGAGACCTTCTGATCTCTGAACTGCCTGAAAGGAGCTTGGAGCCAGGGGGGTCGGGCTCTGCTCCCCAGGAACAAGCGCCAGGAGCAGAGGAAACGGCCTCAAGTTGCGCCAGGGGAGGTTGAGGTTGGATTTAGGAACAATTTCTTCCCCAAAGGGCTGTGGGGCATTGGAACAGGCTGCCCAGGGCAGTGCTGGAGTCACCATCCCTGGAGGGCTGGACATGGAGATGAGGTTCTCAGGACATGGGGCAGGGACAGGGGTGGGGGATGGTTGGACTCGATGGTCTCGAAGGGCTTTTCTAACCAAAATTGTTCTATAATTCTATGATTCTATTCTAAACGCTTGACGTGAGACCTCCCTGTCCCCCAGGTGCCTGAGCGCTGAGCCATGCTGGGCCGGAAAACAGGCCATCCCCGCGACGTGAGCAGGCACCTGCAGCTGCAGCAGCCCTGCCAGGAGGCTGTGCCGCTGCGGGGCCGGGCGGCCAAGGACGCCGATGTCAGTCTGGAGGTGTTCAGCGGCTCCACGCCCGAGATCAAGCAGAGCCGCAGCAGAGCCCAGCAGATGCGGGACAGGAAAGGTCGCAAAGCTGAGCTCAAAGACTCCAACGGGAGAGAGGCGGAAACAATTACTTTTATTTCTGGTACAGCGGAGGCTCCCCCAAACGAGAGCTTCTGCTGTTCCTCTCTGGCTCAGGCCTGGAACACGTACAAGGCTGTTTTCTGTTGTATAGTGACCTGTGGGGGCTGCTTTCAGGACTGCAGTGTCTGTATCCCCTACCCAGGACCCACCGAGACCTCCACCGATGATGGAAAGAACGGAGATTATAACGGGCGACTGCCCAACAGCCCCGCCAACGTCTCTCCTGCTGAGAAGAACGGGAACCAGATCAAAAAGTCCAGCATGGGCAGCAGTTTCAGTTACCCAGATGTGAAACTAAAGGGCATTCCCGTCTATCAGAACAGGAGCCCCAGCCACCACCTGGAATCGGATTCCTGCTGCAAAGAGCTGCTGCCAGAGAAGCCCTTCAGGAACAGCATAGAAAAGCCGCCGCTCCCCAGCAGCCACCGGAGTTCTGAGGAATATTATTCCTTCCACGAGTCCGATCTGGACATCAGCGAGCTGAACGGCTCCATGTCCAGCAGGGAGATCGACGTCCTGATCTTCAAGAAGCTAACGGAGCTTTTCAGCGTCCACCAGATCGACGAGCTGGCCAAGTGCACGTCAGACACTGTCTTCCTGGAGAAGACCAACAAGATCTCGGACCTCATCAATAGCATAACTCAGGACTACAACCTGGACGAGCAGGATGCGGAATGTAGGCTGGTCCGCGGCATCATACGCATCAGCACCCGGAAAAGCAGAGTTCGGCCTCACATTTCTGTCCCCAGCCAGAGCCACGAGGAGAAGTCCAGCAGAGGCAACGCGCCGGACAGCGGGAACGAAACGATGCTGGAGTCCATGGTCATCAGCCAGGACGGTACGTGAGGGTTCCTTGGGTGTTACCGCTCCAATAAGAGGTTTATATTGTCAAAGCTGTGGAGATGTGGCAACAGAGCAGGGTTGGAAGCTGCTGTCTGTCTTTAGTCTGGGCTTGTTTTCCTGGGATGCATGAACTGAGGTCCTTGCGTGTTACCGGAGACCTCCCCTCCTCACCAGTCACTGTGTCGTGGGTTTCTCAATAGTGTCTATCACCGCTGGTGAAGTTTGCGCTGAGCAATATCAGGGCTTATTCTGCTGTGATGATTCTGCCTTCCCTCCGCACCCCTGAGCTCGGCAGAAATACCGTGAGTCAAACTTAACTGGTATGACCAGACGGGCTGGCTGGTGCCAGGGGATGTCCAGTTCCTCAGCTGGCTTCCTGTGTCCTGCCTGCGCCCGTTGCTAATGCCACCTTTGACTGTCGTGACAGAGCGTCCGAGCCTTCCCCTGCACCGTGGGGCGAGCAGCAGCCAGTCAATATCCCCGCAAAGCAGAGGGAAGGGCTGTTGTTACAGCTCAAGTGCCTCGTGGCTCTTTCAGGGACTCTCCTCCTTCTCTGGAGCAGTCTGAAGCGCCTGGGCCTCCAGGACAGGTTGTAAGAGTTTGTTGTAGAAAGACCTTGACAAGCTGAGTTTGGGGGGCAAAGAGACACACAGAAGTAACAGAGGAAACCGGGTGGCTGCTGTGCTGCCCAGTTCAGCAGTCAGGCTGCTGGTGCTTCCTGGTATTTAGGGATTATAAAGCTGCGATTACCAAGACAATGGTGTAAAGAGTCAGACTGTACCTCTCCTCTCACGAGGGTGGTGCCTGCTGAAGGAGAACCCCTGAGTCACAGCTGCCCGACCTTTCCTTTCTCAGGCCCTCTTGGTTTTTATTCCAGATTTGGCTGTGCAAATATCGGAAGAAACACCAGCAGATGTGCTGGCCAGGAACATGAGGCGACACAGCAGCGCAGGTAACGTACCCGGCCGGGCGTCCGAGCCGCAGGGGCATCACGGGAGCAAGGGGAATGCCCTGAACCTCTCACATGGTGTCTTGCCTTTGGTTTTCCCCATCTGCAGAGGCTGAGCTGACACCTGCCTCTCAGGTTACCATAAGGAGTTTAGTTTTGGAGAGCGAAGGGAGCTCAGAAAACTGCCTGGGCTGGTGGGTCCTTCTGCAAAAGAAAGAAACACAAGTACAGAGCGCTCACTGGCCCAAAAGCTTTCAGTGTCTGTACAAAGTTTGGGGCTGTATTTGGGGTGTGACCGGCCAAGGTCACAGCTGGGTTATACTGGGAACAAAAGGAACCGTGCAGAAGGGAAGCGGAGCAGAGTGACAGGCTGTCCCCGATCCCCGCGGCATGTGCGCTTCGCTCCAACAAGCAGCCCAGGGCTAAAAGGCAAGTTTTCTCCTGCGTAATAACAGATCTCTCCTCGAAGATGCTACAATACAGGCAGGGCTGTTCCTGCCCGTGGGCTTTGTGTGGCTTTCTCCTCCCTCTCGATACACAAAACCTTTTGTGGCAGTTGCTTGCCTGCCTGCCAGGCTGCCGTGAGCTCACGTTGTCTAATGTCACCGTCTCTTCTCTTCCCAAGGCTCTCCAACAAGCAGAGATTCCTCTTTCCAGGACACAGAGACTGACTCGTCCGGGGCGCCTCTGCTTCAGGTGTATTGTTGAGGAGAAGGACCCCGGCAGCCGGCAGGCGTTTCGAGCCTTTGCCGCAATCACATTTCTCCTCTTTCAATATGGAGCATCCTATGTCACTTTTGTTGTTTTTTTCCCCCCCCAGTCTACCTTGATCTTTTGTTGAAGCCAAATTTCTCCTGCTACCCAAATTTCAATGGATTTTTTTTCTTTTGGAAAATATAGAACATCAAGGAAGTTGAACTGTGGAGCTAATGGACTTGGGAGGTGGAATGTGTGCCCAGGGAGGAGAAGATGGACAAGGAAGTATCTGTTAGCTTGTGCCTTTATGATTTCAATACTTCATGTTTAGTTTCAACAGCCTCAGCCCTTTCCCTTTGAGGGTCTGTTGTACAGTTCTTGCTTTCTGGCATCGCAGAAGATGGTGTCTCTGTGTTTGTGCCGATGCTGAGGTGAAGGCCAAACACCTGCTCTTTAGGGACTCAAATCTATTTCAAGTGGCTGGGTCGGTCCCAAAAATGTCGAGTTTTCTATCTGTGGTGTTTGCAGTAGCCAGATCTGCCTCCTTAGCGGTGTCGTCTCCTCCTGCCTTGTAAGAAGAAGGTTCAGGTGATGGGGTTCGTTTAACTTTTGGCCTCTTGGCACATCTTCCCCAGTCGCAGGGGGTGTGATGCTGGGACAGCTGCCCCCTTGTCACCTCCCGAGCGGGTCACGGGGGTCAGTTCTGCAGCGGCTGCCTATGTGACCTGTCACCGATCCCACGCATTGACCGCGACTCCTGTGGCATCAGCTCCTCCTCGGCTGCCGAGCGCCCGCGTTTCCCCGTCACACCGACCGCCGGGACGAGCCCTCAACCCGGCTTGTGGCAGAAGGAAAACGGTTCATTTTTAGCTTTTTGTAATGAAGCAGCAAGCTGTTTGACTATTCTGCTAGAAACTCCCCTACAAGGGGCTTATTTTGAAAGAAAAGCCTCTCCAGAGGGTCCTTCTCCTTCCCTTTTCTCCCCCAGCAGCTGGTGAGGAGCAGGAGAAGCGCAATCGCTGCCCTGGTGGCCTTGGGGGGCCACGCTGCATCCTACCCGTTGTTTATCAGAAAGTAAATACATGAAGCCACAGGACTTGTTTATACATCCGGCTGCCCTTGGACACGAATAGAAAACACTTAGTTGAATTTACCAGCCATAGAATAAACACACCCGCTGTTTTTCAGGAAGAGGGAAAGCAAAACAGGCCCCGTGCTTTGGTGTGGACTGTGTTTTTTGGGCCTTAATTCATCTAAAATGTGCCTTAATTGGACTGAAATGTGCCTTTATTTCATAGCCTGTGATTGCTCTTCAAACAGTTGGGTCGGGGGGAAGGATTTAATTCCTCGCACCAGCAGTCAGGCTTATTTAACCAGCCAAAATGCTTTGAAATGTCCCTGTTTCTGTGAACCGCTTGCGTTTCAGAGAATGATTTAATAAATCATGGACATTACTGAGACCACACCTTGAGACACTGACGGAGAGAGATGTTTGAAAAGCAAGGGGAGAGACTGAGGCTGGGATTCGGCTTCCCCTCCCTGCTTTGTTTCTAAAGCCGTTGGTTTGCGAAAAACCCCATTTATTCAAGGGAAAGACTTGAAGCAAGGAGCCCCCGCGGAGCTGCGTGTGGTCACCTCCTCCCGAACGCCGCACGTACTGCTGGACCCGTTCGCTTTCCTGCTTCTGAATGGATTTGGACAAGTTTCCCGAAACCTGTGCACTGAGGTCGCGCTGACACGGAGCCCTGCGCTCCGGAGCTTTGGAGACACGAGGGGATCACCGAGAGCTGCCGATCGCCAGTCCGCATGCAATAGGACATTTTTTACATTTAGTGAATGTGTATGGATTAAGCTTTCAGAAAAACCCCCCAAAAGACAACCCCCCCACAAAACAAACTCACTTAAGAGGAACTGTCAACTCGACAGTCCCTGGAGCTGGTGTCTTGTGGGATTCTATTGCACTCCTCACCCTTAAATGTCTGATTCGGCCTTTTTTTTTTATAAAGCAAAAGATGCGCTGTTTACCTGCGCTGTGTCTTTTACATTCCTGCTTCCATCGAGCATCCGGGGCCGGGGGGTTCACGCGGGGGGTCCTGATCCCCAATTTCCCAGCAGCACGTGGACAAAGGTGTTTTTGTCCATTCGGCAGCACTTGCCCATGACCGGGGGGCTTTGTTCAGAGGGTGGAATGCGGAGCTGGTGCCTGGGATGGGGGAAGCGGGTGTTCCCTGTTTGCACACAGGGAAACTCGGACCTTCCCTGGGGGGCGATGCTGGAGCTGAGCTCTGCAAATAAACAGCCTGGGTGGGGGTAGAATTCCCAGCTTTTGCTAGAAAACACAAGGATTCCTGCGGAGCGGCTGCTGTCGCGGGCAGGACCTGCGTGGGGAGCGATGCCGCCCCGTCTCTCGCCCTGCGACTGGAAGGACCAGTTTTGCGCTTTCTAATTCTGCTGCGAGCCCTCGGCTGCTGCCCCGCAGAGCCCCGTTCCCCGGCTGGCCCTCCCTCGCTCTCCCGCCGCAGACAGCACTGGGGACACGGTTGAGGGTGTTTTGTCCCCGCGGTGCACAAAACCAACTCTCCTTGTTCCCCTGCAAGGTAAGAGGGTGGATGGTGGGAAGGATCAGCACTAAATGCTCCTTTTTTTATTTTTCCCTTAAGTTTGGGCTGGTAAGGACTCATGATTCTTGTCCATGCAGAGAGGCAGAAGACTGAGCCCAAACTTGTCCTGATTTGTTAAATGAAGACCAAGTTCAACCCGGCCAAGCACCCCTGGGCAGCAGGCAGAGGCCACTGCGGCCGTGCAATGATGTGTTGCCCGAAGGATTTCAAAGCCGTGAACAGGTAAATGCCGCCGTCCCTTGGCTGGGAAGGGTCTCCAGAGGAGATGGGTTTGTGTCTGGGGCCCTTGGACTGGCTGGTTCCCCAGGGAAATGGAGCATGTGCTGCCAGCAGCAGCTCCTGGCCCAATTCTGGCAGCCTGTGCTGTGGCTGTGTCACCACTGTCCCCACCTGCTCCTGAGCTGCTCTGCTTGTTCCTCCTGCAAGTCTGGGCCGTGCTTTCTGCCCTCTGCCTACCCTTCCTCTTTAAATGTCACCAGGGCTTTTCCTGGAAGAGGCTCGTGCCCGCTGGGTGCTGGTGGAGCAGCCGGGGTGACCGAGCGGCGGTGACACACGATGGCACTTCTGCTTCTCTTGGGCACACTGGATCCCTGGGGAAAAGCTGTTTCTGGCGGCTTTGGGTGCACCGGCCGCTCGGTGCAGCTCTGCGGGGGCTCAGCCCTGGGCCATCACGCTGCTTCCTCCCCTGCTGCTCCAAAACCGCTGCCATTTCTGGAAAGATCTGAACACTTTGCATTTAAAACGTTGATGAGTCGATCTGTGCTGTCAGTCCTGTGCTCAGCAACTCTGCTGCTGTTTCCTACATGGCTGTGGGTTTCCTCGCTCACAAGGAATGAATCCACAGGGGTTTTTGTGTGCTGAAGGTGGCGTTTGCTCCCGCTCGAGCTCTGGGCTGTTGCTGGTGTGGGTTTTGCGCTGAGCTAGTGCTGAGTGACCTGGCAGAGACTCGGTTGCCCAGGTGGGGATCTTACAAACACCAGAGCGCTTTACCCGCCCGCCTGCGTGCAAACAGGCTCTTTTTGCGCAGGTACTTCCTTCTAGCAGCCTGACTCAGCACTCCGCTTTTCCCAAAGACGCCGTTTGAGTTTTATTTGGCTTGGTCTTGCCAGGAGACTCCCCAGAGCCTCACGGTGTCCGAGTCCTCGCTGCGCCACAAGCCCTTTAGTGCAGTGACTTGGGTGGGATCCGAGTTCTGCAGTGCCGGGGTTCCCTGGGTTCGGGTTGAGGACAAACAGTAATTCTGCTGGGAACGGATGCACCAGGCTTTGAGTGTTAAAGAAATTCATCTTCCACACCCTGATCTACTCAATTATTTATTGTGGTGTGGCTTAGGAGTTAGAAAGCAGATGGATTGACCCTAATTCTTTACAACAGGAGCTGTGGCTTCTTCTCAAAGCAATAATGTGAAATCCCCGGTGCGTCCGCTTCACTCTTTGGGGTTTTGCTGTTTCATTGCTCTTTCCAAAGCAGCCCTGCAGTCTGGGCCAGTTCCCAAATGGTCTGAGCTGCGATATTCATTAATAAAAGCTAAGCTAGGAGCTGCTGGTAGGAAAAGACCAGGGGAAACTTTGACCCTATGGAAAGCTCTCCGCAGGGCCCGGGCGCCTTCAAGGTTCTGTATTTTAAGGACGCGAGAACGGGCCCAGCAGGCAGGTGCGGGAGCTCTGGGCTGTGCTGGCCGCTGTGACTCCGGCGGGTGGCAGCACCAAAACGGCTTCTCCAGGTGACCTGAAAGGGACATTCCCCACCTGCCACCCTCCTGCGTGGCCCTTGGGCAGGGAAACACCTGCTGGGAGTCACCACAAGGATGTTTTTGTAGGGTTCGGTTTACCTGCTGTGGGCATGAGGCCACAGTCCATGGTCCCCAGTAACTCAGACCAAGTGTGGCTTTGCATTCTTTAATCCACCTGTGCAGGTGCTGGGCCCGTGCCCTGCCCTGGTTTAGTGCAGGGGAAACTGCTTTTTGGAAGCAAAAGGGTGTTTATGATTCACCTTGAGGCCAGGGAAAGCCGGTGGCAGCTGGATGTTTGCAGAGGACAAGGCCAGCAGGAGAAACACCTTCTGTTCCGCTGGCCGGGGGGTTGAAGTCCAGGGGTAGCGCTGGGATCAGCCACATTCACAAACACAGCCCGGGGCATTCACCTGGCGCCGTTTGGAGCTGTGGGGCTGTTTGTTTTCCCTTCACCTGCCTGGAAGGCAAAACAACCATCCTTCACCCCCTGAAAATCTCCCCTGGCTTCCTCTGGGGTTCCTGCCGCTGCCTTTTCTCTGTCTTAACTGTGTTTTCTCTCAGCTGCTGCCCAGCTGCCTCCTGAGTGACACCAACCAGCTCTGCACTGGAACAATCAGGAGTTTCACAGTTGTCGCTACCCCCACGGCTGCCATGGCTGCTAAAGCCACAACCCAATGGGGGCTGAGAACAAAACCAGCCCCAAGAGTTGGGTTTTGGCAACACCGAGGGATCTCTGCGCTTTGAACGGGCAGCACAAGGCTGTGGAACATGGACCCGCTGATCCTGCAGCTGCTGCCGGATCCAGGCAGACGCCAGCGATCGGATTGGGGCAGAATGGGGGTTTCTGGTGTTGGTGACAGGGCTGAGGCGGTAACAGGGAAATAACAAAGGTACGGGTTGGGCTGGGGTGGTGCGTTAACCACACGGTCTGTGCTTGATCCTCAGGAGCGGCTGGCGAGGGCCACGGATCCTGCTGCAGGTGCAGAACACAACATCTCCTGTTTCACAGCACCCAGAATGTGAGGGGTTGAAGGGACCTGGAAAGCTCACCCAGTGCAATCCCCCCATGGAGGAGGAACACCCAGATGAGGTTACACAGGAAGGTGTCCAGGCGGGTTGGAATGTCTGCACAGAAGGAGACTCCACAACCCCCCTGGGCAGCCTGGGCCAGGCTCTGACACCCTCACCCCAACAAGTTGCTTCTCATATTCAAGTGGAACCTCCTGTGTTCCAGTTTGCACCCATTGCCCCTTGTCCTGTCCCTGGTTGTCACCAGAAGAGCCTGGCTCCATCCTCCTGACACTGCCCCTTTCCATATTGATCCCCAGAAATGAGTCACCCCTCAATCTGGCTTTTTTTTCATGAACAGGAGACCCTGTTGTGTTATCAGGGCCAAAGCAGAGCCAGGAAAGCGTGTGCAGGGTGAGCTGGAAGATGAACAGGCAGGAGGAGCCAGAGCAGAGGCAGCTGCCCTGATCCAGGTCCTTTCTCATCCCAAGGTCACTGCTCAGCTGGGTGGGTGCTGGTTTTTGACCCCATAAAACCAGGAGACTTAAATGCAAACAATGTCCTACTATTAAAAATAAAATGATAAAAACCAAACAGGCCAGGTGCAATGCCAAGCTGGACTTTGCCCACACAGGTTTTTCAGCCATTTGTGCCCGCTCCCTCTGGTAGGAGGTGGAAATGTTTTGGGACATGAACCAGAGCGGCGGGGCTCTGGGGGGGCCTGTAAGGGACTGACAGGAATGACAGAATGTGAGGGGTTGAAGGGCCCTGGAAAGCTCACCCAGTGCAATCGCCCCATGGAGCAGGAACACCCAGATGAGGTTACACAGGAAGGTGTCCAGGCGGGTTGGAATGTCTGCACAGAAGGAGACTCCACAACCCCCCTGGGCAGCCTGGGCCAGGCTCTGCCACCCTCACCCCCAACAAGTTTCTTCTCATATTTAAGCGGAACCTCCTGTGTTCCAGTTTGCACCCACTGCCCCTTGTCCTACTATTGGTTGTCTAGCCAATGGCACAGCCTTTCATGACACTTTCATTGTCAGCTCTTTGTTAAGGAGACTGGGGCAAGGGTGGTTTCCTCAGCGCAGTCACGCGCTGCTACGTGGAGATGGAGCCTGGAGCAACGCGCCTCGCTCCTTCCCGAGTGTTTAAACTGTCCTGAGCAAGACACGCAGCTCCAAGCCTCTCCTTAGCCTGGGAGCGAACACCAGAGCAGAGCAGGGAGCCCAAACGCTCTTTACAGGCAGCTGCAGAGAGCATGACCCCCAAGTCCCAGCCCACAGCCCCCCCAGCACCCTCATCCACAGGTGCTGCACCTTCCCAGCCCCCCCAGGCAGGCAGGTCCCTTCTGTGGGGGAAACCACATGCTCTGACCTGGAAATACACCACTCTCTTCTTTTTTTTTTTCCTTTATGTTGCACTGCAGTTTTAACAAAGATACGGACATGCAGAGAAACGCCACTTGTCAGCGGGACTCGGGAGAGACAGCAGCGACGCCTGTCAGTAGTCAGCAGGGACAGAGGCTCTTGGAAAAGAGGCGGGAGACACTCCCAGCAAGGACAGCACCCCCAAAGCCCCCCCCGCTCCTCTCCCCACCCTCAGCCTCCCCATTGCCCCAGGACAGCAGGACAACCCCCCCAAGCCCTGCGGGGCTCAGTCTGTTCCACTTCTAGCGAGAAAAAAAGCAAGAGCAAGGAGGAGCAACAGCTGGATTTTCAGACTGGTGTTTTCCCTTCCCAAGGAGGCAGAAGGAGAGTTATTTTATAAACTGGCCCTTGTTTTCACAGGAGAGCAGGAAAGCCGAGGGGAAGAGAGTAAAAATTCAAGAGTACCTGCTGCCAAACTGAAGTGGTAAAGAGTGGAACCAGGAGGTGAAGCTGAGATGTACATTAAGAGTAGGCACCAAAACCTCCCCAACCTGGCTCTTTCTAACACTCTTGTTGCTGTAAGCCCTCCTCTCCTGTCTGCCCTTTGGGAAGTGTTGCAGTTGTCTCTAACGGGAGCTGCTGGAAGGCGCTTCTGTGGCCCCGTGTGACACCAGACAACCCAGGATGACTTGGTGGAGCCACCTCCGCAGTGAGCTCGGGGGGGACACTGGAAGTGGTACTTGCCCAAGGTGGGGGGTATCCAGCAACAGGTATCCTGCCCCATTCCATGGGCTGGCTGAACCAGGGGGGAGAAGGGGAGGGCTCAGTTGAATTTAGCCTTTGAAAAGTCCATTTCTGGATGCTGCTCCATGAACCTGCAAGGAAAACAAGGACAAGAGCTTGGGTACGAGTCAGCAGGAGCCCCAGAATGGCGCATCTTGGGGTGTGAGGTGTCCCTGCTTCCTGCACTGTCAGGTTTGCTTCAGAGCAGGGACTGTTCTCGAGCTCCTCGGGACACACTCCCCATGCTACACACACTTTTCCTCAGGTCAGGGGTATCAGCAATCCTTCCAGCCATCAGGGTCAGCAAGTCCAGCCACACGGGACTGATTAATTATCAAACACACACCCTTTAACTGTTGCCTCTTGGACAGGCACGTAGCAGCTATGACACTGATTCTGGGGCAGAGGGGAGATTGTGAGGGCTGATTGTGATTTAAGCTCAAATTTGTTCGCTGAAGCATTACTGAAGACGTGGGCGATACCTCCAGTGCTGCGACAGTGAAAACTCGTGAAGGACGTGACCGGAGAAATCTGATTTCAGACCAGGTGCAGCCTGACCTCAAATGTAATTCCTGCGGACAGGACTATTTGGGCTCAGGTTGCTGCATCAGAAAGTTTTGAGAGTAATACACTGTGCTCTGAGTGATGAGTGCAGGCAGAAGCTCCTGGCTTCCTCCTCTGCCCTGTTCACCAAGGGACAGAATGTATAAAAAACCCCACATGTAGGATTTGTGCGCAAAGTGCAGGTAAGGGCAGGTCTTTCCCCTGAAACACCACCGCAGCGTTTCCATTTTCCACTATCTGTGTGCCGTGAGAGCAGCGTCCTTGTTCAGCACCAGGAGGGCTTCAGTGGCGGAGATCAGGACCCAACGCGGTGTCACCGAGTCTCCTTTGGCCTGAACAAAGTCTAAACTTCCTCTCCATTCTTTACCAGCCAAAACTTCCAGAGCAATGAACAAGTGACCTTGCAACAAGATACCCTGGATGTGGACATGCCAGGAGGAGAGGGCGACCTCCCGTTCTGCTAAACAGGCGCTACCGAAAGTTGGTCTCTGCTCTACAACAGTTGTACCCTATGCTGTGATCAGTGCATGAGTCAGAGTGGAGCTTCTGCCACTGCAGATAAGCCAAGGAAGAGAAGAAGTCAGGCCTGCTACACTAATCCTTCCAATCCCGAGATAAGATGTGGGTTTGCACTTGCTGAAGAAGGTGCATGACCTGGAGTTGCTTCCACACCTTCCCAAACGGCCTTGGGACCTCCAGGAATCATTTCCCTGCCAAGGGGCATTTATGCCGAACAGGGTCATAAAGACATAAAAATGCTGTTGGCTCAGAGACACCTGTCTGGTGGCAGGTGTGCAGGGAGCGCCCATTATCTGGGCTACCAAATCGAGGGAGATTAGAAAACAATCAAGACCATGTTAAAGTTCAGTAGAGATGGCACCTCCAGCCCCAGACGTGCTTTCTGGACTTGAAATCAGATTCTGGACTTGAAATCGGCAGATTAAAACAATTCCAGAGCAGGGTTATTCCAAGAATTTCCCATTATGCTTTCTACCCCTTTTATAGACACTGGTAGTTGCCCAACAATGCCCTGACTGTGTAACTGCAGATGTGAACACGGGTAGGACTGAAGGCCAACCTGGTTTCTGCTCACGTATTTGTGTCAAAGAGGAAGAGGAGAGGGGTTTGGGAAGCAAATACCCATGGATTAATGAGGTCTACGCACTTTTTCAAAATGTCCTGCTTCTTCTGTTCATCAGATGTGGGGAGGCCCATGGATTTCTGTCGTTGGTCGTACATCATTTTCTCCACCATACTGCGGGTTTCGCTGTCCAGGTCTGACAACTAAAAGCAAAGACTTGTGTCAAAATGGGAATAACTTGTCTCATCTCCGCCTGCAGAGAACATGAATACAGTGAAGTTATGCTACACTGTCTGCACGGGCTGCAGAAATACTTATACAGACACTAATCTATAGATTGAGCTTCATTCATTTGAAGTTTTAGGGGCATTTTGTTATACGATGGCATCATATGCAGCAGTACTCCCAGTATTCCTTTTATGCTGGGAAAAAAAGAAAGACATAGAAGACACCGATAAAAAAGACAGGAGAAGCCGAGTATGAGCACATTTCTGAGAAGGCCCATTCAGTAAAACGTGGGGAGTTCTTACCTTTGAGTTTTCTGGATTAATTTTCTTGGTGTTGATTTCAGGGTCTGTGGAGACCAGTTTGTTCCACCATTCCATCTTGTTGATCTGAAGGATGACAAAGCAAAAATAGTTAATTTTCCCTGGACTGGTCTCAATCACAGGAAAAAGCTGTTGGAATCAAACTCTGATTTCATTCTGCTTTACCTTCTCCAGGTGCACGGTGACGGTTTTCCCATCTTCGATCAGCCAGGAGCTCTCCTCCACCTTCACTTCATTGAAAAGCTCGCCATCGATGACGGGCGAATGGCCCTTCAGGCCAACTTTGAGGCGCCGTCGCTGAACATCCACCACCACATCCTTCCCCTTCAACCTGAAGTTCACCTTGAACGGGACGGCCAGCTGGACCAGACAAAGAGCAGATCTGAGGAGCTGAGCAGTGAAATCTCACCCTCTCATGCTGCTGTTCTAAGACTTTCTGCGCCGGTTTAACCAGACTAAGACTGAACAGTAATATTTGATTTGGGATGCTGCAGGAGGTGAGAGGATACAAGAGTAAGTTTGGCCAACAAAAAGCCACCATAAAAAAGTAAAGCTGATTTTAATGTGTTGTTAAAACACACCCGAAGTTTGGCAAAGTTAACTAGAGCTTCTGGGAGTTTTATTTAGCTACCAAGCTCTCCCCAGCTATTGAAATGCTGCTGTTAAGTACAATTAATGATCCTCCACAAGAAACCGACATACAGGACATCGGCTCCACCAGCACCTGCTTATTCCCCATCTCAGATTCCTCAGATCCCGGCAATAAGACAAAACTTACATCAAGTTCTGAAAGAGTCTGTGTCCATCTATAATTGGGAAGGTCAGCTCCATTGCCAGAGTTGGGTTTAATTTTTCCTTTATCCTTCTCATCTTCTTCTTCATCATCTGTTTCCTAAGCACCCAATTTAAAGTGTAAAGAAAGAAGTTTTTCAAGTTTCCATATATCACTTGTATCAACAATTCTTTGATTTTATAAGAATTTCAGGTCAGTTGCATGTATTTGATATTCATGTAAATTTAGGCTGAAATGAATGTTTCCGTTAAACATAATTACAAAAAAAATAAGATCAAAAAAACACCCCATAATGAAGCCTTTAAGTGTCTATTCTTAAAGAAACTCAGACGGGACATGCCCTCACATTCGCAGGAGTTCTCATGGTTGTCCAGAAACATATTTCTCTCAGCCTAAAATCAAGTCCTTAGATGAGCTTTACCTGTTTGTTAGAATCCAAAGATTCACCTTCATCTGCCAAGGGTTTCACCGGGACACTGTTCGTCTGTCCTTGCAACTCCTTCTTCTGCTTAAAAAGAGAAGGAACACGCTCAGCCAAGTGTTGGCCATTGGTGTCACTCGCTGATCTGACACTAGGTGGCCTCTAATTAAAGAGCAGGACCCAGAACTGCACCCCAAGACTGATGGGGAATTTTCAGCCCCTACAACAGGGTTACAGGACAGTGGAAAAGTCCCTTGGTGTGCACACGGTGAGGACGGGAGCAGCAGGTGTTGCTGCCATCGGAGAGCTTCCTAAAGGCAGAAAGGCAAAGGGAGTTATGGGAGAATCCACATGAAAATGCAATGGTTTGGCCTCCGCTAATTTAATTTTGAAGCATATCAGTCTGGTGGTGCAGACAGTGCAAAGGAACAAGTCTGAGCCATTTTTCCCCTGTGCTGGGCACTGGGGAGGCCAAACCTCGAATCCTGGGGTCAGTTTTGGGCCCCTCAGGACAAGAAAGACCTTGAGGTGCTGGAGTGAGTTGAGAGAAGGGACCAGAGCTGGTGAGGGGCTGGAGCACAAGTGTGATGGAGACTGAGGGACCTGGGGGGTTTAGAGGAGGCTGAGGTTGGATTTAGGAACAATTTCTTCCCCAAAGGGCTGTGGGGCATTGGAACAGGCTGCCCAGGGCAGTGCTGGAGTCACCAGCCCTGGAGGGGTTGAACAGATGTGGAGATGAGGTTCTCAGGGACACGGGTTAGTACCGGGGCAGGTTGATGGTTGGACTCCATCTTGAGGATCTTTTCCAACCAAAATGATTCTATGATCTTCTACGAACCACTTGCTGCTACCCCAGCTCCACAGGCCAAGGCAGGAGATGACCCAGATGGTACCTGCAGACACCAGACATTGATCTCACCTGGTTGATCTCCAGCTCCAGCCTTTCTGCTTCCTCATCCGTAAGCTCCTTAATCCTTGGCTCGTTTGCCTCTTGCTGCTTTTCTTTAGCGAGTTTTGCGGCTCTCTCTGCCTTTTCACGCCGCTCCGCCTCTTGTCGAGCCTTTTTCTCTTTCCGCTCCTTCTGAGCTAATTTGTTGTGATGGTTGAAGGTATCTGTGATCAGCTGAACGACACGAATGGATGTCAAAGAGTTTTAAAGAATTGCCACTTTCTCAAACCCAAGTGAAGCCAACCCACTGTCTACCCAGAGCACAAGAACACTGTTTAATCATACAGATGTTGTGACTTTTCCCTTCATTTTCACCCTAATCTTTTGACTGAAAATCTAGAGTAGGAGAAAACTCCAAGTATTTAAATGTAGCCCCTTCCTGGCTCTTCCCTACACAGGGATTTCCATGGAGATAACAGAGAAATAAAAATTCGCCATTTGATTTGGCCTCTGTGCAAATCCAACAGGATGAGCAGATGCCCAACTCAGTACATGTTGGAAGAACAGAGACACTGGACTCAAGTTTTTGTAGCTACTTCTGACCTTTCCCACAACCGGACTTTTCCCTGGGCACCAGATGGAGGTTCAGCATCATGATTTAGAGGAGAAACATCTGAAAAGCTCAGTGTTTTACACTTAGGGGCAAGTTCCTACATAAATCTTTGCTTCAAAACTCACTCCAAGTTCTCACATTGTGACTAAGAAACACTGGATCTCAAGGTCTCTGGTGCGCCGGGCTGAGCTGAGCACACGGGCAGCCAGAGCAACCGCCCCGCGGCCGATAACACCGGCAGCGCTGTGCAAAGCAGCACGTATGAGAACTGAGATCTGCTCCAGGAAACTCTACAGGCAGAATCTGAGAAAAGGAATCAGAGTGGAGAGAGTTCTCAGATGGGGCTTTCACATATATGGTTGATATAGATACCCCAGAAACTTCGTGGAGGATTCAGCACCTTCCCACGGCAGCTCAAGGCATCCACACCTTGCAGTTTTGTAACCAGCCACCACATTTTTCTGTGTTGTTTTAAAGCAGAAAGCGAGATTTATTTACACAATGCAAGTCCAGCATCTCCTAGGATACAGAATTCGAGACGTGCATCCCCCAGCCTGTTCTGAACCACACGATGATCCACCATGAGCAAACTATTTACATCGCCTGAGCTTGTCGGCACGTACACACCTTTTCAAAAGACCATAAAGCATTTTCACCAATACCACCCAAGGATACAAACACTCCCCTTTTAGACACGGATTTGCTCTGAAATAGCCACCAACAGTAGCCAGGACACCCCAAAGCACCAGCTGGTGCTCAGCTCTGAAATGCTGCTCAGGGTTTCACTCCCTGGGAGCACACAGGCCCCAAGAATTTGGGGAGATTTGTCTAAGAAAAATGACAGCAGGCTTAATCTTTGCTATTCGGAAACCATCCCATCCCTTCCCTGCCTTGGCCACTTTAGAGCTGCCACAGAGACCGTTATGCACCGCGTTAGTAATTAACATCTGCCCTAATGTATTAACAGGGCAGCAGCGCCCACTTTGCTGGTGGAGTTCCAGCAGTCCAGGAAGAGAACGGCTGCTCTACGGGCACACGCGAACAAGAAACCTTCATTTTGCGTTTGAATGCTCTGGTTCTTATTTCCCTATAGTCAAACAATTTAGTTTTTCAGCTCTTGCACCGCAGCCCCCAGACAACGGAGCAGCCACGTGGGCAGAGACGTGGGACTTTGTGCTTTTCCTGAGCTGAACAAACAAGGTAACCTGGGGTTATCAACACCGCGGTGTCTGTCACCGTTAAGTCACCGTGTCTGGCGGATTTGCTTTCCAAACAAGCCTTTGGCCACACTGTGGCAAAAAAAAGCCCCTGCACTGCCAGTACCATTGGAACAAACCATCGCGTGCCTCACCTCAGAGAGGGGCAGCTTGTTATTACCTTGTTTTGGCAAAATATTTAATCAGCATCACAGGCTGTCAGTCCACAAGTGCACCCTGACGTTTTGAGTTGTTCAGGCAAGGCAGTCTTAGCGTGACACAGACATGGGTGGTGTGTATGTTAGAAGATGTAAAAGCTTGAGGATTTGGGGGTTTTACCTTCTCTGCTACTCCGTCTTCTCCACCAGTGAAAAAATCCGTTTTACGCCTCAGGAAACTAAAGAATGTGTTCACGAGCTGGTGGAGAAACAGGGAGGGGAGGTGGGAGAAAAAGAGCAATGAGACCAGATCACTCCAAGCCATCTCACGTGTCTTGAGCTGCCTTTATTCTTTGCACTCCCCATCCGTTTCCATGCCAGGCTTGCGCTGAAATCAGCCCCGGGACTGCTGCCAGTGCTTTTGATGGAGATCCAGCTCCTGGATTCCCAGTTTTCAGAAGGGGTATTCATGCGGTTTACAGGAAGAATGGCCAAGCAGTTTATTCTTAGGTCACCTTGAAGGTTCTCACCTGCTCTGATACCCCACATTGTTCTACAGATCCATCCAAAGCAGAAATCTGGGTATGTATGTATGGACACATGCATTTAGACCCACAGATCCATACACCCCAATTTGCTTCTCAGCCCACCTAAACCCCCCAGTGTGCAAACTCACCCTCCAGTTTATTTTTACAAAATAATTCCTCACTGCCTGCCAGGTTATCACTGATGAATTAGCAGTTATGAAACAATGTCCCCCAGACTGGGGGGATCCCCCCTGGGGAAATCCATATGCCCAGCGCACTTGGCTTCTCTCTCCTTTATCTCCCAGGAGTTGTGTCCGGTCAGTAGTTCAACCAGAGGGTTCAGTGCAGCAGGATGAGCCATTATCACCATTATTTCCCCAAAGTGTCAGTGTGGGGGATGTTCCCACACGCCCCAGTTCCCCTGCAGATCAGCAGGGCCCCACGTTCAACTTCAAGCACCTTCACAGTCACAGCCTAAACTCTCGGGGGGCTGGTGACGCACGGCTGTGCTGGGAAAGGGGCACAGAGGGGCTCGACCGTCCCCCACCGTGTTTTGCTTTGCTGGGACCCGGCACAGGCGCAATCCGAGACCTCCGTGGGGGCAGCGGCCTCGGCCTCACCGAGGGCTGGGAACCCACATGCGGGCAGCCCGGGAGCGGCAGGTGCGAGGCCGCGGTGGGGGCGCGGCCCGGAGCTCCTCAGCGCCTCATTAGCAGCGCGTTAATTAATTAATTGGCGCCCCCTTCGCGCTCCCCGGGGCGGGCGCTGCCTGGGCCGGTGTGGCCGCTCGCGGAGGTCACGTGCCCCCGGTGCCGCACGTGCCCGGCCCGGGTAGGCCGCGCTGCCCCCCCCACCCCGCCTCCGCTCGCTCCTCCCGGGCCCGCCCCACGTTCCCCCGCCCCAAGCCGGGCCTGGCGGCGCTACCTCGCGCACGCCGCCCTGGTGCTGCTGGGCCATGGCCAGGAGCATGCCGTCGAACCGGTCCTCCTGCTCCGCCGCCTCCTCCGCGCTCAGCCCCATCCTGCCCGCCGCGCCGGCCGCCTCAGCTCCCTCACGCCGGCACCCGGAACCGGAAGCGGTGCGACCGGAAGCACGCGCTGACTTCTCCAAGCCGCCGTTCACAGCGCTCCCTTTGCGGATTGACTGAGGCCGCGTCCAATCGGCCGGGAGGAGGCGGGACGACAGGGTTTGGCCCCGGTTCCCATGGCGACAGCCAGGCCGGGGCCTTTCCAGAAACCTCGGCGGGGCCGGTGACCCCGCGGGGTCCGGGTGCGAACGGCGAGCGGGGAGAGAGGCCGCGGGAGGCGGCCCGGGCTGTCACCGACGCCCTCTGAATCCCAGAATGTGAGGGGTTGAAGGGCCCTGCAAAGCTCATCCAGTGCAATCCCCCCATGGAGCAGGAACACCCAGATGAGGTTACACAGGAAGGTGTCCAGGCGGGTTGGAATGTCTGCACAGAAGGAGACTCCACAACCCCCTGGGCAGCCTGGGCCAGGCTCTGACACCCTCACCCCAACAAGTTGCTTCTCATATTCAAGTGGAACCTCCTGTGTTCCAGTTTGCACCCATTGCCCCTTGTCCTGTCCCTGGTTGTCACCAGCAGAGCCTGGCTCCATCCTCCTGACACTGCCCCTTTCCATATTGATCCCCAGGAATGAGTCCCCCCTCAGTGTCCTCTTGTCCAGCTCCAGAGCCCCAGCTCCCTCAGCCTTTCCTCACACGGGAGATGCTCCACTCCCTCCAGCATCTTGGTGGCTGCGCTGGACTCTCTCCAGCAGTTCCCTGTCCTGCTGGAGCTGAGGGGCCACAACTGGACACAAGATTCCAGGTGTGGTCTCCCCAGGGCAGAGCAGAGGGGCAGGAGAACCTCTCTGACCTACTGACCACCCCCTTCTAACCCACCCCAGGTCCCATTGGCTTCCTGGCCACAAGGGCCCAGTGCTGGCTCATGGTCACCCTGCTGTCCCCAGGACCCCCAGCTCCCTCTGCTCCGTGTCCCGCCCCACACAGCCCAAGACCTGGGGCCACCTTCCTGGAGGGGTTTCTCCCTCTCAGCTACAGGAATCCCTCACCTGGCCACTAACCCTTGTGAATCAAAGAAATAAACTTATCAGCAGACTTAGTTATACTGTCAACCATCATTCTTTATTTTATCAGCTCTGGAGATCATCCTCCATAAGTGCCCCAAAGACCGGATGCCCTTGTGTTGCTTATATTCAAATAATCATCGCATATGTATTACAGTTTTTGAAAATGTTGACATACAATACATCTGTACTAAGAAATAATAGATGATGTTAGTTATAATTGTTTGGTTTCTTACTTACGTCTATTATTTATTAGTTAAATATAAGCTAAGCATTCTACTTCTAAACAATGTATTACTTAATCTTCTGTCTCCATCTTGTCCTGCAGAAGGATCTAAAACTTGAAAAACATCCGCTCGTTTTGCAGGTGGTCAGAAAGCATTTATCATGTTGATTGGTTAATGATGGATAACCCTTTAATCATAGTACACATTAATTTAGCAGCTTCTGGGAAATCTGTGAGGAGGAATCAGCTCCACAAGCCCTGGATCAGAACACCTGGTGAATCCAGGTGAGAATGTGAGAATTCTCCTCCGAGAGACACAAGCGGACGGGCCCGGCCTGGGGTTGAATCAGCGGGAACACCACGAGGCTCCTCTGGGCCAGGTTGGGCAAACAGCCGCTGATAAAACCACTTCCAGGTGGCTCCGTCCAAGGCCAGAGCGCTCAGGTCATTAAACGCGGGGCCCAGACGGGCGCCCTGTGTGTGTGTGACACCTGCGCGGTGACAGCGGGGCCTTGGTGCCATGGTACAGCCTGGGTTAATGACTCTGTTTATCCTCTCTGAGTAATCGCGATAAGGCCGCCTGACCTGCCACCCCCTTCCCCGTTTAATTGAGAAAACGGCTGTTCACAAACTCATTTGCCCCAGCCAATCAGCCCAGGGACAGCTGAGTTCGTTGCGCTGTTTGGTTTCTTTTTAATTAGGCAGAGCGGTCAAGGCTACTGTGGGTGACCCAGCCATATAAGAGGTGGTTTGAGCAGCTGTGGGTGGGGAGGATGGGGACAATCCAGCCTGTGACAGAGGGACTGGAAGGGATTTTAACATCTCTCTGTCACAGGAGCTGAGTTTTGCCGAGGATCCAGCAGTTATGGACGTGGACTGCAAGAGGTGCCGGTGCCACGGCGAGGACAATCAAACTGCCATCCTCTACACGCTCTTGAGCCAGAACCTGCACCGCAGCCCGGCCCAGCAGCGCTGCCTGTGCCACCAGCGCCGCACCGTTTGCCTCCGCGACCCCCACGTCACCTGCCAGGCGGCTTCCAACGTGCTGGTCAAAACCGTCAGCTTCATGAAAAACCTCCCGTGTTTCCGCCTGCTGCCGCGAGAGGATCAGCTGCTGCTGCTGGAGAGCTGCTGGGTTCCCCTGTTCCTCCTGGGGCTGGTCCAGGAGATGGTGACCTTTGAGGTGATGGAGACCCCGGCTCCCAGCATGCTCAAAAAAATCCTCCTTGATGGCCAAAGCAAATGGCAGGAGCCGGAGCGGATGCAGCCCACGCTGGCAGCTGTGCAGCGGCTCCAGTGCTGCCTCAACAGCTTCTGGAGCCTGGATCTGAGCCCCAAGGAATACGCGTACCTGAAGGGAGCCGTTCTCTTCAACCCCGGTGAGTGCCCGAGCCCACGGCAGCTCCACACACACCTCATGGCATGGGGGTGTTCTGAGAGCGGAGAGGGTCCCGAATCCTGAACCCCGATCGGTCCTGGAGTGAGTTGAGAGAAGGGAACGGAGCTGGTGAGGGGCTGGAGCACAAGTGTGATGGAGACTGAGGGACCTGGGGGTTCAGCTGGAGAACAGGAGCTGAGGGGAGACCTTCTGATCTCTGAACTGCCTGAAAGGAGCTTGGAGCCAGGGGGGTCGGGCTCTGCTCCCCAGGAACAAGCGCCAGGAGCAGAGGAAACGGCCTCAAGTTGCGCCAGGGGAGGTTGAGGTTGGATTTAGGAACAATTTCTTCCCCAAAGGGCTGTGGGGCATTGGAACAGGCTGCCCAGGGCAGGGCTGGAGTCATCATCCCTGGAGGGCTGGACAGACGGACATGAGGTTCTCAGGACATGGGGCAGGGACAGGGGTGGGTTATGGTTGGACTCTGTGATCCTGAGGGGCTTTTCCAACCAAAATGATTCTGTGATTCTGTGTTACCAGGAGCACTAGGGAGGGGGGATGTCAGATGGGAAAAGACAGAGAGACCTTTGCCTGCCCTTATAAAGGACCCTGGGATTTAATTTGTGAAGCAGGAGTTTGCTTTTGCTCCCTCCTGAAATCGCTACATCTCAGTAGCACATCCCACTAGCACGGCCTCAGAGATCCCCTCTGAGAAACACGGAAGGGTGGGAATGGGAGAAACCTGGGGCTGTTTTCCAGCCTCCTTCATCACCAGCTCTTTCTCCTCTCCCTCGCAGATGTCCCTGGGCTCAGGGCCTCCCTGCACATCGAGAGCCTCCAGCGGGAAGCCCAGCGAGCGCTTCAGGAGCTCCTGCAGCCCCTGCACCCCCACGACCGCGGCCGCTTTGCCCGCATTTTGCTCATCTCCTCCACCTTAAAATCCATCTCTCCCGCTCTCATCACGGATCTCTTCTTCCGCCCCATTATCGGCAACGCGGACATCGTCGAGCTCATCGCGGAAATGCTGTACGAAATCACCGGCGGCCGCTGGCTCCCAGCGCACACTGAGCAGCTCGTGGATGTTCCCTGCAACTCGCTGGGCGGTGAAGCCAATCTGGGAATGGGGATTTAACCAGAGAAACGCTCCGGACTCTGCGGGGAACCGCGCGTTTCGGTAGGGCTGTGGCTGGAGGATCCAGCCAGGCTGCAGCAGCGTGTGGGGAGAAACGGCTCCGGTTCAGATGTCGGCAGCAGCTCCCACTCCGCACGTGCCGGTCCCCGTGTGCAGGAGCGTGGGTGGGTGACACGTTTCTGTCCCTGTTGTGTAGCCAGAGTGGCTCAGCCACCTGTGAACAGGCTCCAGAGTGGGTTGGGTTAGAGCCTGGTCCCGGTTTTTGCTCAATGAATCCTTGGTCCTGTTTAAATCAATTTTCATTTCACTTTTAATTCTGAGAGATGAGGTTTGTCCTCAGCTATCAGTAACGGGTTGTTTCTGTGTTGTTTATAACACTGGGATTGCTTACCAAGCACAAAAATGATGGAATTAGATCTGGGTGAAGTATTGGTCTGTTTATTGTGCTTGAAATCATAGAAAAATTCACCAAGGTCCTTCCTCAGGCACCAAGAAGGAAAAAGATAGAGTATTAAATCTCATGGGGTGCGCAGATTCACCCCTCCTTGCTTTTCTTAGATTGTCTCTTTTCTCCTTAATGCCACAAAACACAACGGAGCAAGGGGTTCCCTCAGAGCACCCAGACCTCTCGTGCAGGGGACTTACCTCGTTTGGGTGACAATGGGTGACCCCTCGAGCTGTGAACGCTGCGGGGACGAGTGGAGCTGGTTTAGCGGTTGAACCAAACGTTCCTCCCTGGAGCTTCAGCCGGGAAAACTCGCTCCTCCTGCCTGCAGCCTCTGCAAGAAGTTAGATGTCAGTATTTTATAAGTGAATGTTCTTGCGGTTGTATATAAGATGCAGTAAATTATTTTTTTAATAAAAGGTTTTACATTTTGGAACACGGTGACTTTGTAGAGACCTGTGAAATTTCAAGGGGGTTATAAAACCGGCTGTGGGTCCGGTGTGGAAACGACGCTTGAAGGAAAAGAGGCTTTCCATAAAACCCATCTGCTGTGGCGAGGTGGTGCTGGGATGCGGACATGAGTCAATTGTCACCCTCCTACCCAGGGAAACACCCCAAATTTTGGGCAGACCCCATCGGGAGGACGGACTGCTGTGTCAGTCTGTCCCTCCACCCTCACTGTGGCTGCCCCACGGCCTGGGCGGCTCCCACGGTGATGTCAGCCCCGTGACAGCCGTTTTCCCCGGGGAGGGAGCGCGTGAGTCACCGGATAATTCCCACGGGGAGCCTGGTGACATGTCCCTGAGTCACCGCACACAGCGTCCCCAACGTCCCGCTGCCAGGGTCACCCCGAACCGGGCGGGGAGATGCTTGGGCACACGTTGGAGCCCCCGGTGCTCCCACAGCTGGCGTCGCTATGGGCCCTGCTGTCCCGTGCAGCACCCACCCATCTCACTGCCCATGAGGCAGGTGTGACACTGCAGGGACACCCCTCCAGCGCGGGGGACACAGCGCTGGGGTGTCACCCATGGGGCAGCCAGGAGCCCTCAATGGGGCTGCGCTGCACGGCGGGGGGACCTGGACACCCCCAGTGCCCTGACACCCCCAGGGCTTGTGTCCCCCCTGGGCTTGGCTGTCCCCAGCGTTCATGTCACCCACCTGGGGTCTGGCCACCCCCAGGGCCTGTGACCCCCCACGATGGGGCCTGGATGTCCCTGTAGGGAACAATTACTTTGCAAATACAAGATCTCTCAGCAAAGCACTTTTTAAAATAACGATATTGCAACACCGGGTGTTCTACCTAAAGGTCGGCACACGGAACAGAGCAAAAAGCCCTTGATTATACCCCCCAAATTCCAGCTACAATTCCCCTCCCTGTTCCACACTGGTTGGTAGTGCAGGGTTTACAGACCACCCGACCTGCCGCAGTTCACATACAACACCCTTCCCCTTATTGATCTATTTAAGATATGGATTCCCGGTACTTTGGCTACACTTCCCCCTAAATTAACTTGTAAATACAGGTATCAGTATGCGTACTATCAGTATATATTCCGGGAAGTGACCATGTTTTACATTAAGGATCCATAGTCTGGTGTCTCTCTGTCCTTCCGGCTAAATTAACTTGTAAATACAGGTATCAGTATGCACACTATCAGTATATATTCTGGGAAGAGACCATGTTTTATATTAAGGATTCATAGTCTGGTGTGTCTCTGTCCTTCCCCCTAAATTAACTTGTAAATACAGGTATCAGTATGCACACTATCAGTATATATTCCGGGAAGAGACTGTGTTTTACGTTGAGGATTCATAGTCTGGTGTGTCTCTGTCCTTCCCCCGCTGGGCTCAGGCGCCAGATCCTCAGTTATGTAAAAACAAGGTATTCATTAAACGCTCCTTACACCCCCAGAGCGTGTGTCTCCTATGGGGGTCCGGCCACCCCAGGGTCTGCGATCCCCCCGCGCCCGCAGCGCCCTCCACACCACCAGGCGGCGCCCGCTCTGACGTCATCAACGCGCGCCCCTCCGCGGTGCCGCTCCGTCCCGCTGGGGCAAGATGGCGGCGCCCGGAGACAGCGTCGGGAATGGCGGAGCCGCCGCCCGGTACTGCCTGGTGAGCGGCATCCCGGCCGCGCTGCGCTCCGCCCAGCTCCGCGCATACTTCAGCCAGTTCCTGGAGGCCGGCGGCTTCGTCTGCTTCCACTACCGGCACCGGCCCGAGCGCCCGCCCGGGGAGGCCGCGGCCCCGCGCACTTGCTGCTGCCCGGTGGCCGTTCGGCCCGGCCGCGCCCGCCGCCTCGTCCGCATGTACTCGGGGAAGCGCTGGGTCGGGCCCGGCGGGGTCTCGCTGCCCGGCCGCTGCCTCATCCGCAGGGTCCGCCTGAGCCCCGGGGCAGGTAGGAGCGGGCACCGAGGGGTTCGGTCTCGGGCCCATCACGGGCCGGGGGACTCGGCGGGCACCGGGTTCCACCTCTGCGGGGCCCAGCGGGGAACCTGAGGGCGTGGGGTGGCTAAAACTCCTCCTGGAGTTTCCTTAATGCCTTAAATCCATAATGGTTCTGTTCACCCTGGAGAAGCTGAGAGAGATCTTATCAATAAATAGCCCCAGGGTGGGTGTCCGAGGATGGGCCAGACTCTGCTCAGTGGTGCCCAGCGCCAGGGTGAGGGGCAACGGGCACAGACTGAAACACAGGAGGCTCCATCTGAACATGAGGAGAAACTTGTTTGCTGGGAGGTGCCAGAGCCTGGCCCAGGCTGCCCAGAGCGGCTGTGGAGTCTCCTTCTCCGAGACATTCAAACCCCCTGGACCCCTCTGTGTGATCTGCTCTGTGACCCTGCGTGAGCAGGATGATCTCCAGAGGTCCCTTCCAACCCCAACCACTCTGTGAGGCAAGAAGCAGCAGTTTAGGGTCTGTGTGTCCCCTCCTGCCCGATTTACCCCTCTCTGGTGGAGCCTGTACCCCCCCCAACCCATCCCTTCTCTCCTCCAGGCACGGAGACATTTCCCAACAGCGGGGACAAGGTGACCGCAGGCGAATCTGTGACAGAAGCGGACTTGAAGCGGCTGCCCGAGTTCAACCCCCCCTCCTTCATGCCTTTTGGGAATGTGGGCACCCCGCTGCGAGTTTTCCTGGAGCTGATCCGGGCCTGCAGGCTGCCTCCCCGCGTCATCAAGAAACTGCAGCTGGATTTTCCAAAGACAGGCTCGTCCCGCAGGTACGGGAATGTGCCTTTTGAATACCAGGACAGTGAGACAGTTATAGAAGAAGAAAGAGTTTACACGGCCGCGGGGGATGAGATCACGGAGGGGCCTGAGGCGGGAACTCAGGTGACTCACTCGGCCGGTGCTGAGGAAGATGAGGAGGGGCAGGAGGAGGAGGAAGAGGAGTCACAGTCACACTCAGATGATGTAAGTGCATTTTTCCAGCACCATCCAAGGTTGGCCGCTGCAGCCATGAAGCTGGGAGGGCTGATACAGCATTTTCAAAGCTCATTTTTAGTCTTTCTTGTATATTGTATACATCATGTGTCTAAAAATGGTGTTAAAATATGATTGTTTGCACCTTGGAGCATTGAGCCCCTTGGCGCCTGAACAATGTGGGCATTAACACCTCAAAATTGATTGTCCGAATCCACCCAGTTGTGGGGGCTGAGTCCAAAGGTTTTGGCCCCAGGGGAGTGAGTGTGGGCGGGGGTTGGGGCTGTGGACGCCGAGCTCAATCCTGCTGCACTGCGGATCGACCCAGCGCTGCTGTTACTTGTAAATGAGGCGACCGGAGACTCGGGGGCACATTAGCGTGCTGGAAACGATACGCAGAGCTGTAAAAATGGTTCATCTTGGACTGTTCCTGTGATTGAAGTTGGTTGTTCAGAGGAAGGAACGGAGCTGGTGAGGGGCTGGAGCACAAGTGTGATGGAGACTGAGGGACCTGGGGGTTCAGCTGGAGAACAGGAGCTGAGGGGAGACCTTCTGATCTCTGAACTGCCCGAAAGGAGCTTGGAGCCAGGGGGGTCGGGCTCTGCTCCCCAGGAACAAGCGCCAGGAGCAGAGGAAACGGCCTGAAGTTGCGCCAGGGGAGGTTGAGGTTGGATTTAGGAACAATTTCTTCCCCAAAGGGCTGTGGGGCATTGGAACAGGCTGCCCAGGGCAGTGCTGGAGTCACCAGCCCTGGAGGGCTGGACAGACGGACATGAGATTCTCAGGACATGGGGCAGTGCCAGGGGTGGGGGGACAGTTGGACTCGATGATCTTGGGGGTCTTTTCCAACCAAAATGATTCTGTGATGCTGAGAAAAATGTCTTTTGTGACAAAGACTCCTAGAAAACCAGGCTGGACAGGCTCTCTGGGGACTATCTCGTTCCCTCCCCGGCAGACGCTCGTCTCGCCTGTTCTCCCAAACCTCTGTCATTACCAAAGCAGCACCATCCCCAGGCGAGCCGTTCCCCTTCTTTGCTGTACCAGAATTAACTTTGATGCCAAATCTTTGCTGCAATTTTACCCCATTAGGTTCTCCTAGCAACAGCGGAGACAGAGAACGCTTTGTTCCCTCCTTTCCAAACTTTTTATTCAGTCTTTTCTTCTCCAGACTAAACAGACTCCTCCAGCCCTTTCTCACAGGCTCCGTCCTGGATCTCTCATCGTTCTTTTGGCTGTTCCTTGCTTAGTTAATGTTTTCCTCAGAGGGCTCTGCCCAAAATCAGACAGGCAGCAGTAAAGCTGTCGGGCTGATCTGTGTCTGTGCCAACGAACCCTCATTGGAACCGACACAATCTTTTTGGGGATCAACTGGAGCAGAATTAATTTGTTGCTGACTTTCCGTGCCACACACCTGCGCCTTAAATGGGCATCGTCGCGTTCCGGATCGGCTGCGCTGCCGAAAGCCGCCGTGAAGTGGGTGTGATGTGGTATTTTTTCAGCGCTTCTCTCTGCTGACTCTGGCAATGGCATTAGTCAGGGGAATGAGGTCACCAGCGCCGGTCGTGTCGGTGCCTGAAAACCGCAGGTTGAGACGAGCTCTGTCGGCAGAGCTGGCGGGGAGGGGTTGCGATGGGCTGCGATTGTCGGGAGGAAAAGATTTCCTGTAGCACAGGCTCAGATGTTTGTGCTTCGGAAAGAATTTAATCAGAGAATAGAATACAGAATAAATGGGAAGTTACAGAGGAGAAGCAGCGTGGACTGGGTGCCCCTCTGACCCTGAGACAGAAGAGGTTTGGGTTTTTAACCCCACCCAGTCTGTGCAGCCGCCCTCCGTGTGTCTTTCATGCACTGTCCACGCTCCTTTTGGTCCAGTGGGTCTGGGGGCTTCTTGGTTTCTTCTTGGATTCTCTTCCTCCATCCTCCATGCAGCTTTTTTACTGTTCTTGATGGTTTGCAGCCTCTGCTGACAGTTTTATTTCTATCTCCTGGTCCTGGTATTCAAGTCCCCCCGTCTCCAAGTGACCAGGTTACGATAAATTCATGATACGGTGCTTGGAATTGCAGCAAGCCCGGCCACTCATGCTAAAACAGGTTATTCAAACAAGCATACAGCTAAAGAATGGAATACAATTTAAAAAGATAGTTTGATTTAACTTATTCTGCAACATTTGTGCTCTTGGCATCACGCACCTTTCACCGGCTCTTTGCAGGACAACGACACGTGTGAGGAGTGGGAGCGACACGAGGCTCTGCACGAGGACGTCACCAAGCAGGAGCGCGTGGAGGAGCGGCTCTTTGAGGAGGAGATCGAGCTGAAGTGGGAGAAAGGCGGCTCCGGCCTCGTTTTCTACACGGATGCTCAATACTGGCAGGAGAAGAACGGAGGTAACGTTGGTATTTGTGTCGCTGAGCCACAAACTAACAACAACCACGAGCTGGGGGTAAATTGGCTGTAACACTGTACACGTGTTCTGGACCAGCTGTGGATTTGATCATCTCACCATCACTTTTTAAACCTTCTCTCAATCCCAAAACCTGTGGTGGTTCAGTCCAGTAACCAGGCACCCCAAGGGTCCTGCTGGCAGCCTGTTATGTGATTACTGTGGTTCACGAAATCTCTAATGCCGTTTTCTTCCCATTTTGTTGGAGAAAATAGGGAGCTGAGCCACCAGCAAACAGCTTTTCTATGTCAGACTTCCACAACCGTCACCAAACTGGTACTTTTCTTCTCTTGGCAGACTTTGATGAGCAGACAGCGGATGACTGGGATGTGGACATGAGCGTCTACTACGACAAAGGTATCTGGGCTGAAAACCCCCTTCCCCAGGAAATCGAGGAGGCTGGGAAACTCTGACCCTGCAGAATTTCTGTGGCGGGGAACTCTTTGGCTCTGTCATCCTTTGAAAGCGTCCAAGACTCCAGTGTACTTGAAACGACGTTTTTCTTGTCTGGCAATGAGAGTTGCCAGAAAGAAACAGGTTCTGCCTCCTTGTTGCGTGGTGCTTGGGGGGAAATGATGGTAGCGAGTGGCTTTCCTGAGCTGTGCTGCTCTGACTTTTGCTGCTTTCTCCCTAGATGGAGGTGATAAGGACGCTCGGGACTCGGTCCGGATGTGGCTGGAACAGCGACTGCGGGACGGTTTGGAGGATGGTTCTGTTTCAGGACAACAGATCGGCACCTTTGAGAGATACACCAAGGTGAGTTCTGGGAGGGGACGAGGCAGGAGGGGAAATGCTGGGGTGGCGGTGGTGATGATCCGGGGATGTGTGTTGCGGGGAGGAGGGCTCTGGGAAAATGAGGATGGGCTTATCCAGCATCTCTGTGCTGTTTTTTCCCCTCTCCCAGGGCTTCGGCAGGAAGGTGCTGGAGCAGCAGGGCTGGACGGAGGGGCTGGGGCTGGGGAGCAGCAATTCTGGAATGACCGAAGCTTTGGACAACGAGGGGCAGAACCCCAGATGCAAGAGGGGGCTGGGGTAAGTACCCCCTGCCCTGCTGACCTGTGTTCAGAGCCTCTCCCAGGCTCCCTGTGCTGACGCAGCAGCTCTACAGCTGCCTGAAAAGAGAGCGAGAGCCGTGCTTGAGGGCCGAGGGTCCCCTCTGCTGCGGTTTTTGGGTGGGGAGAGCCTGAGTGACCTGAGCTGCAGCTGTGCACCTCACCCTGACCTTCTCGGGGGCTTTTGGAGGGTTTGTGTGGTGCTGTGTTCCACGCCAAGGGCTGGCTCTTGTTCTAGAGCAATCTCGCAGCCAGGAATAAAGACCAGGATCCTTATTGCCCTGCTTTGATCACTTCTCCCCTGCAGCACGTGAAGGAGATGAGCCGGGACGCACATGGTGTCCGACTGCCTCAGCAATCTCACACCACACATTCCCTGCTTCCCTCTAGGTACCACGGGGAGAAACTGCCAACTTTCAGCAAGGTGAAAAAGCCACGGAGGGACGTTCCTGTCCTCATCTCGACCATCTATGATGACCCTGACCCGAAGGACAGCGGTGACCAGCTGCTCAGGCGCCAGCCGCCCACTGCCATGAAGTACAGGCAGGACATGGCGTTTGTCCGGGCGTCGCACGGGGCTCTGCAGAGCTCCGGTGCACAGTCACGCTGAACAGAGACTGTCACTTTGTACTGGTTCTGCTCCAGTCGAGCCCAGGCTGGCTTCTGGGTTTGGAGCAGCGTGTTCCTATATTTATTTTTGGAAAAAATATAGACTTGTAACAAAAATTGCCTCAGTGTTTTGGTTTTTTTAAATTATTATTATTTTTATTCTAATTAAACCATTCAACTGAGGGGAGACAGTGCTGGTCCTGTTTGGTCAGTGGGAACAGGAAAGGGTGTTGTGTTTGACTGGTGGTTTGAAGTCGATACTACTGCCTGGATCAACCAAGCCTGCGTGCTAGGTCAGCCTAAAAAACCAGAACTCGTAGCTTATAGTTGAGAGACCCAGGGAAGGACAAGTACGGACAGGGCCAGCTGTGGCACAGTAACTGTCCTGCAGAAAGCTCGCTGCTGGCCTGCAGCGCCGCGTTGCTTGGGCGTGGTGATCCCACACTCCCGGGAGAAACTTGTCAGGATGAAAGACTCATCCTGGCAGCCTCCGGAGGAATCCTGCGGGAGGCGTTTCCCTGCGGTTGGATGTAGCGGGTGCTTCCCTCCACGGCTCCCTGACGTGCTCTGCCCCGCTTCTTTTTTCCTGACACAGGCATTCTGGCGAGGGGAGAGCCTTTGTCCCAGTGACCCAGTACTGGAGAGTCAAACGGGAGTCGGTGGATGCTCTTGCTGGCACGCTCCAGCTTGGCCCCGTCTACCTTTCTTAAGGCTACTGCTGTGTTGAGGAGGATGCGGGGGGTGATTTCCCTTTGGAGGGTGCGGGTGGGGTTATGCTGGAGGGACAAGTGTCGGCGCCGGGACTCGAACCCGGGAACCCAACGCCGATTGCGGGGTCGCAGGCTCGAGTCCCGGCGGTGGGGAGGCTGCGCGTCCCTCCGACCGCCTGGGGGCGCCCGCGGTGGCGGCGGCCGCTTCTTCGCCCGGAACGCGGCGCTCGGGGCCCGCGGGGACTCGGAGCCGAGAGCGGGGGCACCGGGAGCGGCGGGCGGTGAGCGGCCTAACGGGAGCGGGGGAAGCGGGGCGATGCGGGGGCGAAGGGACCTGAGCACGGACGGGGATGTGGGGGAGAAGAAGAGGGGATATGGGGGTGCAAAGGGGGGGTGTGCGGGGAAAGGGGACATGGGGAGAGGGGTCATGGGGGAAAGTGGGATATGGGGAGAAGAGGAACGTGGGCGAGAAAAGGGACATGGGGATGTGGAGCAATGGCGGGGAGGACATGGGGACACACTGGGACGAGGGAGGGAACGTGTGGAAAGACCCAGATAAACCCTGGGTGTGAATTCCCCCGGATCGCCTTTGTATAAACGCAAATCAAATGTTTAAACAGGTTCCAGTGTAAGTTGGGGAACGACCTGTTAGAGTCCTGGGGACAGCAGGGTGACCATGAGCCAGCACTGGGCCCTTGTGGCCAGGAAGCCAATGGGACCTGGGGTGGGTTAGAAGGGGGTGGTCAGTAGGTCAGAGAGGTTCTCCTGCCCCTCTGCTCTGCCCTGGGGAGACCACACCTGGAATCTTGTGTCCAGCTGTGGCCCCTCAGTTCCAGCAGGACAGGGAACTGCTGCAGAGAGTCCAGCGCAGCCACCAAGATGCTGAAGGGAGTGGAGCATCTCCCGTGTGAGGAAAGGCTGAGGGAGCTGGGGCTCTGGAGCTGGACAAGAGGACACTGAGGGGGGACTCATTGCTGGGGATCAATATGGAAAGGGGCAGTGTCAGGAGGATGGAGCCAGGCTCTGCTGGTGACAACCAGGGACAGGACAAGGGGCAATGGGTGCAAACTGGAACACAGGAGGTTCTGCTTGAATATGAGAAGCAACTTGTTGGGGGTGAGGGTGGCAGAGCCTGGCCCAGGCTGCCCAGGGGGGTTGTGGAGTCTCCTTCTGTGCAGACATTCCAACCCGCCTGGACACCTTCCTGTGTAACCTCATCTGGGTGTTCCTGCTCCATGGGGGGATTGCACTGGATGAGCTTTCCAGGGCCCTTCAACCCCTCACATTCTGGGTGCTGTGAAACAGCAGCATTTTCTTTTCTCAGCCGACAGAAGGAAGAGGAATAGAGGAATGAGGCACCATGTCTGAGGGCAGCCAGAGGAACTCGCCGGCCTTCGGGCAGGTGGTGATCGGGCCGCCGGGCTCTGGGAAGACAACGTATTGCCACAGCATGCGGGACTTCATGGGCAGGATCGGGCGGCAGGTGACGGTGGTGAACCTGGACCCTGCCAATGAGACCATACCCTACCCATGCACTGTGAACATCGCCGAGCTCGTCACGCTGCCCGACGTGATGGAGAACCTGAGGCTGGGACCCAACGGGGGGTTGATTTACTGCATGGAGTACCTGGAGGCCAACCTGGACTGGTTGCAGGAGAAGCTGGCCGCGTTCAGGGGGCACTACTACCTGTTCGACTGCCCGGGACAGGTGGAGCTCTACACCCACCACGACGCGCTCAAGAACGTCTTCGCGCAGTTAGCCAAGTGGAATTTCAGGGTAGGTTTGGGGCTCCGTGGGGAGACCTGGCACCCGCGAGGGGCTTGGAAGCTGGAAGAGAGAAGATAGGATTATCTTCTTTCATGAGCCAGTCTACATTTTTCCAAGATATACAAATAAAATCTCTGCCTTTACGCTCCCAGGTAGCACTATCAGGATAAGAGCTCTCAGGTTTACCCAGGCGGGATAATTGTGATTACTCTGTCAGGAAAAGCGTTTATATCAGGTCAGCTCTGTATTTCTTAGTGAAGAATAAAAGGCTTGAAAAAAGACATATAACAAAGAAATAGGGACGTATCTTTTGAAGTACAAAAGCAGCGTGTTTTGAAAGTTACGTTTGAGGCTGCTTGTGCACCTCCACAAATGAAGCGAGAATGCAGAGGGGTCAGAACTAAATGTTTTCAGAACCCGTTGCACTCAAGTGTTTCACTGAGAAGAATTCTGATTGTGCGTCCTAATGGCTGTTTTCTTTACTAACCTGTTTAGTTTTTCACGTGAAACGGCTTTATCAGGGAAGGAGGGGAATTCTCCATTTTACGCTTGGAGGGATTGGCAAAAGAGCGGCGTGTTCAAGGCGTTTAACACAGTGGGGTTATTGTGAACAGGAGTGTGAATTCCTTCCTCGCTGTGCCCCGGGATCCTCTTCACACACCTTGTGTGTTTTATCAAGTGGGCGCTGTGTTTCGGAGCAGGGAGGTAAATGTGCGCGCTGGGCAAAATTTGGGCGTCATCTCAGGCCCTGCCCGGCTCTCCGGCAGCCAAACCGAATCCCTCTGCGCCTTGTTGTACGTGCTCTCTGCGTTCTTGCACAATGCAAGATGCAAATGAGGAAACGCAGGTGAGAAGAGTCCCGTAACGAGGCGAAGTTGCTTATGTTGCATCTGTTTTGCATTTGGGCCAAACCGTGAACGCGCAAACCCGTGGATGGTGTGAGCAAGAAGGGCAAGTTCATTTGCTTGAGAATGTCACTGGGAATCTGCACATTAGAGATTATTTTTATTCAAATAAAGGCGCATGAAATTGCAGTTACTAAAAAAAGGTAGTTACGCTGCTGTTTTGAGGCTCAGTGGGTGCTTACGCTTGCCTGTGAGCTTTAAACCGGGGTTTTTTTTGCTGCAGAAGCAAAGCTGTGACTCAGCCAAGCTGACTGTAGAGCCCTGACTTTGAGTGACGTTGTGTAACAGGCAGCAACTTAACAGACATCTCGCGCCGCATTGTTACAGCTGCACCCAACACAGGGAATCAAACTGCTCGTTAATTTAATTATTAATTATTCTTTCAAACCGCACGGCAGTTGGTTGTCCCGGCGGAGCGTGGTGCACTACAGTTACTGCTCTTGAGCGTGCCCTCCGCGTGGGTGTTCCTGTGGGGAAGGTGGCAATCCGGAGGCAGTCGTGGTGCTCAGGACGGTTAAGCCCAGCTCCCACCCCAAAAAACCTGCACAGTTCAGACAGGCGTGGAAGGTTTCAATTGGATCTGGGGAGCAATTTCTTCCTCAAAGGGCTGTGGGGCATTGGAACAGGCTGCCCAGGGCAGTGCTGGAATCACCAGCCCTGGAGGGTTGGACAGACGGACATGAGGTTCTCAGGACATGGGGCAGGGACAGGGTGGGTTTTGGTTGGACTCCATGATCCTGAGGGGCTTTTCCAGCCAAAATGATTCTCTGATTCTAAGGTAGGTGGTAATTTTGCCTGCCTGGGGGTCTGTGTGGTTCTAGTCAGATCTGAACTGATTGTCCTGTGGCCACTTCTCAGACTGTCCCAAAACCAAGCGTGCGGACGCGTCACGGGTCTCACCTCCTGCCATCCCTTTGTGCCTTTGCTCCCCAGCTCGCTGCCGTGCACCTGGTGGACTCTCACTACTGCACAGACCCCGGCAAGTTCATCTCCGTCCTCTGCACCTCGCTCTCCGCCATGCTGCACGTGGAGCTGCCCCACGTCAACATACTCTCCAAGATGGACCTGATCGAGCAATACGGCAAGTTGGGTAAGAGCCTTTGCAAGAGAGACGCGTGGAATTGGGCTGAATTCGGTGCAATTTAACCACTTGGGTATGGGGATGTATTGCTGGGAGATGGTGTAAGTCTCACCGAGTTCTTCACTTTATAAATGGCATTTTTGGTGTTTCCCTGCAGCGTTCAACCTGGATTATTACACAGAGGTGCTGGATCTCTCTTACTTGGTTGACCATTTGGCTTCTGACCCCTTCTTCAGAAATTACCGCCGCCTCAACGAGAAGCTGGTGGAGGTGATTGAGGATTACAGCCTGGTGTCCTTCGTTCCGCTCAACGTCCAGGTGATGAGCGGGGACTGTTGGATCGTGGAGATGAGGTTCTTAGGTACACGGTTTAGTGACAGTGTTGGGTTAATGGTTGGACTCAATCTTGAGGGTCTTATCCAACCAAAACGATTCTGTAATCAGCACGTTTGGCAGCAGCTGGGTTATGTCTCCTTGGGGCCACAAGGGCTGAAAATCAGCTCTGAAGAGACTCGGGGATGGGTGAGGACAGCAAAACACACCCAGATGTGTCAGTGATTTGTGGCAGCCAAAGGAAAAGGCTAATGAGCTTGGTGCTCTGTGGGTCTCGTGTCCTGGGGTGGAGAATTAAGACTCCCCTTTCATTCAGCTCTTCTGTGCCTGCATTTCAAACCTGGGCGAAGGATTACCTACAACGTTGTGAAACGAGGGAGCACAAAATAATTGGAAGGCTGAGAGGAATGCATTTGGGAAGAAGGGCTGAAAATGTGAATCTGGTAGTTTCCAGAAGCGTCAACAAAGGCTGCTGTGCTGAGACGGGAGGTGATGAAAGGCAGCGAGAGGCTGGAGGGTGTCAGCCCAGCGTGGATTGGGGCTCTGCGGGTTGTCCCATGTCCCCTCGGGCTCAGCGAGGCCGGCAGCATCCTCAGGGCTTTGGGTGGCCTGGAGCCTTGAGAAAAGCCCTGGTGGAGCCCAGCGTGAGCTCTGGCCTCCAGGGAAGGACCGGGTTCCCTGCGTGTCACCTCCCTCCCTTGCAGGACAAGGAGAGCATGCGGCGGGTGATGCAGGCGGTGGACAAAGCCAACGGCTATTCCTTCGGCGAGCAGGAGCACCGCAGCCTGGAAGCTCTGATGTCGGCAGCGGTGGGAGCCGATTTCCACTTTACTTCGTATCCTTCTCCGCCGATCCCACGCTGGGTTGAGCTTTCGTTTCTCCTTCCTGGGGAAGAAACAGCTGGAGGTGGGGAGGCCCAGATTGTCACTAGCACCATCTGATGCTGTTTGGTGGCAGCAAGTCCGTAGGGCTCAGCGCAGACCTCAGCAGACAGTTGTCCTCACCAAAGCCACCACATTTGTTGCTAATTGATACTGGGAATGGGGGAGGAATCTTTGGACAACTTTCCTCTCTCTTGGGCTGGTTCCTTCCACTTATCCAAACCATACAATTGATTCTCCTGGACTTGTCGGGTCTGGGATCAGCCAGAGCCAGACTTAACTGGGGTGATACATGCTGCTGCCGGTACCGCCGTCTTCTGGCAGCCTTGGGGCTAATGTGGGGCTGCTTCCTCGCTGAGAACGTTCAGAGCTCCTTGCAGAAGGGAGTGTTTGAGCCCAGCCCCTTGTTTTCCTTAATTACTGCGTTATCAGCACACTCGCCGTGCAGGAGAAGTATGTGCAATGTGAGGACAAAGCTGTGGAAGAAGAAGTGATGGGTCTGTAACACACCTGCCGCAGCCGCTCTCGGTTTTGTCACCTCTCCTTCTCCTACCAGGACATCTCCGCATCGGGTGACTCAGACCCAGTGAAACCTCTCCGGGCAGAGCTCTGCCTGCTGAACTCCTTCTTTGCAAAGGTTTGAGCCTTTGCCTTTCAGCCCATGCACAGAGCAGCGTTTCTGCAGGAAGGTGATGACCAAGGGCAGGACAAGCCGTGTCTTCCCTTAGGAACAAGCAAGATTTAGCCAGGGGAAGGCACGGTTAGCAAGAGAGGCAAGATAAAGGAGGCTGAGCTTTGCTAGTTCTCCTCCCCATCATGACCAAGATAGATCCAGAGACAGAAAAATCAGTCTGAGCCATCTCTTGCACTGAGATTTGAGGCAAAACTTGTGGGTTTCTGCACAGGAGGAGCGCACATGGGCCTCGCGCCCCCTGGAGCAGCCAGGCTGAGCAGCCTCTCGGAGGACAGAATGATGGTTGGTTTTCTTTGGGTTGTGGTTTTTTTTTGTTGTTTTGTTTTGTTTTTTTAAATAATGACGTGCTCTTTCTTAATAAAACGCTCCTTCGTCTCACTTTCATCTTGGGAGTTTGCTGAACCTGAATAAATAAAACCGAGCGCGCTACAAAGCCCGAGGCTCGAGAGCCGCTGGTGGGAACGTCACAGCAGCCGGCGCGGCGCGCTCTGCGGAAACCTCCGCGGTCGCCACCTCTGTGATCCGGCGTTTGCAGGCGGGAGCGGGGCCGAGCGGCCGCGGGACGCGGGAACTGGTCCCTCGAGCCAACTGCAAGCTCGGCTTTTGTGGGTTCCTGATGAAGAAAAGCCCCTGTGTGAGTCAGCGGGAGGCTGGAGCGCGTTTGCACGTCGGGCCGTTCCCATCCAGCGTTTTCTGGGCTTGCTTTCTCCAGTTCCATCTCCGAGTGGGAGGGAGGGAGGCTCCCGGCTGCCTGTGCGGACTCAGCATCACGTCTTGCCCAAGACCTTGCATAAAACAAAGTGGCTTCTCTCTCTCTCTCGCAGGACAGTTTGGCCAATAGTGATGGCAGATGACCGACTCGCTGAATATAGATGTCAGTGGGGTCTTGCTTAGCAGGGTGGGGAATTAAACCTATGTTTTCCTGCGTCTCACAGCTTTGTGGGCAGGCGGTATGGGAGAGAAGGAAGGAGAAGACACACGTTTCCATACACACACATGCTTGCGTTTTAAGCAGATCAGTTGGCAAAGAAAGACTACGCTGACATTTCCAATATAAAAGTCAAATTCCCGGCTGCTGTCAGGGCCTGGGCTCTTCTCCCAAGAGCACGAGGACGTTCCTGGGTATTCCCAGCTGAAACCTGCGGCTGCATTTCAGCGCTCGCCGGGGCCGAAGGGCTGGAAGCTGATTTAACCATAACCAGAGCTGAAAAAACAAATCCACCCTGGCCTTGTGGTCCTGGGGACTCGTCCTGCTCACCTTTTGGCCCTGGAAGGGGATGGAAGACGTGATTGCAAAAATGTGAATTTTTATGGCGGCTTTTTAATGGCTTTGAGAGATTTGGTGGCTTTAAAGGGTGTTGTGAGGTCAAGCTGGAGTTATGCAAGAGCCATCAAAGCTTTTGTGGCTGTTTGGCTCTTTTATTTCAATACCCAGGCGGTATCTGCAGCCCCAGCTGTGAGAATGGAAATTGAAGGTGACACAAACCTCCAGCTCAGGGAACCTTGGCTGTGTCTGAGCCAAGAAACGCTGGGATCTCAAAGAGCTACAGCCTGAAAAGTGCAGTTTTCACCCCAAGGGGTCTTTGCAGCCCAGGTTTGGAATTCGGGCTGAATTGGGAGTCAGTGGGGACGATGCTGCTCCTGGGCAGGATGAAGCAGAAAATGCCTGGAGCGGGTGGGGATGGCCGGAGATCCCTTGTGTGCCACCCAGCTCCTGCACCCACGTCCCCAGGCTGGAGGGGACACGGCCTCGCCGGGCTCCCGGGGCTGAGGGAGGTGACACTCTGGCTCCTGTTGCTCCCGTTGAGCAACCAGCCGGGGCGAAGGGCCAGGATTAGTCACCCCGAGTGAGGCACATCCCTGGGGGGGGACAGGCTTTCTGCCGAGCTGGTCCTACCTGCCCCAACCCCTCCGAGCCCTGTGCCGGGACGGGCTGAGCCCACCCCGACCCACACGGGTTGTCCTGGGCACAGCTGAACGTGGCAAGTCATTGAAGGATTTGGGTTTCGAGTGCAGGCGCTGAGCCGGGCTTTGCTGTGTCCCCTCCAGATCACTGTGCTGGGCCCTGGTTGCACAAAGTGTCACCGCAGCTGCTTGGTGGGCACCCAGAGCCCTCAGGGTCCCAACCAGGGGACAAGGATGAGGATTAGGGTCCTGATGTGTCCCTTGTCCCGTCCAGCTGAGGGGACATCACCCTGTATGAAATCGGGCCAGGCGGACCCCGGGGGACACCCCAGGATCACCCGTGTGCCCCAGCAGCACAACAGGAGGTGTCGTGGGGGCCCGGGGGCTCCCTCCCAGCCCCAAAAAGCTGCTGGACCAGCTGGGAGCCCGGGCAGCATCGTCCTCCCGCACCACCCAGCAATTTTGGGTGGTGTTGAAATCAGTTAACTCCGGAGAGGCCGTTGGGAGCCCCGTTGTCCTCCTGCCACCCCCAAAAAGCAGCAGGGACGGATGGCTCCCAACATCCTCCAGCTCTCATCTTATCCTCCCCAGTTTAACCAGTCCCAGCTGCTGGTGTCCCCAGCCGGGTCAAGGGCCAGCGGGAGCCCTCAGCTCGTTTTTCACGTCGGTCAGCCCCAGTCTGGCTAATTACAGGTCTGGGGCTGGTTCCCAGGCTGGGAGCACTCGGGGCCAGGCGGAGGCCAAGCAGCAGGGCCCCTCTCTGCCCTCCCCCAAACCGACCGGGCTCCCCAACACCGCCGGGACCTCCTGAGCACATTGCAACCTCAGCGGCCACTTTTGCTTCTACAAGATGCCACGATGGGAACTGGGGGGGGTGGGTGCGGGGCTGTGGGGCTCACAGGGGTTAATCCCCTTGGCTGGGCTCTGCTCCAGGTGACACTTCCCATCCCAGGCAAACAGGTTCTGGTTTGCACAGCCCAACCTGTCCCAGCGGCCAGCGCTTTCCCACCACAGAGCCCTGGGAAGCTCCTCACGTCCCCTGCATGGGGACCAGCAGCCTCCTGGTGCCCCCCATCCCATGGTGGGGTTGCTTCCCTTCGCGTGCCTCAGTTTCCCCAAAGCTCAGTAGCTCCTGGCATCTCATGAGCTGGCGTTTGGTCATGCTGGGGCTCAGGGCTTCTGTGTATGTCCCTCGATGTCCCCCATGTCCCCAGTTGGGGACTCTGCTGAACCAGGACGGCTCGTCCTGAGTCACCGCACGTTTCCTCCCGGCACCCGGCGTTTCCCATCAAAGGCCGGTTCCTGCCCAGCCCTGCTGCGCTTGATCTGATGAGCTCATTGCCCAGGGTGCCGTGACTGTATTTTATTGTAATTACCTTTCATGTCGAAACTCGCGCTGCCGGGGCGGGGGGACCGTGAGCTGCGCCCTGCGCCGTGGCCGCGAGCCAGGGCCAGAAGTGCTGAGCTTTCACCTGCCCCAGCGCGTCCGCACCTCGGCGGGGACGTCCCCACCCCGACGACACCCCGCGGCTGTCCCCACGTCGCTGCTTTTGGGGACACCCTCCATGTCGCTGCTTTTGGGGACAACCCCCCCATCCCCTCACCCTTGGACACAGAGTTGGCGGGGGAAGGTCTGGGGACCGGAGTGGTGGGTTTTGGGGCACCACAGGTTTGCACTAAGTGGGTGGGACACCCCGCTGTATGGTCGGGGACCTCAGTGCACCCCACAGAGCGCCCAAAACCCTCACCCGAGGAGGCAGAACCCACCCGTGAGCCCTTCCACCAGCTGTGGCTTTGCACCCACCGAGGATGGGGCTCCTGGGGCACCCCCAGACCCCATGGCGGGGCTGGGGGGGATCGGGAGCAGCCGAATCGCTGCGGCAGAACCCGGGGGACCCCACTGCACCCCTGTCCCACGGGGTGGGGGCAAAGCGGGCGGCGGGAGCCGTCCGGACACGTGTGCGGGGGAGAGACGAGGCAGACCAGAGCAGGCGTGCAGGAGACGGTTTATTGGAGACGCACAGAGGCTTTGGCAACATCAACCCCCTCCTCGGGATGGGGGGGATGCCCGGACCCCCCATCGCCCCGGCTCGGCCCCTCACCTCCTCTCGGCGCGGCTCCAGCCCTGCAGGACGTGGGGTTTGGGGTTGGCACATGCTGAGCTGGGCTGCCCCCCCCCAAAATGTTAAATAGTGGGGGGGTGTGGAAGGGAGGCACCTCCTCTCCCTCCCTTCCCCCTCCCCAGAGGATGAGGGAAAGTCTGGGGGGGGTCTATGCCAAAGCCACCCAGCAACCACCACGCACGGCCCCCCCGCTCCTGGCATCCAGACTGGGGGGGGCTGTGGGGCAGCCAACACACCTTCCCCCCAAAAATAACCCCCCCCAAAAAAAAACAAACCCCAAAAATTAAACCAAAGGGCTGGGGGCCGGGGACAGGTGGGGGCCGGTCCCCCGGCTCCGCGCTGCAGGGCGGCTGCTCAGTTCTTGGGCTCTTCGCCAGCTTCGCCGCCGTCTTCCCCGGCGCACTCGGCTGTCCATAGCGTGAGGTTGTCCCTGAGCAGCTGCATGATGAGGGTGCTGTCCTTGTAGGAGTCTTCGCTGAGCGTGTGCAGGTCGCCCATGGCCTCGTCGAAGGTGGTCTTGGCCAAGGAGATGGCCTGCTCGGGGGCGTTGGCGATCTCGTAGTGGAAAACGGAGAAGTTGAGGGCCAGCCCCAGGCGGATGGGGTTCGTGGGCTGCATCTCCTTTTTGCTGATGTCCATGGCCTCTTGGTAGGCTTTCTGGGCGTTGTCTATCGTCTTCTGGCGGTTGTCTCCGCTGGCCACCTCGGCCAGGTATCGGAAATAATCGCCCTTCATCTTCAAGTAGAAGACTTTGCTCTCGGCGTCGCTCGCCTTCTTGATGAGATACTTGTCCAGCAAGTCCAGGACGTTGTTGCAGACCGAGTTCAGCTCCTGTTCCACCTTCTCCCGATACTCGTTCACCAGCTGCGCTTTGTCGTCCCCTTCTTCGGTTTTGTGCTCGATGCTGGAGATGACCCTCCACGCCGAGCGCTGGCACCCCACCACGTTCTTGTAGGCGACGGAGAGGAGGTTCCGCTCCTCGTTGGACAGCTCGTCCCCGTGCTCCACCACCGCCTTCATGAAGTCCGCCATGTCCTCGTAGCGCTCAGCCTGCTCGGCCAGCTTGGCCTTCTGCACTTGGTGGTTTCTTGCCATGGTTGGGACGCCGGGGCGCGAGGGCCAAGACGCTTTTTGGGCGAGGAGCGGGGCCGGGAGCCGTCGGAGCCTCTGCCGAGCCCCAGCGCCGGGTTTGGGTTTTTGGCTGAGCGTCGGGAGCCTCGAGCGAGAGCGGGAGGAGCCAGCGAGGCCGAAGGAGTGTCCTCCTCTTCCTCCTCCTCCTCCTCCTTGGCTTCCTCCCCAATGAGCCCCGGCCTTAAAAGGAAAATTGCCGTGAATCACCGATCGCCGCGGGCAGTGGGTGATGGGGAAGGGGTGAGGGGGGGGTGGGCAACGCCCTACCCCCCCATATGGGTCCCTGGGGAGTGTTCCATGGTGGGTGCAGCACCCATGGGTGCCCTCACAGCCAACACCCACACCAGGGCTGAGGGGACGCCCATTCTACTCCTAAAAGTGCTCGGATGGGGGGGGGTAGTGTGCGGGTTGTCTTTTCGGGGGGGTCAGCAAAGATGCAGCAACGTTCAGCTCTTCCCACTCCCCTTCTCCGGAGAAACGGGCCGTGGGGTGTGTCTGCTCGTAAAGATGGTTTCCTCCCCCTCCCAAAAAAAGAGAGTCATATCACTGTCGTTTTCTATATGGTGATGAACTCGCAAGGGCTTGACGGGCAGGTATTTATTCCCACAGCTGGGGAAACTGAGGCAGAAGCGCCGCGGGAGGGGCCGCCCGCAGCGGGTCCCATTGCCCCTGAGCCCCTGCGTGGTGGGACCAGCCTGACCCCCCAAAAGCTCCCGTGGTGGGGAACCCGGCGTGGGGGCGAGCGGGGATGCGGCCGGGACCCCCCAACCGCGCTGAGCTCGGGGTCCCCACAGCCCAGGGCTGGCCCCATCCCAGCGTCCCACCTGGTCCCAGCTGGAATTGAAGAGTTTGGGGTTATTTGGGATTTAAAACAAAAATAAAATGACAATTTTTTGACGTGAGCTTTCTGTAGGTGGAAACGCGTCTTCCCGATTAGGATCTGGGCTTCGCCTTGCGCTGCAGTTTCACTCCCAACCTGCTCCGGCTTGTTGCCACACGCCGGGCGCTGGCGGCTCCCGGTTGCGCTGGCGGAGCCGCGGCAGTGCCGCCCGCGCCAAACCCCGGCCGTGCGGGACCGTGCGGGGCCGTGCGGGGCCGTGGGGGGCGGGCAGGGTGGGAGGGCGCCCAGCCACGGCAAAAAAGGTGCTTTTCATTTCATTTTAATCATTGTGGCTCGTTGCTTTACTCATCCCTGCGAGCAGCGCTCGGTGCCGCCCCATCCCTGCCATCCCCCGCCTCGCCTGGGTCCCCGGGGGTGGGACAGTGGAGGATGCTGGGGACAGAGAACGCGAGAAAGACCCGTGGATGGTTTTCCCACACACGTGTGGCTCTGGAAAACACCCCCCCCCAGCCTCCATGCCGCTCCATCCCCAGCTTGGCCAGGGGCATTTGGGGCTGCTCACCCCCTCCTGGCCAAGCCCCTGGGCTCGTGGTAGGTCTGGAGTCCCTCTGCCCATGGAGGGGTTCACATGCAGCAGCAGCACAGGGACATCCAGCCCTCCCGTGTCCCCCCGGGGCCGCCCCACGTGCGGAGCCTCACGGGCGACTCGAGCTCTGTCCGCAGATGAACGGGATCTCCCGTGGGAGCAGATTTCACCCCGCGGAGCCGGGAAAAGGCGTTTTCCACACAAACCGCTGCCCGTCTCCCACCCTCTGCCCCCCAGGTGAGGCGCTGGGGGGAGCCAGACCCATTGAGACCCTCTAAGAGCTTCAGCCAAGCACAAAAGCCCCCACAGGGGGGCTTGGGGATAAACGGGCAACCCGATGTACCCAGCCCTCCAAAAACCACCTCCTTCTCTTGCAAAAAGGTGAGGAGCAAAGCTGGACGTGGTGGGGTTGGGGTCTGCAGCCCCAGCCCCGGTGAAGAACTTCAGCCCCTGGGGCTGCTCCTGCACCCGCCCAGCTGCATTTGGGCTGTTTAATCCCCTCATGTTGCCTCTGCTCCAAAACAGCCCCATGGGGAGACCCCCCTGCCCCACGGGACCCCCCGGCAGGACTGGGGCTTGGCCGGGGTGTGCGATGGCTCAGCCTCGGCTCAGGCGTCTCAGCTGCCAAAGGGGCTGAGCTGCTGCCAAATGTTGGTTGCGCTGGCTGAGAGGCGGCTGCAAAAACATTCTGCTCTACCGGTTTCGTGAAAAATCGGCGGGGTGGGTGAAGGGCAGAGCCTCAGGGGGAGCTCAGCTGCAGCATCGCCCCGTGGAGCACCCGTGGGTGCCCCAAGGAGCAGAACCAGAAGGGGAATTGTCCCATAAAGAGGGACACCCAGTGAAGCCCCAGCCCCAGGGGACACTGCCCAAGCGAGCACACATCTCCTGCCATTGAATCTTAGAACAGTTTGGGTTGGAGGGACCTTAAAGCTCCCCCAGCGCACCCCTGCCATGACAGGGACATCTTCACCAGCTCAGGGTGCTCAGACCCCATCCAGCCTGGCCTGGGATGTCTCCAGGGATGGTTCATCCACCACCTCTCTGGCCAACCTGGGCCAGGCTCTCACCACCCTCAGGGCAACAATTCCTTCCTCATGTCCAGCCTGAATCTCCCTCCTTTAGTTTGGGAACCGCTCCCCTCTGCCGGCAGAGCCGCAGCCAGACACCGGTGTACAGTAAATAGGAGAAATTTTTATTCTGTTACAAAAGTAAAAGGCATAAATAGATGGTGAATCCTACTGGGCTCTATACTGGGCAGGTCTGGCTGCGCAGCTCCCAGCCCGGGCACTGGGAGCACCGGGACCAGAGCACCCGCCTGGTCAAGGTCCCGTGGGGCTGAAACCCCTTCCCCTAAAACTAGAGCTAAGATGAAGGAGGAAAGGAGCAGCTGGCCGGGGGAATTTCCAAGGTAAACTCTGACCATGCACTAACTCCCACCCGCAGAGGAGAGTCCGACACATGGACGCGCTTGGAGAGAGGCTGCTGGGGTCAGGGGTGTTAACGCCACCGGCTTGGCTGTAAATGGAAATCCCACTGGAGCGCTGACCGCTGCCCTCAGCACCTCGGGGAGCGGGGACACCCTGGCTGGGGTCAGGCTGGCGATACGGGGAGTCCGTCCAGCGGCGGAGCCAGCAGGAGCTGCGGTTATTGCAGGCGGGTGGGACGGCTGGTATGGCTTGGAGCTCGGAACCCACAGGACGGCCGTCCCGGCTCCCGCGGCGGGGTCAGAAAAGCTTTTCCTTGTGCGCGGCCGCCTTGGCCCCTCTCTGGCGGCGGGAGGGAGGGAAGGAGGCGCCGCCGCCGCGCAGCCCTGGCAAGCGGAGGCACTCGTGGTGGTCATGGCTGTGGTCATGGCTGTGGTCATGGCTGTGGTCATGGCTGTGGCCCCGGCTGGTCCCCGCGGTGTCCCGGCTCCCCGCAGGGCGTCCGCGAGGGGCAGAGGGCTGCATCCTGCCAGGGAGGGAGATACGGCGAGGGAGAGGAGAGGGGAGGAAGAGAAAGAGAGGGTTAGTGCCAGAAATAGGAGTGAGGAGCAGCACGGAGCGCCCGGGGACAGCGTAGGATGGAGGAGGGTGCTGGTGTCTTCATGGCTGCCGCCGAGGCGGGAGCAGGCAGAGCTGGTGGGGTGATGCCGGGAGGGAAAGGGGCAGCTCTGTGCCCACAAGTGAAGCAGGACTCGGCCACAACGTGCTTTGGAAGGAACTTCCCGTGGTCACGGGCACGTCAGAGGAAGCTGGTGTTACAGAGAGGAAACAGGCAGAGGCGGACGGAGGGAACCCTGAACCACAGAGCGGGTCAGAGCTGGGTTCAGAAATCACTTGCAGGCTGCCGCTGTTGGGGCTCGCTCCAAAGTCTAAAGGCGGTTTCCTCTGAGCCCATCACAGCAGCACCACCATGCACAAACACCAACACTGTGCCATCCACAGGCCCTGGGCTCCACAACCCCCAGTGACAACATTTCCAAGCAGGACCATGCACACACGCACACACAGACCGGGCGGCTCCATCCTGCACCGAGCCCCAGGGGATGGGGTCACCACCCCTTTCTTCTGGCCACGGCTGCGGGCAACCCCTCAGCCACGCACCGAGACGCCAAAACCCCTCGCGCCGGCGGGATGCGGGTGGGATGGATGGATGTGGCACACGGTGTCCGCACAGCTGGAGGGCGATGGGCTCGGCGGGCTCATGCAGTGGAGATGAGATGTAGTGGATGATGGGGGAGAAGAAAGCGCTTTCTTACCAGCTAACCCTCAGAAAGCAGGGCTAACGTCCGCGGAGGGGACGGATCCCGTCAGGCTGTGCAGGAAATGGCAAAGTCCTGGCAGGCGTCCTCCTGGGGAAGACACCAGAGATTATGCACCTCGACATCTGCCGGGGCGGCTGGGGCAGGGACGGGACCGCAGATGGCGGTGGCTGCACCGAGTGGCTGGGGAAAGGATGCTGGGGGGACGGGTTCTGAGGAAAGAGACGAGACCCTGTCCAGCCTGGACACACAGGACAGAAAAACCCCTTCGCTCCAGCAAGTCACAGCAACAGCAATTGCTGCTGAGCGTCCCTTGTAGCCTATAGAGTCCAGCTGGCACCTGAGAGATGTTAAACACCCAGACACCTGCCCTCTTCTGTCTGAAAGACATCAAATAATAATCCAAGCGGTTAACTCTTTAAAAATATAATTTTATTATGTTGAGTAACAAAAGGAAACTGGTTTAAATAAAAACAGGAAGGAGTTTGGCCCCTGATAACACCCCCCACGCTGCTCCTCACTCCCCAGCACCAGACCCTCTCCCCTCGGGGCTCCTGGAGGGCCGGACAAGCCCCCTGGGGACATCCCTGCGGGAGAAGGGGGACGGAAGGGCAGAGTGGCCGCTCCAGATGCTAAAGCCCGTGAGATGGCACGAAGCTGCAGGGCTGGCAGGGTCCAGCGGAAATTCAGCAGCCTCCGCTGCTGTGTTCTCATCTGGGCTCTTCCCGGGGGGGCAAACCAAGCAAACAAGCAGCGAGGTCTCTGGAGCTGTGTGTGGGCTGGTACAGTCACCCGCAGTGACCGAAGCACAGCGCTGGGGACTTTGGTGGGGACAGGCAGCCCCCCCGTACGTGTGCTGCCTCTGCCTGAGGTTAAGACATGTGTCTGACCCACAGAAACCTAACCAGGCAGCTCAACACAAACCGCCGCAAGCCTGGTGCCAACATGCACAACGCTACCTGCACCGAGTATAAAATGTCCTACGTAGGGGAAAAACATTCTACAAATTGTGCAAAAATATCCAGCAGCTTTTAATAACGCGATTCAAGTATTGCTGATAGGGCTGTGACTGGTCTCCGCGCTGCGGTGTCGGTGCGCAGGGCTGTCCCGGCCCCGTAAGCCCCGAGCGATGCTCAGGGACACCCTGCGCTCGGCTGCCGGCCAAAACCCCAACCAGAGCGCCACGGGAGGTTATCGGCAACCAGCACCCGCTCTCCGCCTCCTCTGCAAAGCTCCACCCGAGAAGGGCGCGAGCCGCAGGATTTCACCCGCTGTTCTGGTGCCCTTCGGTGTCCTACAGCCGGGACAGAACTGGGTTTTGCTGGCAAGCTGAGCTGCCCAAACCTTACAGCTGTACCCGTGCCAAGCAGCATCTTGTGACGAGTGCCGCAGAACACTGTGTGTTTCTTCTTCCCCGTTAACAGGAGGGTCACCCTAACTCATGTCCTTGCTGCAAAATGTTCTCTTGCTGGCCGGCAGGGCCAAAACACCACGAGTTCTTTAGCAACCCCCCAGTGACCAACCAAAAAACCAGGAGCTGGGACATCTATGCTGGGAGGCAGAGTCCCCCCAGCCGAACAGCCGAACAGCCCCGACTTGCAGAGGCACAGCAGCTTCTGGAGAAGAAAAGCTGCTCCGAGGTGAGAGCCCGGCCAGGAGAGACAACACGGAGCCCCCGCGTTGGCACAGAGGAGCGGGAGGTGTTCACAGATACCGGGGACACCAGGGAACAACTTACACCTCCACCAGCCCCGAGGACAAGGGGCGACAGCCCAGCTCAGAGAAGGAACCATTTGCCGGTCTATTCTGGGCCGGAATCACAGTGACCCCTGGAGCAGATACTCTGGGGGCTCCCCAGACCTATTTTCTTCCCCGGCGCAGCAGGAACCCCCCATTTTCTGCACATGTGAGGGTCTTGCATGCTGCCACGCTCTATCAGTTCAAATCCCAGACCGGCCACATCACAGTGGAACAAATAACCAAAAAATAATAAATAAATTAATTATAAAAAAAATAGGAACAAAACCAAAGGCAACGCATGGCTCGACCGGGTCTTTGGCAGCTCTGCATGACAGGGCTGTCCCAAGGCTGGGAGGCGGTCGGAGGGACGGTACCGGTACCGCTGAGCGAGGCGCAGGCGCGGCAGCACGGGGCTAGGGAATGCTGCCTACCATGCTGGTGTCGGGTTTGGCTCCGAAGGATGGGATTTCGCTCTTCGGACTGGACGGGGTCCCGACGTCTGGCTGGATAAACCCTCTCCTGTCTATCAAGCTGGAAAAGAGAGAGGGAAGGGCGCACGGGGAGGGGGTCAGGGAATGAAGGGTTGTCCCGTGAGCGAAGCATCGCGGGGGTGCTGGTAACACACAACAGCTCCCAGCCCAGCAGACAAAGTGCAGCCACCAAAGAGCCTGCGGGCAGTTCAGGCGTTGGGTCACCACAAACCCACAGTGGGAACCGGCAAAGGGGCTTTACAACAGGAAAACAGCACGAATGAGGAGAGAATGGGAGTAAAACGCTCTTCTCTTGCCACAACCTCCCAGCACAGTTTGGCTCCCTGAGCTGACAAATGTACCAGGTGCTGGTATTTCAGCGCCTCCGAATCCAACAAAAAGCTTGGGGTGCTTCAGGGCCAGATGTGGAACACACCCGACTCCAGCTGTGCAGCCTCGGACACCCTCCCTGCCGACGCTCCACTAAATCCAAATGGGATCCAGTGAATAAACTCGCCTGCAGGATCCCCGCGCGCCCTGGGACAGGCTGAGGGCTCCAAGCCGGCGGGAAGGTCCCGAATTCCTGCAGCACAGGGTAAGGGGACACCGGCCCGACTCTGCCCAATTGCACCCTCTGGTGACACAGCAGCGAGAAATAATCCTGTGCTGCAGGCAGGAGCATTCAGGAGGGGTGTTACTGAGCATTTAATCATGAGGGGAGACCTTCTGATCTCTGAACTGCCTGAAAGGAGCTTGGAGCCAGGGGGGTCGGGCTCTGCTCCCCAGGAACAAGCGCCAGGAGCAGAGGAAATGGCCTCAAGTTGCGCCAGGGGAGGTTGAGGTTGGATTTAGGAACAATTTCTTCTGTTGCTGAGCCCTTTGGTGCCATCACTCTCCCCTCATTCAACCGCACGATGTGTCTTATCTTATATCCTTGAAACAACCAAAAGTGACCCGAACTGGTCGAGCTCAAACACAGGGGAAGCAACAGTTCTATCCCTTAAGACATTTCTCCAGCTGCTCTCTGCAGAGACTGCGAAACTGTTTCCCCATCATCATGGGAGCTGATGTGTTTGTGCTGACACAGTCTCCCCCAAATCGTGGTAAATCTGCCCTTTGCAAGGCCCCTCTCACAGAGCAGGATGTGATTCCCAATGCCGTGGGGCTCAGAGGCTCTCACCTGGGGTGGAAGGGTCCGCACAGCACCGCGCAGCAGTTTGTGAGGACGCTTTTATGGCTGTAGGGATTGGCAAACTCTGAGCCCCTCTTATTTGACCAGGACCCTTTGATCTGGAAGGGAAAGGATACACGCAGATTAAGACAGGAAAGACGTGACAGCAGCTAATTGCACGATAAAGCACTCGGTTCAAACCCTTGCTCAGGAGGTGGAAGGTTTTGTCTTACTGCAAATGTCCTCCCTCTCTTCGCTTTGACAAGCAGGACACGGAACGGCAGCCAGAGGAGACAGTGATATAGAATCACAGGATGGTTTGGGTTGGACCTCCCCAGCCCCCCAGTGCCCCCCCTGCCATGACAGGGACATCTGCACCAGCTCAGGGTGCTCAGACCCCGTCCAGCCTGGCCTGGGATGTCTCAGGGATGGTTCATCCACCACCTCTCTGGCCAACCTGGGCCAGGCTCTCACCACCCTCAGGGCAACAATTCCTTCCTCATGTCCAGCCTGAATCTCCCTCCTTTAGTTTAAAACCATTCCCCTGCTGCTCCTGCCTCTGCCAAGGTCCAACCTTGCAGCTGCAGACCCCAAAGCTGCGTCCCTCCCATGCTTGTCCGTGTTCCCATCTTCATCGCCACCTCCTCCTCATTGTCTATGAGGCTGAAAGCTCAGAGCTCTGGCCCAGGGTCCCTCCCGGGCTCCAACCAGCGAGGGGATTCCCAAACCGCGCTGCGACCGGAGGAAACGGCCTCATCCGTCCCCACCCCGAGCAGCTGCCGCCGGGACTGTGATTCGAAACTCGCTCGCACCAAGCGTGGGCACATGGGTGGGCAGATGCTGTCACCGGTCTCAGGCCGCTGGCTGCAGCGAACCCTTCACCGCCCCGTTTCCTCCTTTTGTTTTGATTTTAACTTCCCCTCCGCAGTTGCAGCACAAGGTTGGCAACGCGGGCAACGCAGCCATTGAGGCCACGGGCCACACGCTTGGTGCTCGCGGAACCACCGTCCGCTTCGCTGGCACGGGCTGTGTGTCTCTGCCAACACCTCTGAGCGTAACAGAGAGATGGAGAGGGAAAGGGAGGGGAAAAAAGGCAAAAAAGGGATGCAAACCTGCCTTGTGCAGTGCTGGAAGCTTCCAGCCAGGATTACAGGCACTTCTAGCCAAAGGGTGAATGTTGATTCTGAGGATCAGACAGATCCTGCTTTTCCGTACATCTGCCCCGCTCAGGGCACCCGTTTGGCCCTCGCAGTCTGCACACGCCCCAGACTTTAAGGCAAAGCTCATCAGGACACGTCTGTACATTATTTGCCTATTAGACATGAGGAACTGATAGAGACAAAGGGACTTGCCCGGGGTCTCAGAGGAAACCTGTGGTTAGGTGGGGTGCTGAATTAAGATCACCCATGTCCCAGGTTAACACCCAAATAAATCTCTAGGGCCAACCCTCTTTTTCTTTTCATCTCGGAGCTCCTAATTTTAAAAGCAAGGCCACATACAGACTGGAAAAAACACGCACGTGACGTTTCTAACATCGCAGCGTGTGACGCCCACAGCCTGACACGGCTAAGCAGGACATGTTGCGTGGTCCTGCTGCCCCCCCTCAGCCACTCAAAACTACCGCCTTGGAAAGGCTTTGCAGTGGAATATCGCAGGCAATGCAGGCAGCGTTACTGAGATACCACAGTCAAGGATGCCCCGACCCCCCAACTTCTACCTTAGAAGGACCAGAACCACTCCTGCAGAAGGACAAACATCCAGGTACTTACATCTTCATTTGTTGTCAGGTTGGAGGCGACTAAATAAGTGTGAAAACCTGAGAGGCCCAAAATAGACCAGACTGAGAAAAAACAGATCACCAGTTCCAACACAGTGAAATAAAGAGTCAAGGAAGCCATAAAGAACAGAGTCACCCTGCGAGGAGAGGCAGAGGGCTTCTGAGTCTGTGCTGTTGGGTTGAATGGACCTTCAGAACCCATATAGTCCAACCTAGCAAACTCCCCGTTCCCTGTGCCGTTCCACAGGCACGGTCTGTAAACTGGGAAACAGGTTTGTCACCCACCCTTAGTCCCTGGTGCTGCACTAAAAGTCCTCCCCGTTTGGCCATGTCAGCAGCCGGCGGCTCAAGAGACGCCTGCCCGCCCCAACCAGGTAGCTCAGGGACTACACTGAGCTGTGGAAAGCACGCAGGGTGAGCCTGCGAAGGGCTCTTGCGCCTCTCGGTGCTCAATGGCACCAGAAGGATATCTCGCAGGGGTCGTCTTCAGCGTGGTGAGGAATCCATCCCTCTGAGAGCCTGCAAAGCGAAACAGGACACGGCACGACGTCCCGTCAGGCAGCCGTGCACCTCCGGCCGCCCATGGGCCGTGTGGGTCTGCCCGAGAAACCTCTGCAGCCTGTAGCTTTGCAGGAATGCCCATGAAGACACAAAGATACAGGAGATTTGGGGCTGATGAGCAAAAGTCACCTTCCCCGCCAGGTTAAGAGCGGATGCTCCCACCAGCTCGTTTGCTCTGGGGGACAACTCGGCCACCAGGTCTCTCTGCAGTGAGGTGCAGGTGGATTTGTGGTTCCCTGCAGCCCAAAACCTCCTTTTTTTCAGGCAACCTGCCCCAAAAAGCCCAGTGTAAACCACCCAGACCATCCCCAGGCTCTGACCCAGCGCTGACTTACGCAGAGTGAGGTGGGTGACGACGCAGGCGAAGATGAAGGCGGTGAGGAAGGAGAGGGAGAGGATGAAGGCGTAGAAGTAGCGATAGTTGCGCTTCCCCACGCAGTTGCCCACCCAGGGGCAGTGGTGGTCGAACCTCTCTGGAACAAAAGGGACATGGTGAGGGTTCCCGACACCTCGTGCCCCATCACAGAGCGAAATGAGCCTCCCAAAACCAGGGGCTACACATGGAGCCTCCACCCACCGCCCCCAGACCAGAACCTCTCTGCAGCGGCACGTTCGCAAGGACTCGCCCTGCCGCCTGCTCACATGCCTTTTTTTATCCTCAAAGGCTAAACCCGGCATAAATACCAGCCTTGTGACTGGTGACATCGACCATTATTAAAACTGAGAGAGAAAGGGGCAAGTGCAGCGGTTTTTCCGGTAGGCAGCAGCGCGGGGTGTGCGCGCAGCATCGCCGCTCCCTTTGTGCCCATCAGCTCCCGCCACCTTCTTCGGGGCAGAAAATAGTTTGCAAAGTTACACAGATACGCCCCTAAAACCACAGAAACTGCCTGGGAACCTGGGGCAGGTACAACAGATCTAGAAGCGCTCCCGACCGCCTTCTAATGAAAGGGCTGCGTTTCAGACTAACAGGACTGCGGTGACTGTCCCACAGGACACCAGAGCAAACGAAACCCGTCACATGCCTGCACCCCAGACGGCTCCCACCCAAACACGGCCCCGAACGCCTTCCAAGAGTTGTGCCAGCATAAGGAGGAGTCATGACCACCCCAGGCTATCCCCAAACGCACAGCTCCCATGCTTAGAATCACAGTTGGGGTTGGAGCGGCGTCCCCAGCTCCCCCAGTGCCACGAGCGGGGACATCGTCACCAGCTCAGGTTGCTCAGCCTGCCGTGGGATGGGACACACACACGCGGGGCGGCAGCAGCGCTCCCCTCTCCGGACTCACCGACGCAGTTGTCGCAGACGCTGCAGTGAGAGGTGCGCGGGGGGCGGAACATTTTGCAGGTGTAGCAGTACTTGAGCTTCACCACGTACTTGTTGATGACCACCTCCATGGTGCGCGCCGGCGGGCGGTAGGTGGAGGTGCCCATGCTGTCTGCAAGGCCAGGGAGGGACTGTCAGACACAAACCCTCGTATCACAGCATCACAGAATAGCTCGGGTGGAAGTGCCGCTGCCAGCACACGACTCAGCCACCCACAACCAGCATCACCAGGCTCAAGGGGTGGATTTCCATCAACCAGGAGCACAGCAAGCGGGTCTCAACTGCTCCGGGCAGATTTCATTGAAATTCAACATGTGCGTTAGTAGCACAAGAGGATTCCTCCTCTCCAAGGTCAAAATTGAGGATTTCTAGGGACAGTGGAGCTGCACCCCTGTGTTCTAGCACTCGATTACTCACTGGGGATGGCAGCTGGAGGGTGTTTCTCTGCTCAGTAAAAGCATGAGCTGCAAAAACTCTGCAGCACGTTGGCAATTTTGGTGGTTATTCCTTTTAGTCACTCGTAGAAAAGCACCTTTCTAGCTCTGAGGAAGTCTTGGGAAATAGAGATGTAACAGTGAGCGTGTTAAGAGGATAATAAGCGGATTATATTAACAGTAACAGCTGGCACATCAGGCAGCATCTGCAGCCAGATTACTGCTCTAGGCATTTATAAATAGAAACGCGGATAACTGCTCTGAGGAGATTTTAAACCATTTTTTAGTCAGATGCAGAATTACTGCCATGCAACTGCCTTCAGTGGGACGGATCCAAGCCGTCTCACGTTAGCTCTGCCAAACCGTTTGCTACTACAGATCACATCTAAAAGGTCCACACGTCCCGCTGCCACACCGTCCTGGCCACCGCTGCAACAGCGTGACGTGGCACTTTGTGATGGGGACAGACATTAGTGTGCTGTCAGAAACCAGTACAGTAAAGAATCGTGGAATGGCGTGGGTTGAAGGGACCTTCAAATGTCACCTTATCCACCCCTGCCATGAGCAGGGACATCTGCACCAGCTCAGGGTGCTCAGAGCCCGTCCAGCCTGGCCTGGGATGTCTCAGGGATGGTTCATCCACCACCTCTCTGGGCAACCTGGGCCAGGCTCTCACCACCCTCAGGGCAACAATTCCTTCCTCGTGTCCAGCCTGAATCTCCCTCCTTTAGTTTAAACCATCACCCCTTGTCCTGTTACAACAGCCCCTGCTCAAAAGTCTGTCCCCAACTTTCTTATCAGCCCCTTTTAAGTCCGGAAAGGCCACAATCAGGTCTCCCTCGTGATCTGATACTCCGGCCTTCTCTCCAGAGACTGAGCCCAAAATATGTGTTACAGACACACGCGCCCCAGCCAAACCCAGCAGAGGGAACGGAAATCTCACCGATCCGCTTTTCCAGGTCCGCGGCCTCGCTGGGGGTGGCCCTGGGCAGGATTCCCGGGTCTCTGAAGCTGGTCTGCAGCAGGCAGCTGATGACGAAGAAGAAGAGGATGGCGGCGATGATGGGGATGGCCAAGGTGAGGTGACTGGCAAGGAAGGGGCAGCTGTTAAAAGAAAAGAAATCCACACTGTCACCGGCCACGGCTGCAGAACTGGCCGCCAGCCGGGACACCACGAGCTGTGGATGATCACGGGAGGGCGGGCTGAAGCTCTGGAGCAGCCAGATCCAGCCCAAAGGACATCAGAGCAGCATGGGGAGGGCAGGGTGCTCAGCACTAAGTCGGCAGCACCGGCTCCCGCACACAATCCACCCTTCCCGAGACCCAGAATCGCGTTTCAAAAACCCGCCAGCTGCCCCAAGCCCCATCGCCTTGTACAACAACAGCGCCGGAACACACGGATCACACGCAACCGGCGAGACCGCGATCCTGTTCGCTCCAACACGTGAAGCCAAGGGGGAACTTGGCTTTGGTTCAGCTCTGCTGTCCCTGGGTGACCCGCGTGCCCTTCGCGGTGTGGATGGGGACACCTCCCAGTGCTGTCACCAGCTACCCCGGCAGACGCTGCTGCTCCCGCACTCGCTCTGCTACAACCTGGGGCTGTTCTTCCACAGACGGGGACCAGCACAATCGCACACCACGCCAGGGCCGCTCCGTGACAGGTGACAGCGGACTTTGCCGGATCCCCTCCCAGCCCTTGCTCCGCAGAGGGATTTGCTATTATAAGCCCCGATAAGCCCCCGGAGTCGAGCGCAGACGGACGAGCGGCCTGAGCCCTGATGTCTGCGCTGCAGTTTGAGAGGATTAAGCAACTTTTGTTTCAACCGCCAAGCTCAGCTGTCCGGGACAAAGCAACAAAACCCCTTCAGCCCCACGCTGCTGCCCGGCCCCTCCGTCGCCTCCTTGACAGAGGGACAGAAAAGCCTCCAAAATGCGAGTTTATCGCTGCCCCTTTCCTGGGGGAATCTCTAGATGCCACTTGTCCCTGTCAGGCAACGAGAAATCACATTAAAAAACCGTGAGCGGTAGACGCAGGCGAGATGTATTTGCTGTCCATCCAGCAAACTGTAAACCCGTGCAACAGAAGCACATGGCTAAAATAACAATTTGGAAAGCCCCAGGGCATGTTCAATGAAGAAAGAGTGATGATGCAAGGAGGGAGGGGAGAGCAGATGTCCTCTGCTTGGCCCCGTACAAAGCCCTTACTGTGCTGGTGCTGCCCATGAGCCCCAATCCGGCAGGAAAGCTGGCACAGAGGCACAGATGACGCTAAGAGCGGAGCTGTTGTGCCGGGATGCCCTCCCTGCCTCCCGCAGCTGCCGGCCCCTTTCAGCTCCTTCTCAGAACCTCTAATCCCATCAAATACTTTCATTTCCCTGCAGGCGCGGGCAGCTCTACTGGGAGGCCGGCAGAGATAACGCCGGGATGCGAAGGCAGCCGTGACCCCCCCGCGTCGCGGGGAAAACAAGCTCGGTGCCTCCTGAGAAACACGGAGGCAGGAGAGCAGAGCCCCCGCGGTGTCAGCACCAAGGGAGCGCCTTCCCCAGCTCCTCCGGGCAGCGCAGGATGTAACGGGGAGCTCTGCGCTCCCTTGGGGTGTGGGAGCTTCCCAGGACCGGCTTTCCAAAGGGAAAGGGGGCTGGGATGGACGCAGGTCCCACTTCTCGCTCCAGCGCAGACCCTCAAGGTGGGACCCCAAAGGGTTTCGCCATTTATCGGGCATCTTTAACAGAATTGCTGCTCCTGCTGCTGCTATGGACCAAATCCATCAGTCTCGGGGGGGTCCTGTCTGCAATTCTGGACCAGTTCTTGGTAGCAAGAGGGGAGGCTGGGAGGTATCTAGAGACCAGGAGGAGAACCTGGGAGGATGTTAAACCCCTCCTGGGGCAGGCTGAGCAAACGAGGTGCAGGTTTGCCCCTGCCCACCCCTCCAACCCCCCTAGACAGGCCAAGGGGAATCAGTGACCATCCGCAGTGTGGGACTGGGGGCTGGAATGCCTTAGGGGGAAGAAGGAAGGAACACTGGGGCTCCCATGGGGTGAGAGTAGTGTCCCCCAGCCCACCACGAGGGTGTAGGTGGGATGGAACTCTCCCAAAAGGGGGGAGCTTCAAGGGGGAGACCCGAGCTGCTCAGAGAGCCCCGTGGGGAACGACCCGAGGGACAGACCCCATTAGTCCCTGATCCCGGGGGGAGACACCAAAGGGACCCCCAGCAGATGGAGGGGACACCCCAGAGCCCCGCAGCCCCCGGCCCGGCAGCGCGGACTCACTCGAAGGCGAAGAAGAGGCCGCTGGTGAGCAGGATGAGGCCGAGGGTGAGCGCGAACACCCCGCTGTGCCGCGCCAGCATCAGCCGCCCGCCGCAGTAGAAGCGGTTACGGCCCGGGAACACCTCCCACTTCCGCCGGGGCCGCCGGGCCGCTCCGGGTCGATCCGGGCCGGCGGCTGCGGGAGGCGGGGAGGTGAGTGTGCCCGGTGTGCCCGGTGTGCCCGGTGCCGCTACCCCGGGCGGGATCTGCCGGTACTCGCACTCCTTCATGGCGCCGCAGCGCCCGGCCCGGCCCCGCCGCTCGCCCAGCGGACGTGTCGGCCCCGCCCCGCCCCGGGCCCCGCCCCCCGGTGCCCGCCCCGCCCCTATCGGCCACGCCCTCTCGTGCACCCCGCCCCTATAGAACACGCCCCCCTTCCCACCCCGCTCTATTGGCCACGCCCCCTATTAGGCCACGCCCCTATTAGACCACGCCCCTCCCGGTAGCGCCCCCTGGCGGCCGCGCCGGGCACCGCCCCCCGCCCAACGGGATCCCCGCGTCCCGGTCCCGCGGATGAACCGGAGCTGTGCGTGTGCCGGGACACCAACCGCCGCTGTCCGCTCGGTGTCCCCAGCCTCACCCCGGGCCGGCGCAATGACCGAGGGGGAGAAGGAACCGAGGAGCTCCGGGAGCTGGCGTGGGGCAGCGGATCATCCTGCGAGAGCCGCCCCCCCACGCCGACTTTCCAGTGGGTTCCCGACAGATCTGACAGACATGGATCATGGAATCACTTTGCTTGGAAAAGCCCCTCAGGATCACCGAGTCCAACCATAACCCACCCCTGTCCCTGCCCCGTGTCCTGAGAACCTCATGTCCGTCTGTCCAGCCCTCCAGGGCTGGTGACTCCAGCACTGCCCTGGGCAGCCTGTTCCAATGCCCCACAGCCCTTTGGGCAAGAAATTGTTCCTAAATCCAACCTCAACCTCCCCTGGCGCAACTTGAGGCCGTTTCCTCTGCTCCTGGCGCTTGTTCCTGGGGAGCAGAGCCCGACCCCCCTGGCTCCAAGCTCCTTTCAGGCAGTTCAGAGATCAGAAGGTCCCAGTGGGTCAGGAGCACAGGATTCCCCACATCCAGCCCTAATCGCCAACAGCAGAAGGTGAAAATCCTGATCTTTCTCCTAGTCTGGTGGGTTTGCTGCCAGTCGCTCCTGGGGATCTGCAAAGTCTGAGCATCCTCGCCAAAATCATTTATCAAAGGCCGCGTTTCTCCCAGAAGACGCAGGAACCAACACACGTTCCCTGTCCCAGCAGCAACGATGGCAGTTGGATGCTGGAGCATCGCAGCAAAGACAACGTGCCCGTTTTGGCCACGGCCATGCAGCGACACCTCCATATGTAAAGTCACCGAGGAGTAACAGAGACAACAGCACCTTTGCAAATACACCGAGGATTTTACAAGAGTGAGTTTTGATTCTGACCGGTGGTTCTGGACCCATCTGTACCGACACCCCCCTATGTCCACGGCAAGAAGTTGCAGTGCAGAAGCAGCCCCAGCAGCCAGTAGGACAGGAAGAAACCCAGGACGCACTTGCTGAGCGGGGTGAGGAGGCTCCAGCGGCTCAGCAGCCTCAGGACGGGGTTCGCAGCAGCTCCGTCCCCGCGGGGACCGGGACGTTCACCCCCAGGAGACGCCGGTTGCCCATCGGTCCCTTCGCTCCAGAGCAAAGGTTCGTGTTCCTGCAGCAGGTGAGCGGAGAACCAGTACAGGATGGGAGAGGAGGAGCCGAGGAAGCGCGTCAGCACCTGCACAGAGCCAAAAATCACAAACAGGGACTGAAATACCGCGGCGTCGGCATCTATTACGTGGAAATGAACCCCCCCCTCTGCAAAACCCGCCTTATTTATTAAGATATTTATGTCAAAGCCAAGTGACGGCAGGTTTGGGACAAGCACGGCACCGAATTGTCACCATCACGCTGAAATCCGCATCCAGAGCAGCTTCATTTATAGAACGCAGAGAATCATTTAGCTTGGAAAAGACCTTTAAAATCATTGAGTCCAACCATAAAGCGAACACCGCCAAGATGGAGAGTTTCCCAAAACAGTCCAATTTCCTGTCAGTTTGAGCAATTAACAATTCAATTTGCTGTCAGCTGGAGCCATTCTTCTCCTTTAATATTTGCTAAGATACTAAAGTAGTCCTGGGAGGACTTTTTGGGTTTGTTTGTTTGAAGATTGGGATTCTAAAATGTGTATGGGAGAAAAACCACACAAACAAACCACATTAAACATCCTTCTTGGAGGATGTAGTAGGCTATAAAATACCTGAACCAAAAATGATTATGTCATTTTTATTATAACTTGTATTCCTGCCATATAAATTAATTGGGTAGCTTGGAAAAATTTTGCGTCCCATGTTAAAAAGGTTAAAAACGGTGAGGGAATGAATAGTGCACATAACCATGATTTTAAGGCAATATTTTGTCAGAGGGGGTGAAAACCTTGAAGCGCTTCCCCCCCATCCTTAGCAGAACAAAGGACCTTGTTATGCCTTAAACGTCTGGTCTTTGTTACTTTGGGAGGAAGAGACAGAGGACACCTCATCTTATCTTTCCCAAAGTTTTATGGCCATGAAGGCACCTTGGAAGATAAGGACAATTAACAGTGTTGCTGTGAAGGGCCTCATGGCCTAATTGGGATGATAGAGATGAACCATCTTTCGGACAACCAACTACCAGAAGAAACCACCAACCAACAGCTACCCCTGATGGGCAAGACAACTCACCATGAACTCTCCCCTAGTTTGAAGACCCCAGACCCATTTCCAGAAGAGTCTTCCTAATGAGCATGAAGAGTGAGCAGAGGGAGGAGATGAACCGCCCTGTCCTATCCCACATGTAAATGAACCGGGTTATAAAACAACCTCACTATGATAAAGGTGGGTGGTGTGTAAATCTTCAGCGCGTCCCCCTCCAGGGTCCGATGGACCTGTGGAGTGGTGACATCTTACTCTCTCTCTCCCTTTCTCTGATATCTTAGTTTTCCTCTTCTCTTCCTTTTTCTTAAACATATAAAATAATATCATTTTAAGTTCTGCTGCTAAAGTCCTGTTAAATTCTGTATTACAGTTTACTAATTGTTGCCAATCCACCGTTTTTAGAAGGGGTTTTGTTGTCAATGTATTGATAAGTTTTGTGGTACTATAACATACTTTTGCCAAGTCACTGATTGCTGTAATTTTTATACTACCGTGTGCTTTTAGTAAATTCATAGTTGGACCCCCGGAGTGACTGTCTGTGATTCACTTCGCATCGCCGCGCAGAACTACCCGCAGTTAACTCACACCTGATCTCATCTGTCGAGTCAGGGCGCGTGTTGCGTTCAGAGTTAACTCATCCCTCATCCCACCCGCTGGGACGGGACGGAGGGCTTTGGAAACGCTTTGTGGAAGCCGCTGCAGCGGAGGAAAGGCACAGCTGGGCCACGCGGCGCTGTGACCGTCACCTCCCCGGCCACCGCGCTGCAGTCCCTCCCGCGCGTTGCTGGCGGTCCTACCTGCACGTGCATGCAGAAGAAGCCGAAGAGCAGCAGGGCCGTGGCGTGGACCACGTACACGAAGACAGCGGGGCCGCAAAATCCAGTGCTTGGTTTGTTTTCTTCTCCGCTGCTTGTTCTCTCCAGACCCAGAGTCAGGCAGCGCCGCGGGTTCGCGCTCACGTAGGTCCAGGCAGCCCAGGAGCTCAGGAGCGTGACAGGCAAAGCGAGAAGGAAATTGGGGATCTGCCTGAGCTCGAAATAGCGCAGAAAGCCAACGTTCCAGTAAACGTCTTGGATGTAGGGATAGACCGCGGGGAACCGCTGGGAGCACCAAGGGGGGCGAGCCCCGCGCGCCCCCGCCAGCCGATACCCCTTGTCCAGGGCCAGCTGCAGCAGCGGCTCCGGGACAGCCCGCTCCACGCTGGGCACACAGAACAACGCGTAGGCGTAATACTGAAATACAACAAAAGGCAAAAAAACCCCAGCGCACGCCACGGCTGAAGATGCGGCGCTAAGGAGCTGCTTCCACAACAGCAGCGATCCCGAGCGCAGCCGGAGCCGCAGGGCCAAGCGTTTGGCGCAGGAGTAGAGGAGGAAGCCGGCGTTGACGACCCCGTTGGCGCGGGCGCCGGTGGCGAGGGAGAAGAGCAGCGCGCCCCGCCAGCGCTGCCCCCGCTCCAGCCGCCACATGGCCCCGAACGCCAGGCAGCAAAACATGCTCTCCGAGTAAGCAGCCGCCAGAAACACGTTGGCAGGGCTGACGCAGAAGAGAGCGGCGGCGAGAAAAGCCGCCCTGCGACAGCGCAGCACCGCGCAGCCCAGTTTGTACAGCGCGGCGGCCGCCAGGACGGCCAACAGGGAATTGAGGAGCGCGGCCGAGAGCAGGAGGCGGCTCCGCAAGCGCAGCAGCCGCCGCAAAGGCCACAGCGCGGCCTCGGCGCCCGCGCGCAGGCTCAGCGGGTACAGCGGGAAGAAGGCGCAGTTGTGCTCGTACAGGTACCCGTGCTCGGCGATGAAGAGGAAATGCTCGGCGTCCCAGCGCGACAGCCCGCCCAGCAGCCGCTCCAGCAGCAGGTCGGCGGGGCCGGGCTCGGGGAGGCGAGGAGGGGAGAAGGCGTCTGCGGCGTGGTCGGGGATCAGGAGGTTAAACAGAGCCTGGAGAGAGAAGAGAGGGTTGGAATCCAGTGGAGATCCTGGTGAAAGGTGGGATCAAAGTGTCACTGGGCAGTGGAACAGGGTGCCCAGGGCGGTGGTGGAGTCACCATCCCTGGAGGGTTGGACAGATGGACATGAGGTTCTCAGGACATGGGGCAGGGACAGGGGTGGCGGAACGGGTGGAATCGATGAGCCTGAGGGGCCTGAGGGGCTTTTCCAACCAAAACCTATCCTATCCTATCCTATCCTATCCTATCCTATCCTATCCTATCCTATTCTATTCTATTCTATTCTATTCTATTCTATTCTATTCTATTCTATTCTATTCTATTCTACCCTATGCTATTCTATTCTATTCTATTCTATTCTATTCTATTCTATTCTATTCTATTCTATTCTACCCTATTCTATTCTATTCTATTCTATTCTATTCTACCCTATTCTATTCTACCCTATTCTATTCTATTCTATTCTATTCTATTCTATTCTATTCTATTCTATTCTATTCTACCCTATTCTATTCTACCCTATTCTATTCTATTCTACCCTATTCTATTCTATTCTATTCTATTCTATTCTATTCTATTCTATTCTGTTCTGTTCTGTTCTACTCTGTTCTACCCTACCCTACCCTACCCTACCCTACCCTACCCTACCCTACCCTACCCTATCCTATCCTATCCTATCCTATCCTATCCTATCCTATCCTATCCTATCCTATCCTACTCCACTCCACTCCACTCCACTCCACTCCAGCATCAAGCGGGAGGACTCCCGGGTTCCAAAGGGGACAAGGGCAGCACAAAGCCAAGCTGAGAGATTTGCAGCGAGGACACCCAGAAAACTGTGAAAAGGTGCCAACAAAACCCTGCGGGGCGTTTACACCTGAACCGATCACATCCAGCAGCAATGCCCGCGGAACGGGCGGGGAGCGCTGCCCAGCCCCGCGCTGGGGCTCATCGCACTGCACATGCAGCGCTGGGACCCGCTCTGCTGAATGGGGCGTTACCGGCCCAGCTCACGTACGAGGGAGAGCAAACAGAACCAGAGGAGGTTTTCCTGGGGCAGACTGAGGCAGAAAGCAGCAGCTGCTTCCCCGGCCCCATCTCCAGCTCAGCACACACCGCGGGGTTTGTATCGCAGAGAGGAGCAGAAGAACATACACAATCTGCCCGCAGAGCTCGTGGTGCTGAGCACATTTTAACAGGCGAGAGAAAAACCCAGAGAGCTCACAAGATAGGGGGTAAACAACCTAATGCATTGTAATGTAATTCCAAATGAAAATATGTCTACAAAAATCCCCCAAAGCCTCGGATGGTAAATTGTGCAGATTAACCACATGTAGGCTGGATGAGTCCCCAGCGCTGGCAGAGGGAAAAAAGGCCACGCTGAACAAATTGGGACTAAAAGCCGCACAAAGCCGCCGTTTGGCCGCCGAGCGCACATCTGGCCCGACCAGGGCTCTGGCGCTCGTACGCGGCGTCTTCCATCCCGGCTGCTGGTTCCGCCGATGGTCACAGCGGTGGCAGCGGGGCCACAATCTGCCGCTTGGCTCTGGCCGCCGCTGAGGAGCTTTTTTGGGCTGGTTTTGCTCCGGGAGGGCCAGGGCCACAGTCGGACACTTCGCTGTGTGCACAGGGAAGGTGGAGCGAGAACCAAGTTCTCCCAAAATCTCTGGAAATGAGACTTGGGAGGAATGCACAGGAGATTATTGTTCCTCTCCTGCAGATAAACGGAGACATCACCTCCTCGTGCTGTCAAACGTCTTGCAACAGCGGTGTGAAAACACACTAAGTTATAAAGAAATGGCTGTGATTTTACCTAAGAGCAACCTGCCCCGCGGCTGCGGCTGCGCCGCTGGTTCTCCAATGGAAACCGATCGCCCACCCAAGGAGAAGCAGCGAACTCAGAGCCCAGGGCAGGACCGACCCGGGCAGAATGGGAGCAGCAAACAAGCCATGTGGCAGCGTTTGTGGGGACGGAGACTCGCCTGCAGCAGGAGCGCCAGGGCCCTGCAGCGCACCGCGAAGCGCAGCAGCTCCCGCAGGAGGGGGTCGCCGCTCACCGGCTCCATCCCGCGCTCACCGGTCACCTCCGTAGGTCGCTGGAGCCTGGGAAATCCTCCCTCTGTTTTAGGAAACCTGTATTGATAACAAGAGAGCGCAAACATGGAAAGAAAGTCACTTGTGACAGAGATCACAGCCCGGGGCTCACGGGCGGCCGGGCACGCGGTGTCCTCCCCGCTCTCTGCCCAGATTTCACCCCCAAACCAAAAAAGGATTGTTTCAGGGCGGCCTCCACAGCACCGACCTCGTGAGCTCCATCAGATCTGAAGGTTTCTCCAGCCCCTTCATCGCTCTGAGACGGCAACTCCAGGATGTGATGCTCACACCGTGCCCCCCTCACCACCCAGAGAGCCACCAAGATGCTGCAGGGAGTGGAGCATCTCCCGTGTGAGGAAAGGCTGAGGGAGCTGGGGCTCTGGAGCTGGACAAGAGGACACTGAGGGGGGACTCATTCCTGGGGATCAATATGGAAAGGGGCAGTGTCAGGAGGATGGAGCCAGGCTCTGCTGGTGACAACCAGGGACAGGACAAGGGGCAATGGGTGCAAACTGGAACACAGGAGGTTCCACTTAAATATGAGAAGAAACTTGGGGGTGAGGGTGTCAGAGCCTGGCCCAGGCTGCCCAGGGGGGTTGTGGAGTCTCCTTCTGTGCAGACATTCCAACCCGCCTGGACACCTTCCTGTGTAACCTCATCTGGGTGTTCCTGCTCCATGGGGGGATTGCACTGGATGAGCTTTCCAGGGCCCTCCAACCCCTCACATTCTGGGATGCTGTGACAGGTGTTTCTCTTCCACCCATTCCCTGCAAACCTCACCTGCGGGATCTGAAGCACCCTGGGAGCCTCCCTGCTTTCATTTCTATATATTCTGATTGATGTTCTGGGAATAGATATGAAAAGCACTGGCCTGGAGCCAGTGAGGCAGGAGCTGCGACGCGGCTTTTGAAGACCACGCGGTTCTTAGAAGACAACGCGGTTCTTCCATCGGTTCTGCAGCCGCCAACTTGAGAAGCACAAGAGCTGCAGCTCTCGCTGGGTTCTCACTACACCACATCCTGCACCATTTCCCACCTTCCCGATCCAGCACCTCACGATACATAAAGATCCCCAAACCCATCACCTCACGATCTAAAAACACCTGAGTTTTTCCTATTCCTGTTTTACTGATGGGGAAAAAAAACCTGGCGGGTTAAGAACTGCAGGAGAGAGCAGAAAGCACGAAACATCAGCAAAGCAAAAACAAGACCCAAAGACGCTGGTTCATGGTTCCAGACCTCGGCTACAATACGCGTCCAATTCAGCCACATGCAGAAGTTTGGGGTTTGCTCGTATTCTCCTCTTGCTCCAGAGCTGCAGCAGCTGGTGGGAGGCGCGTTCTCCCGAATCCGAAGCTGCAACGTTACTGTAAGAGTAACAGCCCAGCTGTAAATTCTATTAAAGCTCATTCGCAGCTGCAAATCCTATTAAAAAACAGCGGCAAAAAATCGTCCCAGCGCTTCAAATATGTGCCGTTCTGGCAGAGCTGGGATGATTCTGCCCCAAATCGCACCTGCACGGGTGGAAAAACGACTTGAAACGGCAGAAGCGGGTTAAAAATATTTCAGTAGGAAAAGAAGTGAAGTGTTCACGAATAAAGGTGTTGATGGCTCCGCGTTCAGCGTTTCTCTTTGCTCTCAGGTGCGAATTCTGTTCTGCTCGCTCTGGAAACGGGGCTGAGAAAAGGACGAGCATAGGAACGGAATAGGCGCCGGGTAAATGATCACGTACATGAGAACATGAACTCGGCGCTGTGCGGAGCCGCCGATGTCCAGCCGGTGGCAGCAGGAACTCACCACCGAGCCCCTTCCAACCCCCGCAACCTGGAGCGGGCACCGGATCCCTGCCGGGAAACCCACCCAGAAAGCGGGGGAGAAGCGGCTCGGGCGCCTCCTGCTCCTTCTCCAACCGCCGCGGGGTTCGGGAGCAACTCCAGACATAGTTAAGAACCCGTTCTAACCAGGATGCACAAGAAATAAAGCCGAGTTTTGCGCTGCTTTAGCGCCGTTCGTGTGGCCCTGGAGCTCTCGGCCTCGCAGCCGCTTCCCGTCCTGCCCAGAGGCGGCGGCCCCGGTGGCAACGGGAACGTTTGTGCGTCTTTTGTGATAATTTGCGAACAAAACCTGCGCTGGGTCAAACGCGACCCGATCGCTCGGCTGGACGGGACGGAGCCGCCGCCGGGGCTGCGGGCACCGGGGTCGGGGTGGAGCGGGACGACACACCGGGCGCTTCGGCTGTCACCGCCGCGGGCGGACTCAACGGGCCCCGCTCCATAAAGCGCATCCGGAGCAGCGGCCGCTGGGACAGCGGGGACTCGCGCTCCGGCCCCTCCGGGCGGGCTGAGCCGGGACCGTGTCCGAGCGACCGGGACCGTGTCCGAGCGGCCGGGACCGTGTCCGAGATGCCGGGACCGTGTCCGAGATGCCGGGACCGTGTCCGAGCGGCCGGGACCGTGTCCGAGATGCCGGGACCGTGTCCGAGCGGCCGGGCCGGAGCGCGGGGCCGTTCCCCTCGTTCCCACGGGCCGGGGATTCGCAGAGAACGAAGCGCTTAACGTGTCCGTTTCGAGGCTCGGGGACAATGAACGCTCGTGTGCCCGTTAACGGACCGGTCCCGGGGCTGTGCGGGACCAGCCGGTGCCGGAGCAGGACGGGCTGGCCCGGGCAGCGCCGGTACCGGCCGCAGGGACCCGTGTTGCTACCGGGACCCTTCGCGACGGCCCGAAAGCCCAAACTCGGCACAGGTGGGACCCCCGGACACCGCTCGGTCCGGCCGGGCCCGTGTCGCCGGTACCGGGGAAGGGTCCCTGGGGGGGCGGGGCCTCCCGCGCAGGGGGAGGAGCCAAGACCCCGCCCCGCCCACCCGCTCCCCCCACCTGCGCGCCCGCCGCGCGGCTCCCGCGCCGGCTCCATCCCGCCGTCACCGCCGCTTCCGGCCACGCCTTTTCCGGCGCTGCGCGCGCCGCGTCACGTGGGGGCCGGGGGAAGGGGCGGGCGGCGCCATGTTTGTTAAGGGCGGGCGAGGCGGCCGTGGCCGGGCGGCGGCACCGCGGGTCACACAGCACCCAGTAAAGGGCTTGGTAACTAAAGGCAAAGGCAGCAGTAAAATAAGGCACCCGGCTATCGCTCCTGGAGCTGCCAAACCTCCAGCGGAACCGCACGGCAGCTGCGGCTTCACCAAACCTGCCAACACACCGCGCAACAGCCCAACACCGGCTTATCAGGGTCCTGTTGATTACTTACTGTTACCAGAGGAGGGGCAGGTTGCACTCAAGATCTCGTCCAGGTGATGCTGCACACATGACTTTTTGCTTCACTGTCACTAAGCTCGGCTTAACCAAGCTTGGCTTAACCACAGTGCCAGGTCCGGTTCACGCTGCCACCGCGGCAGCTCTGGGCTTAAAACCACCATTCCAGGGTATCAGCCTGACCATATAGGGTTATTTAGCTTTGTTTGTAAAGCCCCTCAAGCTCATCGAGTCCAACCTTAACCTAAATTACCCCATGTCCTGAGAACCTCATGTCCGTCTGTCCAGCCCTCCAGGGATGGTGACTCCAGCACTGCCCTGGGCAGCCTGTTCCAATGCCCCACAGCCCTTTGGGGAAGAAATTGTTCCTAAATCCAACCTGAGTATCTACTGCAGGAAAGAGAAATAAATCCTCAGCGCCGAGCGCTTCGAATCGGGCTCCGGTTTGGGAAGAACTCGCGTTTTCTCCCCTCGCTGGTTGAGACCAAAGAGGCGTTTGGAGGAACATCTGCGGAAATGGAAAACTCTGGGTCAAACCAGACCAGAGCACCGAGGGTCTGCATTGCGGGCAGAGATCAGGTACAGCTCTCAAAACAGCCCGATTACAAACTGTGAACGCCGCTTGTTCTTGTTTTACTGATTCCTTGTCTCTCCCGTTTCCCTTTTAACCATTTTTAAAGTGCGAGAGGTGCAACTGACCAACTGCTTGTACAAATACCGGTCAAACGGGTCCTTAGCACCACTTGTGACTATTTTTTCCCTCCCGAACGTTTCGCTCATGATTAAATTCACCAGAAGCTGCACAAAAGCTGCTCACGTTACCTTCGTCAACCTTGCTGCTGAGTCTGTTAAAAGAAAATATGTAACATTTTTATAATAATTGAATCGGACTAAACGAAGCTCCTGGAACACAGAACTGAATCGTCAGAGAAGCTGGTTTTAAATCGATGAGCTCGTTGCAGTTGCAGCTCCTGCTTTTGTTATATTTGAGGATAAAGCTTCAGGCTACATAAAATATCTACTTACTGACACCTACGAACGTGCCGATTTTCACCTGAAGAGCCTGAACTCGGGCTCTGTCCGCTGGAAAAGCCCGTCCTGCGAGCGCCGGCCGAGTCCAAACGCCCCCAACAACGTGGAGATAAAACAATTGCGAGCGGAACGAAAATCTTCCATTTCACAGAAGCGAAAGGGAACGGACTCCCCGCCCTGTAAATCCGCGCTGAGTCCAGCCTAAGCAACGCTAAGCCAGACCTCCATCGCTGAGACAAGCCTAACGGCGGAAGCAAAGCGTGGGATTAAGGGCTCCGGAGCAAGACGGGGTTTTGCCGTCCCCGAAAAGGCTGCTGGACGTCCCTGAGGTGTCTGCGCTGACCTGCACCATCGCACCTACCGGAGCCGAGTGCCGACATGAGCTCCTCGTGCTGCCAGGAAAGAAAACCCTTACAAACATCTTACCAAGATTTAATGTACATTTATTCTTAACACGTGGAACATATAGTATAAAGATTTCATACTGAATAAATGATATTCATTAAGCCAAAAAAGGAAAAAAGGGAGGAATTTACATCAAGTTTTTTAGCTACATCGTCTGAAATACAAATATGCAGAATTCATCACTGAAAAATCTCAATTGTGTTTCTTCATCAGGAACTTCAACTGAACCTAGAACTTTTTCACACCTCGATTAGAAAGAAAACAAAACCAGGAAAAATAAACTATAAGTTGATTGGCTGCTGAGACAGCAATGACTTTATACACAGAGACCTGTACAGCATCCTCCGGGGAGGGATGTCTGGCAAGAGATTAAATAATTGTGTCTCGCTTTTGCAGGTCATCAACTCGTTAACTCCTCATACTAGAAAGGGGGAGGGAGAGGGGGACAAAACCGCGAGGGGTCTCAGGGTATGTGCAATGTACAACGTCATATATATATACACACGTGGCAGCGTTCGGGCTGCGCCTAAAGGTTAAAACCAGTTCTAAGAGGTGATCTCAGGGTTATTCATACAATCAAGGAGGAAGAGAGAAAGAGGTCAGGGTGTTGTAGGTTCACACATGATACTTTGGGGGAAAAGCCTTTTTTTTTTTTTAAATTTTTTCTTCTCAACATTAACTAAAAACATTTTTAAAAACTACAGCTTGCTGCTGAGTCAGCGTCTTTTTTTTTTGTTTTGTTTTTTTGTTGGTTTTCCTCTTTTCCGTGTGAGACGTTATTACAGTATGTTTTACAGCTTAAGGTGTACAGTACATGGAGCTCTACACGCTACTGCACGGGCCTCCCTCCGCCAGGCTCTGTTCACAACCGCTAACTTCTTGGTTCCTGCAAGACAGATTGTGAACGCACAGCGATAAACCACACAGAGTTCAGCAGTCGCTCGGTGTCCTTCAGAGTTTTACCATTAAAAACAGTTAGGAAAGTGGTGCCTGTCAATGTGATAACGCGGCAAAGTCGTTTTTTTTTTTTCCCCAAACTCACTGTAAACGACAGTAACTTTGGTTAAAATAAAAAAAAAAGTCTTCTATGTAGGCAGAACTTTGTCTCCTTTAATAAGGGATTCAGGACAAATTTGAAGGGCAGGGGAAGGGGAGAGGGAACGGGGAAGTTTCCCCAAGGGAGAAGCAGGACAGCGCGGGGCAGACAGTGGATTCTGAGGTGGTTTTGCATAAATAAAGGGCAACAGTCAGTTTTTCTAAGTTCTCCACTCACGCACACGCACACGGGGGCTCGGATCCCACAGCTGTCATGACTGGCCAATTAAAAACAGTACGTCACAAATCACTTGTGATACCAAAGAGTTCATCAAAGGCGACACGGAGATGTCCAACAGCCGCGACTCGTATAGCGTGAACTCCGAGTGGTTCTCGTCCACCTTGGCCAGGGCGAGCAGCGCCCGGGCGGCTCGGCGCATCATGTCCACGCTCGTCGACTCGAAGGGCGGGTTCTGCATGTGCATCAGGCCGGCCTGGCTCTGCTGGAACTGCGTGGCGGCCAGGCTGTCCTCCAGAAAGCCCAGCAAGTTGCCAATGCTGCCCTTCTGCACAGCGATGGCTCTGGCGGCCAGGCTGTCCCCCTGCGCCAGGTTGGCCAGCAGAACCACGGCCATCTCCCGGCACACCGGGTTCTTTCTGTCGCTGAGGAAGCGCACCAGGGTGGCGTACAGCTTCTCCAAGCGACTGAAAGGGGGAGTCGCGAGGATCAAATCCACATTGTTGTCCTGGATGCTGAGTTTGCTGAGTGTTTCTAAAACCAGTCTCTGAGGGGAAAGGACCGCGTTGGGGCCCAGCGTCGGGAAGGGATCCTGGGCCTCCGCGGATGGACACACGGCCCAGTGGAGGAGTCCGTCCAGGATGGGCAAGCAGATGCTTTCCGGGTAGGGGGACAGGTCCAGCTGGCCAGAAATGTTGGCCAACGTGACCAGCGTGTTTTCACGCAGCATCTCCAAGCAGTCCCACCACCACTCCACCTTGTTGCAGCTCACCCCTTGGTCCTGTTCCTCCTCCTTCTCGTAGGTCAGGGGTGCCTGTTTGCGTTCCGGATGCTTGTGGTGCAAGAGAATGAGTTTCCCTAGAATCAGCAGCAGCCCGGGGTGTTTGGACATTTCAAAGTCATTGCCCGGTACGAACGATAAACTCCTGATGATGTTCGAGACGCAGATGCAGCGCTTGGCCAGAGAGTCCTGCCAGTCCAGGATCGTGCAGAGGGGCGTCTCATCTTTACTGTGAGGTTCGTCCTCCAGAATTTTTATATTTCTGTGGCTCTGAGCCGGACTAATGCCAAAGGGAAACTTGCCGCTTTCCTTTGTCGTTTCCGAAGCTTTGAGCTCTTCCTCCTCCCCGGGCAGGGACCCGGGACGAGCCGAGAGCATGTCGTCCATGGTGGCCGTTATCCTCTTCTCCGAGGAGCTGTCGGACGGAGCCGTCTCCCCGTCCCTCGTGCTGGGGCTGATCTCGGCCGCCGAGCGTTTCCTGGCGCTGGCGGCGCAGGGAGCTCGTTTATGAGTCAAAGACAGCTCCATCTTGCTCTCAAAGTGGGTCTGGATGTGCTCGGTGGTGTCTCCGCCGCCGATCCGCCAGTGCAGCAGCCCGCTGTCGAACTCCTGCACTCGGCCCAGCTTGTCTGAGTAATCTACCACAAACGGGTCGTTCTTCTGCACAACCTTGACTGGAAGCTTGTCAAATTTACTAACTAGTTTTTCCGCGTTGATCTCTAGAGGTGCTTTGTCCTTGCTCGAAAACGCAGCCTCCTCCTCTTCCTCGTCCTCTTCTTCCATCTCACAGTTCATGCTCCGTGGTTCATCATCCTCCTCCCCTTCTTCATGAGAGGAAGCTGAAGATTTACGGAACCTTTCGGGATCTAATAGTGTTCTTTGCCCTGGGTCTCCCACCTCGTATTCCTTCAGGATTCCAAAGATCTCGATCAGGCAGCGCCGGAAATATTCCACCAAGAGTTCCAGCAAGCCTGGCAGCTACAGGGGAGAAGAAACACAGGAGGGAAAGGAAGGAAAGGAACAGTGATCAGAAAACAACTCAGGCCAACGTGAGCAACTGGGAAAGCGGGGCATAAAGGGCTACGGATTGAAGCAGCGATGATAATGAATGGGTTCTGTAATAAACTGATTGCAAAAGATCGCCTTCAGTCCTCTGAGAAAGGGAATAAAGGCAAAACCAGATACTGACTGTCAGTATCCAAGCTGACACCCCTCCACATACATGTACCCGTGCGAACACACACATGTACCAGCGCAAACACACACGTACCCGTGCAAACACACACGTGCTCTTGGTTTTCTCTCCCTTCTGGTGAACACACGGGGAGGGGAGGGGCAGCACTAACCAGAACAGCCATGAGCGGTATTACCAAGCAGTTCTCACAGGAGCCGCAGGTGGGGAAGGCCGGTCCCTCCGATCGGCACCTGGATGCTGAGTGTTTCTAAAACCAGTCTCTGAGGGGGCACTCACACCTCACCAGAGGAGCACACACGCACGCTTGCACACCAACAAACATCTAAATTACACAGACCAAAGAATAATCAGCGCACAGCTGCCCAGAGACTGTGCTCCGCAGGTCCAGGGGTGTCTGGACTCCAGCGCTACAAGGGCACGAGCTGCTTGTTGCTCTCTCGCTGACAGAAACCCCTCCAAAATTAGCACTTCAAAGAGAGCATCTGCACCCACCTGGCTGAGGTTGAAGGTCATGATGCTGTTGTCATCATAGAGCAGGATGTTTATGGTATCTAAGGCCCACGTACTTTCAGCGAGCAGCCCAGACTTCAGAGACATCATCACTCTCCAGGCTTCAGGAGTTCCTGTAACATAAACACACGATACTTCCAGCTCCTGGAGTTTCAAAACAAAAAGGAGATACTTGAGACCGCTCTTCTGGACCCACAAAGAGCAGAGCCTGTTTAAGGTGATGCACAGGCTGCCTGCACCAGCAATCTCTCCGCAAACAACACCAAAATTACGCCTGAAAACACAACTAACCTGCAAAAATACAATTCTTGCAAAGCCAGCAGAGCCGTTTCGCTTGGCAGCAGCGAACCGAAGGGTAATGGCAACACCATCCCCTCGCCAGGCACAAGGAGAAGAGCAGGAGTTTCCTCTTACCGATATCTTTTGCCGTCAGCCGTCTCCTCTGCTTCAACACAGGCTGCGTAGCTTCTACGGATCCCGGAGGGAAGGTGATGTCTCGTCGGATCATGGGCGGCTGTACAGCTGCTGGTGTGATGTGCGAGGCGGGGACGGGCGGTCCCGCCTTCTGCATTTTCATCCCCGAGTGCATGAACGCAGATTTACTGGGAGAAGTGCGGTTCTCCAGAGGTCTGGGCAGAGGTGCTGAGCTGGATACCTGAGGAATGTGATTCTGCATGCTAGGGGGGGCCTGGTAGTTAGACTGGGGGGGCCTTGTCATGGGGGGCACGGTGGCAGAGGGACCGTAAGGAGGTTGCCGGTTCCCGTGGGATGGCCACGGTCCCTCGTGGTTGACCCTCTGGTCTGAATGCAGAATTTCGTCTGTTCGAGTCACTCCGTGATACGCGGGTCCCTGTGGCGCGGAGCCGGCGCTCTGCCGGTTCGGATAGCTGTACCCGATCTCGTTGCGCCCCTGCCACATGGCGCCTTGCTGCGGACCCTCCGGAGCCGACTGGATAGGACCCCCCATCATCTGAGGGGGCATGTTCTGCTGAGCGTTGGAGCCCGGGGGAGCAGAGACCCTGTCTCTGCCGAACTGGAAGGGGAACTGGTTCTGCGGCCCCCCGGCGGCTCGGCGGTCAGCGGCGGGGTACGTGCTCCCGTACTGGTTGTACAGGTCCTGCTGGGGGGACGGCTGAGCCGTCTGCTGCTGGCTGGGCTGCTGCGACTGCGCTGGCGGCAGCTGCTGCTGCGTCTGGCCCTGCCCGGCGCTGTACGGCACGTTGTACATCTCCCCTTCGTGCCGCTTCGCGGGCGGGCCGTAGGTGCTGTCAATCGCTCGCTTGTAATTCTATGGGGAAAACAAAAGCAACAACGATATGAGATTACTTAGAAACCCAAACCTCAGCGGGTAGAGCCACTGAGAGCCAGAGGATAAGGCTCACAGTGTGGCCCGTAAGAGGGCGAGACTTTTCTTGTTTCTTCACAAAGCTGGATCGGTCTCCGTTTCAGAAGCCAACACCAATTCCTTGTGGCTGGCTGGGCAGTCTCCTTGCGGGTTCTGAGGACGCGCAGGGGCAGGAGTCTGCCCACAGAAAGGACTTTCCTGCAGAAACACTCAGCTCCGCTGTACATCCACCACAAACCAAACCGGGCACAGGTGCTCGTTTCCTTTCACATCCAAGTATTTTATCAGACCCTATTTCTCTTATATACATTTCCCAGAAAACAGAGGTTTTTGCTGAAGCATTAAACAAGACGCACTAAAAACTAATGTGCTTCCTTTCCTGTAGATTTCAAAACACTTCGCTGAAAGGAGCAAAAACTATTTGCCCCTCTACTTGAGTGCAAACGTAGAAAACGCTCAATTGGGAAGACAAAATTAAAACCCAAGCTTACTCTATCTGCTCAGAAGCTCCGCGGCCACGACTGGCTTCAGATGGAGCTCTAGGGCTTCCAAGATGACAAGTACCAGAGTAACTCGAACTCTTGGCTCAGGGCCCCGTGGCTCTGGTTGCAGAGCCAAAGTGCAGAGCAGTTGGAATTATTCTTAGCACAGCTGAGCGAGTGCCCTCTCTATACTCCCCTAAACCAGGACTCAAAATTATCAGGAAAACGTTATGGGTCTTGGCACTGATACAAAGAGCAAGTCATATATAAGGATTATGGAAGGAGATATATGTTCGTTCAAACTCTGTCCTGAAACAAACCTGCTGGTTTTGAGAACGAGGAGTAGGAGGCAGGTCTGGAGCCTCTGTCTGCGGGCTCAGGGAGGCAAAGACAATAAAACCCCTGGGTTGTGCACAACGATCCACCTGAAACAGCTCCCGGCACGCTCAAGGACTCACTCCAAACAAAGCCACGCAATCACTTGCACCAGAAGTGTTACAGAAACACGATGGGATGCAGAAAGTTCCAGAGAAGCCCACTAAAGCTTCCTGATCTCCTGCTGCCCGACCAGAGCATGCGCGTCTGCAAACTGCACAACGGCCGTTCTCAAACATTGTTCTGCTAACGCAACACTGGAAATGCTAATTAAAACTTGTTGAAACTACTTGGAAACTGGGAAAAAAGAAATTTCCTGTACAAGGTACTTAATTCTACACATTCATTAAGCAAATGCACAGTGAGAAGAGTTTCCATCCTGCTCCTTTTACAAATTTCACACATAAAGCTGTTCTGTCCCAGTCAAATCAGAAACGTCCCGATGACTTACCTGCTGTTGCTGTTGGTACATGGTAGTTTGCTGGCTGGGGAAGGGGGTGCCCGAGGATGTGCCTTGAGTGGAGAATTGATTGCCATAGGAATCATGTCTGGAGGAAAAACAGATGCGTTACTCATCTGATACGACACACGTTTCACTTTCCCAGTCCCAGAGCTCTTGAAATTGGGAAGAGCTGGTTGTGGCAACACCCGGACAGACCTTTGCTGCTGCTGCTGCTGCTGGGGGTAGCGGCTGGGGGAGTACATCCCCGACTCGGGGGTGGAAGGCATGATGTTGGGCTGCGGGGTTCCAGTTGCTAAGTTGCCCTCGGGTCCCATCCCGGGCTCCGTCCTACATGGGAGCAAACACAAAACCCCCACGTTTCACGCTTGCTCATCGAACGGAAATAATGTGGTCAGAAAAATCATAATAATGAAAATAATTCAAGCAAATCAGGGTCTCCCCTGGTTCAATACGCACCTGACTCTGTCGTAAGGAGCTCCGTAGGAATAGTGTTGCCGCTGTCCCATGGCCATGTTACCCATCCCTGGACCCGCAGCACGGTTGTAAGGGTCACCCATACCACTGTTGGGGCCCTGCCCTGAGGACATGAAGGGATCGCTTCCCGGAGCTGAAATATTGAAACAAAGACCAATAAGCACGTTTACCTCTGCATTACAAAGATACATCCCATCTCGTGGGGAAGAAAAGTGAGCAGAAGGTCTCCCACAGCACATGGCCAGACACAGGGATCAGTGCTCAAGGGAAAAAGGGGCCGGAACACACGGGGATCTCCTCACCTTTCCTCATACTGCTGTAAGGATCTTTATTTGGCTCGTAAGACATGCGACCCATCATGTCAGAGGTATTCATGCTGGGCTGGTACCCTGGATTTGGAGTCATGGAGTTCCGCTTCTGGAACGTAGGATCACTGCCATCTGCAAAGGCATCCTGAAGGCCCACCGAGTTACTCCTGGATAATAAAACCCAAAAACCACAAACACAGGATGAGAGAGGCCCACGATGCTCCTTGGGATACTTTTCCCGACACGTTCCCTCTCAGGTGTTGCTGTTCCCCAGAAGGACCACAGTTACGATCCTCCAACATAGCCACGAACTGCCCTTCCGCAATACTGTCCTCAACCCCAATCCCAAAAGTAACGATTATTCGCACACAGATGCAGAGTCAACGATGTTACCGTGAGCTGTTAATACAGGAGCAAAGGCACAGAGCTCCACCAAAACAGCCACGGGTGGTGGCAGCGACCCAGACGCAACCTCACGGTCCCGCTGTCCCCAGCAGAGCGGAGGAGGGTGTGATGGTTTCATACCTGATGCCTGGCAAAGGGGGCATCTGGCTGTGTGGCGTAGACGCTGGAGTTGGTGGCTTCAGGTCCCCTCCTTCTGCCATGGAGCTGCTGGTGGACTGAGGTGTCTGAGGTCCCTGCATTGAGCCTGAACCCGCTGCAAGAACAGTGAGTGTGAGAAGCTTTGTACACTAGAGATGCAACCCAGAACCTCCCAGAACATCAGCCCCAAGGAGAGCAAACAGTCCTTCAAGAAAGACACAGATGGAACGGCCAAGAAGGTGCAAAGAACTCAACACTGCAAGGACCTACTGGGTCAGACTTCCCAGGAGAAACAAGTGCAGTAACATAAAGCTGGGAGGATACGTTCGTTTTCATCACACCTTCACTCTTAACCACTTTCCCTGTTACATATGGAGCCAACCACTGTCTGGGTTGCCCAGGTTGATGCTCTACAGTGCATCACGCAACACAGAACACGGTCCTTCTTGCCAAGTGACAACCATGGGCCCATCACCTTCACATTCCCTTTCTACCCAGAAAGAAGGCAGGTTTGAGCCCTCTCCTTCAAGTCCCGCCGCAATCCTTTTAGGGATGGAAACTCCAGGACATGAGCTGAAGTCACTCTGCACGAGGCTCCTCTGCCTGCTCTGCCCTTCAACAGGAGCTAATTCACACAGGTTAATTCAAGCACCACTCCCAAGAATTCCTGGAACAGGGAATGCCGGAGATGCCGGATCTTTCACTGAACAACAAAACCCGTCCAGCAAGTTCCCCGGCTCTGCGCAGGCTGCTTTACGCTACAGTGAGCTTTCATCAGAAAGCTCGGCCGTCATGTGCGCTGCAGCTGTGCCGGCAGCTCCAGGAGCGCTCCCCTGCCCCGGCATCGCTGCCACAGCTCGCAGGTTCATCTGCTCCCCGCAGCTGGCAAGAGCTGAACTCTTAATTAATGTTTCCATTAGTTACCATCCCCAGCACCCGATATCCCTCAGCTTCAGCCCTGCTGGTTGATGACTCATTTCAGCTATTCATTAAAATCCTCTGAGGTCACATCCAGGGCATGTTTGTTTACACCCCACCTTCCTGGCACCCTGTCCTGTGCTGCGCGACGCCCTCCTGGCCGGGGAGGGCTCCGGAGGAGGAACGGCCGAGACGAGCTCAGCGGGGAGTTTCATTCACGGGCCCTCCCCGCCGCTCTCCTTCGCTCATCAGCGGCGGTTCAGCTCAGCTCGCTTCCCCCAGGAATCCGCCCCTCGCCTGGGTTCGCGAGGCTGGAATCGGCAGGAAGAGGCCTCGAGACATTCCCCGCGTCGCTGCCATTTGGTGTTTGTCCCCACTCCCTGCCGTCCCTCCCACTCACAAATTTACACACAGTTGGAGCCGGGCCAGTTCCACGCTCTGGGAATTAAAACCCAACAACAGACTGATTACGCCTCCCTGGGGACACGCTGCAGTTTGCGAGCAGGAACCCAAGGAGGTTTGCAGGAATCCTGTGCCAAGTGCCCACGAGGCAATACCCAGTCGGCTCCAGTCGCGGCCTTTCTGTACACCCTTTGGAATTTTTGCGGGTTATGAGCGCACGCTGCAAGGAAAACAGCTCCAGCACCAAGAGCTCGACCCAGACAACTGCCCAGAATGCGCTTTGGATGCTCTGCAGCCTCAAAAAGTGTTAACGCAGAATGAGGGAGCACAGTCCTCAGCACTCACAAAGTTTCGCAGAAGTTCATTTGGCAGAACAGGCTGAAATGAAGTGCAAGCCTGTGCCAACGGGTTATAAAGTCTGCGAGGAGAGCAAAGCATGTGTGTCTGTGGGATGACAGAGCCCTTCATCCAAATCATGGGGCTTCAACACGTCCCACTCGCTTCCCAAACTGTGAAGTTATTCTCCACAGAGATTCTCTGGTTAAAACACTAATTGCACACCTTAAACCAGAGTCTAAACTCACCTGGAGACGGAGGCTGTATCTTAGTCTGAGACTTCTTTGAATCGGCAGCTGCAAAGATATCCGGAGGGGGGTCTTCACCTCGCTCAATCTTGCACTCGAAGGCGTACAGACACTGGATGTACTGCTTCTTCAGAGAGCTGGCGGCGCTGCTGGACGTGCCCACGTTGAGATTTGTGGCCAGCTCGCGCCATTTCTTGTTTTTGTTGACCTGCACAACCAAACAAGAGGCTCTGAACTCCAAATCTATTTCTCCCTCCAAGAAGTTTTCTGGGGAGAAATCAACACTTCTCAGCTGAAACAAGGATGCGAGAAGGGCTAAGCACATCAGATATAATTGCGTTCAAACTGCAAAACTAGAGAAAACTTTTCAAATTGGGACAGATTGCAAAGCAAATGAACCACGAGGTCAGTTGACAGCCAGATGTGAGGACAAAGACAGTGTCACTCATCTTTGCGCTGGACAAAACAGGGAGAAAAAGGACTCGAACCTCACTGTAGACTTTTTTCAACCAGACAACGGCAGAGCAGATGTCTGGCTCGCTTAAAGGCTGCTGGGGTTTATGAGCGTTATTTAAAAAAGAAACACAGCTAAATGGAAAGGCGCAGCTTACCTCTAGCTACAAATCTAACTCTGAATTGTGTCGCCTATGGACTCGCGACTGTGGGCAGTGCTGAACGCAAACACCCCGACACCCACCTGAGTCAATCCTCCGATCTCCTTCACGGAGACGTAGAGTCGGTAAAGGTCCAAGGGTTTCCTGCCCACGGCCGGCAGGTTGGTCATGCCCATGGCCTTCTCTTCGGTGAAGGCCAGGTAGCGATCTACCCAGATCTTCCTCTCGGGCTCGCCGCCCAGCTCGTAGAGTTTGGTGATCTTCTCGTTGGTCGTAGTAGAGGAGCTGGACTTCTGGGAGAAGGAAAGAGATATCAGGACTGAGCAGCACAAAACCAGCTCGGTCACATCCATGGTGCTTTCAAAAAAGCAGCCAGGTAAGAGTTCAAAGTTCTGCTGTTCAATGTTGAGAACAGCTTTATATTAGACCTCCACTTGGCTCAAATCAATGCCGGGCAAGTGTTGACACAGGTATCACAAAACCAGCTGCTGCTACATTTTACCTTTGACTTGGATTCTGCTTTTGGCGTCCCATCTGCCTTATTGTTCATTTTAGTCGCAGGTGTTAGTTTGACATCCGCAAGTCCCATCATTTCAGGGCTTGCTGCCATCCCTAGGAAGTTAAGAAGAGGTTTTTAAGGCCGATATCATCATTATGGATTGAAAAACCGATGAAACGCCCAACAGCCAGCCCTGCCTTACCTGCGGAGTTGTTCGCCATATTCCCACCCATGGGATAGGGTGGGCCCTGGGGGTTTATCATCCCAGCCATACTGTTAATTCCCTGTCCGTACGGAGGTCCGGTGCCCATCATTCCCCCTTGGTTCATGTTGGGATAACCAGGAGGCCTAGAGAAGGCAAGGAAGAAACAGACGCTTACTCCAGATACTAAAGATTGAGATCTTGTCCTCTAACAAAGCAGGTTTGCTACAAGAAACCTCCTACAAAAGGAATAAGGTGACTTTCTCCAGCTCACTTTTCCAGCAAAAGACCAAAGATCAGATGCTCTTTCAAAGCTCAGCTACGCTCGCGCCAAAGTCTCATTCTCCAAAGCAAAGGGGACGCAAACCATTTTGAAAGAGAGACTTCAGTTCTGAGCGTTTCCACCTTCATCTCGTTCCACTACATCCCCAAACTAAACTTGCTTTCAGTTAAGTCACCTTTACAAGAACGATCTGCAAATGCTGCAGCCCTGTGTATTTAAGGGAGAATACATTATTTGTATAGATGAACAGGGCAGTGCTGCAGCCGCCTTTAATGATCTGTCTTTCTTTCCTTGTTGTTACCTGCACAAGCGACATTATTTTACATGTATCAGAAAACCTCATACACAACCGCCGCTCAAATTCGTTCCTCAAAGGGACAAGAGCTTTGGTGTCTTTATTCATAGAACGATTCTATGATTTATTTGCGTTGGGAACTTGACCTCTTGGCAGTCACAGGTACCATCAGACAGCGCATTGCAGAAATGGCCCTTAAATCAGGATAAAGAGCACAATGCCCAGCCAGACGACAACTGTATCTAACAGCTTTACTGGGGGAACCCGATTTATAAGCAAGTTGGAGGCTCCTGTGGCATTGTGGGGAGCCACATGCACCTACTCTGAAATGTGCAATTAAAAAACCAAAAACTCAACCACAGCAAACAGTTGCAAAGTTCAGCGCTGAATTCCAGCTCCCGTTCCCACAGCTGCTCATCGAGGCCGTAAAAGGAAGAAGTTCATTACGCCGGACAAGCAATGCCGCGGTTCAGACAAACGCAGCTGGACGGCTGTCTGGCAGATTTATGGGCTTTACCACACACGCCGCGTCTTTTAAATCACCCACGTAACAAAGACCACAGAGCGAAAACAACTGAAGGGATCTCAGAGTTCAACAGATTCCACCTATGAATATTAAAAATTCCCTAAGCACGTCACTGATGATGTATTCCAACACACTGCTTGTCCAAGCTTTACGCTTTCTTTTTTAACACTGAAGATGGATGAAAAAGCCTCCAAAAATGGCACATTTTCAGTGATGTGCATGTTCAGTATTAACCCAGCACTGGGTTACAGAACGACAGAATGTGAGGGGTTGAAGGGCCCTGGGAAGCTCATCCAGTGCAATTCCCCCAGGGAGCAGGAACACCCAGATGAGGTTACACAGGAAGGTGTCCAGGCGGGTTGGAATGTCTGCACAGAAGGAGACTCCACAACCCCCTGGGCAGCCTGGGCCAGGCTCTGACACCCTCACCCCAACAAGTTGCTTCTCATATTCAAGTGGAACCTCCTGTGTTCCTGTTTGCACCCATTGCCCCTTGTCCTGTCCCTGGTTGTCACCAGCAGAGCCTGGCTCCATCCTCCTGACACTCCCCCTTTCCATATTGATCCCCAGGAATGAGTCCCCCCTCAGTATCCTCTTGTCCAGCTCCAGAGCCCCAGCTCCCTCAGTCTTTCCTCACACGGGAGATGCTCCACTCCCTGCAGCATCTTGGTGGCTGCGCTGGACTCTCTCCAGCAGTTCCCTGTCCTGCTGGAACTGAGGGGCCACAACTGGACACAAGATTCCAGGTGTGGTCTCCCCAGGGCAGAGCAGAGGGGCAGGATAAACAGCTTTGACACCCAGCTCCGATACGGGGACCTTTACCAAAGGCAAATCTCCCTCCTCACCTGTTCTGGATGGAGTTGGCAGCCGCGTGCATGGCGGCAGCAGCCGCTTCTTGTGCTTTGCGGTTCATGCCGCCCGGGGGGGGACACATCCCCGACCCCACCTGAGGGGGCATGTTGGCCATGTTGGGTCCGTAGGGTCTGTTCCCCATGGCGCCGTGGCTCATCCTCCCGGGAGGAAGGCCGCTGTAGGGTGGCACGCCGCTCTGCCCGTGCATCTGGCTCCCGGCACCCATGGGGTTCATGCTGCCCCCCATTCCTGGGCTGGGGTAGTTGGCGTTGGACATCGCGTTGTAGTTTGGCTGCCTTGGATAACCTCCTGAGGAGATAAAAAACGAGAGGGGAATACAACATCGTTCAACTAGTTTATGAATCACCATAAAAATCTTCTATCAGCAAATATTTAAAGATCACTAACAGAGATGAGGGGGAGTGTTAACACCTCAACAAAAAGTCAAAGAACTTGGATATAAGCCACATAAAATGTGTTTTGACGTAGCCAAGTAACAACATCGATTCAAAAGCTGCCTGAAACTCTCCCAAACCTCAACCGAGCAGAGTGAGCTAAATGGTCCAGGACAGGAGGCAGAAATCTCATTTAACCCTTTCCAAAACGTTTTCTTCCTCTCCAAGGAGAACTGACCTTTCTCTATTACAGTGGATGCATAACCTATGTATTTTTAAATGAGGAAGGATCCTAGGTTTATAACTAGCCCTGAAAGCAACATGGATCTCAACATGAACAGAGCACAGCTCCTTCCAGCTCGTAACCAGCACACTGGTTTGTATTATCAGGACATTCAGAGTGGAAAAATAAAACCAGTTCTCAACGCCGAGATGTTACAACAGAGAGAGCCCTTGTGTATTTGCTGAGCTCAGTTCCCACGCTGGTGAACTCACCTTGAGGTCCATACTGCCCACCCTGGGGTCCGTAGCTGCCCATGGAGTTCTGCTGGTACGGCCCCATCCCGGCGTGCATCTGTCCTCCGGATGACTGGCGGGGAGATAAGGCTGAGCCGGGCTGGGGGGAGCTGTACTGGGGCATCTGGGGGTTCCTCTGCATGTAACCTGGTCGCCCAGTGAGCGGAGAAGACAATTATTAGTGCAAAGTATCCAGGGGTGCCACTGGACACACGTGTTCTTGGGTAAGAGCAACCCCCCAGATCCACCAACAAAATCCTTCCAGCAACAGCCCAGACAGATTTTACAGCGGTTGCTATTGAGGAGCCTGTGTTATCTGCTAAGATAACAGATGCAATTTCCTGTTTTAACCAGAAAAACACACCAAAACTTGGTGTCACAGTAGCAGACAGTACCAATCCTAAGAGCTTCTTGTTGGCTTTTGTTTGCTTGGTTTTGTTTTCTCAGGGTGAAAACTATATTCCTCCAGCCATGAGAGCTGAAACTCCACATGCATTTCCACCCATGCCAACCTTACTCTCTTAGGTGGAAAGGGAACGCGGTACCGTTGCGAGCACCCCTCGTTTTGAAGCTTGAGGTCATGGGCCTTGGGCAAGCAACGTTCACAGGGAAGCGTGTCAAAAGCCAGAGGAAACATCTTACGAGCCAAACTACTCACTTGGATGAAACATTAAGAGGCCAAACAACCAGCAACAGCTGAATTGACTGGAAGGTGCCTGAACACTTGTAGCTTATAAACCTGGGGCAGTTTTTAAATGCTATTTCGCCACAGAAACCGTGTAATCAAGCCAGGTAATTTTTACCGACGCATCTAGCTTTGCAATTGACTGTTTTAACTCATGTCACGCACCTCGATCTTGCGCTATGCTCGACTGGTTCATGGAAGGATGCATGATACTGTCCGACTGGCCACTGGGCGGTCGAGGCGGCATCTGATTGCCTAAAACCACAAAAAGGAAAGCGGTTAATCACCAAAATTGCAGACCACAAACCCCAGGATACAAGAGTATTAAACACCACAACTACAAACAACTTGAGGAGAAGACCACGTTTAACCACAGCGAAGAAAAACAAAAGCAAGATCGGTCACATTAACAAAATGACACTCGCTGGTTTACCAGCCGTCTCACCCATCGTTGAAAAGTTACAGACGTTTTAAAGGAAACAAATGAGCTCACGAGACCTCAATAACCACACAGCGCTGGCACTGGCCAATTCCTCCCCACTGGCTGTTCTAACTCCCCCTCCAGCTGCAGCCCCAGCGAGGGGCGGACGCGAGCGGCATTACCTGGAACCGCGGCCGGGGAGAGCGGACCAGAGCGGGACTGAGCAACGCTCGCGGGAGATCCAACTGGGGATGGGGAGGGTCCTCTGATGCCTGGCAGGTGAGGAGAGGTATGTGGAGAGAAAGGAGACTGAGCTGGGTTACTCTGCTCTCCTTGACTGCTGGAAATCCCTGACGTGCTCACTCCGGGACTCAGGGCTCCTTCTGTACCCATGGGGAGATCATCTATTGAACCAGACAGGTCCTGCAATACACAGAGAAACACGTCAGGCAAGGATTAAAAGACACGGGGCCGTTCTCTCACACACCGCTAAGGAAGAGTGCATTTCCCCCTCAGGCGTGCTACAAATAGGAATCAATGACCTCGGTTCAAGTTATTGTCAGGAACGAAGGATGTTGCAGACTGAGGGAACTGCCAAATGTGTCTTATCCCACTGCCTGTCTCTGAACCCAAGAGTTCCCCAGCTGGTTTGCTCAGTGCTTGCTGATGGTCCAAACAACGGGCTAATTCTACTTGCTGCTTTTAATTCAGTTTAGAGGTGAGGACATAAAGAACAACATCGATAACACCCGTAAAACTGCAAACAGAGGAGACGGTCCATGCGATCGTGGCTTGGAAGAGAAATGTGGCTCAGCCTCTGAAAGACAAAACTCCTGCCTCGCCATAATTAATTCATAAACCTCATAAGAGCTGGGAAACGACTCACTGGAGATGGATAAAAACAAACTAAACAGAGATTTAAAAGAAAACCATAAAATACTCTTCAGGGTTCCCTCTTCCCTTGCTTCAAAGATAGCAAAAATTAGCAGTTATAATATCGGCCTGTGAAGTTCAGTTTTTCTTGAAGGCAAGGCCGGAAAACACCCTGGAAAACACGAAAAGCACGAAAAGCTGAAACCTCCAATTGCCACAGTAGCGATTGCAAAGCAACGGCACCAAAAATCAGCTGGCAAGCCCGAAAACTGGGGATGCTTCCAAGAAGACGATGAGCAGATCCAACGTTCACAACTGCACGAGCTGCTTGATAATCAGGTGCATCAATTATTCAGGCTTGGCCCCGAGTGAATGAGTAACAGTCCAAGACGGGGCGAGCGGTGTCACTTTGAACAGAAAGCTGGGAAGTTGTAACTTGTAAAATCTCTGCCAGAGATGCGAAGGATCGAAGGGGCAAAGCTCACCAGGGCTTCATCCCTCCTTTGCGGATCTTTCCGAGCGACCAAACCTGTCTCAGAGTGTCCAAACTGAGCCCTGAAGGCGTTTCGGACCAATTCCCTGTGCGCAGAATTCAGCTGGGCAGTGTGAACGGAGCCAGCCCCGTTTAGAACACCGCGCGGAAAGGCCGAGCCAACTGATGAATAACTTGGACGCCCTGGTGTCGTTCACGCTGAGTGGAAAATGGCTCGTTTAGCAGCAGTTTGGTAACGTATTCCCAGCTCTGCGCGGTGCGGGAGGCCCTCGGACACAGGGTAGCGCAAACTTAGCAACTTAAGAGCTTTGACAACACTTCAACAACTCCTGTCTGGTAGGTAATGTGAGAAAAGGCGCTGATGGCACGTCCCAGCATCTAAGCTGGAGAACAGCACGTCACCGCACCCCAGGACATGGAAAACTGGGGTTACGGAGGAATAAAAGCCAGGAGATCCCCAACCACCTCCTCACGCTTGTTGGATGGACAGTGACGCTCAGAAGGACTAAAGGGGCGAGCTGGTCCTGACACTCGGTTGTTGGCTGCATCGGGGCAATGTGATCTATTTAACAGCAGAATTTGATTAAAACGCTTCTAACAAATGCTGGCAAATGCCCAATTTGAGCTGCAAACACCAGTCGCTTGGTGGGACGACTTAGTGCATGGTGTGTCCATCCTCCCTGTCCATTACCGCTCCTGTCTGAGAGCATCTCCCGCACAGCAGCCCCATCGGTGCATTGATTACTGCTGGAGTATAGCCTTCCTGAGAAAAAAAACCAACACAGCTTTGTTTTATTTCAAAAAACGGCACAAAAAGCCTAAAAATAGCGTCTAAGAGCTCTCGCCATTTTCGCTACCTTCCTGTTGTAACATCTTGCTCCTTTATGCCGCTACGTGGGTTTTTTGCCCCCGGATGACTTTGACAAACCCACATTCCTCCTGTGGAAACCATCTAAGTGGGAGGAAAGAGACGGTATTTCCAAAATGGTGCATTAAAAAGCATCGACCAACACAAACAAACAAAAGCAGAGCGCTCCTCCCCAGGACTGACACACGTCTCTAGCCCCTAAGTCAGCGAAGGGATCAGAATGTCCAGAAGTCAATACAGTCCGGTCTAAAATTGGCTGGAAATACTGCTATTTCCCTTAAGTATATTACAGTTCCTTTAGCCTGAATCACCAAATGCATCCAAACGGTGTTTTCGTATCACTGAAACGGAGCTGGAGGCCAAAACCCTGCGCGGCTTTCAAATCCCCAGCACCACGAGCTCAGAGCGGTTAAACCTTCACACCAGTGGGGCAGAACCTACAGCTGCTTAAATGAGAGATTTTTAGGCTCTAAGGAAAAATAAAACGCGTTATAAATGTACAATGGAGACAAAATAGCAGCATGGAAGGGCATATATGGAGCAAGATGGGAAAACTTCCTTCTGTTATCAGTACAAGTGACAGGCTTCTCCCAGAGGTAAAACAGGAGGTTTTGCCTCCAGGATTTGAGGAGGTCGCTGTTTGCTACACGGTATGAGCGCCATTCATACACGAACGGGGCAAACTAAGAGGTTATGGGTTGGTAACATCAGGCACGAAATATCTGCAAGACAGAAAGCGAAGCAACGTTAAAAACTGTTTGGAAATTAACTCCTTAAGTAACTAGATAACGATCTTTAAAGCCGATGTCTTCGACCTTGCCGATGCATCAAAGCTGAACCGAAGCGCTGCAAGTCATTTAAAAACATTCTGTTTTAATTAAGCGGGTTAATACAGGGTTGCTTTCGACATGCGAGCGAGGGCCCCTCTGCATTGCTAACATACCATCGCGGAGCTCACGGTGGAAAAACCGCCTCCGAGCCCTACGCATCATCTCAGATCATCAGCTGAAATGAGTGAAAAGCGAACTACACGTCAACCTTTCTCGGGTGTTGGACGTGAACTGCAACAGGACCGTAAAAATCAAGTCACTCATAAAGTGACTTTCACCTGTAAGTTGTATGAAATGTGACAATAAGCGGTTTCCCAGCAGCGTTTTCTGAGCCTGTTCCTCAGCAGGATGAGGTTTCTCAGGAGCAAAACTCCTGCAAGGGGAAGAGAGAAGCAAGGACCGAACACCAAAGCGCCAGCAGCTCTTGGGTAAGGAGCTGTTTTCCACCTACCGAGTTATTTCCTCAGGATGCCAACCATCCAGACACAGCGTTGGTCTGTTAACTAAACCTACAGGACGCCATCCAGCTCGGATTTTGCATCCCGAAAACTAAGGGGGAAGAGAAAATCTCAGTCTCTCTCTGGTGTGAAGGATGGAGGGAGCAGAGATGCCTTTAATAAAAGAAGCTCATTGACTAATGGAGCTCTGGTGCATTCTGGATGAAGCCCAAGAGGAGCGGCTGGGGGAGGTGGTTTTGCCTCCCACGAGCATCGGGACACGACCTGGAACACACGGCTCCCCCGTCCCCTCCTGCGGCAGCGCTAACTCTGCCAGCTCCACGGAAACGTCAGGGGCTGGAGAATCTCCTCACGTGTTTCCAATGTGTTTTTTTTAATGCATTTTATTGCTCATCTGCCATGCAGATCAAAAAAAAAAACCACGCTGGAGGGATTCCAACTATTTCACACAGAATCTCACACTCCCGGCTGGCTGCAGCCCCAAAGCCGGGCTTTTCTTCACTTGAAATACTGCCCGGTGTTATTTTGGGATGTGACCCGATAGCGGGAAGCCCACGGGGACCCCGCCACCATAACCGTTCCAGCTGCGATCGGCTGCCCGGTGCCAGCGTGGTGTGTCGGTGCTGCCGGCAAACTGGGACTCGGCCGCTCGCACCTTCTCGTCACAACACAACAAACCTGAAATCGCACGATCTGGTACCCGACGGAGGGTCAGGGGAGTTCAACCCTTGCAGGGAAAAGGTTGCAAGTCCCGGCAGGACCGGGAGCCGGTTAGTTCACGCTGCAAACAGCAAAGGTTTCTTTGAGATGAAAAGAGGAGCCACCATTTTGCTGTATCTGATACGGCGCTCATTTGTTAAACAAACACCGAGATGAAACAACGAGAAATACTTTAAGATCAAGGTAATGAAATCCCAGAGGAGGGAAGATTCAAAGCTGAGAGAGTGGGAGGACCAGCCAGAACGCAAATGGGTGTCCCCGTGGGGACCGGCCCGTCCCCTGCCCGTCCTGGGTGTCCGTGTGCGTGGAGAGCACGGGGACCGCGGGCTCTGCCACATCACCAGACAGCGCTCGAGGAAATTACGACCTGGAGACGGGCGTGTGGTGGAGCTTATAAATGCCATAAGGGCAGCTGTTTGCGTAAAGATGCTACGAGCAAGAGAACAACGGCTGCATTTATTCCCCAGTTCTTTCTGAAAGGGAAAAAGCCTCTCTACTGCTTCTAACTGAAATAGCTGCGTTCTACTAGAATTTCATTTTCTCTGCAGTTTCTTCTTTGGTTGTTCAAGGCTTAAAGATGACAAGCTTGTCCTTTCCTTCCCCCTAATTTCCACACCCAAGATACCTTGGTCGCTCTATCGCAAAATTTACATGGCTGATGGGCAAACCAGGATCTCCCTGCTGTTCTGGGGAAACTCAGAGGCTCGTTCCTCCTGCTATGCTACAGACCACGGAATCTTGCGTCTGGTGCTTCACAACACGGCCTGGAGACCTGACCACGCTCCGTTTACATCAGGCTACAGAACCGCTTTCCCTGCAGAAACCAGAAGCTGGAGCTGAGCAACACAAGCTACAGCAGAAATCCCGTTGAAAATGTGCTGCTCCAAAGGCAAAGTAGCATTGCAGGTCCTGTCCCGTCCCCAGAACACACAGCTTGTCCCAGGAAGAACCATCGTCCGCCTCCCTGTGCTCTTCCACCGTCAGTTATTGTGCGGGTGACACCAAGTCAACCTTTACAGCACCAAAAGCACCTTCCAGATGAGCATCATTCCTGGTGCACAGAGGGGCTGGATGAGACAACGGATACAGGATGCGTGCGGGATGTCCCTCCAATAAAACCTCCCTGCACACCTCGAACATTGCTGGAATGCAAAGCGAGCGGAAGATCCTGTTCACGCTCTGTTCCCGTGTGCTCTGCGCCCTCTCGCACTTTGGGAGGAGTGGGGTGAAAAAAAACCCCAAAAATAAATATTTTTAAGCTGCCATTTTACCTGTTATTGATTCACGTATGTGTGAGAAACATGTTCATCCACATTCCCAAGCTACCCAAGATGATTAAAGACAAATAAAACCAAAGCCTAGCAACGCAAGCTGGTTTCTTCTTGACCATATAGAGCTCTCCCTCAGTGCTCTTACCTCTGAGACACTGCAAAGTCTGGTTTAACAGGGCAAGATCCCTTTCTCCTGGCACCAAAACTGGGGGATGCCCAGAAAGGAGATCAGTGTCACGCTGGCGCGAGCTGCACAATACACTTCTATGTTTCATTAAAGCTTTTTAAGTTCATGGCCTCGCCTCTTCTATCTCCCTTCAAAATGGGACAAGATCAGCCAGCAGAAGGAACAAAGAGGTTTAATGATGCAATGAAATCAGAGTGTTTGGCCCCTCGGATACATCCCTGGAGGCTCAACCTCTGATCTGAGCAAGGACCACACGTGAGCAACCAGAAACAGGACAGGGATCTGCAGCAAAACCTCGTGGAGGAAAACCAAGGATCCTGGTTACAAGACCGAGCATAAGGACATTCGGGTCCTCTGAAGTGCCACTTACTCACCCAAGCAGCCCTTCAGTAAAGGAAATGGGCACTAGACCTTTCCTACTTCAAGGGAAAACCACCTGCCCACTGAAACAAGTATCAGGAAGGCAACACCATCTCGGCGTCAGCCTCTGCTACGTGGAATCCATATTCCCTTCCTGAAGCTCCTCTCGGGCATCAGCGCTGACAACAGCAAACCTAAGATGGGGACTAGAATGTGCCAGAGAGATTCGTGCAGTTTCCTCGCTCAAAAAGCAGCTGAAAAGCTCGTTCTTGCCGTCTGGCTGTAGAGGAGCTGGTAGGAGCTGTAGCTGCACTGCAGGAAAGGAGCGTTGGAAGGAGCCGCGGGAGGAGGGGCTCGCTGCCTCACCAGGAATTGCACTCCAGTTGCAAAAATAAGCTGCGGTTCTAATCCACCTCGGTAAATCCAGGAGGGTCCGGTTCTTCGGCTGAAAGCAGGTACAAAATAAAAAGAGGACGGCAGACGGAAGCGCCGCTGGCTTTACTACATTCCTGCAACGGGAGAGCGTGCGGAACAGCCAGCGTTGCTACCGCAGCAGCCATTGATTTTTCAGAGGTCGATACTCCACTCCCACAGATCCACTCGGCAGGAGCTTTAATCACATCTACCGCTCCTACCCCTCTGCCACCCCCTTGGTTGTTCCCCCTCCAAATAAAATTAACACAAAGGGAGACCGGGAGGCAAAGGGGTTTTTCTCCCCTCTCCGACCACTGAGCAAACACAGATTTCATATTCTCGGTCTTTGGAGAGATGCGAAGGCTGTAGTTGCAGCACCAAGAGTAGAAGGAGCGATGTGATTCATCCACAGAACAAGATGTCGCCAAAGGGAAAAGCCCTGGCCTGGAAGGGCAGCGTTCCCACCGGAGCTCTTCTGAGGACCCTGGGAGACGCAGCAGCAAAACTCTCCAGTTTCCATTTAACCCTTTGAAAGCCGCTCGGCTTCTAAAAAGCACCGCCAGGTTTATCTAAATGTTGATACGACACGAAGAGTTCCAAGTCGTGTCACCTGGGTTGACACCGAAGCGCCACCCAGCAGCGCTGTCACACTGAGGGACAACATCTCCAGCCGCACGCTGGCCCTAAAACAACTTGCGGGAAGAACACGTGGAGGACACTGCGCGCAACGAGCAGCATCGCAGCAGCGCCTGAGGATGCTCTCGGCGACGCTGATTTTTTGGAGAGTGTTGGGGATGCGTGGGGAAAGAGACCTACATGTCGATCGCATCCATCAGCAGGGCCGATCCCACCTTGGGAAGGTGAGAACCCGGCCCAGGTCTCACACGACTGACCACAAACCCTTTAAATAAAGAGCTTTCTTCATCTTCTAGAGGTTTTCCAGCGCTCTGCTTCAGTCTGAAGACCAACCCCAGATCATATCAATCGCTCCATTAGCGTTAGTTGTCCCTCCTGTCGCCAGCCGGGAGGATCTTCCAGCTCCCTTGGGATGGTGTTTTCCAGCCTGTGTTCCATTTAGACTCCGAAGCATTTAGTCACTCGGTGTGCGATGGTGCCGCCGCACGAGTTCGGGTGGGTGAAGAAATGCAGCAAAGGCAGGACTTGGAAACAATTAAAACATTTTAAAAGTTCAGGCCAATGCTTTGGATTTTAAGACAATTGACAGCTTTTAGTATTATCAGCCTCTTTGAAACAATTAAGAGTGACAGAATCGATTCCTAAAAAAGGAGAAGGCAAGAAGATTTAGGAGAGAAGATTTCTAAGGCATCAGGTATTCGCAAGGCTGATGAATCTGCTGTGGCTGGAAGAAGCTGCTGCAGAGACAGCTGAAATCCAGCAGCTCCTTCCCAAAGGCCCTGGGAGCTGCGGGGACACGAGGGGCCGCGCTGAGTGCCCAACACCAGCTGGGGCATCTCTAGAGACACCACGGCCACCAGGAACCGTCTGCGGTGCTGCACCCGGGTACCACGGGACAGAGAAACCGGACAGACCACAAAGAACCACAGAAACTCTGCTCTGGCCCTGGCTCAGAGCGCCGAGCGCGCATGGGAAGAGGTGGCAGAACCATGGAAACCTGGCCCAGGCACACGCTGACGTGCGCCCGGCGCTACCTGCAGGGCCAGGGTGCCACAACAGCCCTTTCCTAGAGATGGCACTTGAGGAAATCCAACTTCCTGTTTGTTTGGTTTGGTAAATAGAGGTCACTACTCTCCTGGGTAAGACCCGATTCGAAATTGTAATTAAAAGCAATTCTACAGCTCCTCCTCCAATTATCAGGACTGGTTTGAAACGGCCTCATATCCCCAAGGTGCTGGCGGAGCGCAGCCCTGGGCCCCCGCCATGCCCCACATTTCAGTGCCATGTGGAAACAGTTTACTCGGCGGCGTTTCTGACCGTGCGCGTCTCCGAGACGAGTCGATCCAGCACGCCCAAAGGACGCCAGCAGGAAAACGATGCCTGTAAAGCGAGAGCTCAGGTGTGGCAGCGTTTAAAACGCACGCGGGGCTGCGGGCCAACGTTAAACACCTTCGTTTATCCCCGCGACCGCTCTGCACGGCGTAGAAGGTCAGACTGCGTGACCTCAGGTGGGGCGGTTTGATGGAAAGGGAGGAGGACGAGGCTGCTCCGTCCCACGTCAGGCTGACAAGAGGCTTCCGTGCAATTTAAAGAGTCTCCAATGACACCGAGTCAGCAGCAAAGAGGAAGCAAAAAACCCATTTCTGTTTTACAGAAAGCGCGTTTCGCAGCGAGGTCACGTCACGCAGCGCAGTTCGGCGACACCCGAGGAGCAGCTCTGCGCTCCATCCGCGGCAGCGCCGGGGGTGCGTGCGACAGAGCACACACTATTGTTCGGGATCCAAGAGCAGAAACTGGTCATCCTACAGCAATTTCCTGATTAAACACTGACCCGCCTGCTCGCTCCAGCCTGGCCTAAGAGAATGAGATCCCGGCCCTCTCGCTGCCTCCCTGCGGGGTCACTCTCTCCTCTTTCGCTTGGGTCCATGAGCGAAATTGTTCCTAATAAAACGCAAGGCGGGGGGTTCGGGGAATCTGTGCGAGGCGTGCGGGCAGGAAGCAGAGCTGAGCTGCTTGCGACCAGAATAGAAACAGGAAACAAGCCCAGCACCGAGCAGAGCTGCACCAGCGGCTCCCAACAGCAGCGGCTCAGAGATGATGTTTACTGGTGGTGGAGCCTCCACACAGTGCGGTGTGGGGACAGAATCACCGAATCACAGGGACAAGAAGGGACCTGGAAAGCTGATCCAGTGCAATCCCCCCATGGAGCAGGAACACCCAGATGAGGTTACACAGGAAGGTGTCCAGGCGGGTTGGAATGTCTGCACAGAAGGAGACTCCACAACCCCCCTGGGCAGCCTGGGCCAGGCTCTGACACCCTCACCCCAACAAGTTGCTTCTCATATTCGAGTGGAACCTCCTGTGTTCCAGTTTGCACCCATTGCCCCTTGTCCTGTCCCTGGTTGTCACCAGCAGAGCCTGGCTCCATCCTCCTGACACTGCCCCTTTCCATATTGATCCCCAGCAATGAGTCCCCCCTCAGTGTCCTCTTGTCCAGCTCCAGAGCCCCAGCTCCCTCAGCCTTTCCTCACACGGGAGATGCTCCACTCCCTGCAGCATCTTGGTGGCTGCGCTGGACTCTCTCCAGCAGTTCCCTGTCCTGCTGGAACTGAGGGGCCACAGCTGGACACAAGATTCCAGGTGTGGTCTCCCCAGGGCAGAGCAGAGGGGCAGGAGAACCTCTCTGACCTACTGACCACCCCCTTCTAACCCACCCCAGGTCCCATTGGCTTCCTGGCCACAAGGGCCCAGTGCTGGCTCGTGGTCACCCTGCTGTCCCCAGGACCCCCAGGTCCCTTTCCCCTACGCTCGGGGAAAAGCTCGGGTGGAGGAGCCTTGGTCAGGAAAACAACACTTTCAACTCCCTGTACTGCCATAACTTGGGATAGAAGCCTTCGTATGGGCATCACTGGAGCGCACCCATCTCTCTATAGCGTGTTTCGGGTGTTGTGCTCCTGGGGTGTTCATCTGCACATCCACCGTGCTGCCCGTGCACCCAACACAACCTCCCTGCTTTGAAATGCATCTGCACTAATCCCTCTCTTAAGATAAGCTCAAAAGGCCAAATACAAACCGAAGAGAAGCAGGAAGTCCCACACGGAAAATAACTTAAAAAGGCCTGAAGTAACCAGCAAATTCAACTCTTAAAGGTTCTTTTCCCCTCCTCAGAAATAAATGGTCAATATGATTCATTTTGAGCTCAAAGAATTTTTAAGAAAACATTCATTTCCTGGGCTGCATCTCCCTCCCCATCCACGGCAGCTTTGAGAGAGATTTTTGCCATGGTTCAGCCTGTTGCGTTGATAATTTCCAGGTCAGGGGACACAGCTGACAGAGCTCAACTTTATTCAAGTGCCTGCCGAGCACAAGTTGCAATGACCACTTGGGAAGAATGGAAAATCCAAACGGTGTTTCCCTGACACCCTCCACAGCGTCCAAATTCAGAAACCACTACACCCCAGAGGGGGAGAGGTGACCAAAGGAACGCTCCGTGTACTCACGGCCGGGTTCCTGCGCACAAGCCAAACTCTGCAGCCTCAATTCTCACCCCTCAACACAGAACTTCATTTTGCTACATCCATCCTGCAGAGATCTGAGACCAGAACGCACATTGGGACGCTAAATACGGATCAGGAATTTGGTTTGGGTTGGTTCTATTCCTCCTGTCACTGACAAGACACTCTTCAGACCTGATGTCAGAGATGAATCAACGTGAAATGATGCTGAATGAGTAGAACGGTTTTCCAATAGTGTAAAATACTGAGATTGAAACAATTCCCACTCTCCCCACAAGACAAAACCAAGTTGCCCACAAACGGGATGGGGTTTCTCCCTCAGGCCACGCAGCACATTGACCAAAACAAGCACATTGACCAAACCAAACTAAGGCTGTTTTGGGTGGGAATCCTGGAACCTCTGTCCAAGCTGCCCCAGTTTCACTTCATCACATATTTGCTGCAAAAAAAACCCAAAGGCAATATGGCTATTTCAGGACCTCCCAATCATTCCTCCAGTGCCACCCCACGCAGGATCTTTCCCATGGAAGCACCACTGAAAACATCAGCTTTGCTTTCCAGAGAGGAAAACGTCAGAGAAAGCCCAGAAGGTCCGGTGAAAAGCAAACACAAGCCAGTCTATACTGCTATCAAATCGGTCTTGCTTATAAATGGCTTCTGGGGCCGACCTAGAAGTCCTCATCTATCTCAAACCACCAGGAACTCGCATCCAGCTCCTTCACACAGCCCATAAAACAGATTGAGGCAACAGAACAATCTGTTGCATGTTTCCTAACGAAATATAAAACTCGTCCCAAGCAGCCTAGAAGCCCGCAGAACTTTGCAGCAGAACTGATCAGCAATCCAACCCCAAATGGGTGTCCTAACGCCCTCTTTGCTACCTCACATCAGCACCTTCCACATCTAAGCAGAAGGTAATGAATAGCTGGAAATATGTGACTCCTAGAGACCCAGAACCCAAACCTCAAAAGGCAAAACACCAAATAAACTGGGTAAGACTCACTGGGAAGAATTCTTTTGCTAAGGAGAAGAGAGTCAGGAATCTCCTGGGAGAAACACATTTATACTGAGGATGACTATTCCTCTATTACACCCAGAGACAAAAGACGGCACTTTGCTGCTCCCGTACACAATAGCGATCGCGGTTGAGTTTCGCTGCGATCCTGACAGAGCCTCCCTGGGGAAACCGCAGATTCCGCAGAGAAGTTCTCACCTAGGGAAAGAGGAGCAGCCGGGCCGCTCGCGGGGCCGCTGCAAAACACATCGCGGAGCTCACGTTAGCGCAGCGTCCTCCCCCAAAATGCAGCAAATACAATCTTCAGAAAGAGAACAAGAAACCAGGAAACACATAATTAAGCTGGAACAGCACCAGTAGATATGGAAGACCAGGCATTTTGCTACTTACAGTCAGAGAAATCAGTGATTTGACTCTTCTGCTGTTCAAAGTGTGAGTATGGGAACATCGTCAGGAAAAACTTAGTGACGTAAGAATATGTATCAGGAAGGGATCGTGAAGTTTCCCCCCTGCAGAACAATCAACGTGACGTTCTCAGACAGACCCTGACAGAGCCAACAAGAGCTTGTGGAGTGAACAACCCAACAACGTCACCATCGGGAGATCAGCACCTCCTGAAACGGTGACAGGACCCAACGGGGATCCCCTCTTCATTGCTTTGAATTCCAGCATTAGTGTTGATGGACAATATTAATGTGTAAAGGCCAAAGATTCGTAAAGGCTCCGGGTACATAAATTTCACACTTTGTAAGCACCTAAAAAAGCAGCAACCTCCTTTTCCTGCTGGAGCTGATCTACGTTTAATTAAAGATGATACACGGCACGATTTGCCCCATTCCAAGATACCCAGCGAGCCACTCCTAAAACCCCCTGAGGCTCGGAAAGGGGCTCAGAACTCCACAGAAAAAATTAAAAGCCCACAAAACTAACTAAGCTTCTGTAAGTCATCCATAATGGCAAAACAGGGAGCCAGGAATCCTCCTGAGCAGGATAAAACTTCCTAAAGCAGACAGATTCGAGCAATAGAAGGAAGATAAAAAGAAATTGATAGCGCCCTTCCACACAGCTCTTTTGTTTCCAAGCACTCCCAGGCCAAACTTTGTGCAAGAGATTGATCACGGAAATGAAGAGTCGGCTTCCAACACCCCATAGGTTCTCCCCATCATCCCCAGCATCGCGCTCCGCTGCTTCCTCAATTCACAGACACGATCCCAACTAGAGGACAAAGAACCATCCGACACCTACAAGAATAAAGCTGAGTTGCTGCATGGGGGTCTCCTTGTTTTGAAGTTTTGCTTACTGAGGAATAGAAGGTCCAAAAGTACAACAAGCTAAAGACTGCTGGATGTCTTAAATGCTAATTATTTGGTGATCAAGTCAGGTAAACAAGGTGTTTCAAACAGAAGGGAGCTTATAGCGGACCTACTTTAACAGCTGCACCCTGGATTTGTGTCTCTAAAGTATCTGATCAAAATTGGTGGAGATTTAAAACTTCCAAAGATGATCACAGAATCCCAGAATGACACAGAATCCCAGAATGTGAGGGGTTGGAAGGGACCTCAAAGCTCATCCAGTGCAATCCCCCCATGGAGCAGGAACACCCAGATGAGGTTACATAGGAAGGATCATATTCCCTCGTTTCTAGGGATCCGGCGATCTTTTCTTCTCATCTTGGGCAAAAGGAAAACTCGCAAAGGGCCCAATATACATATAACCACAAGGTATAAAACAGAATCCCGCTTGGTGCTGAGAAGGAGCCACTTGTGCTAAGCAGAGCAGCTAATTCCTATAATCTGAGTCAGAGGGTGCTGATTGGGAGGATTCACGGAGCTCTATCAACAACGCGACTTCCCACCGTTCCGAGCCAGGGCAATTTCTTCAATTACTTCAGTGGCTTCACTTTTCCTACGTTCTTGGCCAAAAGATGGGTCACATGGAAGAACTTGTGGAGAGGCAGAGTGGAAAGAAACATGCTATTTAACAGGATTTTTTCCCCAGGCCTCAGAACAAATTAAATCTTTGTAATCGGGGTCCAAACGGCAGGAGAAAAGAAAGCGAAAAAGCAACAACCCACAACTAGGTGGTCAGAACTAGAGTCACTTTGTGTTTTGGGTGACAATTTGTAGCCGCAATCCAAAGGAATTATTTCAAGGGGCTCACAACAGAGCTGTTCTCGCTGCGGAGAGCAGAAATAACTGCTCTGCTCACCCTCCTCTGACCAACCCAAGCGCAGCTTCCAAAACCGACCCAGCCAGCGGCCGAGTAAAGAAAGAAAAGCTCCCTCACTTCCTACCGGTTACAATGAAATAATCGGCAAAATCAGAACTCGGCAGCTCAGGACGTTCCAAGTCGGAGGCAAAGACCGACTTGTGCAAACTAATCTTAACTTGTAACCCTTCTCCATTTTCTTGGTGAAGTTTTAACCCGAAGTTAAACTATTCTGGCCCAAAAGCTGCTGGAACACTGGGCACTATCACACATCCCACTGTTCGCTGGACATACAGCAAGTAAATGCAGAATGCAAAAGAGAATATAATTCTCCATCTGCCAAGGAAGGAGCTGTGACTGATCTTCCTCACTCCAGGTACTAATAAACTTGTCTTTTTCACCAACTGTTCAGTCAGATTGGACCAAAGCAGCTTAAATGAGCAGTACAAGGATCCAATGACACAGAAAGGGAACCAGGCTGCAAAGCACCAACTGTGGGCTGAAGAACGAGAAAATACGATCAAAATGAGATCCTTTCCCCGCAGATCAGGCTCTGCTCTAAAGGCAGTCGGCTGCTTCACACTCTGCAAACAGACAGCTCAAAAAATCTTTTAGCTAGAACATGCGGAGTATTTAGGGTTAAACTTTACCCTCAAATCCATTACATTGGTAAATTACATTTAAGCTCCAGTGGGAAGCCGAAAGCTAATGACTTAGTAAAAGGCACAGGCTCATCGAGCCCTGTTTCCACTCGTCTCTCCCCTCGCCCCGTTCAGCACTCACCGGCAGGCTGGAAGGTCTGGACTGAAGGTTCAAGTTCATGTCGTCTTGCCCTTTACTGGAAGCCATGGAGGGAGCAGATGATGCCTGGGACCCAAATGAGTCTTGAGATAACTCCTGAAACATCAAGAAACAACAAAAATAAATACGGTAATAAAATAAAGGCTCTGCCGGAATCATTCTGGTATATTCTCACACTGTGGAAGAATGATTTGTCCTCAGTGACGTTTGCCCAGAACAGGAAATAAGAGAGCAAAGAGTTGAAGGCATCACGCCTACCAACGCTGCCGGGCTGGGAGTGATGTCTAAAACATGACAAAACAGTAACTCTCCCGTTTTCTCCTATCACAGAGCCTGAAGAACAGCGACTGCCCGGGGACGATGCCCACTCGGCTTCCGGATCTGACAGCTCACGATAGCTCTAAGTACTTCATCGCACAAATAAGGCAACTCCATTAAAATCCTCAGCCTTCCAAAAGCTGCCTTCGATGCATTGGCTGAAAGGTCCCAACTCCCTTTTCACGCAACTATTAAAATATTATTAAGCCTTGCTAAAAATAAATAAAATTTATAGTTAAAAAATAAAGCTTCATGATTTTATCTTCAATTCCATGCGCTTGCTGCTTTATTCTCCTCCTACAGCCAAGTTTTACATTTAAAAGCAAAATCCTCCATCGCCCTCCACGTGCCACTCGACAAACTGAGCTCTGCTATTGTGCTAAACCAAGTGGCTCTGGGACCACCTGGAGAACGTGGGCGGCGTGACAACCATCCCAGTATGAACTCCCCTAGACTGGTATTGCCAACCAGCAGCATTTACGCGACACTAGTCTTGAAATCTGCAGTATTAGCACCATAACATCTCTGTGTAGATACAGAACTAGGTATGACAAGGCAGCACATCTATTACCGTAATCGTTCCAGCCAGCTCACTGACTTCAACTGCTTTTAACGCATGAAGAAAAGGATTCGCCCAAGTTTCTTTAAAAGAAAGAACATTTACAGAAGGCAAGCAAGCAGGAGACGGCCTACCTGAGGCGGGGGGAAGCGCTGCTGGGAGTACGCAGACTGCTGCTGCGACGCCTGCGACGGGGGGTACGATGACGACTGCTGCGAAAGAGCCGAGGAAGCCGCCTGCGGCGTCTGCTGCTGCTGCTGGTAGGGTGACTGCGCCTGCTGCTGCGCGTAGGGCGGCTGGCTCTGTTGGTGCTGCGGGGCCGCAGGCTGCGCTTGAGGATACGGGGTCGGGGACTGATGGGGCGGCTGAGCCGGCTGCTGGGGGTACGGCTGCGCCGGTTGGAGCTGGGGCGGCTGCGACTGAGGCTGTTGTTGCTGCTGATAGGAAGGCTGAGCGTGCGGGGTCTGCGAGGGCGGCTGCTGCGAGTACGGAGCCTGCGGCTGCTGGGGGTGCGGGCTCTGCTGGTTGTAGTACGGAGTCTGGCTTTGCTGCCCATACGCACTGGGACCCTGCTGTCCGTAAGGAGGAATCTGCCGAAGAGGAGGGTGAACTTAGATCAGTTACAAAGATATTTTACACACACACAAAGATTATTTTCAAGAGGAAAAAATTCAGAGACGTGCAAAGCAGTTAACTGGGAATGTACTGGAAATCGCACTGTCCAGCTACTTCCCAGACAACAGCAAAAGTCACTTGTGTATGACATTCATTATCCTTGGCAGCAACAAAAAATGTTAATAGGCACCATAACTAAGTTTTTAGGAATCCCTATCTGACCACCCTCCAGTGACAGTAACATCGAAAGCAAAGACTGTTTGCTCCATGAAACAAAAGGCAGCCTTTCAAATCCTGCAAACAGTGCAGCATGATCCACGTGGATCAGGTAGAGAACCAAAACTGCCCTGTAAAGAGCTGCTGCGTCTTTAACAGAACCCGTGGCAAGAATATCTCACTGCCCTCGCTATTGAGTTTTCCCTTGTTCGATTCACCGCTCTGCCGCTGCCTCTCCTGGAAGCAAGAGGCCCCTGTGCACCCGTCACACCCACATCCAGGTGCAGAGCAACACGCCTCTTTACCCAAGAACGGATCCCAACCCTCTGAGGCTGGTCCCTTCAGGTTCTCGGCTGCTCCTCTGCCCGCCCCTGCTATACAGAGAGAACAGAAGCTTGGTGCTCTACCTGCTGTGCATACGAGAGGCCGCCCATGGCGCTTTGTGTCCGGCTCTGCATGCCCATGGGGTATCTCTGGGGAGCCTGTGGTCCGTAGGGCTGTCCCGGGTAGCCGTGTCCTGGCTGCGGCCCCGCCTGAGCTCCCTGCTGTTGCGTGTACGGGTTGTTTCCTCCGTACGGCTGAGGCCTCATCTTCCCCATCTGATCCATCGGGCTCGAAGGCTGCAAAGCAAGTTGCGACACACGATGTACATTCCAGGAATCACTCACGACTTCCCAAAACAACCCCAAAGAAAAACTCGGATGGGTTGGCGCAGAGAAGCAGAAGCTCATCTGTGCCTTCTCAGGTGCTAAACCCCACCGTTACATTGGGAACCACAGCGGGATTCCCGCTGCCCTTTCGAACCCGCAGACGTTTCACAAAGAACAAACCCAATGAGAAGATGTTTTATGCTGACATATCTCCCGTGGCGGGAGGACAGGAAAGAAGGGGGCAAAGATCATTAAGAAAGATGAATTATCAGTGTAAGTAGCTTTTCCCCATAGTAGGTAGTAGTTTAATGTCCAGGTATTCCACAACAAGGTAAATTTAGGCTGAAAATTTAAATATTCACAAGAAACACTGCTTCCTTCACATATAACAAGGTCTCCCAAAACACTACGGGCTGTTAATTTACACTTATGCATTTCAATTAATCCATCTTGATGCAGTAATATTACCGGGCAGTGCTACTGACACAGCGTTCGAGGCTGCAGTATTTGCCGTATTTTCTAACACGTGCTTTGTGCCTGCTGCCGTTTGTAGAATAAAGATTTCTAAATCACATTTCTCTGGATACATGAAAAAAAAGCATCAGCCTTAAAAGCCGGGTTGCCGAGTTTTAGAGCAGACGTGATGAGGGAATAAATGCAACTTTCCTAGAACTTCTTAATCTCTGCTACCCCTGTCCGGAGCCAAGACATAACAACAGTCAATCAGATTTCCTGAAAACACTATAAACCTCAAAATCCAGCCTTAGGAAGCACTATCCCCACACCGACCTGCTGCAATCAGTGACCTCTAAATGAATCCCAGGCGCCGTCTTTAATCTGGGACTGAATAAGAATCATCCGCTGATCTCCCGATGACCTAACTAATAGCAATGAGAGTTTTCCACCCATCACCATGACAATGGGCTCTATAACCGCACCTAGCCCTAGGCTGGTATTTGTGCAGATCCACCCCTCTTGCACTACAGGTCCGCACAAGCAAACATCGCCCCAACCAACCCAGCTCCTGCTGGAAAAGGATCCTGGGGACCGGCGCAGCGTTTCAATTACGTTTGCAGGATCTACCCGTCCTAGGGGAAAGAAAGATCAATAAAAAGTTGGTGCGGCGTGCTACACGTCAGAAAATCCTCCCCCAAGAGCTTGGAGTCCCAGCACGCAGGGCCTGCAGAGGCTGGTTTGAGCAGACGCAAGCGGAGCGGCTGCCAAGGAGGGGGACGTGGCACCACAGGGAGTTAATGGTGCTTTTGGGGGTTTAATGGACACGGCAGGAAAATCACCCCGGTTTTGGGAAGTGGGGGACTTAACTCAACTGAGATCAGGCCCCCTTGGATAAATTCGCACAAATTGATTAGGAACCAGGTCGGAGTCCTTGCCTTCACTTGGCTCAGCCCCAGCGCCGCATTTGCCATCCTGCGGAAGCCGCTCACCACCAGCCACCAGTGCGATGCTCTTATTGAGGCAGATTTTTGATGCCCTGCGTGCTCAGATGTGCTGGACGTTTCCCTTTGAGTCCATACTGATACTAAAACAGTTCTGAGAAAGCAACGTTCCACTTTTTACGCTCAAGTTGTCGCAGGTGATACCACTGAGGAGCAACACAGAGGCAGCAGGAGCTCAGCGGACAGGAGAAGCTCTGGATCCCGCACCCACACAGGGTTTTGTACCGTGTTTAAGAGCAGTTTCCATTGAGGGCGTGAGGAAAAAACCCCAACACCTTTGATGGCTGCGGCCTGAACGCTGAGAGCTGCAGTGACTCCTCTCCTGAATAGCAGCACCCATGCGGAGCTCCCATACATCCTAAGGATGCAAATCGTGTTTACATCTTTCAAGGATTGTCCCTAATGCTTCCTGAGCTTTGTGGGCATCACCGTCCACCCTGACATCCCTCCCTTCCCCGCATTATCTTCTTTGGTATGTAAAAGGAGTTTCCCAGCCCCCAGCTTTCACAGCTCAAACCTCTTTCACCTCACACCTCTTTTCTTCTTCTACCCCATCAAGCGCAGCTTTGGGGCTACGGACGGAACGTTTCCACACCTCTTCCGTTGGTTACTTGCTTCCTCCTGGTTGTTGCCTCACCTCAGCGGCGAGGGCAGCTTCTCAAATAGGCTCCTCTTTTGTAGTTTTATTTTAAATACGAACCACACGCTGCCTCTGCACAGATTTTCTTTGTGGTCACCCACAAAACTGACTGTACCTTCAGGATGGAGAGAAACAAGGGGAAGATCCACTTTTCCACAACTCCCACAGGAAACACGACAAAAAAACTTGAAGGAACAGTCGGAAGTTTGTATGCAGTCATAAAAACAAAACAACAAACCCAAAACGTAAAACCCAAACGTATTTCCAGGATGTGACCAAGTTGTCACCTTGACTGCTCAGCGTAGGAGTTCACGGCGCTTTGAACCGGCACAAGGCCCTAATACACAGGGGATGCTGAAAACAACCACCAAGAGCATCGCTCTGAACTACAGCCTGGCAGATAAAGTTCTATAAACAGAAGAAACGTAAACGCCAATTAATCTCTAATGAAGGAGCTATTTCATACACATACTCCTGACTCCGTGCAGGCTCATTTGCGCTCCCTGGGGCTGCCGCGTGTATCTCAAACGCTGCAAAATCTCCCGTTAAAGACATGCGTTTCTTTCAGCAACGGGGTTTAACTGCTCTTGTCTTAGCAGCGTTGCTCTGGCTTAAAGATCCTACCGTCAGATTTACTTGAATCTCAGTCCTTTGAGGGAATTTCACTACTCAAGAAGAGTCAACCGGTGAAATGCAGATGGATCCAGGCGCTCCTGTGCAGTTTTTGGGGGGCAGAGATGCTGCACACCCGTGTTCCACCAGCCGCTTGCACAACACTTGGGGATAAATAAGGAAATACCAAACCCCGACTGCAAAAGGCTGCGGATTCCTCTCTGGACTGACACATGGGAAATCCTTTCAGTAGGAAACCGCAGGAGTAGATTACTGTGATTACACTTCAAAAGCAAAGGCCCTGCCACAGAGAGACATAATTGAGAGAAAGTGTCGCTCCTTGATCACTGGAGTCCAGACCCCCTGCTTACACCTCCTTGCATTCATAGAAATTGCTTCTATTCTCCCTTCAATCTCGCTATCTCTGCTGTTTTATAACACCGTTAAGTACCAAACCTCAGCGAAACACGGTCCTGTCACCAGAGGAAGCTTCTGAAAGCAAAGTTGTTTGGTGTGGTGTGTAATGAAGGGGACGGCGAGACAGTGCCCCGGAGAAACCGCTGAGCTTTCCAGAAATTTCACCATTTCCAGAAATTCCACAATTTCCAGAAATTCCAGGTATTTCTAGAGCCGGAGCCTGGAACAGCAAACCCAAAGCGAGCTGAAATTGCCAAGTCAAAAGCTCTCAAATCGGTGTGTGTAACGTGAAGCATGTCAGACCCTCAAATGAAACAGCAGCGCCAAAACAGCCAATTCCTCAAAAATAACGCCGGAGTTTTCCTAAAAGAAGCAGACAAGAGGATTCCACAAACAATTCCTTCAAGAGGATTCCACAAACTATTCCGTTTGCCCAGCAGAAGAGAAATTCGGCCTCTCAAAAGAGCAGTTTGGTGAAATTGGAAGAGACTTGCTCAATGGTCTCAGCAGGAAAATGAGGGAAGAGGCAAATCCCACTTTGGAATCCAGAGCCAAACCCTCCGCAGCTGTACCAAAAAATGTCATTCTGACTTTCCTCCGTTACCTTATTACGTATTTGTGTTTTATTACAGAGGAAGAAAAGGAGGAGAGTCATTTACTGAACTCTCCAGTTCACATCAGCATCGCGCAGGTTTGCAGACGTGGGTATTGGCCACAAGCGGTTTCCTCAGCTGCCCCCAAAATCAGAAAGGCCAAAAAGAATCATCAAAAAGCCCCAAGCTCCCACCTTGGATCCCCAATCTTTTCCTGACCAGATCTGTTGTCCGCTTTTTGTGATAAAAAATAATAAGAAGCATTGCTGGCTGTTTAACCGAGAGAAGCCCTAATTGATTCCCACAGTAATTAACCTGCATTTTACCTCGGAGAGTGGTAGTTAAGGAAGTCGGCACTGCTATTTATAACTCATCTCAAATTGAGGGCAGACTGCCTAAAATCTAACACATCCCAGCTGTACTCCTGTTTGAACTGGGGCCAAGGGAATTTTTTAAAGCAATCTTGGCACTGAATGAATGACACCAACAGTACGAGCGCGTGTGGTTGTGTTGTGGTGACGTAGCGGCGGAGGTGGAAGGGAAGGGGGGGGCACCGCGCCGTAATCCCGCTCCCGAACCCGCCGCCCGGCTCGGCACGGCCGGCACAACCGCGGTCGGAGCCGCCCACCGAGAACCAAACACAGGAAACGGCTTTTCCTGTGGAAACGGCGCCTTCAAGTGAGAAGCACATGGCTAATCTGCATAAAAAGCAAAGCCACCCGCTCCTGCCAGGAAGGTTCGTGCTCGTAATCTCTGGCCGCACGGAGCTGCTGCCTGCGAGGACTTGGACCCGCGCCTGATAACCCAGAAACAGCCGAGAACAGATGGGCGAGGACCCCGCAGAAACACCCGCACGTGACGCGCCACATGGCCCCGGCAATAACTATTGTTTGGCTGCGAAACGAAAGGCCGGTACAAACATAAACCCCGAGCGGGCCCAGGGAATTCAGTGAGAGGCATCAGGCTGGTCTGAGGATGGGGAGCAGCGAACTGCAGGGGCCTGGAGGTTATTGAGATGATCACAGAATCCCAGAATGTCAGGGGTTGAAGGGCCCTGGAAAGCTCATCCAGTGCAATCCCCCCATGGAGCAGGAACACCCAGATGAGGTTACACAGGAAGGTGTCCAGGCGGGTTGGAATGTCTGCACAGAAGGAGACTCCACAACCCCCCTGGGCAGCCTGGGCCAGGCTCTGACACCCTCACCCCAACAAGTTGCTTCTCATATTCAAGTGGAACCTCCTGTGTTCCAGTTTGCACCCATTGCCCCTTGTCCTGTCCCTGGTTGTCACCAGCAGAGCCTGGCACCATCCTCCTGACAGGAGGAATTAGTTGCGTGGGATCATTGTTGTATTGAATAAGTTGGACTAGGCAAGAGAATAAACCTCCCCATGCTTCCCCAACCCTTCTGAGCCATTTCTATCAAAATCAACGAGCTGCACGAAGCAGAAACTCAGCCACAGCAGCACCAGGTACCATCTACAGCTGCTTGTGGGAGAGACCTGGGTTCAAACTCTGCAGGTTTTCCACTCCATTGGGAAACACCAACATCAGGGAGGCGGGGGAACCTCCAGGGGAAAGTCACAGCAAATGGAGAATCACAGGGAAAACATTGTGTCTTGATCGCAAAGCCGGCAAGAGGCTTTATCAACTGAGCTTAATGTTTCTAAAAAGTAACCCTAATGAAAGCAGAGATGCTGCTTTGCCATTTCTAGTATGTTCCACGTCCCCTGGAGTGACCAACAGCTCAGGCTGCTGTGAGACACCAACACTGGGTCAGGTCTTGGAGGTGCCAACATCCAACACCACGAACACACCACATCCACGCTGCTTCCTAAACCCTCCCCTAAACTAAACCTCTGCCATATTTCAAGTTCAAGGGGTACCATGACCTGCGGCATCAAGGCAGCAGCGCCTCCATCAAGATAAACTCTACTTTGCGCGTACTCACCACCGGCATGAAGGTATACGCGGTGTGATAGCACCTGCACGCGAAGCACAGGTAGTTGCGGACGAACATGATGCTCGCGGGATTGTCCCAAATCGATACCAAGTCTGGGAGATCCACCAAAACCAGCCACGCTGTGCTGATGCACGCGACCAAAGGCTGAAGTGAGCGGTCAGTTGTCGCCTCGCCGCAACATGGCAACGCCGTGATGTCACTGACAGGACAGAACTAACGTGGCGGGGGGGACCTGGGGACACCCGGAAGGCAACACAAAATGCCCCAGCAAAGTGTTCCCAGCTTTCAGAGCTCAGGTTTGCAGCTCAGACACTGTCCTGCCTGTCCCTGTCTCCACAAACTCCACGCGCAAGAAACTCCAACTGCTCCATAACCAGCCTGGAGAGTTCAAACTGAGAAACGGGCACAAACTGACAACCGTCCTCATTCGGGAGCAAACGGGGCTCACCTTCCAGCCAGGAGCACTTTCATCTGACCTATTTCAGGTGCAGGTGGCTGTGCTGAGGTCAGCGCCCCAGCCTGGACTCCCCCCTTCCACAGCATTCGGAAGGGCCAGCGCACCGGGTCACGCTTCACGGCCTCCCGCCCTATTTGCTTTGCTTTTAAAGAGAAACAAAAGAGGCCGAGGGCATCTTAAAGTTATGATACAAAGAAAACTCATCCTGTAGTAGAAAAGATGCCCCCAAAAGACAAACCACCCACAATACCTGGCAGTAAGCACAACATTGATGCGTTATAGGGTGTCTCACCAGGGCAGTTCCAACGACGAGCGTGTCTTTCTGAGGACGTCGTCACAGAAATGTGCGCTTCCTTTTTTTATTTTCCTTTTCCCCTCCCTTTTTTAAACTTGAGAAATCCACCGAGTTCCTCCACAACCCGGACAACACGCAGAGCCCGTGCGGCGGCACCCACCGCTTTGGGAAACCACCCTAAACCTGACCTTTGGAATACAGTACAGGGCTGGTTTGGGCCTTACAAACACTCGCTCTTTGGAAACTTGCAGGATAAATCCATTTTAAACTACGGAAAACTCCCCTTCTTGTTCGCACTAATCTAGAATCTAACTTAGATTTCAATATATAACTAAGAAGCAATACATCATCATCACTTTATCAATGCAGATTAAATTATCAGTTGCCAAACCGTTCAAATAACTGACCTATGCTCAGTAGTTTCAGTTCTGCGACCAGAGGGAGCCTGGTTGTTCTCCTGACTGTTTCAGTAGGTCAAGTTTGATTGAAGACACTTTCTATTCCTCTAATCACAGAGTCACCGAATGTGAGGGGTTGAAGGGCCCTGGAAAGCTCACCCAGTGCAATCCCCCCATGGAGCAGGAACACCCAGATGAGGTTACACAGGAAGGTGTCCAGGCGGGTTGGAATGTCTGCACAGAAGGAGACTCCACAACCCCCTGGGCAGCCTGGGCCAGGCTCTGACACCCTCACCCCAACAAGTTGCTTCTCATCTTTAAGCAGAACCTCCTGTGTTCCAGTTTGCACCCATTGCCCCTTGTCCTGTCCCTGGTTGTCACCAGCAGAGCCTGGCTCTCTGCTCACACACAGACCTCAGGACAAGCGAACGCTGCACACAAAATGGGACATTTCTAAATTACCTCGGTCAACTGCTTCTCACTGAGAGTTATCGGGAGCTCCTGGAAAGTTAAGATCAGCCCTGCTGAAAATGGCTCCGTTCCGCGATTATACATTTATTACATCAGTTCCTTTGGGGACATTTTCTGTAAATCCAGGATACTAAATTTTACCAGTGGAAGAAAGATGAGTGAGTTTTCTCCAAGCAGCTACACTGTGAACTGTCTCTGCCTAAACACCATTCAGTAATTACCCCATTAACATTTCTCAGCAAGAGGCCAGTCCGCGCATCTCGGAGGACTTTCCCAAGCACCACTCTTACTAATACTCTTCAAATTGATTAAAATTGACCCGAGTTTTGCTTACAGGATGCATCATTATGGAACGTTTTATTCCTGAAAGAAGTCAAGCAGAAGGTGATTTGGGGAAATGAAATGGGAGCCCCAATTCAAACCCTCCTGGAAATAACCTGACAGGGTTTGTGGCCAAAATCGAGCAGGATTCGGTATTTTGTTCTTTTTTTTAAGGTGGAGGATGAGAAAGCGCCAAGCATGCCCACGTCTTAAAGTGCATTTGTTGATCTCATCTTTCCCCCCCCAGCCTGACTTTAAGCCCTCCTTAACAAATTCAACAAATCCAGCTTATCAGGGCTCTGCATTTCAGCCGTTCTCTCCAACACGCAGTCACGCTGCTTATCGCGCCGCATTATTTAGGTGCCTCTCACGACCCTCAATGTAATATTTCAAGCGCTATCATATCTGAAGATGACACACAGCAGGTTTCCTGCAGTCTTGGGGGTCTCTCGAAGGCAGGTGCATGCTCACATTAACAGGACATTTTTCTGAAGCTGTGAAAAGCTGTAGTATGAAAGGACCTGTGCGGTAAAGACTGAGGTACGCTGAATCGGGAGTGGGGGAAACCTTTTTGACTCACAGCTAAACACAAAAACATCATTTCCTTCAATCCAAATAATTAGGTAACTTGTTAACCCCTCGCTCTCAGACTCCAACTCACTTCACAAACACACTTCTCAACCAGCTCGCCCTGAGATTTCCAAATCCTCCCCAAATCCACGCGAGACCGAGACTCAGCTCCACGGTGACAATCCCAGGAATGGTTGCAACGAGGTGGCGTTCCCTTTAAAATGGATAGAAACTTCCTTCCTGGATATTAAGCCGGGCTTTAAGTTGAGCCAACCTCCTACGTCTGCTCTAATGAACTGGAGGCAAGGCACCAAAAAGCCAGGCGAGCGTCTCATTACAGCGTTGTCGTTCCAGCCCGACTTCCACGCTGGAAGGAGCGAGCGAGCTCGTGTTGTACCATACACATGGGACCGGGCCAAGAGAAGCAGTAAAAAAAGCAGGAGGAGGAAGGGCTGGGGTGGAAGAGCAAATCACATCGAGTGCCACCGCTACCCAAGTGATCTAATTTCGACCGGCGACAGAGCAGCTGTTCCAGATCGCTCGCAAGACGCAAAATATTCACGCTGAGCATCACTGAAAACCTGAAAGCCCCACAAATACATCCAGACAACAGCGACCTGTGGCAAAATTAAGTCAGCTGGCTAACTCCCCATAAACCCATTTCCTTCCAAACACGCAGTATTACCTCATGGACAGGTGTCTTTCGCTACTGAATATGTTTTCCAAATTCTAGAGTTGAAGACGACCCAATGCAAGAGGCTCACTAGAGTTTATCTGCCACAACAAAGTTAGTTTTATCCATTCATTAAAAGCCCTTTCCGCACAGAAATCCGACGGGTCCTGGTACACAGTCAGGAGTTGAAAAGGCATCTTAGCTTTCTAAAAACCATTTCTTGCTCATTCTTTGTCTGTAAATGCAGCATCGCAGGTTTCTACCCACTTGTCTCTGTCTGAAAGCTCAAGCTGTATTTGAATATCTCACCACTTTGCAAATTTGTCTCGTTTTACACTCAAATAAGCGGCGGCTGAACAGCCTCAACTGGACGGGCAAATCCTCACGACCTGTACCACGTCGGGGGGCAGGAGCATCTCCCAGAGGCATCGCAGGACCGGGTCAGGGCCCTAAAACACGACAGGTCCCACCTGTCCCAGCACACACAGCACCAGGATGGAGGTGACAAGGCCACGGTTGTCACCAAAGAACAGTCCAGCCATCAGAAGCCACCCCGGCCCAGCACACACAGCTCATCTGGTCCAGAGCTTTAACAAGAGCTGCGTGTCAGGGCCTGTCGCTTCTCCAAGCCACGTTCCAGCATTACGCAGGTTCTGCAGAATAAACCAATTTATTGAAAAGCATGTATAACGCAACAGAAAGGAAGATCAAAATAACGCAGGAAGTCTGAGGTTTGGAATGAATCTGCGGAAGAGAGCGGCGATCCCGGGTTAATTAACTCCATCACCCTTGTCTCCCAGACCGCCAGTTCAAGCTCACGGTTGTGGGCGCCCCCTCTGTAATGGGGACCAGGCGCTGTACCTGCCAAGGGACACACACCTGAGTCATTATCTAATTACCTCAAATATTCCTCAGTTCCAGGGCAGCCCTTGACTTTCACAGCACATTCAGTGTTAGCCCTGGTGTCACCTCATTAGGAAGCAACTTAGTACCCTGCCCATCCCTCCAGTATTTCATAGGAGGGATCCAACACGATACAAGATAACAAAGCTTTGTTTTGCTAATGGGAAGAAGAAAAGTTATTTCCTTTCTCATTGCAGCAGCTGACAAATTCAGATGCTATTTTTGTGGATTTTATTGAGCCTTCTCTTATTTTAGCCTTAAAATTCAGCCTTCAAGACTCCACTTGGGTTCCATGGAACCAAAAATATTTAAAGCTGCAGTAATGACAAGTTACCATCTGCATTTACCAAGGATGCTCTCGGTAAGTTTATAGCAACAACCCATCTCCAGTATTTATACTCATTTGCGAAGGCAGAGCTGCTGTTGTTGGTAAGAGATTGGGGGAGATGAAAAGACAACATAGGCAAGAAATAAAGAGCTTCAGCCAAACCAGGGGGTTTATTACACTTTGCAAGCCCGACACGAATCGCAGCCCCACAGAAGCACAATGTCATCGTTATTTAAAAATAATAATTAAAAGTAAATTTAAAAGCGCCCACCAGCCATTGGTTGTAGTGATTTTTGAAGCCTGGGTCTGCAACCCCGCTCTCGCTTCTGTCCTTGGGCTTTTACTCCATCTACGCCCAGAAAGAATTCCAGCTTTCTTTTAAGGCAGAATGAGCAACGCGGGAGTTGCTCGGCGAGTTGAAAGGAGCGTGTGCTGGCAGCTGGCGAGAGGATCCGAAAATTCACAACCGTGCCAACGCCATGGGGGGAGGAGGAACAGCCAACGCTGCAAAGTCTTCACTGGTTTCGGGAACAGGTATAACGAGAAACTCAATTCAGATGAGAAAAGGAAGATGAGACGTGACTGTACCTCGACAGCGGTGACAGATCCCAATGGTTTATTGCCGTTTACAGAGCGATCAGATTTAACGCTCACCTCCATATGCGTTCGCCGTTCGGTACGAGTATCGCGGTCGCCTTGACACGTGCACTTCAGCACCGTGTTCAGTGTTAAAGCCGCTGAACCTGTGCTCTGAACCTCAGCAGCAAATTACACCACAATCTCCTAATACAATACGCCTAATGAGTTATTCACCTCGGACAACGGATTTACACCTTGCTCCGGAGAAGGGAGACGAGGGTTAAGGGCCAAAACGCCGCTGAAAACCGACGAGCGCTCAGTTGCCCTGGGATATTTCATAGAACACTAATCACTTCATCTGATTTTAATTCCCCACACCGAATCAGCATATAGCTTTTCAAAGGAAACCTTGTCCTAGATTGCAAGGTAATCAATCACAATTAACGAGGAAACAAGCTTTTGCAGCGCCGTCATGAACCACAGAGGAAGGCCAGTGAAGACGGGTTAGAAATATCTTTAAATACAGGTCTGTTGGTCTGTCCTGTCCGTCCAGCGCAGATCACCAGGCCCTTGGCTTCTCCTCCAGAGAATGCGGGTGCATTTTACACCATTTCCATTACGAACCCTCATCCACACTCATTAATTCCCCACCAACATGGCCTGTTCTGCCACAGCAGCTCTAAATGACATTCCCAGAAAGGTGATTTTTCATAAAACCAAAGAAAACTCTTCCAGGGTAACCCCACGCCCAGGAAGTACGATCGAGTTACGGTGTTAACCTTGGTTTTGAGAGATACGGCAACACGAGGCTTCTGAGACGGGGTGAACGACACATGGAGCCTCACTAGTGTATCGTAATAAACCGAGCAACCAGGAGATACTGTGGTACCTAAACACACTCCCTGCTGCAGTACGGCCGAGCATCCCCACGCAACTTTAATAAAGAAGTCCAAATCTTTTATATGCGGCTGCCCCGAATTGTTTCCAGGGGATCCAAAGCGTAATTACCACAAGCCCTCCGTGCAACAGGAAGCAAATGAGTTTAGGTTTATTTTCCTTAATAAAAATAGCCCCGTACCCACACGGCTGCCCCGTCCCCAAGGGTCTGAACTCAACAGCCCGCGACTCAGCGCAACAAAAAGGGGGTTTCTGGGAACAGTAAACTGGCCTTGGATGGGAAACCTTCTCCCTGATCAGCAATACCAGCCGCTAAGTCAGAGATAACACCAAAAAACAAGTTTTAACTAATTCCAGCACTTCCTCCCTTCCTGTGTCTCTTCTGTAGGAACTTTCCTTCAAAGCATTTCACAAGGAATCTGAGAGAAGGTACTGGTCTGGTACCAGTTTAATTATTTACATACAGTTAATGAACACCAGGTTCTCCTCCTAAACTCGCACAGGGTGCATAGTCCTATAGTCATTTGGACTTTAAATCCATCGTCAGACTGTTACGAAGGACGAAACTCCACAGGCCTGCAAGAAGGATCCCACACAGAGGGACCAGGTGGCAATGAGGACAAGGAGGACAATCCCAGAGTCATCTGGAAGGAAAAGGAGACATTTCCAATTTAACTAGCACATTTATCTCAATGAACCAGGGGATGGACTGACAGCCACGCATTTAAAAGCAGGTTACCATGTGTGTTCTGCACACCTAAAGAGCCCAGGACAACAAGAGATGCTCAGTTAAGATGATTTGAGCTGGAATATTTTTCCTAAAGACCAACGCTAAGGGTGGCCAAGCGCTGGAGAACCAGGCAGCCCCATCGCGTTCTGTTCTCCCATCCTGCCCTCACAGAATCCCAGGATGTGAGGGGTTGAAGGGCCCTGGAAAGCTCACCCAGTGCAATCCCCCCATGGAGCAGGAACACCCAGATGAGGTTACACAGGAAGGTGTCCAGGCGGGTTGGAATGTCTGCACAGAAGGAGACTCCACAACCCCCTGGGCAGCCTGGGCCAGGCTCTGACACCCTCACCCCAACAAGTTGCTTCTCATCTTTAAGCAGAACCTCCTGTGTTCCAGTTTGCACCCATTGCCCCTTGTCCTGTCACTGGTTGTCACCAGCAGAGCCTGGCTCCATCCTCCTGACACTGCCCCTTTCCATATTGATCCCCAGCAATGAGTCCCCCCTCAGTGTCCTCTTGTCCAGCTCCAGAGCCCCAGCTCCCTCAGCCTTTCCTCACACGGGAGATGCTCCACTCCCTGCAGCATCTTGGTGGCTGCGCTGGACTCTCTGCAGCAGTTCCCTGTCCTGCTGGAACTGAGGGGCCACAGCTGGACACAAGATTCCAGGTGTGGTCTCCCCAGGGCAGAGCAGAGGGGCAGGAGAACCTCTCTGACCTACTGACCACCCCCTTCTAACCCACCCCAGGTCCCATTGGCTTCCTGGCCACAAGGGCCCAGTGCTGGCTCATGGTCACCCTGCTGTCCTCACGACCCCCAGGTCCCTTTCCCCTACGCTGCTCTCTAACAGCTCATTCCCCAACTTACACCGAACCTAGGGTTGTTCCTGCCCAGATACAAGACTCCATACTTGCCCTTGTTATATTTCATTAAATTTTTCCCTGCCCTCGAGCAGGACACCGGGCTTCACGCCCTTTCCAATCCCGATCCAGACCTCTGTTCAACACCAGAAGTACAGTCACATAGGCAATAAACCAACAGCGAGATGCTGCGGGCAGCACAGGCTCCTCCTCACCAAAACCATCAAAGCCAGCGCTGCAAACCCGAACCAGAATGGCCATTTTCAGAGCAGGTGCCGTTTTCTCTGCCTTCTGCTTCTCGGGCCGTATTGACGCTGCTGAAACCACCGTGTTTAACGTGGTGATTCTCCCTGGAGGAAATTCCAGATTCCGATGAATTTCAAGGATTTCTCAGTGAGAAGAGCCGCGGGATCTCTGGGGTGGGAAGTCACCTCTGCTCCCACCGCATCCCGGACACCACCACGTCCCGGCACAGACCTAACGCTGCTCTTTGGTCCCTTTTGGTTCACCACGCGGTCAAACGCACCCAAAACACCCACGGCTGCTCTAGAAACAACTCCCCGCCTACAACCTGCAGCTTCTCAGCACAGCCTGGGCACAATATTCATTGTCCAGGAGGAAGAGGAGTTACCAGAGTTGAAGAAAAGGGGAGAAAAAAGATAGAACAAGTTGTTAGCAACTGAATTTGTCCTTGAAAGACTTTCAATTACTATAATTAGGGAATTAATGACATGCTGGTTGTCACATGAAATGCCAATAGCTGTAATGGAGCAGGAGCTTTTTCAGAGTTATTTACACAAACTGATTCTTCATGGGAATTTCATAGGAATTAACATACACATATACACGTCCCATCTTCACCCTCTCACCCTCCCATAGAGAAATTCCTTTAGCGTGTTTACAGAATAAACCAATCCCCCTCTTTATTTGCTCCTGTCACCTTTCTTCTCCCCCCAAAATAAAACAGAACATGATGAGAAATCTAGCTACGGTTACCATTTTCCTCCTAATATATAAAGCAAAATAATAATTTGCTGAGAAATTCTGACATAGCATGTATTAAGTTCACCTATCATTATGGAGCATCCCTTACATTTCACTACAGAAAACTCACGTCTATGTTGTGTAAGTACTTACTGAGCTGAAATACTCCAGAAAGGACAAACCTGGAAACGCTCTTCTCAATGTAGCCCAAAACCACTCAAAATCCGACCAAACTGCAAAGTTCTAACACCGGGAGTGCAGGTGCACAGACAACGAAATGGGAACCCCTCCCTCATCCATATGTTAAGCCATATTATCATCTGATTAAGACGCTCCAGGAACTGGTACAATATGCACATGAGCTCAGGGCTGAGAGAAGCGGCTCCTCCTGTTCCAGCCTTGGCCAGGTTTGTGCTTTAAAAGGGTCTTAACAATATATTCAGCTAAAACCGTATAGCGGGGAGGAGAGACGGTCTCACAGCACAGGATGAGACACAGAACACCCATTTTCCACCTTCCATCCCAGCCTTAGTGACAAGTTCCCACATCAGCATCTCAACCGCTCCCGTGGAAAAGTCACCGTAAGAGGTTCAGACCTCACGTTCCTCCTCTGAGGCCTGAAACCTCGTTTCTACAGCATTTCAGCCTTAAGAACGACGAGCATACACTGGATAGAGCAGAGACAACATGACGTTTATTATCGGAACGTTGCTGGAACTGTTTCCAACGCAGCGCGGTCCTCCCGTGCCGCGCAGTCCACACGGCCTCTCTTCGGGCGACCAAGTTCTCCACTTCTCCTGCCGCTAAAATGAAAGGGAACAAGGCAGCGTTTCCTGGTGTGAGCGGGAACAGGCGGACAGAGGGACCCAGACAGAACCACGGCGGCTCCGGCCCGGCGTGCCAAAGCAAACGGCTTTCTCCTCCCATCACTCACTTCTGCCCAAAGATTTATGACACCTAGTACAGTTTTACCACCGCGCACAGAGAAACCGAAGCCTGAACTTCTCGAAATCACCGCGACGGAAAAACTTCTTGCAGGACTTGTCAAAAGCCCTTTTTCCCAGGAAAAAAAACAACATTTCCTTTCTATTTTTTCCACCAAAGGGAAATATTACTTTGCATTCTTGCAGAAGAAAAAAGGCAAGAAAGGGCAGTGCTAAATCCCGACAAGTTTCCCTTTTCCATTCCCCCCGTCATTACACTTGGGTTCCTGCTTTGCCACCGGAGCTGCTTGAGCGCAACTCAAACGAGGAATCAACCCGATCGGATGCAGGATTTCAAACGCACCGGGTGAAAACTAGAAAGGGCATCTTTCCCCTCTCATATTTTAATTGCCCAGACCACAGATTGGGATTCATGGGGTGAAAACTGGATTTCCAAGTTGGCGATGCAGGAAGAAAAAGGGTGGGAAAAAACGGCGTGTGAATTGGGAGGTAAAATGAACAGCTGCACTATTCGGCCTCATTTTAGGCCTGAGTTTCTCTCTGCTGGGTTTTGTTAATGTGAGCTTCATGTAAGACCCTTCAAAGGGTCTCATATAACGCTTCATAGTATTAATTAACCTGTTTTTCAAGGCTACAGAAAAAAAACACAATATTATGAACACACCGAGCTAACCAGAACAGCAAAACGCAGCAACACAACAGGATATTTCATCTTTTTCCCCAATCCCAGTTTCTAATATTATTTAAGAACAGTTCAACTGTTTGTTGAGTTGCAGCAGGTAAAGGGAATTAAACTGGACCGAGTTGGAAGGAATCAGCAGCTATTCCAGCCAAAAACCAGAAAACAGCCCAAAAGTCAAACATAAAACCTCTCGGAAATCACATTTCTGTCTTGCAATCAACACCATTATGAGTGGCGCTGTATGTAGAAACCCTCTCCTAGCACGGATAATAAATAAGGATTGACAGAGCATTTCATTTGTAGTTTGTAAACGGCGGGTAAACCTTGCTAACCCTGTTTTACCACCAGAAAAAATCCTACAGACCAATCCTGCGGTTTGGTCCAGGTTCCCAGTGAACTGGTGGTGATAAGGGCAAGAAAAATCAGCTCCAGGTGAGAGTCTGAACTGATTTGCTGTCCCCTAATTTACACGTATTGTCCCCTAACTTACACACATCCTGCCCGGAAACATCGGGCACCTCAAAACCCAGCACCGAGAAGAAATTTTAAGAGAATCAGGCAATTTGGAGTTCACTTCAGATGAGCGCAAACCATTCAAAAAGCCTCCAGCACCCACGTCAAACTACCTAAAACTTCACAACTAAATTAAACCAGCGTTATTTTCCTCGTTTTTCTAAAACGGAGACGGCTCGTTGGGCAGCAAACCCCAATTAAAAAAGATGTGCTGCTCTCCTTGTATTGAAGATCCAGCGCATCCTGCACCTGACGAGCGATTCAAGGGCTCCAAACGTGACGATGCTGAGCAGGGAAAACCCAGCAACAGAAGCCGCCAGGAGCCAGGTCTCGATTTCCGATTCCAAGACATCATTGGCAGCGCGGAGCCGCTCGGTGCCAATTCAGTGCAAAAACCATATTTTCGACAACATTTTTCATGCCTCGCTCGCTACTGAAGTTGAGATCTAAGTCAACAAAAAATAGCTATTGCGTGGCAACAGGCCCAAAAGCGCTTTTTTTTCTTATATTATTATTATTATTAACATACGATTTTTAAACCGCTTAAAATAGAGGCCCGGGGACGTCCATGGGGAGGTTACCCAAGGCGTCAATGTTTAATGCGATCCAAAGACGGCTCCCGTTACAGGAGCCAAAGCGTGTGCCCTGTTATTAAACAGGGAAGTCCTTTCTCCTCACAAGTTTCCCTTAAGTCCCAAGACAGCGGGAAAGGCAGCGGATTAATAAGAATGGCTGCCCGCACCGGGGGGAACGGGGTGGGAACGCTGAAAACTCACATCCCCGGCCTGATTTCGCACCAGTGATTCCCATGGATCAACCGCACATTTCTCAGCCCGCACGCTGTGAAACAGCCGTTCTGGTGTCTGGATCCTGCTCCGTTAGATGTTTTGGTGGCCGTCCCCACACACGCAGGGAGCACGTTGGACTTTGTGGGGCTGCCACTCGGCATCACATCCCAGGACCTGCTCCAGATTGGAATCTGCCCCTCCACGAGTGCTCATATTCCCATTTTATTACAGGAACATCCCACCACAACAACTCTCGCACCAGAAATCACTTTGCCCTGCTTGGCGAGCAACGTGACGCAACGACGGCATCGTTGGTAAATCCTCAAACGTGTCAAGGACTAAAGGGGTTTCTCTTTTCTGCCTGTCCCCAAACCTCACGTTCACTATCCCGAGGAGCTCCACGCTCTTCCCACATCATCTTCTCCAACCTGCACCAAGAGATGCTCTTTCTAATGCCTGGGCAATGAATTACATCCTCGGCTTCTCAGGAGTTAGGTGGGAAGTACCCGCTCTGTTCATCACTGTGCAACACAAAGACAAGACACAGAGCTTTAAATCCTTCCAGCCTAGGGAATTTAACAGAGCACACAGCAAAACGAGGCTGTAATTTAGGGCTGGAGTATTATTATTAATCAACCAACTCTTGTGGGCAGCGCAGATGACATGTGAAAGCTTTTTTCATCGTGCCGGATGAGTCTGTTCTTTCTACAGCAGAATTGTCACTTTGAGTCCAATAATCTTTGGCACAAAAAGGAATGCGAGGTGGTTATTTGGTTTTCAGGATGGAGCAGTTGTTGGTTTACTTGTTATAAACACTATTTGTACTACCTAAAGTTCAACTAATTCTCAGAACAACCATTCATTAATAATTCCAGTTTATGGGATTAGTTATTCAAGATATTATTAACACACATATCAACAGCTCATGGAATCGAGTTAAATTCATTTTCCAAGACGAAATAAGCTTGTTTCACAACTTCGTACCAGAATACGGAGGGAAGGACACATTTGCCACGCACGTGCTGTAGTAAAACACCTGCTCGAAGAGTTCAACCTGAGGCCGTAATTTTAGCCCACACTTGAGATAAACCGACACTTTTCAGGATGCAAAAAGTACCTTCAAGTAAACACCGTCACATCCGTGACATTCACCCCAACGCACCACAGCTCTGTGAACATTTTCACCAAGGATCATCAAACACTCGCTACCGCGGGACGGTTTGATGACCGCAGCGGAGATAAGATCCACTCTCTTCGAGAGCGCTATTGCAATCTGACAGAAAAGACAATTAAGTGATTCAAGACGCTGAAGGAGACATCGCCTTCGGTAATCAAGGAACGAAAATTAAGCAGTTTTTCAGATCAACACAAGAGAAGTTCTGAGCGAGGCCGCACGTCACGCTCCACGGCATCAAATGTCCCCGACCCGGGGCCTGAAGTTGGAGCAAAGGGCCCAGAATGGCCAGGGATGTCTGTCAGTCCTTGGAGATGCACGTCTGAGCACAGAGAGTAACCTGCTTTAATCAAGGTTTCCAGATATTAGATGCCAGCAGCTCTTCTCCTGTATCTAAAATGTCTGATGCGCTCCCCTCTGCACGTTTTCTACCCACCCGTATTTCCAGCAAACAGGTAACTCTACACGTACAACACCACATTTAGTTCTCGGGCTCATTTTGCCTATTTTCAGTCCTTCGAAAAGCAAAGAGTTGTGACACTCGAGCCTGATCACAATCAGCACCTCAATGTTCGCAATAAGTCCCTTTATGGATGGGGGAAGGAGACACATCAGTGCTCACTCAAAGTAAGTCAAAATGTGCCCTCAGACACACAGCTAGAGGCCAGGCCCGGCCTATACTAAAGCAATACTGACCGTAAATCGATAATTCACCATTTTCGGTGCTTTAGCCGCAACTTTGGGTTTGATTGTTTTGTTGTTTGGTTGGTTTCTTCCTTCTTACGGCTGTAATGCACCCCAGAAACCCCACATTCTCCATCTAATAAAGAATCCAAAGAGCCCCGGTTTTGAAAAGGGCCAAAATTAGCCAGGAACAAACGCATCCTCAGCTCCATCAAAGAAATCATTTATACCGAAGGGAAAGTCACATAACCAAAATAAACAGCAAGGCCATTGTGCAGAGCGAGCCCTGCCACTGTTCCGACAACACAGACTCTTATTTCCAGGCCGCATAAAACATCGCAAGCAAAATAAACCCAAGGTACAAACAAAATGCCATCGCCTCCTCTTTTGTTCCGGGCACAATGCAACAAGGGCCGGCTGTCTGGGGCCGCGCTCCCACCGATGCGGGGCTGCCACCCAACCGCCTCAAGGTCACGGCCGGTTCCGGACGAGGAGAAGGGGGCTGAGGAAGCGGCGAGGCGGCCGTGGGTCCGGGGCTGGCAGAAAAAGCCGAGTGTAAAAGTTTATGAGCTCATCAGGATTGTTGTACCATTACATCAGAGGCAATTATAAATGGCCAAGAGCAGGAGATGGGGAGCCAATCAGATCACAGATAGGATGTCAACCTAAGACCAACTGTCTCCTGGCTTTGACAGAAGGATTTTACCTCCATAATTCAAATCCCAAACCAAAGCGATCTGCACTCGCTGCTCCCATCGCCGAGCTGTTTACCAGCGCTCCCGGCCGCAGGCCCCGACCCACGGCCCCGCGCGGGGAACGCGGCCCCGACCGGCCGGGCCGAGCCGCGGCCGCCCCGCCGGACCTCGCCGCTCCCCGCCGGGCGGTGCGGACCCCCCGGGGCGGGGGCCGGCGGGGGGAACCGGGCGGCGGGGCCGGGGCGGGGGCGCGGATGGCGGCGGCGCTGCCGGGGCCACGCGTTGGCCCGGGCGGGCCCGCCCGCAGCCCTGGTCCCCCGCGCCCGGCCCCGGCTGCCCCTCGCCGCCCTCCGCCGGGGCCGGCCCAGCTGCTCCCCGGCCGGAGCCCCCGGAGCGCGCCGGGGCCGCGGGGAGGAACGGCGGCCGCTCGCCGGGAGCCCCGCACAAAGGCTGGGGAGGGAGGAAGGGAAGGGAAGGGAAGGGAAGGCGGCGAGGCAGCCATTTTAGAGCGAGCGAGCAGGCAGACAATGGCAGCTCCCTGGCAGCGCCGGCCCGGCGGGGAGAGCCCGCGGGAGAGGCGCCGGCCCCCCACCCCCGGCCCCTCGCCCCCCGCCGCCGCCCCCGGCCCGGCCCGGCCCCCCCCGGCGCGCCGGCCGCCCGCCCGCCCCACGCGGCCCCGGCGTTACCTGCTGGCTCCTGCCGAGGGACTGTCCCCCGCCGCCGCTGCTCCCGGGGCTCATGGGCGCGTGGTGGCTCCTCGGCGGGGCCCCGCCGGCCGCGGCCCAGCCCTGGCTGCTGCCCCCGCCGTACTGCGAGACCATCTCCGCTGCGGCCGGGCCCTTGGCGGCGGCTCCCCCGTCCTGCGGCCCGCCGCTATAGTCGCCCCCGGGGTACCCCTGGTAGCCGCGGGCGGAGCTGGGGGAGGTGAGGAGCTGGTTGAGGGTGGGGGTGGCCGTGGGCTGCGGGGTGGCGCCCCCTCCTCCTGCGCCGCCGGCGGCCGAGGGCCCCATGACCCCGAAGCGCTGCTGCTGGAAGGCGGCGGCGGGGGACTTGGCGCCGGCGGCCGCGGGAGCGGAGCTCTGCGCGCTGCCCCGGGGGGAGCTCAGGGCGTAGGCCTGAGGGGGAGGCGGGTAGGAGCCGGCGCTGCGCCCGGCCCCGGCCGCATAGTAGGAGTTGTACTGGTGGTTGGGGAAGCCGTGCTCGGCGCCGCCGTGCGAGTTCTGGGGAGGGGGCGGCCCCGCGGGGGCTCCCGCCGGCCCCGGGTAGGACTGCTCCAGGCCCCCGCTCTGCAGCGCTGCCATGCCAGGGCTTTGTTGTCCGCCATGTTGGTGGAAGGCAGCGGCGGCGGCCGCAGCGGCAGCGGCGGCGGCAGCAGCCTGGGCGCCCCGGCCGTAGGGCTGCCCGAAGCCGTAGGCTGGCGGGGGCAAGGCGGCCGGGTGGGAAGGGGGAGGCTGTTGCGGCGGCTGCTGCTGCTGCGGCGCCCCCACCCCGTCGCTGCTGCTGCCGCCGCCACCGGGCGGCTCCGGGAGGTTATTGTTCAGGGTGGCGGCGGCAGCGGCGGGCCTGGGGCCCGGGTTCCCGTTCGAGCTCTTCAGGTCGGACTCGGCCCCTGCGCCCCCTCCGTTGCTCTCGGCCCCGTCCTGCAGCTCCTTCCCCGTGGGGCCCTCGCTCTCCGCCTGCTTCTCGCCGCCGCGCTCCGCCGCCGCCTCACCCCCCGCCTCCTCCGGGGGACAATCCCGCTGCTGCGCCTCCGCTTTCTTCAGCTCGGATGGAGCCGGGGCGCCCAGGCTGCTGGCGGCGGCGGGGGCGACCTGAGCAGCCATGATCCCCCCCCCTCCCCACCCAGCCACCCCCCCCGGACCGGTCCCCCCGAGCTGCTCCCTGCCTGGCCGGCCGGCGTGAGGCCTCGCTGCTCTGCTGCTCCCCGCTCAGGCGGCGGCGGGCTCTTCAGGGCAGCGGGGGCTCATTCCCCCCCGGCCTGCTTGGCGAGGCGGGGAGGGCTCCGCTGGGCTGGGCTTCCCGGGGCCTGGCCCCGCTGTACCTCCTCGGTTGCAGCCGGCGGAGAAAGGGGAGGAGGAGGGAGTGGGGGGGAAGGAGGAGGAGGGGGGGACCCGGGACGGGGCTCCCGGTGCGGGAGAGGCGGGAGGGAGGGAGGGGGACACGGCGGGCGGGCGGGCGGGCGCCGTCCCCGGAGCCGGGCCGAGCGGCGGCGGGGCCGGGCTGGGCGAGCCGCGCGGCAGCTCCGACTCTGGTCCGCGAGTGGGGCTCAGTCCGACACGAGGCTCAGCACTGCCATTTTACCCAGCGCCGCGGCCGCCTGCCAAACCCGGAGCGGAACGGAGCGCGGCCCGGACGGGAGCCTCCCCCCCGTGACAAAGGAGGAGCGGGCCGGCCCCGGCCGCTGGCGGCTCCGGCGCGGCGGAGGCTGCCGCTCGCAAAACCCGCAGCGGATCCGCGGAGCCGAGCGCGGGGCCGGTGGGGCTGGCAGGGGCGCAGCGGCCCCGGGCCGGGAGCGCGGGGGAGCGGGCGGCGCGGGGGCAGCGGCTTCTCTTACCGTGGCGGGGCGGCCGGGCGACGTCCTGCGGCGGGAGGCCCGCGGGGCAGCGGCCAGGGCGCAGGGCCGGCGGCTCCGGGGGTTCGGTGGAGAAGATGGCCCGTGGGTTAACCAAGCGCCTCTTCTTTGTCCCTAGAAATTCCATTTAGAATTAGCCTTTGCAAACTCTTAGCGGTTGTCATTTCCTCTCCGCTGGTTGTGTCCCTCTGGACGAGGCGTTGGCGGCGCGCCAGAACTATAACTGCACACACGGACGTCCAAGAAAGTCCGGTTCCCGCTCCTGCCAAAGCGACGGCAGCGGGCACCGGACCAGGAACTCCTTCGGAGAGCCTGGATGGGGACAACCAAAACCACCTGAACATGTCTAGACACAACACGTTGAGCAACGGGACAGGATGCTCCGGCAATCGTAAAGGGTAACGCGGTGCTGGAGCTCCCCAGCTATCAAGAGGTACACTGAGAATTAGGCCATCCGCTTCTGCAACCGTTTCAGACCCAGTTTCCCACGTCCCACATCCCCGTGGCCTTTCCCTGAGCCGGGAGGAGAGAAACGTACCTGGAACTCTGTCCTGGACGCAGCCCGTCCTATGCCGGCAGGGTGTGTAGCTGCTTATTTGACTTCAAATGGTAGGGGTCTGCATGGAAAACACACAAAGATGAGTTACTTGGATTATAAAAACCAAGCCCTCAGAAATTAGGACACAGTGGCCTGGTAAAAATGGGGGTTTAGAGCTGGGTCCCATATGCTGAATCTAGGCAGGTGTCTCCTCTGGAACACAGAAGTATTTGGAAAAGTGAAGTTTAAGTAAATACAACTTTAAGGAAAGAGAAAACATCAGCAAACAGTGGGTGGAGACTCAAAAGAAGCTTCTGAGGTCTGCGACTGCCATTTTGGAACATCACCTCAAGACAAAACATGGGGCAGGCATAACCCCTGTCACTGGTGACAAAAGCACAGGGCCCAGCCTGACGATCTGCAGAACACACCACGAGAAATCCCTTTGAACACTGCGGTGACAGGGGGACACTGGGGCCCAGAGCAAGAGGCAAAGCACGGGAGTGAATCTGTGCCCGTGCTGTGTGCCTGTTATGGAGGAAGTGACGCTAGCGGTGTCCGCTGCTATCAGCTCCACCCTCACACTCATTGTAAAACTTATCATATAAAATATTGATCATCTAGAATGCAGGTGGCAGAACAACGGGGAATATTTGAAGCTGGAAAGTGGGAAGGGAGAGGCTGGACAGGGCAATAAATAGCAAATTTTTAAATGTATTCTAGAGCAATAAGCTGCCTGGCAGGTTCCTGAACAGCAGATTCCATCCCAGCAAACTGGTCAGTTGGTCCTTCTCCACAGCTGTAAATAAAGTACTAGAAAAAGGGTCATAAACATAAATACGTTGGTATTGTTGTACTCAAGGGCCTTTGTGAAGGTGGGAGCCCCAGTCTGGCTCTAGAACCTCAGCAGGGAGGACCTGCGGCTTGACCGGTGTCTGTGCTGCCAAGACACGCTTCTTCAGAAGAGTCTGAAAACTGCGGAACGTGCTAGAAGAGCTGATCTGTGCGCTCTCTTCAGAGGAGCCTCTGCTATTTGATCAAACCCTGGCTGCTAGAAAGACAAACTCCTTCAACATATCAGGCTCGACTCTCACAAGTGAGGCCCAGTGGCTTTATTTATGTCTATAGTGAGCTATAGTGCACCACAATACTCTCCTTCACATATTTCATTTATGCTATAAAAAAAGCCCTAGAGATAATTCTGCCATTAAATCCCAGAACCGTTTCAAGGAACCATCTCCCCAGCGCCAAAGCAGTGGCTGTTTCAGGAAGCAAAGCCCCGCCATCTACCTGAGCACCACCAAAAGTTGACCATCCAGGGTTCGGAGCTGAGGTGTCAGCTCCGGTGCCTCCAGATAAAGGCTCCACGATCACAACCTCTCTACGCGTGTCAGACTTTTGGAATCTTCTTCAAAGAGCGCTATGGCAGACTATGAAACCCGGTGTTGATTGTAATGTGAAAAGCAGACTGGATTCCCCAGCCACCCACACAATAAGGAGACACTCACTTTAGCAAATGTTTGTGAAAGCTGAAGCAGATTTTGGAATCTGCCTCATCAATGAGGCCCTGGCACTTTCCTAAACACTAAGGCGTTGGATGAAATTCCACCGATGGGGTTTGGGAAGCAGATGACAGCACGCTTCTTAATATTTCCACCTAATAGCTGAAAATCCTCCCACCAGTCGTGTCATCCCGTGTTGCAACTACCACCTGTCCGGCTACGCAGAAGCGGACGAGACTTTTGATGGCGAGGCTCTTTTCTGAGCCCGAGCGGTCCGTGCTGAGCAGCGTGCAGCCGTCCTCTCCTCTCCTCCCCAGCTCCCCAAGTGCTGAGCAGGCTTTTCTCCCACAGGCTCAGCCCCTGCGTGCTCAGATAGGCTGGGGAACCAGCTCTGCTCTCACATGGCACCGCAGCCAGCGCCGGCCCGGAGCTGCTCCTGACTGGAAGTCTCCTTCATGAAGGTGGCCATGCCATTTAATCCAGCGCTAAGGCAGTTTAGGAAACCTGGTCTAGATTAGAGTACTAGAAACAGGAGTAGTGTCTCCCCCCCTGGAAAAAAAAAAATAAAATAAGGCTCTGCCAACTGTGTGATGGCAAATATGGACTGAATCGTTGACATGGAAACCGGACTAAAGTCAGCAGCGCTCCCTCACGCTCGCACACACAAGTTATCATTATCCCAGCCTTCCAACCGGCTACAAACATGGACTGGATTAGTACTGCAGGAACTGGGTAGAGTTGCTATAATAAAGTATTAACCAGCGCAACTAAGCCAGGATGAAAGGGGCTGAGATGCAATGAGTATAGTTGGGTGAAGGATGCTCTTCCATTTTAGCAAAAGGCACAGTGTGCTGAGATAAGCAGACTGGACCCAAGAACAAGAGACTCGTCTATTATAATTCATGGAGCACGCTGCAAAATATGGAATGGAGTAGGGAAAGCTTATCTGCTGCACCTCAGCTTCTCTGGGAGTAGTTTTGCTAAAGAAAATTACATTTCCTGTAAATACGTTTATATTTGCCCACCCCATGCCTTCCAGTATTTTAACCGCTGTCATGTCTAGGTTAAGCGCTCTCCTTGCAGCTTTACAACCACTAAGATTATTTGAATTATTTGTTTGCTGCGAGCGGCTCATGTGCCGGGCATTGTGCAAGACAATGCTTATTTATCCCCTTAAAAAGTATAAATGTCAAGATCTTGTCTCATGTCCCTGTCCAGGCTGACACAATGGCAGAGGCGCAGGGGAGAGCTGGAGTTGGAGCAGAGGGAACTGTTTGCTGAAGGCAGCAGCAGAGCTCAAAGGCAGGAATGGATCCTCCAAGGGATTTTTGCTGCTTTCCCAAGAGCCAACACCAAAGGTTACAGAGGGAAGGGAGCGAGCCCCTGGCCCAGCCGCGCTGCTCCGCTCTGTGCGAACATTTGACAGGGAGCTGCAAAACTTTGGGTGCATATTAAGAGGAAAGTGGACTCGGCCTGACTCAAGGAAATGCTTTTATTTTAGCAGCCCTCGCTGGGAGGAGGGGAAAAGGCGGAGCGGACTTTGCGGAGAGGAAGGGACGTGGAGAACAACATCCCACGGGCTGGGGACACGCCTGGTGTCCCACGGCGCTGCCACACGGCCCCTGCGCATCTCCCACCTAAAGCATCCCCGGCGTGGAAAAAGCAGAGCAAGTTTTGGGGCATATATCTGCAGATTCAGGGCTAATGGAGAAAAAGCAGCTCTCGGTGAAAAAAAATAAGACTGGAGATGGAATTTAATAGTTCTGAGAGAAATGAGAGATGTTTGGAAAAGGGACAATGCGAGGAGGAAAACAAGGATAAAGCGCAGGGAAAGAGCAAACTGCGTTTATTGCATAGGGGCGGGCTTGCACACCGGGCTCCACAGCCGCCCTCAAACAGCAGCTCTGGGCAGGAAGAGTAAATCTACTTAAAAAAACCCCCATATATATATCAAACAAACCACGGAGCAGAGTTTCTAAAACCCCCTGCGCTGGATCAGGAGCCAACCGTCTGATTTCCGACTGAATCCCACCAGGTTTGGGAGCTGTCGGGTGGGCTCACAGAGCAAAGTGCTTTACGCTGCAAACCCCGCTCGGAAGAGTTAAAAAAAAAGGCTTAAAGGTGCCAAAAGAGAAAGAGCTCAACTCTGGGCCTGGATTTTCCCACTGAAGCAAAAGTATTACCCTGTTTCAAGTACTTGGGAAGTGGTGATGATGTGCAGGGAGGGGAAAGCAGCAGCGGGTTCGCCTGCACAGAGAATCTCCCAGCAGCCGTCCCTCTGCTTCTCTGCTCTTTTCAGTGGAAAGTAAAAGAAAATATAGCTATATATTCGCTCCCGTGAAATTCTGCCCTCTTAAAGTGTATTTTTGGGGAAGTTGGGGTGGAGGCGTCACGGCTGGGGCAGGGAGGGGGCTGCTGCGGGAAAGGCAGGTGCTGAGAAAGGAGGTTTTTTTCCCCTTTTCATCCAGCTCTGGCTCTGCCATTTTCATTTTCCCGAGGCAGGAGGAGGGAGCGCAGCCACAGAACAGCCTTGCGAGGAAGTTTCTCACGGCAACTGCGGGCTGGATCTGGAACGGAGCCTTTTGTTCCCGGCAAGTTCAGCAGGAGAGAGTTGGGAGCTTGCTGAAAAAGGGATAAAAAAATACAGCTGAGAAATAAAATGGAGGGAAGTAGAAGAGAGGAGATCGTGCTGAGCTCAGATTAACTCTGTTCTCTGCATTTATTTAGAGAGCTGGTGTGGTGGCCTCAGGCAGAAATCCCTCGTTACGTGCATGGGAATGAGGGAGAGACCCAAGGCCAGGCCTTGCTGGGCAGGAAGTGGAATTTTCCGAGGGGTTCACATCCTTCGCTGCGCTTTTTGCCAAGATTTTCTCTCCTTGCTGCCTCCTAGAGACATCGGGGAAAAGGCCTTGAAGATGGGGCGTGCTCTAGGTCTGTTTAAACAGAATGATTAAAGGTAGGGGACACCTTGCCCTAGAAATTACGGGGAGGTCTGGAAAACAGATGCAACTCTGGGTATTCCCCTCCTTGCCCTCAGTTTCCTCTTCTCCCCAAGGAGCGTTCAAACACCATGATCTTGGAATGAGGTGAAAAGGCAACCAAAAAAAAGCCCTCCCCCCCCCCCAATTTAATGCTCATACACATATACAATATATCCTATATTCACATAAACAATTGGTTTTGTCTCCCAGTAAACACTGCTAATTCCTCACTCCAAAACCACACGCGCTCTTTACATGTGCACAGGCTCCGAATGCCAAACGCTATGAACTTGGCTGAATTAACCCTCAAATCACTGGCAGATGTCAATCACTTAAACAGTCCCCACAGAATGTGGAGCGAAACTTTAATCCCCTCCTTATTTGTACACTTGGTGGTGGATTCAAAGAGCAAGAGCCTGAGGACGAGAACTCGCATTTTGCACAAGTTTGGGTTTTCTGGTGCGGCGTCCTGAAATTGGTTAAAAGTGTTAATGACCATGTCGGCGCGGGCAGGAGGGAAGCGGCTGTGACAGCAGCTCAGCGAGACACCACGTGGGAAATCCGAGTTCGGGATTTAAATGTGCTTTTCCACTCTGGCCATGAGGGACCGAGAGCCTTAGTGGGGGGAAAAAATCAAATAAATAAAGAGCAGTTCCGTGCTGCTCAGAAGCGACCTCTGCGGCGGTCGGAGGAGCGAAGTTGAGCAGCCCCGAGCTGCGGGCGCAGGGCAGATGCGGCACCGCCACCGCGGCTTCGGGGTCGGGGAAAATCAAAAAGCATAAAAAATGGCAAGGGGAGAGACACCCACCAGGGAAGCGCAATTGGCTGAAAAGCGTTATTCTGCGCTTGGTAATGAGGAGTCCCACCCCAGCGATCCGCACTGGCTCTGAAGCGGCTGTTTTAACGTGTGGCTAAACACAATGATACTCTGCAGGGTGCACAATTACCGAGTCTTGTGCGCGATCTCCAGGTGCTGGAGACATCTAGCGCCAGATTTTCAAAGGCTCCCGGTGCCCAAACACCACTGAGCTCTCCCAAAAAATCCCAGGACAGGCGGAGGAACCCCCGGGGAGCGGCTCCCGGCCCAGCGGGTTTCACCGACCTGGTCCCGGGTTCGGTTTGGCTGGGTCGATGCGGGACGGTGGGAGCATCAGGACTCACGGCCAGGTCACCGCGACTGGATCTCGGTGACTTTCTTCTGGAGCATTTAATAAAATCGCCTCGCCATTGGGGAGCTCTGGACGGCCTGTAAAAGTTTAATAGGGTGATGTCATAAGGCATCACACAGGAATTTCAGTTCATCGCATTTTTTATGGTGGCATTAACTTTTACCTATTTGTGAGTAATTAACAGCCTGGCAGCTAATAGAAGATTTAAAAACAATCTCCCCTCTTCTTTCCCTGCTTGTCTAAATGGGTCCAAATCTGGTTTACCTCTGACATGACACCAACCACGAGAGAGGCGAGGTAAAAAGTACAAAACCATGGGTTGTCCGTGTATGCAGGAAAACATTAAACCCTCCGTGTTAATTAACACGTCCATTAAAATACATATTCTTTTTCTATGGTTATTTTGGGGTGTTCTCCCCCCTCCCCAACTTTGTTTTACTAAAGCAGGGAAACATATACTGAAACCTTGCCTGCAGTAGATGCTTTTTTTTTTTAAAGGGAGCCCAGATGCTGGTCAGGATTAAGGTTACACCAAACACATTCTACATTGCCATTTTCCAAACAGAATGAAGCAGATGGAAAAGACGGAAGAGGATAAAGCAGGAACGGAGCAGCACAGAAAACTGCCAGCCCTGCACTAACGCGGTACAGGAGAGAGCACGGATGCCGGGAGAGACAGAGAGAAACCAGGCGTATCGGCTCTGCACGTCGCATTCCTCACAATTAAAAGAAGTATTTCTAATTAAACGGCTGTCAGAATTTGTGCGTTAAACCTTATATTTAAAACGGGGAAAGGAGATTCAGTGCGCTGTAGTCTCCTCAGGGCTCAGTCCTAGAAGATGCGAAGCCACTGGCCTCAGGCCATCTGAGTACTTAAGTCTATGCGTAATTTTAAACATCAGCAGTCCCGGGGATTTTGAGCATATACTCCCTTAAAGTTAACCATGTACTCAGCACTTTGCAGGAGCCGCCCAGAATACTCATATCAGCTCCTAAGTCAAGAAAACGAGTATCTGTACCTCTGAGAAAACAAAGAAAATCTTGTGAAAAGGGCCAAAGACCTTTTTGATTTCTAAAAGACACCAGTTCATCAGCACTGGGAACTCAGATCACACTGCAATCGAATCTCTAGGGGAAGTCAGCTGAATCCGGGCTTATTTGTACAAGACCATCACCGGCCAAATTCATTCTAGTATTTGCAGTGAAGTTCTACAATGGTGTAGTTTCTGCAGCACTGCAACTCAATCATATGATGTGCTTTGAAAATCTCTTGCAAAACTTAATTTTAAGAGATTTTGTTGATATTCTGCAGGCACACACATAATCCAGAGAAAGAACACACCAACTATTAAATATTCATGCTATGGGGGAGAACGCACTTAGTAACATCCCTTCATTTCAGATGTACAAAGGCAGGCACAAATAACTGATAGAAAATGTCATAAAATTGTGATATTCCACATAAACAAGGTGTTGACCAGCATTGAAACATTCAATCGTGAATGGGTCAGACTGCAATTCTACTCGTGCACCTTTCAACAGTCATCCAGAAATGTGCATTTTCCAAATGTCAATTCTGTAATCTAACCCACATGGGGAGCTTTAGGACTTCACACACACAGGACTCTGCGTGCAGGGATGTGACTGATTTTCTGCTTTTAAGGCCTCCAGCCTGTCATTTTGTTTAAAACATACATGCTATAAGATTCCCGGCTTCACGAGTTATATACCTCAGTGAAATTTACTTGCATTAGAAGCAAAAAGTGAAGCACATTCAGACCAGCTCCAGTGGAACTTTTGGAATCCAGCACTGGGACTGTGAAACACGGTCATTTGGATCTAACGGTTATCGGTGAATTCACAGAGACCCACAATCAAACCTCGGCGATGTTACTTTGTAAAGGCTCATACTACCACATACACCTCCAGTAAAACAAAAGCTTTGGTCAGAACTCTTGACTTGCCCTGTAAACCAGGATCCTGAGCTCCAGACATACTGAAGAATCATTAAAAAGATGTAATTTTCAAATATTTATTAAAAACCAACCAACAAAACCCTCAAACCTTCAAGGTTTGTTGCTTCTATTCCTATAACAAGGTACCTGAGTGAAACGTGCTCAGAAAGATTCATAATCATTATATGTGCTGGTAAGGAGTGTAATGACATATTTTAGGAACCAAAGTGTTTAAAAGTAACCATTTTTCCTACCTCCAGGAAACATAACGAAACACCTCGGTTTTCAGTGGCATGGGTCCATGTAATCATCTGACCCTCCAGATTCACCTTCTTATTGTATTGTTTCACTTATTTTGTCTATTCTTAGACTGTATTTCTTAAGGTCTACCTTACACATACGTGTGGAGTCGTCACAACACTTCACTTGCTGTTTAAACACAGGAAAGACGGCAGGAAATTATAGTGAAGCGACATGAAGAACGAAACTTCGGGATGTCAGTGACTGGTGGTGTAATGATCTGCTGGTGTGAGCAACAGGATCACGGAGTCCTGGGTTCAGCTGTCGTCCGTTAAGAAGCTTCTTAGGGTGTTTTTAAGGACTTTGCAATACTTCAAAACTCACGACTTTTCCTGCATCAACAGCCACAATGCAGCACCTTTGAAAATACACAAAAAAACCCCCTTCAACAAATAAAACATGAAGCTATAGTTGAGTCGTGATACAAATAAGTGGGTTTTTCTTACTAACGCTTGTAGGAGTACAGAAATAATCTAAAATTGATATCCTACAAAGTCTTGGAAAGTAATGGCCAACTAGAAACTAATTAGCCCGACCTCAATGAGATGTAAAATTTAAGTTATTTTTCCCCTGGAGGGGGGAAAGATGTAGAGGAAAATAACCAAATAAAATGCAACCTAGGTTTAACAAAGGCAATCACGCCAAACAAATCTGATGTCTTGCTTTGATAAGAAAGCAGATTTTTCTTGGTAAAGGAAAACACAGTTGATCTCACCCACCTAAAATTCAACGAGGCATTTGATGTGGTGCCACATGCGAAAAGACGAGTTAAACTGGAAAATATGAAGATTAGCGCAAGAAAAGTTCCGTGGGTAAAAAACGGCTGAAAACCCCATCTGAATTGTGTTGAAATGGGAACATCTTTGGGCTGGAGAGCTTTAGAGCTCCTCCAGCACCCATCTCAAAACTGGTGCTATTTATTGCTTTTAAGTTATATTAGCACAAGGAATTGAAAGAGGAGTGTTAATATAGGTGGTTATTGACAACAATGCAATACAGAAAACGGGAATATCAGAACCGGAGAACCGGATGAGGTTCTGGAACGGCACAGGAATCCCCAGGAATGGGCTGGTGGAATGCGGTAATGAGATTAATGCAAAGCACAAGGCTGTTCACACAGGGACCAACCGCCAAAAAGATCGTAAACTGGGAATTCATCATGGTTAATAGGGAAGGGTAAAGAAACAATTGTTTATTGTCACTGCGGAACATACAGACACAGTATAGAACTTTGATGGCTTTGCCATTGATTTCCCTGCTTTGCATCAGTGAAATCAGAGGAAAAACCTCTTTGCAAGATTGAGAAGATACATCTGTGATGGTTAAAACGTATTCAGATACTATAGTGAAGATCGTCAGGAACATCCATTACAGTTAGTAATTCTGTATTTACTGCAGCGCTTGAATTATATGCAATAAATAAAATATGTAAGCAAACATCAAATAACAAAGATAAAAGGAAAATCTGAAAAAAAAATCATGGAATGAGACAGGGTTTGAGAAGGCAGGTTATATGATTTGATTTCTAATTAGAGTCTGCATCACGGTGCGAGGAATTGGATTAAGATGGGCAAAAGTGTAAGAACCATCCATAGGAAAACCGAACACTCTGCTCAGTTCCGTGTTAAATTCATCCGGGTCACAAGAGCGTGAAGAAGCACGAAATACAGAGTGAATCATACATGGGCTGACCTGGGCCTGGAGTGTGCACAAGCTATTGCCTATTTCTTTCCATCTAGGATTTCTTAATCTCTCCAGACAAAACGTACCTGCTTTAGCAATACTTTTCATTACCAAACAATCCATGGCTGCCCTTCTTGGGATCTTCTGTTCTCACCTGTTTGACCCCGGAGATGTTTCCCGTTATTCCAAGCACCTGGTGTTCCATGCTGTCACAGAGCCCTTCCTTGTATCAGCCACCGCTTCATGTTCCCATGAGCAATAACAGCCAGGGACACGGAGCCAAAAAGCATCTTCAGTTTTCCAGTTTGCTTCTTTCTTCACAGGCCTTTCAGATTTAACTTGGGTTCATCCCATCTCTAGCAACTATGTCTATTATATTTTAAAAAGGGACATCAACAAAGTTATTCTGCTCATAGCAGGAGAGTGAAAAAGTCTAGCAAGAAAATGATAATGTAAGACTCATGTGCTTTCCCCGCTTCTTACAGATGTTGTACAAATCAGGGCAAGCTCAAGTTTCCAATGAGTTTGTTCTGAGAAGTTTTGTAAGATGATTGTACATTCATTCTACATCCCTTCCATGGTAAATCACCTACGTTGATGAGCAAGGCCATGTACAACTATTAAGAAGTTGTTCTCTGTGTTCATAAATTTATTCTCCTGGCTTGACAGACTGTGTTTGTTCCTTGAAGCCCATAACTCTTATTTGATCCACGGACTGTACCTGTGAAAAGCTCTTGGTAATTTCTTATGCATTGCCAAGCTTTATGACACAGAAGATCAGCACCTTCTCCACATAGATACAGAAAAAAAATCCGTGACAATACCCCCGACACAAAACTGGCTGGTTTTCAGTTGGAAATAATCAGAAATGATACTTTTCCACAGGTAGCATGTTACGGAACGTCTTTGTTTTGTATTCTGACTCTGCAGTGATCTGCACAGGTTTCTAGGGAGGCGATTTTGTCACCCCCATGTTTGATGCCGCTCCTGAGCACCCCAGTTCTGCACCAGTACCCTGTGCTATCCGTCACTGCTGGGCTGCACCCACAACAGTGGAATCCAGAGGGATCCTGGACACAGGCAGCAGGTTGGTTACATCTCACTGTCCTTCTTTGTGCATTTCTTCTGTTATCAAAGTGGCAAAAGCTCTAGAAGCACAGAACCAAATCCTTCCACCTGTGCCCCCTCACAGGAACACACATTGGAATGGATTTACCAGTTTCTTCTTCATGCAGCCTTCGAGCATTTTGAGAAGGAAGTGGTGTGGGCAAAAAGATCAATGGATGCCAGTAGAAAAGGAATAATAATTTGTTAGGTGACCCACAGAATTCCCACATTCCCGAGAATTCCCTGTCAGCACGCTGTGAAAGAAAACCATTCAGAACAGCACTCCATGGGATAACCGCCCAGAACGTTTGGAGAGCTAAATTAATACGAGGAAGAACCGTGCACCCGATTAACAGTGAAAATACCTTAAATCAGCATAACAAAGTGGGGTGAGTGTACTTGTGCTCAATATAGTTAAATAGCTGTAATTAGATCAAACAAACGAGCTGGATGTATCATCCCTTTGTAGGCATGGCCTCGCAAGGTAGGTCAGAGCCAAGTTCAGTACAACAGTTGGAATACTGCAGCTTTTATCTAACGAGGCACAGCCACACAGACTCCAGAGTAAATACTTAGGAGAATTTCTGAATTCCAAAGAAAAAGAGTTTCTAGAGAAAACAGCAATCCTTATTAAAGAAGGTTATTATTAACCTTAGCTTTTGTCAGTAATAAAACCTCCCTAGTTGATTTGATAATATACCTTTTGGATAAAAAATGTACAAAATTTTTAGTTACAAATTCATTTATGTCGGGGCATTTGAAGGTGTTTATTGAGTTCTCTCATCAGTTAAGGTGTCTACACAGAAAGGGTGAATTCTAATTTGCTTTGTTCTTTCGGAACATTTTAATTAAATGTTAAGAAAATAAACTGGAACAACGTTGCATGCAATATGGTTACTAAATTTCAGAGATGAGCAAAACATAAGGTAGCAGATGGTATCAAGAGGATATACGTGAAGAAATGTAAATAGTAGGGAACCTCACAAAATCAAAAACGTTGAGGCAGAACTGAAAGCACGTGCAGGACCCCTGGGAGAGCAGAGGAGATGAAGTAACAACTGAGCTGAAAGATATCAGACTCGCCTTACTCAGAAATTACAAAATACCAACAGGAAGCTCTGATCTGTCAGAAGGAAAGACTGATCATAACTAGGGGAGTCGAGACTGTTTTGAAGGGTCCTTACAGTAAATATGGAAGGAGTGGAGGAAACAAGGACAGAGTTTGCAGGTGCTGGCAAATATATTCATCAAACACTCTTTGAATCAAAAAGGATCCCCTCAATCCCCAGCTATTTCAGAACTGTAATCAATAAGTAATGAAGACATTATAAAAGAGCTAATAGTAGAAAATAACCTTGTATTGAATAAAGACAGGATGAATTGTTTAAATTAGGCAGAAGACCAAACAAAAAGCAACTTGGTAACTAATCAGGAGAGTTGGAATCATCAGCAGCAGCCGCAGCGTTACTATGGGGTTGGGATGAGCTGTACCTGTACGTGAGCATCATCTGGTACGGAACCTGCACTCCAAGTCACACGAGTTCTTGTATCTGCACAGATTTCTGTCTGGTAGCCCTGTCTTCTATCATATAGTGAGTACATGATGACATAATGACATATCTGCATATCATAGCAGATTCTGGGTGAAGACCAAGAAGGTCTTTATCATCTTTTGATAAAATATTACCAATAACAGACCCATACTGTTGAAGGGAAGTCACCAAATATTACTTTAATGTACTTAAGGGCAAAGCGAGGCACACTTGAGAACTGGGGCTTAGTTGACAATTGCAATTCAGTTGAAGGAATAGTTGGAAAATGGTTAACTATTCTAAACATTTGTATTTCAAGTAGTTATTAGAAATCAGAAATTAGTTATTAGAATTAGAAATCCTCTTTTCCTGCAAGATTTGTTTTAGCCAGTGACAGGTCTATAAAACACATCACTTACTTATGAATTTGTTAGAATTAATCCCAATGAATATTCTACCAAATATGGGAGATGGGGAAGGAGGAACTAGTGACCTGGTGTTACAAAAGCACCTACATTCATGTTTGCATCAAAAATATTGTCATCTTAAATATGTCTCTACATGTCTCCATCTCCAACAGAAAAGCCAAAAACTGCAATGATATGAGGTGGATACTGAAACAGCGACGGACGAGGGTGCAGACTTTGGTTGGCAAGCCTCAGGAGTTGCAAAGAGCAACGGCTGGGCCACAAATTTTCTTAGCATGTTGGTTTACTAATCACCAAAGGTTAAACTCAGTGAATAAAACCTGGGAAGCTGAAGAGCTGCTGGTGTCTGAGGTGGCCCTTCCATGCAGCTGCAGAGAATATCATTCGGGCTCAGGAAGTAACGGACCTTGTTCTGTGAACTGAGAGAGCGCCGAGAAGACACCAAATTGCCCAACAACCTGTCTGCAGCTGGCAAAAAAATATAACGGCACTCTGAACATCAGAAAAAGCATAATGGAGAGCAAATGGCAGCACCGTAGGCAAACGACAGAGTCAAAGAAGTACGAGACAACTCTCTAAATACGCCGCGTGATTCGCGAGCCCACAAAGTCACCCTCGTGGCGCTCCCTCCATCGTGAAGATCATTTGGTGACAGGTCGCCCTCACGCCAAGCACGTTTCTGTAGAACATCACAGCGTTCACTGAGTCTAAATCGCAACTATTCTCATTTTGTATCTCCTTCTGCCTCGAGTTCAATTTGTCTGGGTGATTTATGACGCGAACTCAGGCTCTGCAAGGCTTCTCGCCTTCTGAATGGAGGAACGACTCAGATAAGAAACAAATCTTTTCCGAGTTAATAGAGGAAACTGGACTTAACTGCATCTACTAAGGTATTTATTGAGCATCTAAGCCAGATGAAGCTTAGCACGTTTAATACACATAAAACCACAGATAGCTGCTAGGAAGGGCAGGAAACAAAACAGATTCACAAGTTTCTTAATAATTTAAATTAAGCCACTACAGTAACAGAAAAACAAGAGTTGCTGGCAATAGCAACCGATTTCTATCAACTCCAGCTTGCAGCTTATAGCAATGCAAACGAATTGCAAAGCAGTTGGCTTAAGTACCCTTAGATACCCTCGGGCCGAGGGGCTGCTACATCAGAATCAACATGAATACACAACCCGCAACAGGCACCATGTTACTTTTGTGGCTTTTGATTTCATAAATTGTCTTGAGATTCTTTGTCATGAAAGATGTTGTATGTAATTACAGGAAAAAGAAGAGCGCAGCTTACGGGCCCGTCCTGCAAAAGACGCGTGTTCTTTGATGGCTCAGCAGTCGATGAGGGATCATCAGCACTTTCTAGATGGGAGCCCAATGCTAAGAGATAATTTGCAAGAAATAAATCTCTATGGTGTAACTTCAACTTATCGGTTCGGAAAAGACCAGGCGCAGAATTCTTAAAACGCAATGAAATCACTGAATTAAAGATTTTAAGCGTAAAAACCATTATTAAGTCATCCAAGTCCATTTACAATTACGGATGGTAAATCCATCTACTCCAGATGGGAAGAGGTCACTCTCTTCTTTTTCCAGGGCAAGTCTATGAATAATTTGAGTGATTAAAGCTCAAAGCAGGTGTGAAAATGAAAAGGACCAGGAAAGCACATGGGAAAGAAACCACACTCACATGAAGATACTTGGCTTTCATTCCGGAATAAAGAAAGGCACCCTCCATCTCCCAGTCCATACAGCCACCAAATACAGATGAGGTTTTTTCCAAAAGAGTTGTACTTTTAAAGGCACATTGAAACCTTATTTTTACTTTTTAGGTCTTCCTTCTTCCATCGGAGGTGACCTAAATTTTGAGCTGAAGCATTCACAGGATCCTTGCTTGGAATATAAAACAACGGCAAAAACATCAGGCTGCAAAAGAGGCAAAATAATAGGAAGGAAAATTACAGTGAAGGCCTGCCTGGATAACAGGAGGTCACAAACGCTGCAGAAATAGATGCTGAACTAGTGCTATCCAGAGACAGTGGACACCAAGCGACCGCGTTTACAGAAGCCTTGCAGAAGGCAGGTGGGCAGGATGTGAATCTCAGCAAACGGCCACAGTTCTGGGAATACCCAACAGCTCTCAATATTTCTCCCCCAATATATTGCTGTGTTCTTTATGCAAAAAAAATGTCGGAGATACCAAATCCAAAAGTCTCTTGTTACAAAAAAATAGAACTTGAAATCTTACTAGGGCAGTATTCAAATTGAATTAAACAGCTACAGAAAGGGAAATGTATTGAAAACACATACACAACCAGGTAATCCATAGTATAGACTACAGAACATTCACACAGCTCATTATTTATAAAAAAAGTACTTGCAGATACTTGTGTTTTGGTTTATTTTATCATCTTGAACAGCCAACAGAAAATAAGATTATAATCTGTGCCTTTTTAAAATTCCATTCAACAGATGTTCATAAACAGACTTGAGCCAAATTTCAGTTCCCCAAAAGGATATTCAGCCAGAGAACTTTTACAAATGGATGATAAAGTCCCGCTTTTTTGCTTGTAATGATTGCTTTTCTGAGATATCAAATCCTCTCTTAGCCTCATTACAAGTTCCCACCAGCATAAAATGCATTTTTCATTTCCATTTTCTATAGTATTGTTTTCCAGAAATGGCCTTGATGTTCCTAGCACAAGACAACTCTCTTTCACTCTTTTTTTATGTCATCTCCTCAATACGGTACGGAGTGCTCGTCTCAGTGACAAGGCTCCGTTCTTTTAAAAAGATCCAACCGGTACTGATAAATATTTACTTAATGTAAGAAAAAAGGAATTCAACAATTAAGTATGAAAATTACAGAAGAAAAGGTGTTTGGAAAGGCAGAGCTGTAAGAAGTTCAGTCCTTTTTACGAGAACGGCTGCTCAATAGCTCCTTTTGGGCCACAGTGAGATGACTTCTTTAAAAGCACAGTCTAGAAAAAGCCCCAAATCACAGAAATTATAAGTCACCTGAGGATTTAAGATGCGATACAAAATTAAGAAATATCAGGACACATAATGACAGTGGTGGAATGGAAACACTGTTGCACTCACTTGTCTATGTGAAAAGGGGAAAGGAGGGGGGATGAAGTGAAAGGTTTTATTTTTACTTAATTACTCTGAGTGTTCACTGGGGGCTCCTTCCAAAGCGTGTTTTATATTTGGACCGAAATGCAAGCAGGATTCAGCCTTGATCTTATTCCTTATGACAATACATTTCTTAAATCAGAAGTCCCACAACTAGAACATTGACACCACCGCTAGTATTCCTCCAGCACCTGCGAGTCTCTTATGCGTTATTAATCTGTTAATCCAGGAAGCAGTTAGCATAAGGGAAAAAATAATTGTTTAAAAATAAGAAAACAATCTAGAAAATACTACTTTGTAGGCTTGTAGCATCTTTCATCAAGGATTGCAATGTACTTTGAAATATGAAGTCTCAAAACACTTAAAAAACCCCAAACCCACACAAGTTTAAGGTGTTTTGAAAATGCTAATACATTAATTGAGTGAGCATCCACCTGTGATGCAATTACAAGAGTCTCCTACTGCAGCATTTCACACGGATTCAATCCACCTTCTGGTTACAGCTTACAAGTTTGTGGTATGTAGAGGAACAGCAGAGCTGGTTAAAGATTTTCTCTTGCTTCACATACTCTGCAAGCTTCTCATTAACTCATACATGACTTTAATCAGTGCTGAAGCACACGCTTCTTTCAGCAGGCATCAGGACTGCGCTGGAAAAAACCTCACTCATAAAATATTATTGTAACTATGAATTAGTAAAGAAAAAGGCAACCTTTTTCTAAAGTGACTGCTGATTTTCACATACAAAGGGTTAAACCGACCTTCACTGATCCACAAGAGGTAATAAAATACAACTTTAAGGACAAAAATGGAGCACTTCAAGAGATTATTACGAAGAGCCACATTCAAGATGATAGGAAACAAAACCTTATTCTTAAAGCACAGATGCCTCCAAAACAAGAGATCGCACGTTTTAAAAAGCACACTACCAACCCCCTTATAATGAATAAGCAAAACGAAGGGGGAATGAGGGTGTTTTTTGTCGCAGGGCTGTGGAGCTCAGAGGAAAGGGCACACTGAGCGGCGGTGCTGGCAGAGCCAGCTGCCTGCTTTGCACTTCTGCAGGGCTGGGGAGCTGGTATTGCTGGGTGGAGGGGGGGAAAAAACAAGAGTGAGCCTGAGAAAAACCCATCAGAGCTCCTGTCCTCCCCTTTCAGCGTTAATGGGAGGGATGCGAGTCTATGGGAGCTGCAGTGGGGGATGGGGCTGGGAAGGGGGTGGGGAGAAGCCGAGCGAGGCCTTACAATCAGCAGCAGCTCTTGTTCTCTCCCTCTCCCTTTTCAGCCCTAACAGGAGGATGTGAAGCTCATGTAGCCGGGGATGGGATGGGGGAAGCCGAGCAGGATCATAGTTTAGCTTTTGTCCTCTCTCCACAGGGTTAATAGGGGGACACGAAGCCTGTGTGACTGGGACAGGGGGAGGGGATGGGGGGTGTTAAGGCCTCAGATCAGAGTTTCTTGCCCTGCTCTCCCCGCAGGGTTAACGGGAGGATGTGAAGCTCTCGTCGAGGGGCAGCTTTTGGGATTTGTGGGGGCTTGTGCGAAGACAAACATCCGGGGCTGGAAGGGGGGGGAATGGCGGGCAAACTTCCCTCAACGTGGCGGTGCGGTTCGGCAACTCACAAGGGCCGTTTCTCCAGAAAAATAAGCCAATAAGTTGCCCGTGGCCACCGGAGGGGTGGGGTGAGCCGGCGCCTTATCTGCAGGGCGCAGAGCCCCGGCCTGCCCGGCGCAGGGAGGGCCCAGGTGCGCTGACAGAACCCCGGGCCCTCACTGAGGGGGTGGAAACACCGACCCCGGTGCTGCGGGAGAACGGGCAGCGCTGGGTCCGCCTGGAAACTGCTCTGAGGGCGCTCACCTGCTAGGAGGACACCGCGTCGTGCGAGGCGGAGGGAGGCTGAGCCACGACCCCAGACCCTCGTCCCTAAACCAGGGGGGGGAAAGTTTTCCCTCAACTTTGCCGCTCAGCCCCGGCCGAGGGAGCCGTGAGGCGGCGGCCCCCCCGCGGGAGGGGGAGGGGGCGCTGTTCCCGGCTCCGCGCCGCGTTTTCCCGCTCACCCCCCTCCCTCGCGCAGAGCTCCCCGCGCCTCCTCACTCCTCCGCGCCGCCGGATCCCTCCGCCGGAGCCGGCGCTTGGTTTTTTTTCACCTCCCCTCCCCCCCTCCGCTTCCTCCTGACTTATCCCGACCAAGGCCGCGGGCTGAGGAGGGGAGAAGGAAACACTTTTCTGCCTATTTCTATAACCGCGTCCCGCTAAGGGAGAGCCGGGCAGAGCCTTTTGCAGCGTGAGGGAGAAGTGGCGGTTGGGACTACTTGGCGTTCCTGCCACGGTCTCGGCGGAAGGAGCTCGCTGTACGAGAGGCTGCGCGGTGCTGCGGCTCTTCTCAGCGCTTCCTGGAAACTCCCGCTTAGGAGAGAGAGAGGGGGGGGGCGGGAGAGAAAGAGTCCCGGGTCGGGAGCGCGGAGAGCGGGGGGGACACACGGCACAACCCCCTCCCCGCCGCCGCACCGGGGTCGCGCACACGCAGCCCGGTCAGCCCCCGAGCCCGCTGACAAACCGGTCCCCCCACCCCCTTCTTCCTGTGCAGATGGAGCATGGAGAAGTGAGGGATAAACTCCCTCATAACCGCCGTGCAGGCTCCGGGAGGGGGGGAGCACCCCTTTTCCCCTTCGCAACCCAGGGAGCGCCCCTCAGTACCCCCGAAAGACCGACGGGGAGCGGGCGGGGGGGCGAAGAGCCCCAAATCCCGGCCTTGGCGGGGGCGATTATGCAGCAGCCCCCCGGCTGTGGGGGGGGTAGCGGCCCTCCCGAACCGCTCCGGCTCCCCCCGCGTTCCCGGGGCTCTCGGTTCCCCCCGCGGGCCGGGAGGGCAGCGAGTTCCTGCGGGGGAGGGGAGCCCGAGTTTGTAAATGGAAACACTGGTACATAAGCATTTAGCACAATCGGGTTGGAAAGCTCCGACTGCAAAGGGCTGAGAATAAAAAAAAAAAAGAGAGAGGAAAGAAAAAAAAGTGAAAAGGCTCTGTTTGCTGCCCCCTGGCGGCGGCGCGGCCGCTCAGCTCCCAGCTCTGCTTGTTGCTGCTCGTAGGGGGCTGTGGAGGGACCAGCCGAACCCCCCCGGTGCGGGGACAGCGCCAGACACCGCCCGGCCGGCCCCGTCCTCCTGCACTGCGCTTCTTGCTGGGGTAGTAGGAGGAAAAGAAACCAAACTCACGTGTCGTTTTTTTTAGGTGAAGAAATTGAGGAAATGGGGCAGCCCTCACACCTGGGTTGTTTTGCTTGCTCTGGATACAAGTTGTTCCTTTCCCTTTCCCCTCCCTTCCAAACAACAGCTTTCCTAAGGGGCTAAAATTCATCCCTTTCAGACTTAACTAAAGGATACCTGCAAGTTACAGAATCCCAGAATGTCAGGGGTTGAAGGGCCCTGGAAAGCTCACCCAGTGCAATCCCCCCATGGAGCAGGAACACCCAGATGAGGTTACACAGGAAGGTGTCCAGGCGGGTTGGAATGTCTGCACAGAAGGAGACTCCACAACCCCCTGGGCAGCCTGGGCCAGGCTCTGACACCCTCACCCCCAACAAGTTGCTTCTCATATTCAAGTGGAACCTCCTGTGTTCCAGTTTGCACCCATTGCCCCTTGTCCTGTCCCTGGTTGTCACCAGCAGAGCCTGGCTCCATCCTCCTGACACTGCCCCTTTCCATATTGATCCCCAGCAATGAGTCCCCCCTCAGTGTCCTCTTGTCCAGCTCCAGAGCCCCAGCTCCCTCAGCCTTTCCTCACACGGGAGATGCTCCACTCCCTGCAGCATCTTGGTGGCTGCGCTGGACTCTCTGCAGCAGTTCCCTGTCCTGCTGGAACTGAGGGGCCACAGCTGGACACAAGATTCCAGGTGTGGTCTCCCCAGGGCAGAGCAGAGGGGCAGGAGAACCTCTCTGACCTACTGACCACCCCCTTCTAACCCACCCCAGGTCCCATTGGCTTCCTGGCCACAAGGGCCCAGTGCTGGCTCACGGTCACCCTGCTGTCCCCAGGAGGCCTTTGAGAGGCCTTTGGGGTCTGCACCTTAGTACTTGCATTATTTAATGACACAAGAGTAAAAATACACAGTCTATGCAAACCATCAAAAAAGAAAAAAAGGACAAAAGTACTGGAAGGGAAAGCAAGCGTGCTGATAAATGCCTGTAATACACAGACCAGCACAATAAATAAATACTGTGTGGTTCATTAGATATGGGCTTTAGTGATTCTACCAAACAGTTAAATACTTACCTCTGCCTTCTCTACCTTGTTTCCTTTTCAAGCTCTTTTCTTCAGCTCTGCCAGTTCCCAGAGTTTACTGCCCTTTAAATGTGGAATTTTTGATCCCCTCTGGTGTCGAAATGCAACTCTTGACACAAGCCTCCCTGCCTTCCTCTGCTGAATCTGTGAGTTTCGGGGATGCTGGGACTACTCAGGGAAAGCAGGCAACATGTAATGAAATTATGTGGAAGAAAAAGATCCATTATAGCAAGTAGATACCCGTAAATCCTGTTAGCGACCAAGCATTTCCATAGAAACTTCCCCATTCCAGATGCCCGGTACCTTTCATACACTTCATTTCCTTATCCCCATTCCCTAAATTTGTATATGGCTTCATTTACATACCTGAAATCCAAATGTAAATGGAGGGTGAAGGTTTGTCCATGACCTCCCAATGTCTTTACTGTCTTGTTCATTGGTTTTAGTTCCAAATTTTGTAGCTCAGGGTCTAGTGGGAAGAACAGCTCCAGCTATTGAGGACAAAGAGGGAAATATCTATCAGCTTTCCACTCCTCCAGCGGTCAGTTAAAGATGATCTGTGCTCTGACTGAGGCCTCATCTCCCTTTTAATATCTGACTTTGAGTTAGTTCCTCTCTTCGTTGTACTTTTATTATTCTGGGCTTTGTACTCCAATCAGTACAGAACGTCTTGTAAATACATATATTTACTCTGTCAGGCTTGTGCTACTTCCCTTCTACCATCAAAATATTAAAGCACAAAACCGCGCTGATTACTCATCAGCGGATCTGTGAATTTACACACAGACAGCTTTCTTTGGAGCAAGTCAGCAAATTAAAACCAACTCCTTCAAAAAACTTGGGCTCAGAATCGATTGTTTCCAGGTTCTTCTTTTTTATCCCCTCAATAAAAAGGACAGGTCCTGGGGAAAACTAATAAACAGCCGCTATTGAAAAGCCGACAGCGCACCACATCCTGATGCGAGTTGTTTTGGAGTAATTGCAATCTTGTGTTTAGATAGCGGGAGATTAGGAAAATGTCACTTTGTCTACACGTCCCATAAGGATAAATCATCCTGGATACTTCAAGGGGATAAAGTGTCTCCCAACAAAGCGCTGATTCAATAATCTGGACTGAAAAGCTTTATGTTTCCTGGTAGATAGTTTAAATTATCATGGGAAGTGTTGGATAGGAACAAAAAAAGCCCCCGGCTCCCTGATTTCATGAACTCTTAATTGAGGAAAAGTGTTTTATTCCTAGATGTCCTTTTAGTGTGCTCTAGTCTGAGCAAGTTATGGTTTGTCCTCTTGTTTTTACAGCAGCCACCCCAGTATTGGTCACTTTAATATCACCCACTTGAGTGTTTTTAGTGATTCCTGAGAACGGCGTGAGCGATAACACATCTGCACCCCCAGCCCAGCACAGGGATGCTCAGCACGACCGTCTGAGATGATAGAAAAATACACCTTGAAAAGTTTCCGGCTCTGTGATGAAGTATGAATCAATTATTCTGGCTGAATTTTGTTCAATTAATGATGTTAATTGTCAAACCAGCAGGCAATTTAGAATTTGAAACTGTTTCATAGCTGATACATAAGGATTTTGCAGTTGGAAGTGATACAGCAGTACAATTGGTGATGGATCCAACACAAATCCCTCTCCTGCTGCTACACCAGCTCCCCAGTGCCAGGGAGAAGAAAAAGATAATCTGGTTGAGAATTGTGCTTTATTTGAAGTAATTACCAGATCCGCTGTAGTATTTACACCTCTATTTTTAATGTTCCAGCTGATGACGCTTTTTATTTTTAAAGTTACTCGAGTGAGCAGAGATCACTCAATCTGGACTAGCAGAATCTAGTAAAAAAGGTGTTAGTTTTATATAGCTGCTGTTCTGGCGCTAAGCACATATTAAATAGGGAAAGCTGTGGTTATCGGAGCGGAGTATGTGATACTCGGTACTCCCACACGGCACGTCTGAAGTGATATTACTGAGAGATTCTGCGAGAGATGCTGCTCTTCATCTTTGGAGCCTCCTGCCAGGCCTCTGGTGGAGGATGAGGGAAGTTTACAGGAGTTTCCCAAATGGGAAAAAAAAAGAAGTCATTTAAATGATGTATTTGTGAATCAGCAGCTGAAGAAACATTGTCATGTGAAGGGAATCCCGCTATTAATGAAAGAAACGTTTCCATGTCTGCATGCGTGAGTGAAAGCCGGAGAGTACGGCCACAGGAACCGCAGCCACGAGGGGGAAGGGAGGGGATTACTGAGCCCAAGGAGGAAGAAGTTTCCAAATAATCCAAAATATACCCCATTTTTAAATGAATGGAAGATGCTCCTGTGTATAAGCTGAAAACACAGTGAACATCAACAGAAGCGGCTAAACTTGCTTTACGTTTTCTGATGTCGAATTCCCCTCTTAAAAAGCTTTTTGCTGTTCTTCTGGCCTCAAGAGATTTAAAATGATATCTCAGAGACCTCAGATTATACCATCCAGTAGCTGGAAAGAGAAAGAAGCTGTGGATGGAGTTCAGAAGAGAAATAAAAGCAGCCTGTGCCCCAAACCCAGAATTGTCACAATGTGCTTGGGTTGGGTGTATGAACTAGATACAGGGATATTACACTGTGATCCTACAACTCTAATTCTTGCACGTTCAAGGCTGTATCTGATTATTTCAGTATTTTCTGAGTATGTAATTATCTAGCAGAGTACGTGCAGGTTATGGAGTAATCTCAGTTGGGAGCGGAGCGCGGAGAAGGGGAGAAAAGGGCTGCGTGTGAGTGGGTTTGTCTGCGTTGGTGATTGCAACAAACAGTGAGCGCAGTGGGGAGAAAAGTCTTACCTGGGTAGAAACTGAGATAAAATCACGGCTTTGTGCTGCGAGCAGTTGTTGGCAATACTCCCAGGCAGGTTACAGTCGAGGAAACCAAAGTTTCAGGCTTCTCAGAGCCGAGGAGTTAAAGAAATCCAAGTGCCCTTGCTGTAAATGCAAGGTAAATTATTCATTCTCTCTCTCTCCCCCCACTTCCCTCTCTCTAGTTCGGTTTTTCTTTTCATGCTTTAATCGTTTTGACACCAAGCTGTACAAAAGTAATTTAAAATTAACATGACTGACACTTGGTAGATAGCAGGAACTCACGCAGGGCTCCACCTTCTGCTGGGGACTGCGGAGAGGGGCCCTGGATTGGCTGCAGGTCCTGAGGCGGCTGCTGGCGACCGAGGGAAAACACGGCAAACAATTAATTTGTTAATTTAGTTTTCTGTTTAATTTGAAAGCAGAAAATTGTCAGGCGCTCATCAGCCCACGAGCAAGGCTGAGCGGGCTCAGGGCAGCGCTGCACTCTTGACAGCAAAGAGGGGACACGTTTGATTAGACAGCAAAGCAATTTCTCCTGCCGGTACCAATGGCGTTTAATAGGCTTGACAGAGTGTTTTAGCACTGAAGTCCCGCAGCGCTGGGTTTTGTGTCACCTCTCCTCAATTGGTGGATTTTGTGTATGTGATAAGGGCCTGTTTCTCTGGGAAAGACGTAACACACGCATGTGTGTTGAAAAACAGCTGGAAAAAGTTGCACCCAAAGCACAGAACACCCCGTAGCCTATAATGAACCAGGTACCTCCAAACCATGTCTCGGTCAGCTGGAATTCTTACAGGGACAACTCCCACACACAAGAAACGATGGTGAGGCGTAACAATCCTGTATCAGGACTAATGTCCTTTGATGGAAAAACAAATACTCTAATTTGATTTTCTCCCTTCAGCTGTGACGGAGAGTATGTAATTTCAGATCTGCATGGAGTGAGACCTTTATGCTCCGTTTTGGGGCTGGTTTTGCTGCGATAAATGGAATTATATCTATTTATTTTGTGTGTCCAATTCAAGATTTCACCAGTGGCTCATCAGAGCAAAAAGGTGTGCATTTGTTTGGACTGAGAAATCACCACAGCTCTAAATTTTGCCTCATGCGTTTGCAAGGATTTGCTGGCGTGTACGCGAGTGGGTGTGCGAGAAGTTGTGAACACATTAAATCAATTAGCTCGTTACCAGCAGAGGGAGCGTGGGGCAGGGCTGGGTTCAGCGCGGAGTCAGGAGCCTAAAAATGGGACTTTCTCTCAAGGAAGCATCACAGCACAGCTCTCCAGCACTCCTGCAGCATCAGCACAATTTGGTTTCTAAATCCAAATTAACCCAGAGATAAGATCTCATTTGCAAATCTGGGCCCTTGCTTGGCCTCCCTAAATTCCCAGGTTTCCTCTTCCCCCTCTAAATGGTGCTCCCTGTAAGTTTAAGTCACTAGATGGTACTGTTGCTGTTTAATATCGTCACCTCCGCGGGACAGCTTATTTGGGAAACTCATATTTCTGCTGGGGGCTGAAGAGGGGCCGTGTGGTTTGTCAGGGAGATGCCAGTGAGAAGTAGGTCAGCTCTGGTTCCTGGGATTCAGTTGTTGAAGGGGGAGCGGAGGGAGGGAAAAGATTTCATCTGAGCTGCTTTGCTTCCAGGTTTGCTGCCCCAAGAGGGGCTGGCAGGTCAAGGGGGGATCCTGCCCCTCTGCTCTGGGGAGACCCCCTTGCGGAGCTGGTCCAGCCCTGGGTCCTCAGCACAGGACACACATGGAGCTGCTGGAGAGGGGCCAGAGGAGCCCCAGGAATGACCCGAGGCTGGAACAGCTCTGCTGGGGACAGGCTGAGTTGGGGTGTTCAGCTGGAGAAGAGAAGCTCCGGGGAGACCTTAGTGTGGCCTTTCTGGACTTAAAAGGGGACGATAAGAAAGATGGGACAGACTTTTGAGCAGGGGCTGTTGCGATAGGACAAGTGGTGATGGTTTAAACTAAAGGAGGGAGATTCAGGCTGGACATGAGAAGGAATTGTTGCCCTGAGGGTGGTGAGAGCCTGGCCCAGGTTGGCCAGAGAGGTGGTGGCTGAACCATCCCTGAGACATCCCAGGCCAGGCTGGACGGGGTCTGAGCACCCTGAGCTGGTGAAGATGTCCCTGTCATGGCAGGGGGGGCACTGGGGGGCTGGGGAGGTCCCTTCAGCCCATACCATTCTATTCTACTCTAGAGCCAGACCCTCACGTGAATCCCATGAAACACAGGTCTTGGTCAACCTCACTCACGATTAAGTGCTTCTGGCAGTGGCTGAAGAGGAGGGTCGAGCCCTCTGCAGCTGCAGGTGGTGGAAGTTGCGTTGCTTTACTGACCTTGGTGAGGAAACACCATCTCGGGCAGCAAACCTCAACCTCTGCAACACACAAAAAGCCAACCTGAGGTGAGCAACCAGTCACACAAATTCCTTAACCGCTCAGAAATACCCCCAAGCTTTCAAATGACATCATTGCCCGGGTCCCATCCCCATTAGGAGGTCACCAGCCTCTCCGTGGTGGTTGTAACAAACAGGTTATTGTGCTCCACAAACGAGCCCCAGCCCTCCCAACCACTAGAGAAAGAGAATCCTCCCCCGGTCAGGCAGGAGAGCTGCCTGCTCTGCCTGCATTTAGCTTTCTATTAGAGGGGAAAGTCAGGCCAATTAAATCAGGCAGCATTGAGTCTCTAATTGACATAAATGAGACAGACAGACAGCTGGGAAGACTGGGTGGGGGGGAGGGAAAGGAGAGCAGGTGCCCTGGATGAGAAAGGGATGGAAATCCAACCAGACAGTCCTACAGCTTCCCTGCTTCTGTGTTTGCGTTAGCGTGTAACATCTCAAAAAGTGTCTGAGCTCCTGCTGCAGATAAGTTAGAGAAATAAATACAAGTTAGAATCATTGTGTAGTTGATTGGGTTCTTCCCAGAAGCCTCCAAACAAACCCAAAGTGAAAGAAAAAAAACTCCTCAAAAAGATTTTTGGATTTGTGTAGTTAAACAAAAGAATCAGCTGTTTCTGTGCAGTTTGAACATCAGCTGAACAATTGCAAAATAATTTTAAATCGCATTTGTTTAATTTTCCACATCTGAGCAGTGCATGACCGGCTATTTCCCCCTCTTCTTTTAACTAAGCAGCGCTCTTTTTCCTTGGGCAGACCCTTCGAATATTAACTCACACAGAAATAAGCTATTTAAATTCTTACATTTCAGAAGAATGAGGCATAAAGGGAGCAAGTTACCAAAGTCCCATGCGCCAGCACTGCAGACGGAACCAGAATTACCAGCCAGGCGTCCCGCGGGTGTTGCCCTTATGGAAACACAAGCTGTTGGCCCTTTTCTCAACATACACCTCTCGTGCTGTACAGGTGAGCAGAGGGAACCTTGCAGGGGACAAAAACAAGGGCGAAAAAGCAGCCACAAGTGGCTGCAGGTAACAAGCAAGCGGCTAAATTCAGTTTTGCTGTGCTGGCAAATCCTTCGGCAGCACAAAAAGCAGCAACTGCTGCAAACCAGAATGAAAACAACCTGTATCTTAAGTTTTAAAACAACTAAAATATACACATTCAGGTGCAAGAACATTGGAAATGTTTTTCGCTTACATTTCCAGAAACTTTTGAAGTCTCCTCCGGAATATTTCAACACATTTTCCTTCCCTGTTTTCCCAGCTGGGATCATTTTTGCCAGTACAGACAATTCTTCTTGGTATCCATGGGAATTGCCTCCATAATTAGGCGTGCACCCAGCGCACAGATCAGAGCCTTCAAACCCAGCAGCTGGAACTGGGAGGCGGGTCTGATTAAATCTGCTCTGCCACAAGGAGAAAAGCTTTAATGGAACATCAGAGGAGCTCCCTGCCCCGGCTTTCACCAGCGCGGGAACGGGAATCCTGCTCCGCTTCATGAGTCGCTGCTCGTCGTGTGCTCACAAATCACTGCGCTGAGAGCGAGTGATCCGGGGCCTTGAAACTGGGGATCTGTCTCATTAAACGGGTCTAATTACCAGCAGTGGCATTTATTAAAAGGAGTTCACAATAAGCCTTCAGAATTACAGTTGCAGAACTTGGTTTTCTCCTTGATAGCTTAGAATAACCCCTCACCAAGGCAATGAGATCAAGCTCATATGTGTCTTGGAGAGGAAAAGCTTCTCATCTGGGTTTTCTGCCCCAACCTGAAGCGTTGTTTGTGTGCATCCCCAAAAACACGCACACAGCCCACCAACAGCTCTCTCTTATTTTGTTTTTCATGGAAAATAAAAGATTTCTATACTGCACACCCTGTCTGCATTCAACAACCACCCAGGAAAGGGAGCTGGTGAAAGAGGCAGATGCTCAGATAGGAATTATTAATCCAATGCATGCCTTTTAAATTGTAGTCGCTGCTTCCACTTGGTGTCACGAACCCCACGAAGACCAGGGGCTGAGCCCCTGAGCTGCCCGAGGAAGGCGGGCGCAGCAAAAAATGCTGTAAGTCTGCATTTCTCTACCATTTTTAAAAACTAGAGCTGGGAGCTGGGGTGGAGAACGTGTTAAAATTACAAGTGGTTGGTGCGTGGGAGAAAAAGCGACTTTGATCAAATAATGAGGTGATGCTCATAGATCCCAACTACTGGAGGTTTCTTGAAGTGAAGTTTGAACTCAGCCCTTCTTGCAATTCTGTGATTTGAATATCGTTTGAATATCGTTTTCACAAGCCTTGCAAGATGCGGATGGATGAGAGATTCCTGGCTTGGAGTCAAATGCTGCAGTAATTAAATGTTTATAAAACACTTTAAACATGCGAAGTGCTGCTATCATAGACAAGACACCAATAGACCGCGGCAGTCGGAGCTGGAGTTTGGGGCACACCAGCAAACACAGCTCGTTTCTCCTGCTCCATCTCTGCTAGAGGATCACGGAGACCATCACCAGGTACCTTTTATTAGAACCAGAATAAGTCAAACCAGAATATGAACATATGTGATACATGTTTTTCCCTCTGCAATAAATGCCCAAGCAGAGGCCCAGCTTGCGGTTTGTTTCGTGAAGGAACTACCCCTTGGGAAAGGAGAAACTGCTGCTACTTCTGATCTCTGACATAAAACCGAAGAGGTTCCACCTGGTACAGGTTTCTAACACCATCTGCTGTTTAAAAATAAGACAGCATCTGAGCCGCGCAGCACGCGAGTTTGTACTTGTTTGATAAGCCAGGAGTGGCACCGGCTCATCTAGGATTAATTGGCACATTTCACTTGTGTTCTTTCAAACCCTGAACATATTTTGACTTGATCTTAATTATGAGGCGAGTTATTTCTTCGCTAGAAGATGCAGCAGCCCAATGAGCCCCACAAAACTGAACTTTTCCTCCAGTCCCAGGACCCATCCGTCTTTCAGTGCCAAAGCAGATTTGGAAGCAGCGTCACTCCAAATCCTGACCCAGAGAACTACTTACAAACTGTTTCTTAAGAGGGAGCCATCGGCTCCACAGGGTACGAGGAACTCAAAGCAAATAGTTCTTTCCATTAAATATATTTAACTTTTGCTGTCTCACGCTGCTGCCTGTATGACAGAATAAATAACCAAGGGTTCTTTTACTGCTTCCCAATTGAAAGCGATACACATTTTTGCCGCAGGAAAACACCAGAGCCCTGGGGTTTGTTACACTTGGACACCAGACTCAGCACCAACGCTCCCGGTTGTCGTTGCATGTGTTGAAATGCAGGGGGGGTATTCTTAATAACAACAGATCGCAGCCTTTCACCCCGAGACAACGCAGTGGTTTTATTGCCACGGGTTGAGCCAAAAATCACCCCAAACCTTCCAGTCTAACACCAAACCCAGGGCGCAGCTGCGCGATCCTCACGCCACACGTTTACACCATCACCCTCCAGATCTCCCACTTCTAACCCCTCCACACGCACCATTTAGAGTCAGCGCCTCCTTTTGTGAGCCAGCGGCTCCTTCCCCCGGCACTTTTACACGCGCTTCTCCACAAAAGGGACCTTTACATGTCAATTTATTTTCAGACAAGCATATCTGAAAGGGAGTTTCTCTCCGGAGTAGAATGACTTCTAATGGCAGGTGTTCCAGCGCCACACAAAGGGAGGAAAGCAGCGCCTTAGCTCAGCTTAAGTCGTAAGACAAATTGATGTTTTAATAACCAAGGAAATGGAGTGGCAGCGGACCCCCGGCTTCCACGGCGTGAATGAAGGTTTCATTCACAGCCCCTTCTGTACTTGCAAAAGACGACCTTGAAATGTTTTCAATGTTTTCCGTGCGTTCAAAGAGGGATTAAATTGTTGAATATTACATGAAAGCGCAGCATCCGCCCCACATACCGTCAAACGCCTTTGAAGTCGCCGGGTATTTCCGAAGCCTCCCACGTTCCCGGGAAGGCGGCGGCGGCCACGAGGAGCTGGTGGCACCGGGGAGGCCACCGGCTGCGTGGTTCACTGGCCACCGGTGGCAAAAGAGGCAGGAAAAAACACTTACATGAACTAACTCGAAGGTGGGAACTCGAGGGTGTTTGCATCAGTTGGATGGGAAGTTAAAGACCAGGTCAGTTGCTCCGTGAAGTTTCACTAAAGAAGAATATAATTGCTGAGAAAGTCATTGGCTTTTGGTTTTAAAGAGCCTAAAAAATCATGGTGGGAACAATTATCAGGCCAAAATACATTTATTTATGCTCCGATTAATTTGACAGAGGTCAGCACCACATCATTAAGAGGAAGGCACAACTACGTTACACAGTGGGAAGAAGGAAAAGAGCCTCTCGGCTGGGTCAACCTCTTTTACAACAGAAAACGTTGCTGATTTACCTCCCAAAACAGGGAAGTTTCACTTTTCCTATACAGCAGCTGTATTATATAGAGCTACTCAGCATTATTTTCAGGCTCCTCGTTTGTGGATTAACACGCTATTTCCGCACAGGTTAATTCCAGGTAGACTCAGCTATCAGAGGCTGGATTCCGGGATTTCTGCTCCCTTGAGCTTTCATATGGACGTACAGGACTAAATCTTAAAGATCAAGTCAACTATTCAACACCTGAAATAACACAAGCAGCTTTCCTTGTATGGATTTTCTTATGTATGAAAGTTAAAATACATTGTTTGTCCCTTTTCACATCAAGACAAGGTTAAGCTGTACATCCTCTTTGTCCTGAGTTAAAGCTGAATGAAGTCTTGTGAGCGCGGATTATTTGGTCTCCTCTAGGACACCGTCTTGCTCCCCCCAACAGGCACTGGAGACCCAGCCCAACGCAGGTCCAGCTTTCACCTCAAATCATGCAATTTTGGTTAAGATGACAGCAGTTGGTCTCAACTGTATTTTGGCAAAGGTTTAATATTGTCAGGACAAAACCAGAAAGGGAACGAGGGGGCAAACCTGACCTGTTACAAACACCTACAGAAAGAACAACAAGTCCATTTTTACCGAGCACTGGAATTAAAAAAGTAACACCACTTGGTTGATTTGGAACTAAAAATCAAGATTTATTCTTACTTACAGAACGATCGCTCGAAACAACCTGGTTAAAAACACCCCGGGACACAAGGTGTAGCCCTTCTTGTTCACTCTATTCTGCAGGAGCTGCAGCTGCACCGAACACAAACACCCCAGCGAGGCGGAGGGCTCGGTGCTCCGATATTGGGGTTTGATGCTCCAATATCGGGGTTTGATGCCCCGATTATCGAGGTTTGAAGCCCTGGGTATCGTTTCTGGCTGGGCAGAGTTTGCAGCTCGCCTGTACCCACAGAGCTTGCACTGAGTCATCCTACACACCTTGGAGTCCTCACACCAGCACCGCGACAGGGAGGATGAAGCAAAGGTTGTCATGTTTCTCCTGACTGATACCTGAAAACATTTACCATTTCCCACGAACACCAGCTGCCATCCGAGCAGGGTGGGTGTTTGGTTTAAGACTCAGCCCAAAGCAGCAGGAATTCACAGCAGAACCGTCGCTGCGTTTGAGTCCCCGGTGCTCCCCTGCTCCTGCCGACACAGCACCCAGGGAGCTCCAGCCATTCCCAAGCTGGAACGGGTCAGGAATTGATTTCTTGCACAGTTTGCCTCCAAGTGCTTGTTTCTTTTAGCACTAAAATGTCCTGAGAATAAAAAGTTCCCCTCGGCAGCCTGGCCCCCTTCCTGCTGATCACTGCCTTATTCCGTAATTGGTTCTAATTAATTATTAATGAGGTATTGCACCTGAGAGAAGGTGGTATAATACGCAGCCCTTCTACAGCACGGCTGGTGTTCCATCCAGGGCCAGGCGGAAACGCTTTGCAGATCTCCCAGAAGGCGGGTGAGAGTCATCACCCCGAGACCTGGGGAAACGACGGGGCCGCTTGTTCTGCAGCTAAAAGTTGATTAAAAAAACCCATCAACCGAATGACACATTTATTGTACAATTCAGAAAGAAACCCTGAGTTACCAGCTGTAGAATAAAGTTAAATTAAAAAAAAAAAAGGATGGTTTGTTTAATAGGTTCCTGCTGAAGGAAAGGAAACCCCAAAATGCTAAAAGCAGCAGCCAGGGCCGGCGTGAAGCCAGCGTGGCCAAGAAAGTTCCCTTGTCATCCCCGATGCGCAGGTGACAAAGTCCCCACGGAGTGACGGGGAGAACGCGGCGATGGGAGGAATGAGGCCAAGGCAGCAGGTGTCCGGCCAGCCCGGCCCCTGCGGGGCGTTCCGAAAACGCCTGGTTTATTGTGTTCGGAGACCTGCCGGCTGCGCTGGGGAGGAAACGGAGCCTGAAAAACCAACTTACACTCTGAACACGCACAGGGAGCGAGGGGGAGGGAAGTTCTTCACAAATATGGGTGCTGCCGGCCCAGAGGCTGCAGGGCTGACTGTGGGATGGGATCCCAAAGGCTCAAGGGAGGAAAAACCCCAGAGCCTAAACCCCGAATGTTCCACAGTCCTCCAGCTGCGATGGTGTGGGAGAGGATCGCTCCTAAGAAATGATGTAGCTACGACAAATCTCTGGCCCTACGCAGGAAAGGGTGAATCAGAGCTGCTTTTTAGTGCCTCTTGACATGTTATACACTCTAGTTCTCATCTACACAGATGGATGTCTTTAAAAATCGACAATTTACACTTCAAAAAAGGTTTTACAGTGGAGTTCTCTCAGCAAAGATCAGTCCCCGCGAGGAGGAGCCAGTCTGTCAGCAACACAAAGGCACGTGGCCTTTCGAGATGTCGTCCTCAAGGGAGCTCCTGCGCTGGCATCGACCGCCCGGCCTCCCGTCCCCGTGTCGGGCAGATGTGCCAAGTCTGTGCGGCTGCACCGCGCGGCTGCCGCCCCCCCGGCCTCACAGCGTGGTGGACGGGAGCTTCTTCACCCGCCGCTGTGCCAGGATGGAGGATTCGATGGGCTTCAGCTGCGGGCTCGGCTTGGAGCTGTTCAGGGCGGAGTACGTGGCGGCCATCGCCCCCTTGGAGAGAAGGCGCGAGAGAACTTGTTTAGGTGTGGAAGAGTTATTTCAGAAACGTGGCTTTACGAGATTGTTGAGTCATAGGATAGTTTGGGTTAAAGGGACCTTCAAAGGTCACCCAGTGCCCCCCTGCCATGAGCAGGGACATCTGCACCAGCTCAGGGTGCTCAGACCCCGTCCAGCCTGGCCTGGGATGTCTCAGGGATGGTTCAGCCACCACCTCTCTGGCCAACCTGGGCCAGGCTCTCACCACCCTCAGGGCAACAATTCCTCCTCATGTCCAGCCTGAATCTCCCTCCTTTAGTTTAAACCATCACCCCTTGTCCTGTCACTACACGCCCTTGTACAAAGTCTCTCTCCATCTGTCCTGTAGATCCGCTTTAGGTACTGGGGACTGCTCTAAGGTCTCCTTGGAGTCTTCTCCAGGCTGAACCCCAACTCTCTCAGCCTGTCCCACAGAACTGTTCCAGCTCTCCGAGCATCTCCACGGCCTCCTCTGGCCCCTCTCCAACAGCTCCATGTCCTTCTGATGTTGGGGCCCAGGGCTGGACGCAGCACCGCAAGGGCGTCTCACCAGAGCGGAGCAGAGAGGGAGACCAGAGTAGCCAGGCCCACAAACATATTACCTTTTTCTTCACATCTCCCTCCCGCGCTGACATGCCGTTAAAGAACCTCCCCAGGTTTTCCTGCTAGCTTGTCTGTATCGCCTCCCCAGTCCCCCCGCTCCAACCTGCCATCCTGCTCGGTCCACAGCCCCGTCACCCGCCCGGAGCACAGCCCTGTGACACCTGTGCCCAGGGACACCAGCTGAAATCCCAGCCCAGACTTTGTACCTTGACAAGCTGCACGTCCTGGTGATTGAGCTGGCTCTGGGGTAAGCTGTCCTTGTGGGTTATCCAGGGGTGCTGCAGGACCTGCTTGGCCGTTAGACGCTGGTGAGGATCTACGTGAAGCATCTTTGATACCAGATCCTAAGGACATCATTTAGAAAGTTAGACTTTAGAAGATTTCACACTTCAAATGCAGAAATACCACCTGTACATCCCCAAATCAGGATTTAAATTCAATGGCCAAGTTTAGAGTCCCCAGACATCAATTCCTTTTTGTATAGAATACTAGTTCAGTACACCTAGGAGCAGCTACACTGCTGGTTTTCTCCTCTCTCCTCCCTCCCCAACCTGCCTTGAACTTGTCTCACAGAACTGCCCATGCTTGACCTTAACCCTTTAACGTAACGCAGACGGGTATCAAACCGCACCTTGGCCATGTCAGAAATAGTGTCCCAATTGCCCCCGCTGACGGAGAACTTCCCGCCGCCTATCCGGGACAGGATCTCTTCTGGAGTGTCACTGGGACCGTTTGCAAACGGGGTGCAGCTGAGGAGAGAAGAGAAGAGAGAGCGTTTCATTTCCCATCCTGTAACGCAGCCAGGGACCGAGGCCGTCAGGTCCGGCTGCGGTGGTCGCAGCTCCAGACGTCGCCTTCCAGTGGCACTTACCCCGCCAGCATCGTATACAGGAGAACCCCCAGGCTCCAGATGTCGCAGCCCTCATCGTAGCCTTGGCGTTTTAGTACCTGAACATGACAGGCAAAGAAAAGAAAAAGAGCATGTTCAGCTCTTGTCGTTGAGCTCATTTCAGCTCGTGAGAAGCAGCTTGAGCCCTGTGTGCGGTCTGCAGGCAAAGCTCCAAGAGCCCTGCTGAACAGCAAAGTCTTGGACTAAAGATGGGGATTCACAGCAGATTTTGGAATCATGGAACAGAGGAACTGCCCAGGCACATCAAAATGAGAAGTGAGACAGAAGCCACGTTCCCGTGCAGTGACACCGCGCGCATGCCCCATGGCACGCTGGCTCTTCCTCCTTCCACACCAAGAAAATCATCCCACCTGCTTTAACAGGTCAGTTCATCAGGACGAGAAGCAGCCTAGAAAATCCCTGGGGTTTTAAAGTCTCACCACCTTAAGGCAGAGCCCCTTATCAGGACAGTACAAGTTGGACTGCACAGTAACCGCACTCGAGATCCCCTATTTGTTCATTATGACAAGTGGTATTTCTGTAATTACCTCTTCTAGGGTAGAATGGAAGTTGGAAATGAGAGCACAGGCTGGGGAGGGACACGAGAGCTACCGAAGGGTCTCAGGTCAAGCAGGCGCTTACCTCGGGTGCCACAAAGTTTGCCGTGTAACAAGGAGTCATGAGAAGGCCGTTCTCAGCCCTCAGCTGCTTGGCAAAGCCAAAGTCACAAATGCGAATGCTTTCGGGGTTTCCTGACTCATCCACATAGAGAATATTGCTGGGTTTCAAGTCCCTGTGCACCACCTGTGGAGCAGAGAAAGGGCCGTTCTCGTACCCCAGGAAAACAAAGGTCTGAAGCTGCATCAGGACTCTCAGCTCCTACTCCAGCCCCACATCTGGTTTGCCAAGACAGCAACTCCAGCAAGAAATAGTAGTCTTGGCAGGTAGAGTTACTCCCAGGAGGAGAGGGAGAGTGGTGCAATGCCAGACAGCTTCCCAGGAAAACGATGTGACCACACTCACCCCTTGGGAATGCAGATATTCCACCGTTTTACAGATCGTGTGCAGGACCGAACTGGCCTCCCTCTCTGAGAAGAATTTCTGTCTGAGGATTTTATCGAGCAGCTCCCCTCCCCGCATCAGCTCAGTCACCAGATACACGTACTTCCCGTCATCATACACCTACCAAAGCAAACGCAGAGGGGTTAACCCAAACGTGCTTCCAGAGCTTCCCTGTGGTATTTGTAGCACCGAGCAGCAGACAGGAATCAGGGGCTGTGGGGACGCTGTCCCAGCCCAGAGTGACACACTGAGCGGTGCCGCTGGGCGCTGCAGCTGCATTCGCCCGCCCTGTAGACCAGTTTGTGCTTCCTAAACCAAAATCCAGGGACGTGATTCAAGTTACACTCACATCTTTCAAGGTGATGATGTTTGGATGCTGCCCGTATCGCAGGAGGATTTCTATTTCCTCAGACGGGTCTCGCTTGCTCTTGTCGATAACCTGCAAGATCAGGGACGAGCGTCAGCCACAATGGAGAGGGAAAGGGAACAGGACAAAGCAAACGAGCTGAGCTCTGCAAAGACCCTGTGCCATCGCCCTCCCTGTCCCCTGCCCTCTTCAGCAATAAGCTCTAGAAATCCCCTGATTGCTTCATCAGTTCTGCATCCCCAAATCCCAAAGTTTTATGTCTGGCTTAGTCGTTAAGAGCTGACACAGCTCTGCAAAGGGAGGTGAGATACGGTCCCCTCCCTGGCAGGGAACGCTGCTTCCCTGCTACTCCTAGACAAGAAAGCTTGTGCAGTTACATGCCCAGCAGCACAGAAATTACTCCTTTAGTCCCTACACAAGCAGGGGAAGCAATTTCATTCCTGGATGTTATTTTGGTCATTGTGGGGATGAAGAGAAATCTAAGAGGGGAGTTCAGTTCCGATGGTAAATCTCAGACCTTGACTGCGTATTCCATGTTGGTGGCTTTATGAATGCAGCGTTTACACACTGAGTAGGAGCCGACGCCGATCGCCTCCTTCACCACGTAGCCGTCGTTGAACTGGACGTTCTTGCCGTGCAGCTGCTGCAAGAGGAGAGCGGAAAGTTGCTGAGCCAGGAAGGTTCAGGGAAGGGTTTGTGCAACTTGAGCAGTAACTGCAACGCAGAGCGACTGACAGACACCGTCTGTGCTTCCCACAGCTGCTCCTCCCACTGGGGACAGGGAGCAGAGGGGAACAAGGCAGGTGGAGGTCAGTGTGCTGACATTATCCGCACCTAGCGTGGTGCATTTTGGTGACACTTATCAAGCCGTGCGCATTCGCATGGGTGCACCTGGGGAGCTGAAAGCAACCAGACTTGCGTTGCCCTGCTGACCCCTGCATGCGACAGTTAATAGAAATGAAAGAACAGGGTGCAGGAATTAGAAACAGGATGACGCTGCCTTAGGCAGCCTGTTAACTCTGCTCCAGACGGCACCGAGGTCCCGCAGCCCCACGCTGGAGCGTCACTGCAGCTTCAAACCGCTGCTCCTCCGTCCCTGTGCTTTACCTGCACCACCGAATGCAGAGGTGACTGGGCAGGCTTCACCTTCCCATCCTCCATCAACCCGGTCGCCACAAAGCTGAAGCCTCGGAAGAGCTGATGGGCCCCGGCGCTCGGGGGGATGCCGGGGGAATCTGCAACAGCAGGACAGAGACAGCTTGGAGCGGGTTACCCTGGGGAGGCAGCAACCTTCCCCTCGCTCCCCAGGAGCTGTGGTTCCTCTTTAGGTTGTTCAAGACAAGAACCACCCCACATTTTGGTTGCTGGGCCACCTCCTCGGTGCTGCAGCCATCCGGAGGCAAACCCTGCCCTGCTGGCACCAGCGGGAAGCTGTCCAGCTATCATTCCACACAGGGAACTCGGGCTTTGCGGGAATCCGTACCAACCTTTCGGTGTACGCGACGTAAATTCTGTGTCAAAATAAAAGGTGTCATCCGGCTGGCCTACGGCTGGCTTGAAGGGCGGTTTGATTTCCCTGCGGTACAGCTTCTGCAAAACAAAGGCAGCTCCATAGTGCTCGGGCAGATCAACGCTCTCGTGCACGCTCGGAAGGCACAAAGGCTTTGCAAGGAACGAGAGGCCAACGAGAGATCTGGTGACATTACAAACAGCTCTGTGACAGCATTTACCTACAGCTCAGCAGTCTGAGGGAAGACTTCATGGCTAATGGGGCGCTTTTGAGGCAGTTTGTGGAGAAATACAAGTTCTCCCATATATTAAATCAAGAACAAAAAAGAGTTCTCTGTGTAGGTTGGCCCCATCCAGCAGCAGCATCCCTGAAGAATTTACCTTGCCAGGCTCTTCCATCTCCTCCTGATCCCCATTGGGGCTTTGCTGACATGTATCTCCCCAGGGACAGCCTGAGGAGATGCCCCAGGATGACATTTGTATCCCAGCACTCCCACAAGCACCCTTTTAAAATTGCTTCTTGAAGCAACAATTGGTGGTCAGTAGGTCAGAGAGGTTCTCCTGCCCCTCTGCTCTGCCCTGGGGAGACCACACCTGGAATATTGTGTCCAGTTGTGGCCCCTCAGTTCCAGCAGGACAGGGAACTGCTGCAGAGAGTCCAGCGCAGCCACCAAGATGCTGCAGGGAGTGGAGCATCTCCCGTGTGAGGAAAGGCTGAGGGAGCTGGGGCTCTGGAGCTGGACAAGAGGACACTGAGGGGGGACTCATTCCTGGGGATCAATATGGAAAGGGGCAGTGTCAGGAGGATGGAGCCAGGCTCTGCTGGTGACAACCAGGGACAGGACAAGGGGCAATGGGTGCAAACTGCAACACAGGAGGTTCCGCTTAAATATGAGAAGGAACTTGTCGGGGTGAGGGTGTCAGAGCCTGGCCCAGGCTGCCCAGGGGGTTGTGGAGTCTCCTTCTGTGCAGACATTCCAACCCGCCTGGACACCTTCCTGTGTAACCTCATCTGGGTGTTCCTGCTCCATGGGGGGATTGCACTGGGTGAGCTTTCCAGGGCCCTTCAACCCCTCATGTTCTGGGATGCTGTGATTCTGTGAAATAAGCTCTCCCAGCACTGCTGCAGGATCAGTCTGGCAGTTTGCTGGGTGCCTCGAAAGCATTAGAACTCTGATCTCCACAGTCCATTACCCAGTAAGGGAAAACAGGGAAGAAACAGATTTATGTGGTAAAACAGGGAGTTCACCAGAAGCAACTGGGAAATGCCAGTGCAGCTGCCATCCTGCTTCTCTGTACAAAACGAAGTATTTCCTTGCCAGAAACGCTTCCCCGATTCCTTTCCCCTTTTTGCAAGACAATCCTTGTGGTGCCGAACCCCAGTTAAAACCTGCACCTCACTGCTGAGAGATGAGTCAATTCAAACCGAGGTGAGGACACAGGCAACTCAGGTGGGAAACGGTTATTCCCATGACAGCATTTTAGATTTGGGAAGGATTCCTGGAAACAAGGACGGGCAGCTGGCCTGCAGGCGTCCCGGCCGCGGTGTTACTGCAGCCGGCAGAACTGACTGGTGTGAGCGGTGTCAAAGTTTGATCTGATAGTTCTGATACTCACATTCCAGTCAATGGTCGAGTAGAAAGGATGGCGCTTGATCTCTTCTGCCCCATCTGGCCCAGAACCTGAAAGATGCACCCGTGGAGCGTGTTGCATTAAATCAGGACTGTCAACAAAGCAAAGGTTGCTCCAGCATATGCAACACAGGGTATTACAGGGAACCCATTAACCGAGCACAAGTGTGAACATGCTGCTGACCCACGAGGATGTGAGAGGCTCCGATACAGCATCAGGTGTACTCAGAAACCAAAAAGAATGTCTTACCTAATCGGTTGGCTGGATTCCTTTTGAAAAGGGCTCGCAGGAGGCTCTGTGCTTCAGAGCTCAGGAACTGCGGCATGCCCAGCTTCGCTCTGCAGAGGAAGTTAGGCAATCGGTTGCAGGTTTAAAGAAGTCAACCCACAAGCTGACTGCAGCACCTCCACGCCCGAAAGTACAGTCATCTGTTTGGCATTTACACTGCACCCTTCAAACTAACTGTTGGGACAAAACTGCTTGCCAAATAATGCCATTAAATTGCGAGAACCCCCAAATTGCAACACGCTCAGAGAAAGAGCAGAAGCTCATCTCCTATACATACATGAAAGAGAAACTCCTCAATCATTTTGCTTGGGAAAGACCCTCAAGATCACCGAGTCCAACCATTCCCCAGCCCTGTCCCTGCCCCATGTCCTGAGAACCTCATGTCCGTCTGATCAACCCTCCAGGGCTGGTGACTCCAGCACTGCCCTGGGCAGCCTGTTCCAATGCCCCACAGCCCTTTGGGGAAGAAATTGTTCCTAAATCCAACCTCAACCTCCCCTGGAGCAACTTGAGGCCGTTTCCTCTGCTCCTGGCGCTTGTTCCTGGGGAGCAGAGCCCGACCCCCCTGGCTCCAAGCTCCTTTCAGGCAGTTCAGAGATCAGAAGGTCTCCCCTCAGCTCCTGTTCTCCAGCTGAACCCCCCAGGTCCCTCAGCCGCTCCCATCACACTTGTGCTCTCACTTGAGGATGAGGGTCATCGTCTCCTTACGATCCTTCCCCTGGAAGGGCAGCGAGCCGGTCAGCATTTCAAACTGGGAGAGAAAGAGAAGAAGGGGAGGTCACATCTCAGCAAGTCTGAAGGTTGCACAGATCCCACTGCACCTTCATCCGGGAGCTCGCCAAAGCTGGCGAAAAGCTCGCAAGGGATCAAAAGCCCAGCTCTAAAAACAGATTGCAGACATCGTGTTTTCTCAGAGTGAGCTTGGTTCACAAGGTCTGCAATGGGAACATGTTTGAGGCAGCACCTGCAGATCCCTTGGATCCAGCAACCACCAGATGGTGGCACCAGCTCTGCACGGACACCCCGGACACCCCCAGGCCGCAGGGGCTCTGCCAGCCCTGGAACACGCCACGCAGGCTGCGCTTCTGGACACAGCCCTTCCGGGGAGCTCAGAGAACACCCCCAGCTCAGCACATCTGCTGGACACGCAGAATCACTCCAGGGGGTTTCGGAGCTGCCGCGGCAGCAGCTGCTGAGCCAGGTCCCAGCTGGGCACCGGGTACGCACCATTAACACCCCGTAGGACCACCAGTCTGCGCTGTGCGAGTGGCCCTGGCGATTCACCACCTCCGGCGCCATGTACTCCACTGTCCCGCAGAAGGAATAGGCTTTCTTCTCGTGGTCTATAGCCTCCTTGCTCAAGCCAAAATCTACAGAAGAGAAAAGCTGTCATCAGGCGCCCACGTGCTCTGAGCCATCGCGCAGGCCTAAGAGAAGCTCTGTATTTCAAGAACTGAGCTTGCTGGAGCACAAGGCTCTTGTGGAGGGTCTTACCTGTGAGTTTGATGTGCCCTTCTTCGTCCAAGAGGATGCTACAGCATGAATGAAAAAGACAAGAAGTTACTGTCTGCAGTCAGAGCTGGTGAGAACAAGCACACGCAGCAGAGGCTGGTCCGAGATCTCCCAGAGGAGAAAGTTTCCTGTCCCTTCCCCCAGCGCTTTAAGCTCCATCACCGAGACATGAGCAGGACACGGAGCAGCTCCCTTCTCTTCACACCCTCAGCTTCACACTGAATGAGCAACCCACCCAGGTTACACCACCTTTGATCTCCAGGTAACAATAACCAACTCCTGCAGCGGGTACATGTCTGCGGAGACCCAGCCTGGTGTCTTTTCCCTCCCAAGGCTCTTGATGGCTTAAAGCTGGAGCGTGGAGACTGCCAGGGATTAATGCTGCCTCCACAGCGCTCCTGGCCCTAACTGCTGATCTGAGGAGCGAGAGCCGTGACATTGGCACTGCCACTGTCCAGCTGGCTGGCCCAGGGACATCGTTCGGCTTCGGTTTTGTGCCAGAAGATGACGGCATTTGCTGGCCACAGGCTCGGGACTGATGGAGGACTCCGCTCCCCACTGCAGCCGTGCCGCACGTACTTCTCTGGTTTGAGATCCCGGTAGATGATTCCCAGGCTGTGCAAATGGTCGAGCCCCAGAGCCAGCTCTGCCAGGTAGAACTTCACGTCCTCCTCGGTGAACATGACCTAGAGGAAGGGGACAGGCAGGGTCACAGCGCCAGCACCGACCACCTCCACTGCACCCACGCAGGACCTTTCACATCCACGTTGCTCCACCCGAGTTTCACAGGCTTCACCCACCATCCTGAACATCAACACCAAAAACCAAACCAGGCTGCTAAGCAGCAGGAGGTTTTTTTTGAAAACTCTTCATTTACATTCACCAGGTTACGTTCTCAGTTGTCTTGACCTGGCACAACGTCTTGTTACCCATCCTCGCTCTGTCCCAGTGAGGTGACACAACCCACCGAGGTGCCAGAGCACACCCACCTCTTTGGAAAGGCGAGTGAAAAGGTCACCTCCTCTGAGGAAATCCAGGATGAGATACAGCTTCCCCTCCGTCTGGAATGCTGAAACACAAGCCGGCGCAGCCATCAGACCCCTCTGCTGAGGGAAAGCTCCACGGTGTTAAATTAATCACTTAAATCCCAACGGCTCTGGTTGTGCAGATGCCCTGCGTGGTTACTAGGTTAAACACAGGACTAATTCTTTGGGGTGAATGAGATTTCCTGCCCATGATGTTGAAACGAGAGCTCACCCGAGCACTCTGGTGCTGCAGAAAACCCTCATGTCATGGAGGCTGGTTCCCTTTCAGCCAGCGATGCTGTATGGAAGGGGCTGTTCCCCAGAGAGGCACTGGGCACTTCAGAGGGACAGAAGCTGTCCTCACCTTCCTCAGAGTCAGAGCATCGATCCTGCTAAACTCTGCCTTCACTAGTTAACTCCGCTTTCTCAGTTTCTCCTGATTTAATGTTTTAATCCCAAGGATTTGATGTTTAAACCTTCTCTCCCGGTCTATGCTCTGTTCCCCATGCAGTAGCTGGAGTGGGCATGGGACCAAAGACCTTTCCAGGGAAGGATTTGTGCTAAGGGGATTGTGAAAGCTCCGGAGCAGCGCAGCCACTGAGGGATACGGACTGATCAGGCCTCTTCTCCACCTCAGGACTCTCCAGAAGCCTGTTAAGGACCATGAGAGTCTCTCAGCATCCTCCAAGCAGCCGGATGCCTCGTGCTCATCAACCTGCTCACAGCAGCTGTGCCTGTAGTAGCATCTTTATTGTGTTTAAAAGCAGCCAGTGCCTGTCTGAGCCTGCAGCCCCTCTCCCAGCGTCCCAACTGGCTCCACACTCACCGTAGTGGAGTTTCACCACAAAGGGATGGTTTACATCAGCCAGGATGTCCCTTTCTATCTTTGTCCTTACTCGATCACGCACTGTGGGAAGAGAGAGGAACAGCTCAGATGCTGAAGAAGACACAGGGCACCCCAGTACCAGCCTAAAGCCCTTTAGTACCAGGCAGCTCAAGGCAGATCTTTCCCACCTCCAGCACGGCAACAGGGTGTTTTACAGATGGACAGAAAAGGAGGCTGTTGGTTGAGATAAGGTACTTCTCTTTCACCCAGAAGTGGCTGCTGTGACATCTCCCCAACGCTCTTTAAGACACGAAGGACAAAAGCGTCACAGTAAGAGTCTCCTACCCTTCAGCGTCGCCTTCTTGAGCACCTTCATGGCGTAGAGGTGGTTGCTGTCTGGCGGTGTTATTTTTCTCACCAGGAAGACCTGAGGCAGAAGAACACTGCATTAGCCAAGCGCCAGACATCAGCAGGAGCTGGATGGCTCCCGGAGCAGCAAAGCTCAGGTAGCCCCGGAGCAGCTGGCTGCAGGGCCGCTGAGATGTCCCTCAAGCTCTGCATGTGAAACCCGCGGGGTTTTCAGGAAGGTGCTGCATGTAGACTCCTCTCACCTCCCATCTCCAGCCATTTCAGCACTCGGGCTTTTACGCTGCACGTTCCTCGCCTCCCACCTCCCACAGCTCTTGCTCACTCCCGCAGTTCCCGTGGGGCTGTGGTTGATGCCCAGAGCTGGGATTTGAAGCACTGACACTTCAGGACACCACAAAACCTCCTGGAGACTTGCTGGTTTGACAGCCAGATCAACCCCGTATTGTCCATGTCCTGCATCCTCTCTGGGTTTTTACCCTTCCCTGATGTCCCAGGCAGCTTCAAAAACACACAACCTTTCTTTTGCATAAAAGCACTGCTGCACCTGCCCAGGTCAGAGCACACAGTCCTGTACAAGCCCCCACTGTTAGCGCTGGTAACTGATTGACACAAACTTAATGTGTGAGCAGATGGTCTGTAAGAGACCTGGATTATTTACACATTGAAACAGATAAGAGTCAAGGCTATTTCCTTCCCCTTTCACAGAAGGGAAACTGGACCGTAAACAGGGGACAAAAGCAGAGCTCTCTGAGAAGAGAGGAACATGGCCGAGTCCTCCAAGTCCTCAATTCCACTGACAGCGGGAGCTGCAGGAGGTCGCTCTGCCCTGCGTGATGGCTGATTTCACAACAAAAAACATCATCTGAAGAAAGAATTACAGGGGAGCTTCGGATGCACAGGCTGGCCCTTAGGAGAAGGCACCTTCCCTTCCAAGTTTGAAGCAACCGTTTGCTAAATGGGCTCATCAGTCAGATTCTCACGATCTGGTGGGAATCAGGGAAGTGGTTTCATTGGGGACAGTCCCTTTTGTCAACAAAATCTCTTATCTGGTATGACACAGAGGAAGAAGTGAGCTCACCTTGCCGAAAGAGCCCTGTCCCAGCACCTTCAGGAGCTCAAACTGCGAAGGATCAGCTTTCTCGGAGCCTTCCTTCACATGGTGCGTGATGTTGATTTCTTTCACAACACCTTCGCCCTGAAAAAGAGGGGACAGAGTTGACTGGGAGCACCCTCCTGAGGAAGGGGAAGCCTTAGTGGATTAAGGAACAAGGATTGGAGCTACAGACTCACAGGAACCACGTCTGACAGAACTATAAAAGCTGGTGCTTGTCACAGGTGTCTCCTGGCTGCAACATCTGGAATAAATAAGTCGCCGGGAGGTTTGCACCAGCAGCCCTGTTAAACATCCTGCACCCTCCCCGAGCGCTCAGCTCCTCGCACCGCAGGTGCTGCGCTGCTTTGAACTGCGTTTCAGAAGAGGGCTTGAAAAGCACCATCCTTTTCGAGGCACCGGTGGCAAACCCAGGAGTGTTTATGCCACTAAAAATCCCACAACACAAAAATACGGCACTGTTGTCAAAACATGGCCAGGGCTGGTAAAAATCAGACATGTTGGAGCCCATCTGCTCAGCAATCTGAGCAACTCCGCGGCATAAGCCTTAGTGCATCTTCAGCACATACAGATGATGCTTCAACAGACTCGAGCCTTCAAGAAGATTGAGGGGAAGCCAAGGTCTCTGGCACATGTTTTGTTTAAAACACATTATTTTATTTAAAAAAATAAAGAGGAAAAAGAGATGTAGTCAGCAGTACTGAGAATAAACTCACCAACGAAGCTAAGCCAGCGCAGAACAGCCACAGACCCCGAGGTGATGCTGAAACCTACCCCAGCAAACTGTCCAGACCTCTGGGGCAGAAAGCTCAGGGTTCAGCTCAACAGAAACACATTCTGCTGCTATTTGCATCCCCAATATAAACAGATTTTTGTTATCCTAATAGCCGTCCAGCTGTGCCTTTCCCTCTGTGTCTCTTGACCACACTGAGCCAATGTAACTGTACTTGGGTTTCCTCTGAACTTGACCCGGTCCAGCCCTTCTCCCGGCTGACCAGGGCGGAGGTTCCACTCAGTGTCTCAATTCTACAGCCACAAATCACACTGTGGCCAGAAATCCTGGGAGCTGCACATCGTGCGAGGGCAAGTCTGGGCTTCTTAGCACTTCAGTCCCACGTTATCAAGCGTCAGATGTGTCTGGTTGCTGCTTGGACATGAAGGCCAGTGGTTATGTCCCAAAGGGGACTAAACTCAGCTGCTCTGACCCCAAGGCAGATTTTGCCATCAAGACAAGAGTTTAGTTTTACTCTTTGCAGAGATGAGGGGAAACAAAGTTATGCTTTGTTTTCTAAAACTCCTCAGTGGGTCTGGGACCCACCTCATTAAAGCAGCTTTTCAAAAACAACAGGAACCAGGTTTCAGGCTCCTCGCTCCCCACCCTCCCAGCACCTTATCGGGGCTGGCGGCCCTGCCGAGCACCCACGGATGTGGTTGTACCTGCACCCAGCACCCTTCCCTGCCCGCTCTCCTGCTCGGCTGCTCTCTAGATTAGGATGGGACTTTGTTTCCAAGGCCATAGTTTTGTTTTCTCAAGATCCTGCATTGTTCAGATGCTACAACCCGGCAGAGAAGCCCCGCTCGCAGCGGTTCAGCACGGACAGCCCGAGCACGAGCTCCCCCGCGTCCTCGGTGATCACAGACAACTAAGATCTTATCATCTCTGCAACAACAAGTTTTCACCTTCTGTGTGATCTCCCAGCTTAAAGCAGCCACCTTATGCTTCTGGTTTCATTTGGAGGCTTTAGTCCCTGGCACAGAGATGTTGGTTGGGAACAGCTTCCCACTTCCAGCCAGGAATTCTCCTCCTGCTCGTCCTGCCACGTCGTTCAGCTCTCAGGGGGAGACCCTGGAGGTTGTGGGCTTGTTTCCCTACCCCTCATCTTCATGAAAACACTAGAAACCAGGTCTACAGAGCATCAGCATGTGTACAACCTGCATATTTCGCTCTGTAGCATCCCACACCTAAGCCGAGAGGAATATTTAACATTAACTCCTGTATCCACCACCTCCAAGGTGGGACCCGTCCTCCTACCACCGCTCTCCAGGAGCTGCGGGGCGACGCATTTTCACAGCTGTGGGAATTCTCCACCTTGGCCAAGAGCAAGACCCAGGGTGTTTAATGGCGAGCGGTCAGGGCAGGCAGAGATTTGCATAAGCGGCCTGACCACACCAGCGAACACACACACCACCCAGACCAAAACGCCATCAGCCGACACATTATCAATAGCTGAGAAAAGCTCTGAGATTCCATTTGGCATCTTGCTGACACGAGGGATGTTTCCTCCCGTGGGCTGAGCCAGTAATGTGTAAATTCAACCCTGAGGATTCAGCTGACCAGCTCCTCCAGCCTGTTCAGCGGCACAACCAGAACAAGTTGTACTAAAACACCCGCGTGCTGCTGAGCTGGGGCACAAACAGCCTTCGCTTGCACTGAGATCAGTCCCTTCCAATGGTGCCATGAAGCGAACTATGCCAGAAGGCAGAAAAGCAAAAGCAAACCAGGCTTTTCCAAGCATCCATGTGCAGCCTGGATGGGCAGCGGGCGGCACGAAGTGAAGCAAAGTGAGCGGTACTGACCGGGCTGGCGAGCGCGCTGGGTGCGGGCAGGCTACAGGGCTTGGCTCGCTGCTTCCTCTGCAGCCAGAGCGCCAGGAACGCGCAGATGCGAGGAAGTTTCGGGTCCTTGTCCATTCTCCCATCCCGATCAACATGGCACAGCCCCGGTAACCGGCACCGACCCCCCGTGAGCGAGCGGGGAGGCGCCCGCGGTGCCGCGAGGTTGGCGGGTGCAGGAGACACAGGTGGCTGCAGCCCTGCTGGCAGATGCGCAGTGCGGACGAGCCACTCGGTCGCACGGAGGCAGGTTCACACTCCCACTCCCCAGCAACAGCGCTTGTGGTTGGGGCTTGTTTTTTTCGGTTTTGGTTTTTAAAAAAAAAAAACAAGTCTCACAGCTCCTTGTTCACATTTGGGGTTTTGGGTTCCCTGGTTCAGGCAAGATGGTGACAGAAAACAATTCCAGCAGGACAGGGAACTGCTGCAGAGAGTCCAGCGCAGCCACCAAGATGCTGCAGGGAGTGGAGCATCTCCCGTGTGAGGAAAGGCTGAGGGAGCTGGGGCTCTGGAGCTGGACAAGAGGACACTGAGGGGGGACTCATTCCTGGGGATCAATATGGAAACGGGGAGTGTCAGGAGGATGGAGCCAGGCTCTGCTGGTGACAACCAGGGACAGGACAAGGGGCAATGGGTGCAAACTGGAACACAGGAGGTTCCATTTGAATATGAGAAGCAACTTGTTGGGGGTGAGGGTGTCAGAGCCTGGCCCAGGCTGCCCAGGGGGTTGTGGAGTCTCCTTCTGTGCAGACATTCCAACCCGCCTGGACACCTTCCTGTGTAACCTCATCTGGGTGTTCCTGCTCCATGGGGGGATTGCACTGGATGAGCTTTCCAGGGCCCTTCAACCCCTCACATTCTGGGATTCTGTAACTTGCAGGTATCCTTTAGTTAAGTCTGAAAGGGATGAGTTTTAGCCCCTTAGGAAAGCTGTTCTTTGGAAGGGAGGGAAAAGGGCGTTTCTGAAGCAGCTTCTGAACCCACTGCTCGGATTTATTGCCAAGACAGAGATACTCAGATCACTTGTTTTGCCCCCTTCCCCCTGCAAACCTGTTCCCCTTTCACCTCCCCATGGGGTCAGGACAGACAGATGTTTTCTGCAGCGACCCCAGAGACTGCGGGTAAGAAAGAAACCCCTTGAAATGAGTAAAAAGACACCCACGCACCTTCGCAATTAGAAATAACCCCTTGTCAGCACTGATTTCTGAATTTCTCCAGAGCACAGAGTATGAAAAGAAGATCTTGGTTTGGACCCAGAGAGATGACTTATGACTGTCTGGCCTCCTCCACCCTCATTCTGTGCTCTTTGAGAACCGATAATGAAAGAAACAAATGACTTAACACCAGCAAGGCAGCTGGTCCCAGCTCCGCAGAGGAACCTCAAGAGCCGGGGAGGTCCAAAGCAAAGGAGCTGGGAGCAGACACCAGCACGAATAGCCCAGTGCAGCTGCTGAGCACAAACCGGGTCTCACTGACGTCTCCTTCATTCTGCCACAGCCCCAGTGAAGTGGAAACCGTGTCCACAATGTGCAGCCCAAAGATGAGCATCACCGCTCCCAAGGAAGCTTTCAGGTTGCTCGGTGAAGCCGTGCAGGAGCTGCAGCCAGCAATCTGCGTGGGCCTGGTAATATCTGATAAACCTTGTGCCAGCCAAGAGCATTTTGCATGTTTTGTTATCAGCAAGGGGAGAAGAGCCTCAGAAAAGCAATCAAAAATCCCCACTGTACGTCCACGCAATTAAAACGCGGGAGCGCCCGCCCCGGCAGGCTGACAAGATCACAAAGCCACAGGAGACAGAAATGACAGCACGGAAAGGGGTTTGGTGTGGGGAGGAAGGAGGAGGAGGATGAAGTCAAGTCCAGGATGTCATGTGAGCAAGTGAGTAATTGCTGTTTTCTGTATTAGCCGAGATGGGCTGGTAGGGCCGGGCTGCGAGAGGGCTTGGTTTGCGAGAGGTTCTCGCGAGCACCGCTTACACCTTCATGTATGTGGGACAACACGTCATGGAACAAAGCGCAAATTAAATGCACGAGTCTGAGATGCACATCAGGGACTGGAACAGGCTGCCCAGGGCAGTGCTGGAGTCACCATCCTGGAGGGCTGGACAGACGGACACGAGGTTCTCATGACATGGGGCAGCACCAGGGGTGGGGAATGGTTGGACTCAGTGACCTTCAGGGTCTTTTCCAACCAAAATGATCCTACAACTCTACGTGCAGCAGGCTCTCTTACCTTGTCTGCTGAGTCCACGAGGTCTTTCTCTATCCAAGTGATCTCTGATTTTGCCTGCGGGACAATAAAAGAGCGTCAGCACAGAGGGGCTGTGACACTCCACTGAAGTTTTCCCAACAAACTTGCCCAGCAAGACCAGGCGAGCTGTTGGCAGTTGGTGGTGACGTCCCACCGGCCACCGCTCCTCGGGACGCGGTTCCCAGTTGTGCTGGTGGCTCCAGGAGAGCGGCTGGAGTCCGCGGCTGCTCGAGGCCACGGTGCCAGCACTCGGTTACACACGTTCCCAGGAATCACAGCACCACCGCTAACGAGACACAATACATTTCTGGCAGGTTGATGAATGTCTAGGTCAGATTTTCACTCTCGGCTACACCTGGACAAACTCCAGGAGCGGTGGTGGTGGTGTCCTGGGTCTGCAGGGAGCCTTGGCATCCCCACGGGCTTCTCTCCGGGGGCACGCTCAGCGTTTCTAAAGCAACCAGGATGAACAGATTCCAATCCCATGGCTCACACAGCCCTGGAGGGCACGTCAGGGCCACTCTGCAGGTCCCCAAGCCGCACAAGCGTCAGTTTGTGCTGCCTCTGGGCCCAGATGCAATTCTGTGAACTCTTATAGAGAGATGCAGAAGCACTTAAAGGCAGCTCAGAAAAGAACTGCTGCTCAGCTACAATACAGCTCCTTCTCCCCCAAAAACTCAGACTTTAAGGGAAGAAGTAATTTTTTGCAAGGTCAGGAAGGTTTTGCAAGGTCATTCCCCAAGCCTGCTGTATTTTGATGAACACACACAGATTTGCTGCCACATCTAGGTGCTCTTTCACCTGTTTTTTAGCTAACAAGCTAAGTTTAAATAGAAAAATCACCCCCTAAAGAAATCAAATCAGATTTGAAGCATTTCCTCTGAGAGGTTCAAGCCTTTGGCTGTGGATGAGATAAAACTCCTGTTTCTGCAGGCAGAAGGGATCTAAGAGACACTCGAGCTGTGGCTTCTCCTTTCTCTTCGCGCAGCCCGTCACCCATGGAGCCCACAGCGCTGGTAGGGCTGCTCGGTGCCACGAACATCAACACGGGCACAACTTGAGGTGAAACAACCTGAAAGCAGGACAGGAGCTATGGAGAGGCTATGGAGAGAAGAAAAAGCAAGCCTGGAGGGGAGGGTGGAGCTGCATGAAAGCAGTGAGATTAGAGCTCAGAATTAACCGATTTTCAGCTCCGGAAGGACTGAATCAGATCGCAGGGGGCCCGTGCAGTCACCTCTTCCCCTTCCTCCCTCCATCGCGCTGCCCGAACAGCCAATGTCTCTATGGTCTCTTGTCCCACTGCTGTGGGTGACACATCTACCAGAGCCACAACTAAACCCTGAGTGCCCAAAAGCCGTCAAAAAAAAACCCACAAGGAAAACCAGCTCCTTCGGGGCTGCGACCGGCGAGCACCGCGGCCCCAAATGCTGCTGTGGATGGGGAGTGATTGATTTCTGTCCCACAAGCACGGATGTCTGTGCGGGTCCATCCTACCAGCCACCTCCTGACACCCACAGCCCTTTTAAACAGATTATTGCACCGTTGTGAATTATTTGCTGGTCCTGGAAAACAAAAGGGACGCTCCCAGCCGTGTCAGAGCTGAGGAGGTCGCTCGAGTCAGAGGAGGAGACAAGTTCTTCTGAACTTCCCAACGCCGCCTTCGAACCGCACGGATGGCTTAGTCATCCTAGATCAGGGGCTGGGGACGTACACACGGGGTTTTTCCAACACTGAGTTCAAAATACAAGCCCTCTCTCCTACTTTCCCCTATTTTGAGGAAGGATTTTACAAGCCAGAAGCCAAGAGACAGGTTTGTTTTTGCTCGCGTTTTGTCACTTGGGTTGAGACAGTCACATCTAAACGCAAGGAGAAAAAAAAACCTGCAAGAGCTAGAAACAGATTACGCTTTTGGCATTTCGCTTCCTATTCATCAACAACTAACCAGAAGCTGTTTTAATTTCTGTTGCTTCAACACATGCTCTGGTCGCAAAACACTCCCCAATTCTGGCAGCACCTAGGAAAGACACTTCTTAGAAAGCAGTTTTACCACCAGAAAAAGCCTTTTTCCGAAAGACAAGTCCTTAATTTCGACTAGATAAAGTCTGGCTCTCTAAAGTCAGGCTTTTCCCCAGCTTGTGTCCTGCAGAACAGAGCACAGCGCTGTATGCAGAGCAGATATGATCAGACACTTGCCTCCCGGATCCTGGGCTTGCTGCGAAAGAGGAGCCTCAGCATCTCCAAAGCTTTAGCCTCCTATTCTCCCATTCTTTGCCAACTGGCTTCGGAGCCGGAGCGCTCTGCAGCACCCAGAGCCGCACGAGAACCCCCAGTGTAGTAGTTACGTCACTGGGATGTATTTTGGGAGTTTTTTGCTGAAAGGAAGCTGTGGTTTCGTACGGGGAAATCGCATTGTGTGGCGATGGCTGCACAATACCGGCAGCCGAATGAAAACACTGGGTGGCTTTAGGGGCGCTTAGGCACGGCTCTGTCCATCAGCAGATCTCAGCAGGCTTTTCAAGAGGATCAGTATCGTCCCCCGTGGCACAGAGAGGAAAACAGCCACACAAAGAGCAATTTCAGTCCCTACGCGAAGCAGCAACAAGCAACCGCGAGTCTGTGCAGTTTTCTTCCCCACGGCAGAGTGGAGGGGGAACAAAGTTTTGAGCCCTGTGGCTCTGAATCAGTTCTCTCCCAATTTCTGTGTTTGCAAGGAAAAGAGTGAGCCACGTGCTCACTCCCGGTTCCCGTCAAGAGGCCATCTGTGTTTCATCTATGCAAAACAGATGCCCTGGAAGGTTTCAAAAGTTACCCAGCTGTGTGAGCGGTGTCACTGCAAAGTCCTTTGCTGTTTTACAGAACCCCTTTAACTGTCCCCTCTCTGTATCTTCAAGAAAAGTCACGCTTCACGCTGAACTTCTTTCCAGCTCCACGCAACCTGTGCAGCTGTTGCTTAGTGCTGCTGCATTAAACGGCTGCCGGGCCGCAGCTGTGTCCATGCAGAGCATCCCGACGGCTCCTTCCCACTCCTGGAGCCTCTTTCCCAGGGGAAATCGCTCCCTCCTCGGTGGCCGGAGGAACAAGGGATCTCCCAACAAGTCTACAGCAGAGAAATACAGAAGCTGGAGCTTCAAGTTGCGCCAGGGGAGGGTGAGGTTGGATTTAGGAACAATTTCTTCCCCAAAGGGCTGTGGGGTATTGGAACAGGCTGCCCAGGGCAGTGCTGGAGTCACCATCCCTGGAGCGTTGGACAGACGGACATGAAGTTCTCAGGACATGGGGTGGGGAATGGGTGGACTCAATGAGCTTGAAGGGCTTTTCCAACCAAAATGATTCTGTGGTTCCGTGATTTTAAGTCCCAGCATCAATAAAACTGGACACTTGAATAACCAGGGTCTGCATTTGCCTCCTGCCGGGATCCATTTACATCCCAGCAAGCGCTGGGAACGGCATTGGGGAGGGAGGGACCAGGTTTCACAAGCAGGAAGGTGTCGGTGTGAAGAACTGACGAGACCAGCTGCCATCACACCAACACGCTTCAGAAATGGGACCAGTGTCCCCGTGCTGGACCAGAGGAGTGTCCCTGCAGATGTTCCAGCTGCTGCCCAGGAAGCTCTGGATGCAGAAAACCTCTGGCCACATGTAGGTCGTGCAGCCCCCTCACCAACCTGGAAGCTTCACACTCCTGAACTTTTGCATGAAGTTATTTCATAAAACCTACTCCAGAGCAATAATGTCCCTGGAGGGAGCTTGAAATAAATGGGAAGCAAGAGACGCTGCAGCTCTGCAGAGGAAGCGAGGCTGGTTTTGCTGTTGTAAGGAGCAGAGAGGCAAAGGCTGCTCTGTCTGGACCATTTTTTTTAAAGTGGTGGTTCTCAAAAAGGGGAACAAACAAAGAAACCTCCCTGGCTGCTGCCTCCCCTCCTGCAAAGGCCTTATTTGGGCAAGGCTGACGGCTGGTCTCATTTGCAACCAAAGAATTGGCCAGAACCAGGTACTTTTGCCTGCGCTTCTTTGGTGGATCACCTCCATGCTCCTGGGAGCCCCCAGACTTGACCCCAGCCTTGGGACACCTGTCCAGAGCACAACCGCTCTTCCCCAAACACAGACACCCTTGCAAAGCCAAGGGCTCTGGCTTGCGGTACCTGCATCTGAACAGACCCACCAGCCAGCGCGGAGGAGCTGGACCCGTCCGGAGAGCGGGGACGGAGAGGAGGGAGCTGCGCCTCAAAATAAGAGCTGTTTTGACGTGAGAGGAAGCGCTGCCCACAGCAACCAGAAGGTCATATCGGCACCGCAGATTTTAACTCGCTTTGCTGCCATCCACCGACTTCCAGGAAAGCAAAGGCAGGCGATGCTGTAACTACCCCCACAGGAAACCTGCCCTCCGAGCGATGTCTCTCAAGAAGTTTGCAACTGTTTGGGGAACCTCTGTGGAGCTGAGGAATGTCACCGTGTACCTGTGCTACAGTCACTGTGCTGAGACGGGAGAGGAAGAGGAAGGTTGGAGTGAGCAGGTGCTGCTGCTCCCTGTTTGTTCAGGAGAGGTTTTGTTTCCCAGCCCCTGCCGCTCGCTGCAGTTCAGAAGAGAAGTTGAAAACAGAAGTCCGGCCAAGCGGAACATTCTGTGAGATGGTACTGATTTCATTCAGCTAAGTTAAAACCAAAAATAAACACCACCAGAAAAAACCCAAACCAAACACCTGGGAGAATTGAACAGTTTCGCTCCATCTAATTCAGTGGTTATTGCAGTATCAAGGTTGTATTCAAAGATTAAACACCAGAGCCATTTCTCTTGCATACCACAAACACAAAGAGCAATCATTTGAAACCTCAAGCAGATTTTAAAACCTCTCCAAGAGGAGACTCTGTCCTGTTCCCTTGCACATGTTCCAGCGGGTTCAATCCCAGCCCATAGTTGCCCTCCCTTCCAGGTACGAAACCTTGCGGGCTCTGGTTTTCCCACCCCAGCACCATCACGGATCCAGCACCACTGCAGGGCTGTCTGCTCGAAGCGAAGGGCTGGCCGCTGCCTCGCCGCGTTTTATAACACAGGGTTACTTTTGCTTAGCACACGCATGCCCACGTCTGCAAAAGTTCAGGGAGAAAAGACACGAAACCTCTCACTGGAGCTCCTCAGCCACTTCCAACCACGTTCGGAGCAGGAAAAGCTGCAGAAGAATTTCAGTTCTGGGGGGTTTTATAAAAGCAGGCGGCAGATGGATAAGAGGTGTGCCCACACCCCTATGAGACAGCAAAGAATCAGTAACAGCTTTTGCTGGAGGAGGGAGAACCAGGACGGTGTAAATCCTTGGGGTTGCAGCAGTGGCACAGGCTGTGTCACCCCCAAGGGGCTGAGAGCCCCAGGGGACCCTGCCCGGTCCCCCTGCCCCAAGCACATTCCAGCAGGTGGCACTCAGAGCATCCTCAACGTCCAAATGTGTTTCTGTTGTGAAACAGGAGGGGAAGAGCAGCAAGAACCCATTTCACAAACACCCACCTCACCAACACCTTTGTGGGAAGGCTCAGCACCCCTACAACAAACCAGGGGAAGTTTCCTGGACGCTCTGCACCCTTTCCAGATACAAGCCACGAATGACCAGGATCAGCTGAAAACAAGCAGTTTGGGCTCAAAATACAAGCTGGGGTAGAACATCTTCCCAAGTCCCACCAAGACATTGGGACTGCTCAGTGTCGCTGCAGCCGGCGAGAGAAGCACCCGCAGGACTCTGCACCCAGCGAAATGAGATGCCAGAGAGAAAATACCTTTAACTGCCAGGAGATAAGGAACGACTTAATTGTGCAGCTTCTCCAGAACAAATTAGCCTGCATTTAGGAAGCATGAAGGACACCGCCTTGCCTCCCGCAGGAGGAAAGGTTTGCTCTCAGCAAATTCAGATCAACTTTCATAATGGTAAAACCAGGAGACCCCATCCCAGGCTTTTCTAAATTAAGAATATTCTCTCAGGAACCAGCGTTCAATCAATATCCTCTATCGAAGCACAAGGCAGTCTTGATACTTTCAGTACAGACATGGAGACCCTTTCTAACTGAATTATAAAATATAACGCGGGCTTCCCAAGGAGCACGGAGCCGTGTTTACTGCCTCCGGATCATTGTGGGATGTGGAAAGTATTCCCTATCGCAGGAACGCAGGAATTCCATACTCCTCCCACAGCACACATGCTGCTGGCGGTTTTCTTCTTGCAAGACACATGAAAAGTGGTCTCAGGACGCGGTGAAGCATTTTCTTGGTATCTGCCGTGTTTTGGTATGTGGAATAACCCAGCTCTCCCCACCCTCCAGGACGGATACACACGCGAGATACATTGAGAGTGAAGTGATGCGTTTCCATGAATTTTAAAGTTTAAAAAGAAAAAAGAGCAAACAACCCATGTCTGGAAGGCACCCTGGGCTGTGCCTTCCCAGCACCCCGGGACGATCTCCGCCGTAGCCAAGCGCAATTTGTCATTTAATGCTTGTAAAAACCACCGATGCAACGTGTGGCCACCCCCTCAGCACAGCCGGGACACAGGGACACGGTGCCCTGCAGCCACGACCGTAATCACCATCCATCCCCTTCCCAAACATCACCGGACGGGAATTACCATCACCCCGAACACTGGGAATAACATGTTTTGTCCTGCTCCCCTAAAACACAAAATCCGCTCTGTTAAGGAGGTTTTCCCCCGGCTCTGGTGGCAGCGCCATGGCCTCCCCTCTGTGTCACCCCCTGCGCTGTCACCCGGTTAAATACACCGAGGAAATCAATACCGCCACGTCTCACAGCGCTTACGGGAGCGCAAAACGATACTGCTCCGTACCGCCAGAGCCACGCCAGAAGCTTTGTGGAGACCAAGGTTGCAAGTACAAGCGAGGGATAAACGCCCTGATTCTGTAGGGTGACATTTCCCGGCTGCGCACGGCAGGATTAGCGAGGGAAGGGCAGAGATTTCACACTGGGAAACCCTTTTTGCCTCAGAGCATCAGTGCAGTGAGATCAGCTGTGTCTGGGAGGCGATGCCGCTGCTCCCCTCGCTGCCCGCAGCCCCAGGCGAGTGGCTTTTCCTAAGGATGGAGGAAAAAGGCTCCGGGCCCAGCAGGAATCCTTAGAGCTGGGACTATCCTCCCCACCGGTCCCCAGCCCCTGGCAGGCAGCACAGAACAACCAGGGAGGGAATATATTGCAGCTTCACCTGGAGCTATGGAAGGAATTCACTGCTCGTGTCAAAACTAGGCTGCTGCTTCCAAATAAAGCTGAGACTTGTAAAGCTGCAGGAGCTTCTGAGATGGAAGGGACAGCTCTGGATCAGTGTCTGAGCCACTGAACCCCCCAACAAACCAGCCAAGGGGGCTCAAAGCTCCCAATTGCTTGGGTGGCATCCTTCAGAGATCACACCCCACTCCGACCCCTTCAAAAATGAAATGTGAATAAGTTCTCTGCGCTTCTCAGGGTCCCCCGGGGTGTCAGTGTCCCTGGCACAGAGGGAGGTGCCACCACCCTCCATCAGAGCCAGGAGCCCGCAGCTCCTCATCGCTCAGGAAGCACCACCAGAGCTCTGGACTCGCTCACACGTCCTCCTGGGTCCAGACAGAACCCCATGTCAGCAACCCCGAGCCCCCGGGAGAGGCGGCCGAGGATCCCTTGCTTCGCTCAGGGGCTCTGATGGGGAGATGGATGACACAGGTTTCCCCCAGGTACAGCACACACTAAAACATCATTTCAGTTTTTTTCCAGTAAAAGAGGCTTTCTGGAGGCAGAGCTTGAGGCGGTTTCTGTTAACTGGGGGGATGGAAATGGAAGAGAAGAAAATGGAGCAGTTGTGATGGGTCGTGCTGCTCGAGCGCTGCAGACTCGGCTGCATTCCTCGTGTGCAAGTCCTGTAAACTGACCCCTCTTCAATTATTCATTAGAGTCTGCAGCTCATCAGAGACTCTGCTCCTCAAACAGGCATTTATTTGTATTTGGTTTTTTTTTAAGAGCTCAGAAGCTCGCTGTTAACCATAGCCCAGCCTTGCCAAGGACGAAGAGCAAACGCTCTGGCAGGAACACGCCGAGCAGCTGTCAGGCATTACATTAAAAACAAACCCACTTGATTACTTCGACTGACAAGACGGAGCAGCCAGTTTAAACCACGAGCTTTAGCACTGACGGGCTGAGAACACCGAGCATTGAGAGCCGCAGCCAGTCCCTGCGGTGTGGAGCAGGAGGCGCATTTCCAGGCAGCACCGTGCCGCGTTCCACGTGTTCTGCTCCCACCTGGTTATCCTGGGCGCTACAGCAGCGTGTTTCACCCAGAACAACGCACGCTGATGTGACGCAGGTATTTCTATGGCCAGAAGGGTCTGCGATTCCTGTCTATAGCTTCTCCTGCTGAAGGTGCAGTGAGGGAGGATCTTGCTGCAGCTTTACCTGCCCAGGACAGCGGGATGGAGCAGCAGGAGTCATGCAGAGCCGTGTTTTCCTCTTTAGCGCATTCCTGCTACGCTTTGCTGCCTAACAGCAAAGCTCGGCCTAAGCAGGTGGGGCCCCTCGAGCCTGGTGCACAGAGCAAGCCCTCGCTGCCGTCTCAAAGGTCTCTTTTATGGTGCAAAGCAGAGCTGGGAGAGGTTATTTATTCACCTCCCCAGTTTTCATTGCGCACTGTGATTATCACCCAAGAACAGGCGATCAGCACTCCCCGCGTTACCTCCAGAGGGAGTGGGCACGCTCAGCTCCGCAAATCCACTCCTCTGCTCTTCATTATGAAGCGATTTCACTAATTGGGTGTTGTACTTTCGTGCATAATTCCTCACACTTGGCACCTTCAGGGAGCACCAGCTCACCCCTCAGCCGAGCTGGCTGCGGAACAGGCTGGAAAACCCCAATTACGGGAGGTTCCATTTTTCCACTGAATTCAAGCCCTTTGCTGCTGTTCCGCAGCTGAACAAGGACCGATCTCCAATGTACCTGACAATTAAAATCTAAAGAACATAGGAGAGAACGAGGTTCAGCACCTAGAGACCAACACACAGCGCCGATCATTAGCCCCCGGGGCAGAGCAGCGTTTGAGAGCAGCTCCCGACTGGCACAGAGACGCAGCTGCGCTTAACTCAGGCCTGTCACAGGAGATGTCCCCTTTGGTGTCAGCCCAGGCTGTGTCAAAGGAAACAGAACAAGAAGAAAGCAAGCCCTGAAATGTGGAGGATATCAGAAGGGCAGTCCTGCTCTTCCACCATCACTATGAACCTGGAAGAGCAGCTCTTGTGCTCAGCATCCCACAGACATTGCACTGGAACCTCGCACCAACCGTGCCGCTGCCATCCTAAAGCCAACATCACATTGAAACGGGGTCTAACATCACCACCAAAGAGGAGAGGAAAGCAAAAAGCCATCCTTGTACCTGTCTTTGCCAAAGGCTGCTGTTGAACACAACACTGGATCAGCAATCTGGTTTGGGGGATGCGGCCAGGATCGCCTGACAGATCACAGAACCCCAGAATGTTGGGGGCTGGAAGGGACCTCAAAGCTCATCCAGTGCAATCCCCCCATGGAGCAGGAACACCCAGATGAGGTTACACAGGAAGGTGTCCAGGCGAGTTGGAATGTCTGCACAGAAGGAGACTCCACAACGCCCTGGGCAGCCTGGGCCAGGCTCTGACACCCTCACCCCAACAAGTTGCTTCTCAAATTTAAGCAGAACCTCCTGTGTTCCAGTTTGCACCCATTGCCCCTTGTCCTGTCCCTGGTTGTCACCAGCAGAGCCTGGCTCCATCCTCCTGACACTGCCCCTTTCCATATTGATCCCCAGGAATTAGTCTCCTCAGTCTCCTCCAAGCTGAAGAGACTGCAAACTCTTACAGCAAAGACGCACTGGGAACATCCAGATAAGCAAGAATCTGGGTATGAGCAATCTAGGGTTGTGCTCGCTGTCAGGAGAGGGTTTGGCTTGGAATTCCTTACGGCCGCAGAGCTGGAATGCTGTTGGGATGACCCAGCTCCTTTCCCGTGACCGTGCGAAGGGCGGCGGACACTGCAGACAGCTCTCTGCCCAACCTGTAGGATCTTGCAGGCGTTTCCAAGATACTCTGATAAACGCACCGAGGTACGGTGCTTGCAGGGACTTGCGTACCACAATTGTTCTTGAAAGGTGAGAATCCACACAGGAATAAAAGCCGCAAGAAGTTGTGAAACGCACCAGCTGTCCTCAGTAGCTGGAGCTACAAACGCAGCTAGAAAGCACCAGATCACAGCCCAGAACATCCCCTCGCTACCTCTGAAGTGACCATTTTACCATATTTAATGCCCAAAGACCCTAATGAGCAACAACAGCAGGTGAGATGATGACGGAGGCATCAGACCCCATCGGTCTCATGCGACCAGCTGCAAAGTTCCCAACTCTTTTGAGGAATTCTTGGATTCCCTCCTTTGCAAAGCACCTTTGGTTATTGCCCAGACAAATAACGATTGTACTTCTGGCAGCATCCCACTTACAGGGACAGGGGGAGGGACGGCACTTCGGCGTGGGCGTTGAGTAAACGCCGCTGTCGCTGCTTCAGGCTATTTTTAGGAGAGATCACAGAATTAGCCGCAAAAGGAGAGCAAGTATAAACGCAGAATAAAGGTGCCTATTCCCCTTGCAGCTCTCCACGCACAGCTAGAATAGACGGGCACGGGAGGGATCCTGAGCAACCTTCAGCTTGAGAACGGCCAACCGCAGATGTTTGCTGCCGCTTCTCCTTCTTCAGTCCTTGTAGCCCGTGCCAGAAGGTGCTGCTGACAATGTCTACCCCAAAATGAACGAAATACAGAGATACTCAGCGCACTGCCTGCTGCCCCAGTCGGCAGCACCGCAGCTGGTTCAGAGTCTGCCCTGAAATTCAAGGTATGTGTTTATAAGAGGGATCTCATTTGTCTGTCCTGGTGGGAAACGTACCTTGTACAAACTTGGAAAACGCGGCCGAGGTTATTTCAGGAGCGCGTAGCAGAGCTTCACGTGCTCAAAATTTACCGAAAATGGGATTGTCGGACACCGCTCACAGGCATTTTGGCCGCGGTGCCTTGGAAAAGTGCAAAGCGGGACACCTGCACCGGGCTCTCATGGTTTCCCTGCCGCCTTGGGCAACGTGGCGCTGCTGTGCTCCAGCTCCCCGGCTGCAACGGGGACTTCACTTCTGCGTCCCACAGAGGGACAGATAGGGCAGCCCCGAGCGCTTTTAGGCCTCTATCGCATGATCTTTCTGTGGGGCTGCACCTACAGATGGAATCAGCCGGGGTTTGCCCCAGTGATGTCCTTCAAAGACAAAAATCTTCAATTACTTTTAAAGCAACATCCTTCAGCTGCTCTAACAGGAAGGCAGTTTAGCCGAGTGTTTGAAGATGCAAGAGGCAAAGTCTCAAGTCTTAGAAGCCCAGTTGGAATCCAACCAGAAGAGAGAGATTATTTTCTCCCCATGCCAGAGATGCAGGCACAGTGAAAACCATAAAACCACTGTTCTCGGGGGAGGAAAGTGCACAGTGCCACCGATCTGAGTCCATCTGACCCACGCCAGATTGCTTTGCAGGCGCTGGAAAAACGCCAGTCCAGCAATGGAGACAGAAATGCAGAACAAGGAGCTGAGATGCAACGGCAACGCTAGAAGCCCACCATAAGTTCCTGGAAAAGAACTGGCTGAAAAGCAGTCAATTGTTTTTTAAGTTTAAATGTCTTTTACTAAAAATATAGACAGTAATCAAGTAGGAAAACAATGCAATAAAGCCCCTCTGGCCTTTAACACAGACGATGATTCAGAGAGAGCAACTGCTACAGGGCACTCACTGAGGGTAAGATCCAGGACAAACTCGACAACCCGCTCAGCAAGGTCTCCCAAGCCAAATCAAACATGTAGTGTCGTTCTTCACTGTTACAGCATGTACATATCAGAAAAGGAAATCCTGAAAGGCTTGTGATTGCCAGGCACTGATACGGCTCTTCTACCCTGTACTGCATGGCAGAGAACTATCGACACAATTAGGAAATACCCATGCTAAAAACATCAGTCCTCCGTCTCGTACTTGGATGTACAAGTGCTCTTGTACTTCTCATATCAGAGAAATCAAGTCCTTCAAGATCATGCTGCTCATGTGTGGAGCAAGAAGAGCTTTCGGTGTCTGAAGAAGGTCCAGCAGATGAAGATCCTTGCCCAAAATGTGGAAGACAGGAGCTCAGTTCCCTCTACCACTCCCTACTGATGCCAATGGGGACGCAGAGGGCACCTTGGCAGAAGTGGAGCTTCTCCCAGTCCCACCAAGGCAGGAGAATAAACAGATACCAGGCACCCAGCAAGGACAGCTGTGCCAAAACCATCAAATACTCTTGTATTTCTCATCCCATCTAGCAAGATCACAACATAGAGAAGGGTGTAAACACAGCACTGAAACACCCCAGGGATTCTCATTCCTAACCCTCTACTACAACCTGCAATCCCTCGACTCCATGCTGGGTTCAGGTGGCCCTTGGGAAACTTTCCAGGTGTGTATGGCTGACCAAAGGGACAGAAAGGCAGAGCGTCGGTCTTTTCTGTTCCCCTGCTCCAGTCCCTTTCACTCCCACATGCACTCATCCAGATTACAAAGCAGCAGCTTACAGGATTTAAAAATAGCCGACCCCGACCCATTCCCCAAGTCGGCTCACACCCCAATGCAGCTCAGAGAGGTGACTTAAAGATATGACCCCAGAGCGTTCTTACCTTGGCTGGAGGATTGCTGCCTTCCTCCGGAGCAGCCTGCCCATTCTGTAAAGGAAGAGAACCCGCCGTCAGCACACGACAAGCACAAAACAACTCATTTAAAAAAGAGAAAAAGACACTTGTCCAGAGAGTCTCTCCACACTGCCCCCAAATTAAATTAGGGCTGTTTATATATCAGCCATCACTTGTGGGGTGAACAGCACCTCTGCACTCCTCAGGTGTGGGTCCCCAGGGCTGTGGGTGCAGAAAAAGCTCTAGAGACACAGTTGTGCAGCCACTTCACCCCATCCCTCCCGCATCACCCCATCCATCCTGCATCATCCCATTCCTCCCACATCATCCCATCCCTCCCGCATCATCCCATCCCTCCCGCATCACCCCATCCCTCCCGCATCATCCCATCCCTCCCGCATCATCCCATCCCTCCTGCATCACCCCACACCCACGCTGTGGTTACCACTGGGAGCAGCAAGCAGGTAAGATCAGGTGAAGACGAGAAAGCAGTGCTAGAGCACATTTAACAGGCATTTTGTCATGACCTTTGCTTTAATATGAGCATTTATCAGTTATTTATTACCCTATCACTGCTGATAGCACTGCAGGGAGCCCGTACCACCCGCTTGGCTCCGGGCCACCTCTGGCCGGCACATCCAGCTCCTGGAGCTCCGTACAAAGTCACAGCAGGTGACCTGAGCCACCCGGAGTGGCACCGGGCCGGTCACACCGAGCGCTGGTCAGGTTCAGCGCAGCACTGCGCCTGCAGAAGGCGGCAGGAGCAAAAGTGGGTGGTTTTTAAATAGACGTAGATACTCAGAGCAGGGTAGGCATGTACAAAAGGTTTTCTGCAGGCTGTGGAGAAAAACAAGGGCAGGAAGACTTTGCTTTGACATCTATTTGCACTACAGCGTCAGGCTCAAAAACCATGGAATTCTTCTCTTTCTTTAAAAGAATGAGGCAAATTTATTCATGCCTCTTCAGATGTTATGGCCCTAGAGAAGAGTTGCAGTGCAGAACCACCACACCAGCCGAGGAGAAAATCACCTGCAATATTTGCATTTCTGTGGCTCCACTCTGAGCTCCATAACTCACCTTCTTACCAACTTAAACTTAACTTCCGAAGTATTTTCAGCCAATGAAAAAAGCAATAGCACTACCACGCAAGCCAAGTTCTTCCAGGGGAACGTTGCCATGATGTTTACACGGAGCTCTCGGTGCCATTAGCACGCAGAATAGCTAAGAAGTGAAGTAAGATTTTGTTTATGTGTAGCCTGTACAAAGAGGGGGAAGACACTGTGCTCAAGATAACCAGACTTGGAAACATACTCATGTTTACTGGCTTAGCTGTCACTGATCAACAATTCATAACTCACTGCTAATCAAAACCATAGCTCATGGAGGGCTGTTTATATCTAAAAAGGCATAAGAAGCAGAATTTCCATGTTGGACAGAGGGAATCAGTGTCCGTACAACAAATCTACAAGGTACATGTTAAGAGGAGGTTGAGTTGATGCCCAGGACAAGTTCTTGAAGGAGTGCAGGGTCTGTCCAACCCTTTGGCTTCAAGGATAAGCCAGGAGACACCAGGTGCTGCCTGCAGATCAGCCAGACCTTTGGAGTGCTGCATTTCATCACCCTTGTCCTGCTGCTGACAGAAACCCGGCCTACCTGGGGATGGAAGGGACAAGGAAAGGAAGAGAACAGTGTCCATCCCAGGGAGCTTTCCTGGGTGTACGTCCGTGGTCTCAGAGGGATGAAGCTCCTGATGTCACTTTCTCGAGCTGACATGAGGCAGATGTGTAAGGAGAGATCTGCAGTATTTAGAGCCAAGTGCTTTCCTTCTACCCCAGAGCAAAACCAGCCTTTATTCCCTCATATGGAATTCAAGAGCCATTTGTAAGCGTCCAGGATGGAAACGCACGCACAGCTACAGACTCATCACATCCCCAGATAAAATACGGCCATTCGCCACGTCGTAGGCAGAGCTGAACTAGTCTGTGGCTTTCTCGGTTTGACATTTGCCTCTTTAAAATGCTTTATTTCTGCACTCCCCCTGCATACCACGCACAGTGCCTGTGTGTTTGCCTCTGTGCCAGATACCCTCTGACAGCGCATTGTTCGCAGGGTTGGAAAGGAGCCTCCTGAATGTCCCACTCCAAAACCAACCCGAAGATGTCCTGGTCGGCAAGACCTGCGGCAGGAGGGGGACACACCTTCCCTCGGGTGCCCAGGGTGGTGGCAGAGCAGGGTCTGGGCTCCAAGAAGTCAGCATGAGCCTCAGCAGGGACCAGCAGCTTGTCCCTGCAGCTCTCCATCCAGCCCAGCGCTGGGGCGAGCAGAAATGGGGATTAGGGAGCTAATCTGATGGCACGTGGAGCGGCAGCCTGGCCGCGATGGCTCCTCTGGGCGAGCGACAGCTAAAACCGCCCAAGAGGTAACGCACAAGCCCTTCTGCACACACGCTGCTCCAACGAGTTCTCGATCGCGTGCAGAAAGGTGTGCTGGAAAACAAGTGTATTCGGTTACGCAACTGCCAGCCTGGCTGAACTTGGGAGATATTTATCTTAGGACATCTTGCATTTTAAATCCCTTTAATTCCACATAATCCGCACCACAGGGAGCAATTTAGAGGCCAGGCCAGTGCTGCTGTGATCTGAAAGCAGGACGGGTCTCACCCTGGCAGGACCGTGCCCGCTCCTGCTGCCGTCGAGGGCTGCGCTCTATAGTTAGCACCATCAGCACAAATCATCCCAGATTATCGACATCTCTCCTTAAAAGGCAGCCTGCTGTGATTTCTGGGCCTCTAGGTTTTGACTAGTCACTTTGGAGATGCCCATATACAACACAACAAGGGTACCAGGGACCCAGAGATGCTCAGTGACCCAACTGATGAACCGTGAAGCACTCCAGCAGCAAGGAGTGGGGCAAGAAACCCTTCACCCCAGAGCTTCTACTACTTTGACACATTTTACTATTACTAAGTGGAACTTATAGATCTTCCCTATTGCAGTTCAGAGAGAGGAAATGATTCTGCAAAAATAAAGATCTCCAAAAGAACTCGTGTAGCCCAACCAGACTGAGGAGTCCACACACAAGCCATATCAGAGACGACAGTCGCTCGGCTTCCTCCCCTACCTTTTGATCGTTGCTTCATGCGTTGTTCAGCTAAGATGTTTGAAAAAGATAGTTATTCATTAAAAGCCCCTGCTCAGTAAAGGATGATACACATATACAGGCAAAAATAATTAGCTTGAAGTGGTTGGTTTGGCGTAAGCCCACGTCAGTTGTGTTGCTGTACGTTTGTGCAACAAGGCCTGAGTTTAAAGAAAAGCACAGCCCGATGACAGTATCCATCGCTATGGCGATGAAGTCATTCAACTCCACTCTCTATTGCTTGGACTCTGCCCCAGCCAGGTTTTTCTACTACATAAGCAATATTCTGAATAATATAAGCAGCAGAGACAACAGAGGGGGGAAAAAAGGAGAAAGAAAAAGCCTTACAAAGGCAGCTCAGCCCTCAGGACAGAGGGACTTGTCTCCTGCAAGGGCTAAGCTCAAGCTCCCACTGCCCCCATGTCTCACCAACACAGCTCCAAGCAGGCTGGGACAAGGGACAGCGGGGACAAGGGACACCAAACAGGACCCGTCCCCAGCAGCAGATGGCCAATGTTTCCCAAACACGGTGGAAAAACACCAAATCTCGGCATGACAGGACTGATGCCTCCACCGGCGCGGTGACAGCACCTCTGCTCCATGACTCAGAAAGCAAAGGTTGGAGGAAGCCGGTTTCTAACCTGGATGGCAGCGATCCCAGCGCGATTTACGTAACTGATGTTCCAGAAAAGTCTCCTCGGTTTCTCAGTGGTGCCACCTTGCCCAGGAGCAGTGAAAACTTTCTCCTTGGGCCCCTACCCTGAGTGATTTTTAACCTCTCAAGGTGCAAAACTCACCCCGAGCCCTAGTCCCCCTCTGCTTTTCACAGATAAGCTGCTGGAAATAAGGGAACCCTCTAAAGCCTGGCCCAAGCGACGGCAGCCAGGTTTAGGGGTGAAGAGCATCTGTGTTATTTTCCTTGCTGGAGTCAAGTGCATGTACCTGCTCACCTCAAAACAAAGGGAGGTAAATTACTAACGTCCCACTTGTGATCCTGAGATGTGAAAAGGCTGATCTGCAGAAATAGCACCTGCAAGCGGCTCCTGAGCCTGACCTAGAGCTCCGGCCAAGGTGACAGGGGGGAAGGGGACAGCTCAGAAGCCAGAGGCAGGCCCTCCAGTTTCAGTTTACAATGAACGCACCCGTCGCTAATGCAATGGGGAAAACAGCTCTTGCTGCTGCCACGATCTTCACAAATGACAAATACACCGGACCCCCCCGGCCGCTTCCGCACAGAAGAGATCCCGTGATGCTGACACAGCGCCCGCCTGGCACCTGGGAGACCTGGGATTAAGTAGTAAACCAATCTCACCCACGGCATTCACCGCCCTGGGCACCGGCATTAGTTTCCTCCCATTATGAGTCTAGTTGCGTTGTCTCGCTTTTCAGGCTATTTTCCTACTTGGGAAGAGAAAAAACCACAAATAAAAAGCCCTGTCTCCCAGCAATAACCTCCACCCTGGCTCGGGGCGCACCATGTGGTTTCAGGAATCGCGATCGAGTCACCGCAGGACTTGCCTCCTCTCCCATTTTTGAGCACAAACCCATCCTCGTGACTTCACAGCAGATTCACTGAGCCCACCGCACCTTTGTGCCCACTGTTTGGCACCCGCAGCACCCTCCCCACAGCTCCCCACCCACACAGGGTGGCTCTGGGAGAAGCTGTGATGCATTTGGCCGACAAAAACGAGGCAAGCACACCTCCCACGGCAGCAGTGGAGAAACGCTGCCTCCACTCAAAACCCAGATCTCTTAAGAGGCAATTTTAAATAGGAACGAGCAAATCTGACCGATTAACCATCACGATGTCCCTAGGCACGATGGAAGAGCGTGGCAGCGCTGAATCCAGCCAGAACGGTGGAAAACATCAAGAACTGAGGAAACACCTGGGACAAAATCCCCACCACCGCTCTGGCTTCTCCAGGAGAGCCGCTAGTTCCAATTTGGATGAGAAGATGTTTAAATAAAGAGTGCCAGAGCACAGTGCCTCAGCTGGCTGCTCTGCGACGGGTGAGAACTGCTACAAGCTGTCCCTTCCTCCTGAAATGGCTGTGATGCAAGCCTGCAGATGTGGACAGATGCTGTGCACCGTCCTGCACATCTGCCCTGGAGGTCTTAATTAAAAGCAAAAGAGCAAAGCAGGAGGAAAGAGCAAATACCCAGTGAAAGTGACACAGGACCGTGACTGGAGTTTGAAACGCAGGCCTGGGAGAGCGAGCAGGGGGGTAGATAATGAGGAAGCCCGGAGGAGAAAGACCCAAAATCTGAGGAATTTATCCCCCGGGCCTTCAGCAGGGACCGTTTCCCCGTGTGTCTGGGAGGAGCCGGAGGCGCACGCCGCTCGCTGTCCCCGAACACCCAACGCCAAGGGCAGCGGCGCAGCCGGGAAGCCCCCGGCGCCCCAACCCCGACCGCCTGCGCCCCCCCGGACCCACCAACCCCCTCCTCGGGGAACCACCCGGGGCCGGCGTGACCGCAGCAGCCGGGAGGGTCCCTCCGGGAGGCCGGGCCGGGCGCTCCTTTGTTCGGAGACCCCCGGAGGTGGCGGGGAAAGCGGGAGGGAAGCGGCGCGGAATCCTTCCCAGCCCTCCCCAAGCCGGTGTCCCGCTCACCTCCGTGTCCAGCTGCACCAGCTCCATGTTGGGCCAGGGCTCGGCCAGCTGGGCGAGCGGCATTCTGCCGGCGGCCCGGGGCTCGCAGCGAGCCCGGCGCTGGGCACCGGCTCCCCGGGCCGGCCGGGAGCGGCGGGGCGGGGCGGCAGGGGCGGGGCGGCGGGAGGGGGCTCGGCGGGGCCGAAACCTCCGGGAAACACCGCTCGGCCTGGGGAGGGGATGGAGGGACAACGGGGAGGAGGTGCCCCCGTTCTGGGGGTCGCGGGGCGGGGGGGGGGGGGGTCAGGGCTTCCCCCTTCCCTGTGCGATTTGCTCGGATTTTAGGCTGAAAACAGAGGTTCCAGCTGCTGGGAAGGTGAGGGGGCAGTCACTGTGCACTCAGGTCTAGCAAAGGAATCCTCAAAAGCACCGGAACGGCAACCCTCCACTGAACACCACCCAGCACTGAGTGTTCCCACTTCTCTCTGCCTTGGAAAGACGGGTTTTTGTTTTGTTTTTTTTCCTGTACAGTTTCACACGATGCTCCAGAACACCAGAAGAAGAGGTGGTGAGGATAAACTCGGTGACACAATTCAGTTCGCTGCTCTAAGCAGGAAACTGCTCTGGGAAATCCGGATTCCAAGTTTGAGATGCGCAATGAGTCACTGCTCATCGCCGCCCGCGGCGCAGCCCCCCGCCTTCCATACAAAACATGGATAAAAACACATCCACCTTTCTATGGTGCAGCCCCTCGCCTTCCCTACAGAACGTGGATAAAAACACATCCACTCTTCTATGGTGCAGCCCCTCGCCTTCCCTACAAAACGTGGATAAAGACACATCCACCTTTCTACGGTGCTTGAAGATCCTCAGGGAAAAGATGCCTTAAGCACAAGTGTTCATAATTCATAATTATTCTCACCGGCTAGGTTTCTCCAATAGGAAAAAGTTCCCTTCTACTCACATGGTACCAAAGCACTGTGTTTTCATGTTACATTATAAAATTACTTGTTAAAAACAAATTATTTTTTCTAAAGGGTGCATCGCTAAGGGTTGACTTCATCAAGGTGTGGCTGGGAATATTTAATGAGCCCATATACAACTGGGGTTTTGTGTTCTGTAGGCAGCTATACAGCCCCGAGCCCACAACCTGCACAGGTAGGGCAGCAACCTCCGAAAAAGCCCATTTAGGGCAGAGCTTGGTGCTTTGAAACACTCCAGTTAATGCTCACAGCACTTGAAGCTCATCTGTAAGTCACCACCAGGCCCTGCTTGTGATTTAGGCTGGAGCTATCATCTTTTCTGCACGTGGGAGAATGGAGAGGGGGAAATCCCCACAGCGACAGCACATGTTGGAGCCCAGCCTGGGCACTGCCGTCTCCGAGTCCCCTGCTCCAAGCCCCCTCTGTGCCAGGAGTGCTGGAGCCCCAGATGAAGGCATTAAATAACCCAAATCCACCAGACTGGCACTAAGTGAGGTCCTGTTATAGCCAATTAAACTCATGTCACTTACTGTTAGAGCAAGCCGGAGCAGGTCTTGTGGAGAGTTACCCATTCAGCTCCGAAGCTGTCCATAATTTCCCCTGATTGCCTGGGACACGGTGTGCCGTCTTGTTACATCCATCCTCCAGCTGCTGCAACCTGCGTTAAACAGCATCAACAGCACCGTGATGTCAATACCAGCATCCCATTTACCTTCTTCATTTGTTCGCAAAGCGCATCTCCCTTTCCTTCTGCTCTGCGCGTGGCAGACGGGTCTGGGGTAGGAATAGGACAGTGCTCTCTGCCTCCTTTCTGGAAGGAGAACAAAAAGACACTACTCGGTGACCTGCCACGCTTTAACAACAGCCCCACGAATCCAACCTTCAGACATCACATCCCGGAGCATTCGGAGCTTCCCACCCCGGTGACGAGGCCGTAGGGGGTATTTAAGCCACAAGGCCAGGCACAAATGCCCGTTCCCATCAGATCACGCACCGAACGGCTCCCAGATTCCACGGACATCAGGCAGGATTGGGTGCTGAGGGCTGATCTCAGGCCGGTCATTATCTCCTGGGAAATGTCTCACTCCAATGTCTCAGATGTCTGACTACTGTCATTATAAATAGTAATAAAAAATATGTTAAAATAAGATAACTCCTTCTGAAGTGTTAAGAAGTAGCAGTTATAGGGTGGTACAGTAACCAGTAGAAAAGCAAGACTTCCTTACCAAGGTCACAGCGAAAGGTGAACGGGCAATATCCAGAGGAACCGTTTGGAAGGCAGAGCAGGGCCTGTTGCAATTCAGGGAGGGAAGGGAGACGGGAGCTGCTGCCGCCTCCATCCCCTGGCGGGTCTGTGGACACGCAGAAAGTCCTTCATATTTCACAGCAGCAAGACAGGCAGGCTGACCGCAAACTTGACAAAAGACAGAAATTATGAAGCTTTATGGAGCAATGACTTCTTGAGGCTGGAAGAAAAAGACATGGGTACCACTGCACCTAAGTAAAACCACCAAATTATCCTGCCCACTTTAATAAACCAGCAAATTAAAGATATTTGGGAGACAACAAAACTTGTGCATGATTATTCCCTGCATTTTTGCAGCTACTTTTGTTAAAGGCTAGGATTTTTGCTGAAGTAGTTCTACACTATCCTCAAAATTATACTAACATCCCCAAAAAAGCCTAAGAAATCCCACAAGTCAGCAGCAGTGTGGGTGAGACAAGCTAAGGTCTCTCAATCCCCAGCTCCAGGACTCAAAGAAAAGCCATTTATCTGCTGATAGAAGCTGTTATCAGACTGACCTTCCCTCGATTCCTGCACCAGATAATGCTGAATTGTAGTTGATTAACAGAACGTGAAACCTGCTGCACGAGATGGCTGGTAAGTCCAGGGCAGGACGTGCAGGAAAGAGAAAGGAGGTGGTGGTTTATTTCCCAAAGAACAGCTATAAAAAACAGGGTACAAAAAGTGTTCATTGAGCACCAGAACTCGCTGTTTGGGTGAGTGTCATGGCTAAACACAGTGATTAAAACACACATTCGGAGGCAGTTGCAGGCTGCTGCTATGGGGAGCAGGCTCCAGATCGGCCGGACGGCCCTTCTGTCGTGTTACATTTGCTGGAAGCTCAAAACGCTGCAGTTTGAGTTTGGTTTTAAAAACATCAAAACCTCCTCAAAGACCATCGTAGATACTTTTGCCTCTGCAGCTGCCTGGCTTTTGGTGCGTAACGTTTTCCTTTTCAGGGGGGCTGACAACACCCATTAAGCCAGTTATCTGCACTTCCCAAGAGGATGTATCAAAACTGGTCTTTATCCACATTACCCGATCCAATTCTTCTCCTTGTTGTTCCAAAAGCTGCCCAAGCGATTCTCCACCAAACCACACAGCAACCCAGCGCTCCCACGGCTCACCGTATCCGTTCTTCTTTCCCAAAGCCAGGGAGCATCTCTCACTAACTGGCTGCTTCATGCTAGGCTGCTTTTACTCATATAAGGAAATGCAAAGAGCTCGCAGGCACGAGAACTCGCAAGGCTGAGTCCCAAACGTCTGCTACAATTTAGACTCGTGTAATCTGCTTTGTGTTTACGCTAAGAGAGTGGTTTAATTAGAGCTCGCAGCAACCCTCTTTGTATTTTTAAGATTGACTAATCAGTTCCGTAGTTCATTGTTATCCCCGCTGTACTAATAGGGAAACTGAGTCATGTTTTCAATAGGTTGTCAGGGTCAAACTTGAACTCCACGTCCTGTCTCCTAATCCCCAGCTCTCAATTCACAACCTCATTTCCTTGCCTCTTCTGCTTTGTTTTTCCACTCTGAAGGAACAGATGATAGATCACCTTGTTTTGAGCCCAGGGACGCATTTTTCCTTAGCGTGGTACAAACATCACATTGAAGATATAAAACAGGGGCCCTGGAAATGAGAAACTTTGGCTGCGTTTAACAGCAGAACTGCATTTTGCTTTTCTGACGGATTTCTTGCCGTTCCTGAGCACCGTGTGCGAGTGCAGCTGCCTCAGGTGCCAGCGTTTCCCCAGGCAGGCCCATGCGGCGGTGGGAACGCAGCAAGCGCAGGGCAGCGGGATGCAGAGCTCCCCGGTGAGCGCAGCTCCGCTCCCCCGCGAGGGCTTCGCGCAGACCGAAGGCTTCTGGGCAGAACAAACACCTTCAACCTCAGCCTTCCTGCAAAGGTGAGCACTGCGCTACCTTGCTCAGCCCACTTGCATTTCTGAAGGTGTCTAGCACAGCTGAAACTGCTTTCTTTTGCACGATATATTGCATTTTGCCTGCTGGTTCTGCAAACTGCCAGCTTGCCAAGCCTACCCTGCTTCTATGTGGTATTACATAGACCATGCTGTTCCTCCACGGAGCAGATCTTCTGAAACATCTCCCAGGGAAGCCCTGGCTGGAGCACACGCGGCTGAAGCCAAGGAAGAGTTTTGCTAGCAGAACTGATTAAGCTGTTGGCTTAATTTGTGAATTTTGCACCTATCTCTCAGGAGCATTGAACCACAGCCAAGAGGTGCCTCGAGGAGGGGGACCCGTCGGGGCAAGATGTGTCCAGGGAAGGCAGGGGAGGTGATGGGGAATGAGCTGCGAGGCAGCGAGGCCATATCTGCTGGTTGTCATGGATACGATCGCTGCCGGTCTCCTGTATCAGTTACCTTCCCTTTCCTGGATGCAAATCAGCGAGTGGTGGTCCACTCCTGTTCCTATGCAGGACACAACCCTTGACAGCCAAACAAAAGGAGAAAATCATCTCTTTCAAACCGAGACATCTCCTCTTACTATCACCCAAGGAGAGAGCAGGAGGTGACTTGCTTTATTGGTATTTGAACTATGCGAGTCTGATAATGCTCTGTCCAATTGCATTTGGTTCTGGCCTAACCTTTGGCTGTTTCCTCGACCTCGGAGGAGCTGTTTTCACAGCCCGTCCAGCCTTTGCTCTCGCTCAGCCCTTTGGATCCATGACAAGCTGCCGCAGTCCCGGACTCTGCACACACTTGCTGCTGCCTTAGCACACACACCCGGGCAGAACTCTGCAGGCTCCACTGGCTTCAGCTCCCTGTTCCAAAGGAAAGAAAAAAGAGGTGAAATGTGCCTCAAACTACACCTAAAAAAGGCTTTTACAAAACCCCGTATAAAATACAAGCAATTGCTTTATTTTTTTTTTAATTATTTTTTGTTTTTAAAGCAGCTTCACAGCCCAGGAGGTGATTTATTTAGTGTAAGTTATCTGGCAAATTTTGGTTTTCATTAGTGTACAGATACGTTTGTGCTTAATTTCATTGTAGCTCTATGCAAGGGCGCGATAACGTGAAAGAGAAAACTATTAGAAACTGTAAACAGAAGTGAAACTGCCAGGCCTGTTTCCACCGTCCCCTGGCCAAGGAGAAAGCTGAGTAAACAACAGGGTGAAGTACAGTGGGTTTTTATGTTTCTTTTAGGTTTAAGAACTTGTAAACAAGTGATGGGGCTTTTAAGTGGATACAAACAGATGCGCTGAGTTTTGTGCTACTTACAGAGCACACAGGTCGCAGTTTCTCCAGACAGGGTAGGGGAAAACAAACCCACATTTGAACAGAAACCCAGCTCTGGCGAGAGGAAAATGTCATTCCAGTGATCGCAGCCTCAAGCCTACATCATGCAACTGAACAAGTCCCGTCCTGCTTAATAGAGGGCACACACACAAATACCTGTTCCTAATTACCCTGTTCCACAGTTTGGGATGCCACCATTCCAAAAAAACCCAACCAAATCACAACAACATTTCAAGATTGGAAGCCCAAAGACCCCCGTATAATCTCCTTTCCTTAGAGGATAAAATAAAATGTATTTCTGATGTGTTCAAGATTGATATATTCATGACTTGCAGTGTTTTACATCTCAGTCCTCTTACAAAACAGAGTCCGTCGCATACACCCAGCCTGGAAAAGCTACATCCCAAAATAACCAGAGAAATAAACTTCCAAAATCTAAGAAGTTATCCTGACTGGGAATATTTTGGCCCAATGACCAATTGTATTACATAAGAAGATGTAACACAAGCAAGATTTTCTAGAGAGGCGTGGGAAAGAGGTGTCATCATCATTCAGGGAAAAAGAAGCAAGTCTGCAGCTTTTCTTCTAACAACACTTGCTTTTTGTATTTTAGACACAGCGCAGCAGCTCAGATGTGACTCAGCCGCTTGCATGGTCGGGCAGGAGATCCATCTACACGGCGCTCAATGGTTTCCTTGTTGGGCAGCAAACAAAAGGCACAACAGGTTCAGTGATGTCAGAAATTCAATTACCTGGCAAAACAAAAATCTATCTGTCCCTCATCAGCATTGCAAAACCCCCAGATTCTGGAGTTAGCAAAGCTCTCGGATGTTTCGCAGCGTTGCACATCTCTCAGCACACAGTGAAATGGTGCAGAAATACAAGGTTGGTGCTTTGCTGCTTGGTTATTTCAGAATAGTCCCTCTTTGCCTCCCCAGGGACAGGATCAATACCTGACAGCAAAAAGAATTTGCTAACGCTGAGGGAACTTTTTGTTTCGGCTTTGTAAATTGATCTTTTCCTCCTCTCACCTTCACGATGAGTTAAGGAAGGAGCTTGGAGCTGCTCTTGAGACATTCCTCTTTCCAAATGAGCCACTTGTGGTTTATTTTAGAGATGGAAGGGCTGTCCAGCTGGGCATTTTCTGTCTGTCTCTGAGGAGAGGCTTGGTGCATTGCTTGGTGAGTTTACGTAGAGTACTTACACCTCTGCTGATCTGTAACTAGAAAAATCCTCCTTCAGAATGATTCTCTAGTGACTATACAGGCATTCAAAGTTCAGCCCAAAGGGTTTTCTGTTAGCAGGCGACAAATCCACCCGTCCGATTCTTGTGTGCTGCTCAGAAAATCTGAGTTATTTGCCTCCCAGTGTAAGATGGGGACTGTGTCTGAGATGCAAAAAATCTGCAGAAGCCGAGGGTGGGTGGCAATGCTGGAAGAATCCCTCTTGCGAGGAAAGCCCAGTATTGCACACAGACTTACATAAGGCAACCGTGCATGAGAACCGCTGCTGGGTTCGCTGCATGGAAGCGCAAAGAAGCCATGGTTCTGTCATCGCCTACATCTGGTTGTGTAATGAGCTACCTGCTCAGACACCGCTGCTTCATACCGGGCAGGAACCCAACACCTGTGATTTCGAAAAATAAGTCCTTGCGCTTCTCACCACTCCGGTGCACAAAGGCAGTGAATGCACCGACCCTGTGCGGAGCACACGGCAAGTGAGAAGGACCTTGGGATGACATTGGGGTGTTTTATCTTAAACAATCCATTTACTCATGTGTGAGGCAGGCACTGTGCAGAAATGACCTCGCTGCAGTCCAGCCATGTGGCTGCAGGGCTGCCAGCCCCATCACAGAATCATGGAATAGTTTGGGTTGTAGGGACCTCCCCAGTCCCCCAGTGCCCCCCCTGCCATGACAGGGACATCTTCACCAGCTCAGGGTGCTCAGAGCCCCGTCCAGCCTGGCCTGGGATGTCTCAGGGATGGTTCATCCACCACCTCTCTGGCCAACCTGGGCCAGGCTCTCACCACCCTCAGGGCAACAATTCCTTCCTCATGTCCAGCCTGAATCTCCCTCCTTTAGTTTAAATATCACTGAGTAATCACTGTAGGTTTGTTATCTAGGAACTAGCAGGGCATGGTGACAGGGCCTATTTAATGCAGACAAGTGATTCAAATCTACGTCATATTTTTCAGTACCGTGTACACTCAGATGTCCCTGAAACATTTGGTTTCAATGTTTGCTATGTTTTCATGCCACAGCATTTATATTTGCCGGTGACTGCAAATCTCTGCTTTTTCCGTTTAATTCTAGGTGATATTTTCTCCACTTCATCCAATAAATGCATAAATCCCCACCCCAAGCAGGTCCTGAGAACTAAAGGGATGAATTTGACTTACCAGGAGCTCATCTTTCCGTTTTGCATCCACTTCAAGGAAGTATCACGAGGGTGTCAAGTGCCCCACATGCAATCTCGGCAACTCTGGGAAGCAGCCGCTTCCTTTCCAGCTTTACACGCGGCTCCTTGGTAAAGGCAAACACGGAAAGCATGTGTTAGAAGGAAATAACCCAATGACTGAGGCATTTCATAACATAAAAGGTGAAGGAAAAGCAGATTTCTTGCAACTGATGGCATTGCTTCAGCTCAATACACATTATAAATTGTCATTTAACAAATGCAATGCTGGTCAAAGCTGCCGGCCGATGAACTGAGCACAGAGTTTTACAGCATCAGAAAAATCACACTGATGAGTATCGTGAGTTAGCACAAGCATTAAATTCCATTTCCTATATTTATCTTGTAGAGAAAAAGCACATGTACTCAAAATACTGCCATACAAAAGCAAGAGGAGACAGGACTGAAAGGGCAGGAAGCTTTTTAATAACGCATCATTTCTTTGAACGACACAATTTATTCTGTAATCTCAAGCTGAAGATTCAGCAAGTCTGATGCTATAATTTGTACCAACAAGCCTAAAAGTGACCAGGCTTATATGATACCTATTTAAACATGGATTTAAGATACAGTATCCCTTCCTCAGTTGAGAACAGATGAGATGGATAACAGCAGCTCTAGTTTAGGCTTAAATTTTCAGGGCATGTGCTACAGCAGCTGCGATAACTGCCCGAGGAAGAAAAGGAATGGTCTGGTGATTCTTAAAATAGAATTTGGGAAGCTTAAGTTCCAAGGCTCGCTATAGCACAGATAGGTTCCTGTGAGACGTCAGCTACGCCTGTAAATTGATAATGAATTGGGCACTCTGGATTTCAAGCAAAAACATAACAAAAAATGGAAAGTGCTTGTATACTGTGATTCTATGGATACAATAGAGGCTTAGAGGGACTCACACCGCTCAGGCGACTGTTTGTCTATCACTGATCTCCCAAAGGCGGCAGAAGAGCACGGAGGTTGCTGGAGGAGTGATTCTCCCGCTTTCTGAAAGCAAATAACACACGTGTGATTGTGATAAACCAGGCTCCAGCCTCCCCAGTTTGTTACCAGGCAGCTTGTGCTGCCTTCGGGCCTCGCCTGCCATTTTTTGGCTTCCAAGCACCGATTCTGTGTTTTCTGGTACCACCGTGTGGCGAAGGGAAGGAACAGGTTGTTAATTAAGGAGGTGGTTAATGAGGTGACCACCACACAAACCCCCGAGTCTGCTGGGCTGTGGAAAGGACGTACCATGAAGTTTTCCAATCCAACCTCCTCCTGGCAACCTCAATCAGATCTAGCTTACTTTTGAAACCTGGGGTATTTTTATTTTTCAGTGACAAATTAATTCAGTATCAATGGAATTTTCCTTCCTTCATTGCAGGGCTTGCCAACACGGAAGCTAATTTGATTTATGGTACAGTAGGGAAACACAGGCATCTCGAACCAGGCTGCCGTCCAAGCAAACCTGTTCTCCAAATACCCACAACATAGTAACAATCTCTGGTTTTATCTCCAGTAAGAAGGAAATAACGAGAAAAACTAATTTAATTGCCCAAGTTTACAATCAGTCCCCCCAACATATGTACATTCAGTTCTCATACTGAGATAACGTTTATTTCCATCACAATAAGCACAGAGATATCATTTTATTAGACTGAAGGCACACAAAATTTGCTGTCTGGGCAATGCTAAAATAGTAATCTAGTGTAATTGGATTAATAGCAATCTAATAGTAATTTCTCTCTGGCAACCAACAAGCTTGAGAGCAGGGGAAAGCTGTTGCGCAGAGGGAAATGTGTTAAAAATGTGCGTTAATTCAGTAAGAGAAAATGAAATCCACAATCAAATCTGCTCAGAAGGGGAAACCTGGCAAGTTTGGGGTTACATATCTGGTAGCAAAACATAAAGTCTGCCAGTACCTGCAGGTGCTTTGGGAGGTGGAGGGACAGGATGTGACCAGGTCAGCTGCAGCCACTGCGGGTCCATTCCTTCCAGCACCTTAGTACTGTCTCCAGAGCAGTTTTACGTCCCTTGTTTGGAGGATTCGATGCATTTTAATAGATCTCACATTTAGGAAGTTTTCCCTGATGTTTTCTGTTGCTGTTTCTTCTGCCACACCACAGATCTCCTGGCACCTTAAGAATTTCCTTTGCAAGAGATGGTTAAAAACCAAACAGACTGTCAACATAATTTTGTGAAAGGCTCAGCATTTCAAAAAATCAGAAGTCTTCATAACACCAACGTATTAAAGCTCTTTATTAGTCACTGTCTCCTCATTAGCTCCAATCAAACTTTTCTCAGTCAGCTCCCCCTGTGCCATCTCCTTCCCATCCAATGAGGACAGGCTGATGTTGTAAATTGTGAGTTTAACTATAGCTCCATTTCGTCTCTACAACTGCAGGATATGGACCCATTCCTCAGAAATTATAGTCAGCAATATTAGTCCCTGGGTATGGTATTACCATATCTGGGATGATTTAGGGACAATGAAACCCCTGTGACATCAAGGGAGGTGATTCTTCCAACACTAATGATCCTGCAACTCAATATTCTGTGTGAAATTGAGCCCGTTTTCCTTCCTCGATGCTCCTCATACCCGCCGTTGGCAGGGCTCGCCTGACGGAGGACGAGATTGTCACTTCTTCCAAATATAATTGAGCTCTGTGCATGCAAGATGGAAACTGCTGCAGGAGAGAATCATCCTGCAACTCAAAACTGTTAATCCAAGGGCACCGCCTTAGGAGGAGCAGGGACAGGAGCTTCTTGCTCCTGGGGAGCGCTTGTTCTGCTTTTTTAGGCCCAACAATCCACATTCACTTGAAAATAAAACCAAGGTGGAGGTGAAGGTGGTTCTGTAGGACTATGGTAAGTGACCCACTGGCCTGTAACCGGCTCACATTAACTTCTACTCACGTTTAATTGTCACTTAGTGTTGTTAATACATTGATTTGGGGAGTCCAGAGACTCTGCTCTATCATTTCTCAGTAATCTAAATGTTCTTAAGACCCCAGCAAAAAATGTGCAGTATTAGGAAAGCAGGGATCCTCCGCAGGCTCTGCTGGAAGGCTGCCAAAGCTTTCAGCGCCTTCAAACTCCACCATTCTTCGCAATCTTACCTATTAAGAGGCAAATAAATGATAACAGCAGTTTGGGTCTATTTCCCAGACGATTTATGCTGAAATTAATCAACTGAAAAACAACTTAGTGGCATAGCCACTCATTTTACATGGATTTAAACCATGCTTGTAGACAAGTACTTTGTCAACGCCTGGGAAGATCACTGAACCTGCTCATCTGTCTTTCTACGGTCAGTGGTGACTTTCTGGATCCTGGATGCAGCTGCTCCCCTTTGCGTACAAGCAACTGCAGCTCTGAGCAAGATTCTCCCTGCACACAAAATCTGGCTCCTTGTACATCATCTCTTGTGCAAGATTTTCTGTAAAAGGATGGATAAAAGGAAGGTGGGAAAGGTACCAGACAGCAGAACAATAAAAATGATAATGTAAATTGACAGGGAATACTCAGAACTGGGGTAATTAGCAAAAAGACAAAAAGCTTTGGTGTCTTATTCTAAGTACAGGACACATCAATGTGTAACAGCCCAGCTCTCACAGGAACCACCAAAATCAAGTGATGAGGCTGTTTGAACATTATCCAGCTGCCTCCAAAACTGTCATTGCCGGTCCTTAAGATACCAATATTTGAGAAATACTGAAGAACAGCACACAAAAAAACCCACATAAATTTATAGATAGGACACTTGAGCAAAGCCCAGGAATGCAACCGAGCTCTGACAGCAGTTCGTTCCTGCACCTGATACTTTATTTTTACCTAAACTTAGTGCAACCCACGGCCTTTCCTAATTACCAGCTGCAAGTAGGAACTGTTTCTTCCCAGTTTTAGCACTCAAATCCTCAGCCTGATTTCAAATGGGATGCTTTCAGTCTTTTAAATGGGAAGATAATTGCACATGACTGCACAGCCCCGGTGCCCTTCCACGGGAGCTCATCGGGTCGCTTTTCACGTTAGCGTTGTTTCCACCAGGCTCTGGTAGTCTCCAGTTTTTGTGAGCTCCAACAAACAGGACAAAACACATGCTAATGCAAAGACCACCTGCCAGGCCAGCTTTTTAAATGCACCCGGCAGCATAAATCACATCCCAGACGATACACAGAGACAGTTTTCCATGCAAAATGATTACCATTTAACAGAAAAACTTATTTCTAGCTTAAGGCGTTCTGGCAGCTGGAGATGCAGATTTGTGGCTGTTCTAACCACTAAACATACACGGATTGCAGCAGAGGGTTGCTTGCTCTTTTAGCTTCTAATTTACAGAACTAATTAGTTGGATTTACTGTCTTTAGCATCCCTTCTCTCTATTTGCTTAAGGAGGGATAGATGAGCCCTGCATGTCAAGTCAAGCCCAACAGGCCAATAACTCCAGCACACGGACACGTCCACTGGGAAACACCTCGGATGGAGCAAGAGCTTCAAATCTTGCGGCAGCGAATACGTGTGGCACATCACGCAAAGAAACCGGGTTAAAACTTCTCTACAGCAACTTTTCCATATGCAGAGGGGATGCTCTGATCAGCAAATAGATTCCAGACCAGGATAAAGGAAAATATAGGAATTTTGTAGCAAAAAATTAAAACTTCAATACTTTCCATGGTACGAGCATGAAGTAACACATGGCAAAGACACTGAGGCAGTGGATGCAGAATATGAGATAAAGCGTTTGGAAGTTCACGGGTGAGCAGGAGACAGCACAGGAGCTACAGGGAAACTTGTGCGGAAGATACTCCATAAACCAGTAATTTTCCTGCCTAGCTGGAGAAAAATGTCCTGTACAGTAACATTCTGCTTAGACTTCAAGGTATTGAAAAGATTAATAATTAAGCAGCAAGTTCTTTGACAAAAAAGAAACCCTGCAATTACACCTGATTAGCAGTACTTTATGGAACAATTAGAGGATGAAGGGACCTTCCAAGCAGAGATGTTCGCAGGGAACACCAGTGCGTTCCAGCAGCCACCTGACTCCTTTGGAACCATTTTTTGGAGCAGCTTTGCCCCAAGATCTCAACCCCACACACCATGTCCCAGGGCTCCCCACAAGCTGCATCTCTTGGAGAACATCCTGGACAGGCACCAACCTCCCCTCTGTTCCCACCTTGAAGCACCAAGTTAAAATTGTCACTATTCTTGTTGGTCATTTCTAAGCTACTTCTGGGTGGGGTATATAGATTATTTGCTGTTTGCTAGGGCAAATTTAAGACATACCAGCCATGATAATGCAATATAGGTCCAGCTGTTCTAGAATGTACTTCTCTCTTTCTAGACAGAGAAAACTTCTTGATGTCAAACTCTGCCCTGCTCGTTTTCATCGGATTCTCTCTGAAAACAGCACAGGTTGAAACAGGTCACAGAACTTAATCGAGAACAGACACTCAAGTCCCAGGAAAGGCCAAGCAGGGGCATAAAATATTCAGTCTGAGAAAAGTTACTCTAGGAGATATTCACACATGAGGTTTTTGGTTTGGCTCTGTCTCTAGTGTAAGTACTGACTAGAAATATGGTGCATTTTCACTCAAATCTTGTGTCCTGCTTAGTCACCGCCACAGCAAAGTCTGTATTTCATTAGCACAAGCAAGAATATTCAAGTTAAAGCACATAATCAGTTTTTGGGAGCTAGTTCTGGTTTCACCACCAAGAAAAGCTTACTGAAATGTCTTTTCCTCCACAGGAACTTCAAGATTACCATATTCTTCCCCTTTTTGTATAGGACTTTTGAAACAGTAACAAAGATAATTTACTGCAGTAGATTCACTTCCACACTCCACTTTGGGCCTCCTAATAATTCAAGTTTCCAAACGTCCTGCAGCGATCTAACTTTCAGGTCAGGAAATGCCACTTTGCACTTGTGAATTGTCTGAATTAACTCTCCAAATTAAGAGGCTTAAAACCAAGCCTTGGCCATTAGGAAAACGTCGCCTAAATACAAACGCATACCTGCGTGCAGCAAGGGAGTTCTGCCATCAGCCACAGCAAAGGCGAAACAAAGGCAAGAGGAATTAGAAAGGCGTTAAGAACAGTCCAAGCCAAACCGTATCCAGCTTTATTAAAGGTACTTTTCATAAACAATCATGGTAATTTAGGCAGGACATGGGCTACAATCTGCAACATTTTACAACAACTGTCAAACTCCCCTCCCTTCATGGACTACCAAAACGTAAAAGTTGCTATAAAACCGAAGAATCTTCATTCCATACTCGTAAAGGGAAAAGTTTAGAGTGAGGGTGGACACTTTCACATTTAGCATGTTGTTTAACAACTCTTCACAAACCTACCCTAACTTTTAGAGGAACAAAAAAAATTAAAACGCAGGTTTTCTTAATCTGAAGATCCACAATATAAAAGTCGTACAGCTCCTTTTAGAGCCATTATATCCCAAATTGGACACCAGAAGTCCGGATCACCCGACAACGCATTTCGAGTGTTAAGTCCCAAAATGCCGTTTGTGGAGTATTTTGGAGTGACAGGCTCTACGCAAACAGCAAAGACGTGAAGGAAATACAGACACCGTTACAAACTGCGGGTTTGAAGTTGGCAATAGGCATCTTGGGAGCTTGGACGTTCACTCGTATGCACGTCACAGGACTGAACAGAGGTGCAGCGCAAGGGAATCCCTTCCTCCTCTACTCAGGAAGAGCCCTTCTTCCAAAAACTGGGGGACCAGGAAAAACTTCTCTTATTAAAATTTAGGCTCCAAGAAATAGACTAAGTGACATTTGTCCCCACTGCCCCCTCCCTCCCTTCCCCCCAACCCCGAAAACACAACAACGAAGCGGTCTGTGTGCTAACAACATAGCTTAAAAAAAAGTAAACCAAAATTCTGCATTGTTATAAAACTTGATAAAAAATAGTATTTCAAACTGTACAGTCACCAGAAGTACACAGTTATCAAAAATTCACACGTTTTTACTTGGCTTCACCAGCACCTTCGGCTTTCTGTGCCTAAAAGAAAAAGAGGAACCAGTCAATACACACCACGGACTTGCAACAAGCAACTGATAACTAATTTCTCTAATTAGCAATGCTCTGAACAGAAGAAACCTTGTCTGGGCTGCAGCACCCTAATTTTTAACAAATCTAACATTTGAAGCACCATAAAAAGCAACTTGAAGTTGCTTCATTGTGTGCAAACTTTCTGTATTTTCAGAACAAGGTGAAACAACAACTTTCATGTGGCAACTTCAACTGGCAAAGAGACACTTTAACTCTTCAACTACCTGTTGATGTGTTGGTGTCATCAGCAACAGGTTGAAATAATCAAGCAATAATCCCTCTTTATTGGCACAAGTCTAAACCTGTTTAGGCTTGATATGGATAAAATATATTGCTGGCATAACAGAAGGTGCCGGAGCCGCTGCTGTACCTGGTCTGTTTTGGCATCTCCGTTCTCTGCAGGGTTGTTTCCCTCCTTGCCAGCATCAGCTTTCCCCTTCTTGCCCTTGGGCACCTTCTCGCTCTTCTGTCAATGCAAAACCACCATCACCGTTACAATTACCAACAGCCGCTCGTTAAGCCACAAGAATCCAAAAACTAGAATGGTAAGAACCAGCACTGGGCGTTGGCCCAAAAAGAACACAACATGCAAACGTTTGCATCCTTAAGAGACTGAGAAATCTTCACTTTGTTTTTTTTTAATGCAAGTTTTGTAAAATTCAGAAGTATTTGGTGCAACTTTGAAATTGAGCTGCATTGTCACTTCTATAAAGTTATTCAAAGTTTTACTGTAACAGTTCTTAGATTTACATCTCAACAACAGCGCTGACACAACACCTTACCTTTGGAGCTGCCTTTTTAGGTTTAGGCTCTGGCTTTGGAGGAGCGGGCTTCTGCAAGGGAGAAAGAAACCCTCTTGTTACTCAGATTGTTTTAGGAGAAACATACAACTTTTTAAACACACTCAACTCAAATATTTTCAAGTTCAGGAAAGCAAATCAAACCACTTGAAACTGAAGCACTTCAAATGGATTTGTCAATTATTCTACCACTCCCATAGCACCACACAATGGGGCAGCGCACTAAGCCAGCAACTTTCCTTCTGCTGAACGGCACGTCCCTGCAGAATACCCGCAGCTCTCACAGATATAGGACGTAATACTAAAGCCTAAAACTACTGAGTTTTGGGACATCTCTGCTCAACAAGAGAATACTCACAGCAGATAACCTCGCCGATCTCCGCTGGGGCTGTTTAAAGAGAAAAATGACTGAATTTAATGGAACATGAACTCTCAAAACCTCATAAAGTAACTCTTATTCCAACCTATAAATTCTCAGCGCTATTTTTTAAGTTTCTACTTCCCTTATTCTCTGTCCTCAAAAAACATAAGACTCATGTTAAAGTTAGTAACTAGACTTTTCATGGTTAAGGTTAAAAGACAGTTAATACTTCGAAAAGCCTGATTCAATTACAACCAATCATCCCCTTGTTCCGCAGTTATTTCGACAAAGTTAAATCTCACTGTCCAACATAAACACTTAATAATCCAACTTTCTGAAAATGCTGAACTCCTTACCTCATCCTTAACTTTGGCCTTGTCGCCCTTGGTATCTCCTTCAGCCTAGGACGGGAGACACAAGTTGTAGCGGCGACAAGTTGCACCGGCACCAGCCGTTATGTTTAACCCCCCCATGTGCAAAGGGAACGTTCTCCAGGCGCTCCCGGGGGTTAACCGGCCGCCCACACCTGCCCCTGGGCGGCCCGGAGGCCGCCGAGATTCGGGGAGGGGCCGGAGGCACCGGCGGGCCCAGCGCCCCCGCCAGCCGGGATCCCCGGCCCGGAAGCCCCACAGCGACCCAGCCCAGAGTGGGGCGGGCCGGTCCGTCCCGGGGCGGGGAGAGCGGGGGAGCCGCGCTGCCCCCTCAGGGCGGCCCCGCTCCCGCCCACGGCTGCCCCCGCGGGGCGGCGGTTTTGGCGGCAAAGCCGCCCGGGCGCCAGCAGAGCGGCCGCTTCCCGCCCTTTCCCTCCCCCGCCTCATCATCCCGTCCTCCCGCCAAAACCAACCGGATCGCACCGGCGCGCGCCCCTCCCCCACCGCGGCCGTTACCCCCCGCGCGCGAGGCCGGTAACGGTCCCCGCGCCGCCCCGCCCCCACCCCCGGGGAGGCCTCGCGCGGCTCCTCGCAGCCGTTACCGCCCCGAACGGGGGGGGGAGGTGAGCGCGTAGTCCCGCCCCCCCTCCCACAGGCGGTAGCGCGGGGGGGGGCGGCGGGGCCGTAGGGGCCTAGAGCGTGAGGGGCGCGATGAGGCGGCCCGGTCCCGCGGCGCCACGTACCTTTCTCTTCGGCATGGCTCCGTGCGGCCGCGTTGTGCGTGTGTGTGTGTGTGTGTGTGTGTGTGCGTGAGGGAGAGCGGCGCTCGGCGGGGCGGCGTGAGGGGGCGGAGGGAGCGGGCGGAGGGAGGGGGGCGCGGGGGCCGGGCGCGCTCGGTCGGCGAGAAGCGGGGAAAGGGGGTGAGGGAGGGAAGGAGGGAGCGGAGCGCGGCGCGGGCGGGCGGCAGGGCGGGCTCCGGGCGGGCTCCGCTGGCTGCCGACCCCACTAATTTCAATCGGGTGTTTATAAAGTTTTATATAGAGCCGGACGCGGCCCAACCGGTTCCAGCCGGATCCCCACCGCCCCGCCCGCCCATTGGCCCGCCGGAGTCACGTGGGGTGGGGCCAGGCGGGGAGGGGAGGAGGGAGGTGCTGAGGAGGCGGCGCGCGCGCAATTGGGCCTCGCGCCCCCGCCCCCCCCCCCCGCGCGCAGAGCCCCGCGGGCGGGAAAACCCGGGCGGGGGCGGGCAGGCAAAAAAAAGGGGGAAAAGGAAAAAAAAAGCGGAGGGCCCTGCTTGGGTGATGGGGAGCGCGGCCGCGGCCCCGGGGAAAGGCGGGAGCATCCCCCGTCCGCCTCCGCGGGAGCTGCGCGGGGAGCGGAGCTGTTCGTTCAGCACCAGCCGGGGCACCGGGATCCCCAAACCGTGCCCCCCCGGCTGCAGGGCCGCCCGGGGGCACCGCGGGGGCGGGAAACCCGCGTTCTCCTGAATAAAAAACTACGGGAGCTTGGGAGTTAGGCTGGTGCAAAAGTAATTGCGGTTTCGCACTGTGAATCTTAACTCATTACAACGCGGCTCAAATATATTAATCCAAATAGGAACACGCGTATATTAAACAAAATAGGAATACATATTTAATAACCATAGCACACCTTCACTAATCAAAATAGGAACCGTTACAATCAACACATTTTTGCCAGCGAGAAGTAAGTTCGTTTATTCCCGTAGCGTAAAAATCTGCGCTTTGGGATTCGACAAACTCCTGGAAAGCGTCTTCTGCATCCTGCGGGTTGCAGAGGCGCCTTCCCCGCAAGAAGGTGTCGAACTGCTTGAAGAAGTGGTAGTCGGTGGGCAAGAGGTCGGGCGAGCGTGGCGGGTGCGGCAAAACCTCGTAGCCCAGCTCGTGCAGCTTCCGAAGCGCCGGCTGCGCCACGTGCGGTCGCGCGTTGTCGTGGAGGAGAATCGGGCCCTTCCCGCTGCGCAGCGCCGGCCGCAGCTTTCGGTGCATCTCGTCGATCTGCTGAGCGTACTGCTCCGATGTGAGGGTTTCCGCGGCATTCAGAAAGCTGTGGTGGATCAGACCGGCCGCGCAGCACCAAACAGTCACCATGACCTTGTTTGCGTGTGAGTTGGACTCTGGGAAGCGCTCTGGAGGTTCTTCGTGCTCCAGCCACTGAGACGGTTGTTGCCGGTTGTCGTATAAAATCCACTTCTCATTGCATGTCACAATCCGATCGAGAAACGGCTCCTTGTTGTTGCGTAGAATGAGAGAAGCCGACACTTCGAAACGGCGATTTCTTTGATTTTCGGTCAGCTCGTGAGGCACCTGATCCTCAAGCTTTTCCACCTTTCCCATTTGCTTCAAACACCGAACCACCATAGAGTGGTCAACGTTGAGTTGTGCGGCAGCTCCTGGTGTGGTTGTCAGGGGGTCGGCGCTCAGCCGGCTGTTGTCGCATTCCGATGGTTGGCTGCCTCGCTCCTCATCTCCTTCACAAAACCTCCTGAACCACCACTGCACCGTGCGCTCGTCCGCGGTTCCTGCGCCAAACGCCGCGTTGACGCTGCGCGTTGTCTCCGCTGCCTTGTGACCCATTTTGAACTCGAAGAAGAAAATCGCTCGCATTTCTTTTTTGTCTAGCGTCACTTCCGCGGCCTAAAATAAATACAAACAGCGAGTTTTAAGCCAGTAGCAAAAAAGACATAAAGCAAGAAAAATGTATTAAAATGAGATATAACATAAGGGTGCTCCAATATCAAACCGTAAATTTCAATGATGCAAAAACCACAATCCCTTTTGCACCAACCTAATAAATTCAACTGGCAAAGAGACACTTTAACTCTTCAACTACCTGTTGATGTGTTGGTGTCATCAGCAACAGGTTGAAATAATCAAGCAATAATCCCTCTTTATTGGCACAAGTCTAAACCTGTTTAGGCTTGATATGGATAAAATCATTTGCTGGCGTAACAGAAGGTGCCGGAGCCGCTGCTGTACCTGGTCTGTTTTGGCATCTCCGTTCTCTGCAGGGTTGTTTCCCTCCTTGCCAGCATCGGCTTTCCCCTTCTTGCCCTTGGGCACCTTCTCGCTCTTCTGTCAATGCAAAACCACCATCACCGTTACAATTACCAACAGCCGCTCGTTAAGCCACAAGAATCCAAAAACTAGAATGGTAAGAACTAGCACTGGGCGTTGGCCCAAAAAGAACACAACACACCAACGTTTGCATCCTTGAGAGACTGAGAAATCTTCACTTTGTTTTTTTTTAATGCAAGTTTTGTAAAATTCAGAAGTATTTGGTGCAACTTCATAGAAGTGACAATGCAGCTCAATTTCAAAGTTATTCAAAGTTTTACTGTAACAGTTCTTAGATTTACATCTCAACAACAGCGCTGACACAACACCTTACCTTTGGAGCTGCCTTTTTAGGTTTAGTCTCTGGCTTTGGAGGAGCGGGCTTCTGCAAGGGAGAAAGAAACCCTCCTGTTACATTATTTAAAAAAAAAAACATACAATTTTTAAACAAATAACTCCACCCAAATATTTTTACGTTTTAGGACAGGAATTCAAAACAGTTCAGAGCTGAAGCGCTTCAAGTGGATTTGTCAATTATTGTAGAAGTATTTATAAGCACCACCCACCCCTGGGCGGGCCGGAGGCCGCCGAGATTCGGGGAGGGGCGGGAGGCACCGGCGGTTTTGGCGCCACCGGCGGCTCCGCCAGCCGGGAGCCCCGGGCCGGGAGCCCCAGAGCGGGGCGGGCCCGCCCAACCGGGGCGGGGGGAGCGGGGGGGCCGCGCTGCCCCCTCAGTGCGGCCCCGTTCCCGCGCTGTCCCCGCGGGGCGGCGGTTTTGGCGCCACCAGCGCGGCCGCTTTTTCCCGCCACAACGGGCCGGATCGGACCAGGACGGGACGCGAGGGGGGAGGATGACGGCGGGACGGGCCCAACGGCGTGAGAGGCGCGGGGGGGTTCGGCCGCAGCCCCACGTACCTTTCTCTTGGGCATCGCTCCGTCGGGGCGGCGGGAGGGACGCGGGGAGCGGAGCGCGGCCCGCACTCCCCACCCCGTTAATTTCAATTCGGTGTTTATTCATAATAAAGTTTTATATCGAGCCCGACGCGGCCCAACCGGTTCCAGCCGGATCCCCGCCCGCCCATTGGCCCGCCGGGGTCACGTGGGGTGAGGCCGAGCGGATAAGGCTGGATGAATATTTTTATTCGGGATTTGATAATGTCTTTATCCTCTTTATAATATCATTGAAAACGCTGAGTTTTCAGCAAGTACAAAGTCCTTTACATCTGCATTTTCTAGTTTTCACCTGGAGGGAAAAAGGAGGATTTAAAAAAACAGCAACAGCTGGTGCTGCTGCACCTGCATTGGAAACAAAAATCAACACGTTTTATCTTATTTCGACCACGGGGACGGAAAACATAAGAAATTAGAAGACGGAAACAATCTTGGAAATTTAGTCCACCTCCCTGCCGACGGAAAACAGAACAAACCCTCCCCAGCTGCTCCAGCCACTCCCAGTGCAGTCATGTCAACAGCCCCATTTTGGCCGGGATCACACTGGCTGTGGTTGGGATCACACTGGCTGTGGTTGGGATCACATCGGCTGTGGCCGGGATCACACCGGTTGTGGTTGGGATCACACCGGCTGTGGCCGGGATCACACCGGTTGTGGTTGGGATCACACCGCCTGTGGCCGGGATCACACCGGTTTTGGCCACTGCACTCCCGACCCAAGCCCACCCTCATTCCCCGCAAGCAGGACATGAAGCCACAGCTCCAGAGAGTCCTTGGAGGGATTTGGCATGTTGCACCCATCACCTGGGTTTAACTAATTTCTTTTTAAGCCACGAATTCCCAACCAATACTTTTCCTTGCTGGCTCAGAGCCTCTTTCCTAAGCAGAGTTTGTGCCAACATCTTCAGCATTTGGGTTTTCCCCACATACAGCGCTCAGAAGGGATCACAGGGCCTGGTGAAACTTTTGAGTTATGTTTTCTTGACATCAAGGCTGGCAACACCTTGTTTTAGCTCTTTGGAAGCCAAGAGCAGATACGCCACATCAGGCGAAGTGGGGAAAAGCCAAGATGCTGCCACAAAGCAGGGCAGTGGGGAATATCTCTGCCATTGCTCAGCACGGGGGTCCCTTTCTCACCAGGAATAATCCTCTCCCTCTGGAAAGGGAGAATCCCGTACAGGACAGCAGAGGAAACCTCAACAGGAGATTTGCTGCTGCAAAGCCCTGGGAAGAATTCAAGTCCAGACTGATTTAACAGGACAGAATCATTTGCCTGGGGCAGTTCACAAGGAGTCAAACAAAACTGCAGGCTCATTTTAGGTCACTTCTTGTCGCAGCCAGGTACCGAGCACCGGAGATACGGCAGAGTGTGTGTGTTCTCCATCGTCGGGGCAGGAAGGTGAGACAGATGGACGGCATTTCCTCCCTCAGCAGCATTCACAGAACTAGAAAGGTTCACAGTACCCTCAGACAGGGCCAGTGGGGACGTGAAGTCCTAGAGCAGCCCAGCACCACACCAAGCGAACCCCTCTGGGCAGCAGCCGTTCCCTCTCACACGGCTAAAAGTCGTCTTCCCAAGACCCCAGCACCTGTGTCACGCGGACACCGGACACAATCTCTCAAAGAAGTCCGCTCTCTTGTGCTCTAGTGCTTGTAGGAAGCCCTGGATTCTCTCTTCCCGCATGGCGGTGCATTTCTGCAACAGTGTCCGTCGGCGCCGAGAGTCTCCGTGGGACGCAAACCCTTCCTGCTGCAGCTTCTTTGTCACGTAATCCTGATCCCTTTCCATCTCTTGTCGCCTTCTTTCCTCCATGTAGGAGTCTCTCGCCTTCTAGAGTGAAAAGCGGTAGAGCGTTAGCACTTTATCAGGCCTTTTAGCTCATCTGCAGAACAGGTTATGGAAGAAATAGCCTCTGCTTGGCCATCAATCTGCAGGTTAAATGAAGGGTGGCTCTGTGTGCGCCTCCTCCACTTTTTGAGGCATCCTGCTTGATTGGTTATAAAAAAATACAGGGATATCCTACAAGACCTTTTCCCCAAGATACAAGTCTGCTGACAGCATTAACTTCGAGTTCAAATAGACAAAGGTCGTGACAGATTGTGGAAAACTCCTCAGCTACCAGAATCAGAGCAGCGTATGAGAGGACTTTCAAACCAGGGATGTGCACACAAGTGTCAACGCAGAATCCTTGATCCTGTTCACATGGCAGCTGAAAGGTTTTAGGGGATCCAGAACACTGATTTATGGGGTCATTCTTTGAGCTGATGATCAGGTATCAAGCTAATCAGCTCCAGTAAATAAGCAAGAGTGGGCTCAGCATTCCCAAATGCCTGTGATCTAATAACTCACTGGCTTGAGGCATAGCAGGATGGGCAGGAGAAAGTTAAAGGCAGTAGCTACCCTGCCTATCCTTCAAGTATCTGAAATATTTTTGCCAAACATCTCTCCTGGATTTCTTCTCATTGCACATATCCTGGCCTGCAGCCTCCACCAGCAAAACCACAATTCCATGCGAGAATATTAAGCTTTCATTTTTCTAAAGAGTAAAACCGGTCACAGTGAGATAACCTGACACACACACGCTTAGGGAGTGCCGGCCTTTCAAACAAGCAAGAAGAAATCCTTATTCTAATGAGAGCCTGGCCACCTGCTATGATGCTGTAACAACCCACATGTGCGCAGGAAAAGCAACACATCTGACATCAGCTGCGACTGCAACCAGATCTTACCTCACCGCAGTCAATAAACAATTGCTGCTCCCACTTTGCGCTCCCTCACTCCATCGCCAGCACACGGCTGTGCAGGAACACGCTGCCTCGAGTTTTCCATTTCCCTTACCTGCAAAGCGCTGTAGTTCATCTGGAAGCGAAGGATGGCCTCACACAGGTTCCAGAAGGAATATTCTGGCCACAAGACCGACTGAAACACCAGGCAGGAATGGGATGTCTGCAAAAACAACATCACCAACTATTTAATCACCTAGCGAGATGTCATCAAGATACAGCTCTATTGGTGAAACTCTGCCAGTTGTCCAACAAAGATTTTACCTAGGCTGTGTTATCAGATTCTACTTAAAATTAAAGAAATACTAGCCAGGAAAGTTTGAAATTGCACTATGTAGAGTCTCTTTAATTAGTTTTTAATGCTGGGACACTAGTCATCCATTCCTGCAGGACACCAGCAGAATTCTTTCTAACACTATGTTGATCTTCACAGCGGTATTTTTAACAGCTTAAGCATCACAGATGTATAGTAAAACTAAAATAGCAACACTGGACTACCAAGGGCTGAGGTAAGGGAGTAACAGATGAACTGAGGATCAGGACGTGACATTTAAGCCATTCATCAAATGACATCTCATGATATTCCTTGCTGCCCACTCGTGGCATTTAAAGTGCTTAATGAATCTAAAAGTTGTGGTGAAGATATCCTAGAGCTGAAAGATGCAAGATTCCAACTTAAAAGCTATTTTTGCCATCAAGTCCCTCAAAGTTTCAAATCAGCATGTTCCTATGACCATTACTATAAAATCGAACGTTTAAAAGGATGCTGAGTGACTCAAAGTTATAACAATATAGACAACCTTAGCGTCAATTCTATACACAAAACATCATAAGGACATTTCTTGTGAAGTGTTTTCAGGATGATGCAATTTCAGACTTTTGCTGCGAGGTATTTTAGGCAATCGCAGAACAAGAAACAGGTTCCTCAGAGGTGCCCCAGCACTGAGTCCACCCAAGAAGTTACCCAACCCCTGGCAGAGAGAGCTGAAGAGCCCTCGTGTTGGCTCATGCCTGCAGTCAGTAGAACACCCTCTGATGTGAAGATGGAATATTTCAAGGAGAAAACAAAGAGTTTACCTGCCAGAGCAAGAAATCACTCAACCGAACCTCTCCAGAGGTTCGAATCAGGAGGTCTGGGTCAGGGGAGTTGTTGGTGTACAGACACTTATCGAGCAACGATTCAGACACATCACTAAGAAAGACAAATCATAGAATCATTTTGGTTGGAAGAGATCCTCAAGATCATCAAGTCCAACCATAACCCAACCCTGGTACTAATCCACGTCTCTAAGAATTTGATCTATACTCAACCCAACCCTCCAGGGATGGTGACTCCAGCACTGCCCTGGGCAGCCTGTTCCAATGCCCCACAACCCTTTCTGGGAAGAATTTTTTCCTAATATCCAATCTGAACCTTCCTCGGTGCAACTTGAGGCCATTTCTTCTCATCCTCTCACTTGTTACTTGAGAGAAGAGACCAACACCCTCTCGCTACAACCTCCTTTCAGCAATATCCAGGTCAATGTTTGCAGCTTATTAAGATCACTTTCCTGAGCCAACAGAGGTGGCACAACTACATCAGAATTACGGAGGGGTTTTTTATAAACACGAGACTGCAGATTAAAACTGAGCGGTGGAGCTGTACCACAACCAGTCACCAACTTGCTTCTGCTGGACCCTGCTCCACAGGCTATTTCAAATGCTCTGTCAGCCCCCACTCTTTGAAACATAATCCAGTGGTGGAACTGGACTGTGAGGACTTCCATCTGGAGCAGAGCGCGAACTGCTCCATCTCTTCCAGGGTGGAGGAACAGTTCGCTATTCATGATTCATCTGTTGTTTGACCTCAGAGCTAAAACTGCCAGCCAAGCAGCCAATTGTTGTGGCTTAAAATCTGCCTTCACATTTAAACTAACTTGAGACACAGACCTCACTTCTCTTCTGTCTTGGTTGTGTATCTATCACTACGGCAACCAAAATAATAAAAAGTAAACATTGCATGGTAACTTTAAGTCATTTGTTCCAGTCGTACTGGTTTAATGAGGTCTATTTAAAAGCCACTTGGCTTCTGAGTGGTTTTTAATGAGGCACAGGACGGAAGACAGGCGGTTTTCATTTGTGAAACCTCCCACGGCACGACAAGAGTTACCTGGGTTCGAGCAGCCCCTGTTCCACTCCCCACGCCATCTCCCTCACAGCGCTGCTGATCTCGTGTCTCGATGTGTACGCAAAGCAGACATTCAGAAAGCATCTGAAAAGAGGAGAAAGATGTGAAAGACTAACCTAAGGGAAGTCCAGCAGATGACAGTTATACACCTGCCAAGTCTCAGCCTTCAGGTAGAAGAGGAAGACGTGAGGTATGAGCTGCTTTAAACTGCGTTACTTACTTGTTGTAGTTCCTAGTTGCCAGCACAGCTTGGGCCATCAGCTCCTGAATATCCAAGGGCAGAAGCAGCAGGTCCCCAAGGACACGGATACACACGCCGTGCTTCTTCAGACTCTCCCTGCGCCAAATAACGAGAGTGAGGACCACAGAACACAGAGTGGTCTCTGCTGCACAAGTGCCAGCTTTGCCTTGTGTAACATCCACCAAAAAGCAGAACCAGGCATGCAGCAGGTATAGCGTGTGCAAAACTGAGAGCTACAAAAAGGCAAAATGACCAAATGTTTTTTAGGCATTGAAAGCTGGCTTAGATTTGATCATCCCAAACCATTCCTTAAAGGGAAAAAGATCATTCCTCATAGAAGTTCCTGAGGTACAGACATCACCAAAGGACTAGGAAACAATCACAGATACTTCATGAAAACAAGGCACCTAGCACTCTGGTTCTAAGAGGGAATTTCTGATTGTGCTGTGCTCATCTGAAAACTGGAGTATTCCCACTGTTTGGATGGGATTGTTCCACCATAAGCCACAGGACACAGACACCAATCTGGTGTGCGAGGGGACTGTGCGTGGCCAGGAGCTGCACATCCCGCCCAGGCAGGCAGAGCCCCTGGACACACATCTCCAGCTGGAGGGGGAGATCAGCTTCCTTCATCTAATCCATTTTCACAACTCGTAACATCCCTGTAACACCTTTTAATCAAGTTTAGCTTTAGTTCCACCCTGCGGGATACAGACATGAAAGGATTCTTACTGTTCTTCCAGTAGGCGGCTGAATTTCTGTCTTGCCAGATCCATTAGTCCATCCACCTCCTCCTTGGAACGTTTAAAGTTCTCAGTACTAAAGGCATAAACAGTGACCTCCCGAATGCCCAGATTTAAGCACCACCTTAGTGTCTGCAAGACAAAACATAATGGAAAACCCAAGTCAGATAAGCAGACAATCAGGTCTGCAAGACCCAGTTTCTCCACAGCTAAAACCTTCCCCTCGTTTCCCACTACACTAAGACTGGATCAAACGAAACAACCATTAAGAGCTGACAATGAAATGCACTTGATTAGGATTTCAGATTCATTTTAAAGAATGGGAGAAAAATACCACCACCTAAAGATGAGAATCTGTAACAAATACGGGACTAATTCAGCCAAGGAAAGCACTTCTTGGAGATAACAGTATAAATTATATAACACCTTACACACAACGTAAATGCAGCAAACACCCTTCCCACCTGCGCCAGCTTCTCAAAGCCTTGCGAATGTCCCTGCTGTCTCTCCACGTGGCACTTTTGGGCATAACGGCGATTGCCATCCATGATGAAGGCAACATGCTTGGGCATCGGACCTGCCTAGAAAATAAAGAGAAACACATGAGAAAAGCAAGCGAACAACCACGCTGGCGCCCCGCACCGCCGAGAGGTCGGTCTGGCTGCTCTCGGCAGCACCGCTTATTTGTGAGCGTCTCCCCGCTTCGAGTTTAATGCTGCTGTAAATTTAAGTATTTTTTATTTCAGAGTTCAAGGCATTTTCACAGACACAACTTACGAGAAAACAAAACAAGTCATGAGGCTTTTGCTCACTTAAGAGTATTCCTTTCCGCTGATCTCACTGGGTCTATGTAGAGAAGGAGAACATCAGCAGCCTCCAGACTCTGCGGGGCAAGGACAGAGTTTTCCTGGAACTGGTGAGTTATTATTCTACTCACTCAACTCAGTTTCGTTTCTTAGATGCATAATCCAACCACCTTGCTTCTCGCCCTCCTTCATCAGCAAGGGCACAAAACATGGAAGCCTGGGAGTGTAAGCTCAGTATTGACAAGTGCTCCAGCCCTGCTCATTTGCAAGGCTAAGCTTAAGTAATTTTCCATCCCCGAATGCTGTTTAGGGACGTACATCCAGTGCCAGCGTTAATATGTACTCCTGCTAGTGACACCACCTTTCTAGAGCAGACACACAGATAATTCCACTCTGAAGCCCAATGAACCTGCCAGTTCTTTACCACAGGTAACAAAATTAATCCCTTACCTTAATGATGTTGGCACAAAATCTCTCTATGATGGTCAGCTCGCCTTCTCTGATCCACGACATGTTTTACCAAGAGCTCCTTTGCTTCTTTAATGGGAAGACGAAAACAAGGGGGTTAGAGGTACAGAAGGTTCTGTCTGAGCCCCAAGCAATGCTACAAATCATCACCTTGGAAAAAATAAGCCTTGACTAGCTGCTTTGGAGCCCTTTTTATAATCCGCACAAGTACTTTGGTAAGCAGACAATGGGGGAGCTCAGAAATGAGCTCTGGAAGTTTCCAGCTATACGTTGCCAGAGAGGATTCTGGACGAGCTGATAGCAAGATAAAACATAACTGCATCTTCCAGCCAAACCAGCTGAGGATCCGCACAGAGCCACAATTTCGGCCACGCCAGGTGAGTCACAAGGCGGTGACAGCACGAATCGTCCTTCTGTGCTTTTGTGTGGGAGCTCAAATGCCACCATCTATACCACCAACTACCCCCCATCATTGTCACCACCGATACTTTTCCTTCACAAGCTGAGAACTTCAGCCTCCGGACATGTAAAAATATTTGGGTTTACCATATTATCCGCACTTCATATATTAATATCTGGTTTGAGGTAACACAATACAAGAGCTTGCTAAACTTCCACATTAATTTTAAGTTCTCTCCGGCAGAGACGTGGGCAAAGCAGCTGTGAAGAGAGAGCTGTGGGGGCACCAGCCCAGCCCCAGCCCCAGGACCCACCCGGGGACTGAAGGAGGTTCAGATTACACTGGCTGCGGTGATTCTCTGTATGGGTCTGCTCTGCCTCTGCCCTCAGGAATGGACGTGCACCCTCAGACACACAAAACATTAAGGCAAGAACTGCCGAACCCCGGGCCGCCCCGCCGGTGAGGAGAGGCCGCCGGGTCCCCCGCTCACGGGGCAGCGCTCGGGCCCCCCGGCTCCGTGAGGGGACGGCAGCGGCGGCCGAGGGGAGACCCAGAGAAAGGAGCGACCACACACGCAGAGGGGGTCCCGCTCCTCCGCCCGCCCTGCGGTGACCGGCGGCCCCGCTCCCCGCTCCCCCTGCTACCCCCATTACCCTCGTTATCCCCGTTACCTCGCCTGGCGGCGCCGCCTCAGCCTCCACCGGACAGTGACGATTCCTTCCGCTTACGTCACCCGCCCGCGCCGGAGCGGGAGTTGCGCGCAGGCGCTGACGCACGGGGCGGGGCAGGGCGGGGCTTGTGCGCATGCGCGCTGTGAGGCGGGAGGGCCGTGGCGCTTATAGAGTCGTGTTAAAATGATCGGTTTTGGTTGGAAAACATCGTTAACATCATCAAGTCCAACGGCTCCCCACCCCTGTCCCTGCCCCGTGTCCTGAGAACCTCATGTCCGTCTGTCCAGCCCTCCAGGGCTGGTGACTCCAGCACTGCCCTGGGCAGCCTGTTCAATGCCCCACAGCCCTTTGGGGAAGAAATTGTTCCTAAATCCAACCTCAACCTCCTCTGGCGCAACTTGAGGCCATTTCCTCTGCTCCTGGCGCTTGTTCCTGGGGAGCAGAGCCCGACCCCCCTGGCTCCAAGCTCCTTTCGGGCAGTTCAGAGATCAGAAGGTCTCCCCTCAGCTCCTGTTCTCCAGCTGAACCCTCAGGTCCCTCAGTCTCCATCACACTTGTGCTCCAGCCCCTCACCAGCTCTGTTCCCTTCCCTCAACTCACTCGGGATGGTGGAGCCGGGGAGGTCATGGGGATCTGTGGGGTGCAGTGAGGTGCCACAGGCTGGTAGTGAGGTCAGGGTGGTTTTGGGGCTAATAGCACGGCTGGGCTGGTTATCGGGTACCCCAGTTCCCAGCACTCCCCCCACCTGCCCATTTGGGGTCTGGGCTTCTCAGTCCCAGGGGAGAATAAAAACCAGAGCAACCACACACAGGACATCACCAGCAGCCATTGCCAATGGTCTTTATTTTTTTTTTGTTTTTCCAGAAAAGAAAATAAAAGCAAACGATCACATTTTACATAGTTGGTACAAAAAAACAAATTAAAAAAAAAATAATAATAAAGAGGGGGGGAAAAGCCTCCAGGAACAGGAACTGAGGGTCTCACCGCAGGGACTCCCGCAGGAAAATCTCTTTGGGACGCACAACTCGGGGTAACCCCTGAGCCACACACACCCCCCCAGTTCTTCCCTCCCTCCCACCCACTTCATAAAGATTCCCCGAGTTTGACACACACAAGCTTTGGTTGCTAGCAGTAAACATGGATTACATTCTTCCGTCTCCTCGTACACAATGCTGTGACTCCAGGCTTTCGCGCCGGGGCAGACGCCCCCTCATGAGAGACACGCGGCTTTTCCTTATACATTCAAACCCTCCCGCCCCACAGCAGGACCCCGAGCGGCCTCGTCCGCCTGCGATGCACCGTCCCGTAATGCATAGTGCCCAGCGCCGAGCATGGGCAGGGTGGGTGATGATGCAGCAGTTTAATTAATTATTGGCAAGACACGGGAAGAACCACAGTGGCAAACGCAACGAGAAGATGTGAGTCAATCCCATCTTCTCCAACGTGGCTTCCGTTTACAGATAAAAATCCCTGTTTTCTTGGATCCCGGGTCCACGCTGGCCCCGGGGGACACCTGAGTGATTCTCTAAGCCATTTGCTTTAGCCTAGGACAGGGATGGTTACAGAGCTCGTATCCCCACACTGAGTTGCAAGGCAGAGTACCCAGAGAAGATCCCGTCTCCCTGGTCCATAACCTATTAGATGCTTTGGCTATTTTTCATCTTTTTTTTCCTTTTTTTTTCCTCTTACTTTTGTAAACAATAATCAAGGAGAATACTGAGAGAAACTGGAAAGATTTACAGAGGTATTTACACACACTAGACATCTAGCAGAAAACAAATCACCAAGCCATTAAACTGGGGGTGAGAGGGGGGGAAGGTCCTACATGATTCTTCAAGACAGATACAAGAATTAGGGGGGGCAGCAGTTTCCCAGCACAACTGAGGCACCAGGGAAAGGCCAACAGCCCCCCCGCAACACAGCAGTGGGACCGAGGCCCAGGCTTAGACGCTCTATTGCATTTACCCCGTTCAGGCAAAAAGCCGTTTTCCTGAAGCAGTTTTGTATAGATTCCCGTCTCTAGTCGAGAACTAAAAAGTCTTTCCCCCCTCCCTCCCAAGAAGAGACCACCACCTCACCTAAAAACTACCGGAGCAGGGCGGGAAGGCGGCGGGGGAGCCGCTCTCCATCCCCCCGAAATTGCGTCTTGTAGGACAGAGAGAAGCCCCAGAGGGGTCATGGGGCTCCAGCATCCTCAAAAATCCCCCCCCGGTGATGCCCGTTGGTGAGGATGGAGATGATGCTCCCCGTCTGTTCCAGCCCTGCTCTACATCTAAAGCTATCGCTACCTAAAAACCAGCAGAAGCCGTGCCCACGTCCCGATGCGTCTCCTCAGGAGGGCTCCAGCCGGCCGCCTGGGGATGCAAAGTGGAGTGTTGAGGTGTTAATGCCCCAAAAGCAGGGATTTGGAGTTTCCCAGCCGACATTTGGGGGGAAAAAGCCAGGAAGGGAGGAGAAAGATGGAGCAGCTGCACCTCCCTTGGACTTGGGTCCATCTTGGCGCCGGATCCCTTATCCCAGGGGGTCCCCTTGCCAGAGGACAGGGATTGAGGGTGACCCTCAGCCTCCCAACAACCTCAGCTCTTGCCGTGTCCCCCTGAAGGGGCTGGGACCCCCATCCTGGCTTCCCGCCCACAGCCCGTGTGACATCCCAGCGACAGGGGACACGGGGCCGACTGGAGCGTTCCCACCGGGACGGCGGGCAGGGGACGTGGGAGCGTGAGCAGGAGAGAGAAATGGAGGACAGTCCTCGAACGCCACCGGGCTGGGAGCGGATCTGGATTTTGGGAAGCCGAAGTGGGCTCTAGCAGCTGTCCCCTGCCCGTGGCACCGCCTGGCTGCTCCCTCCCCGCACACGGGTCTACAGACCCACACTCCTCCTCAGTCCAGTGGAGAAGGGAAAGAGACTATTAAAATACAGATAAAAAGAAAACAAAGCCCAAACATACCGAAAACCACAACTGAAAAGCCTGATGACACGTCAGTCCACCTAGAGAACATCCAGTGAGGTAGATCTACGCTTCCAATACAAACTTTGTCACATCTTTGTGCTGTTAGAAAAACCCTCCTCTCTGTCCAGCACTGGGCTACAGAGGCGTTTTATCCCTGAGATTGCTCGAATACCTGAGAATAAGTTGCAGGAATTATGTCCTTTCTCTCTCTCTTTTTTTCTTTTTTTTCCTTAAAGATTAAAATATACAAAAATACAAACCCAGAATATTTATATTAAAAAAAAAAAAAAAAAAAAAGAAAACAAAACAAAGACAACAAATAAACCCAAAGATACGTCATTCACGCACGTCCTAGTGCAGGTTTCACTTGGCCTTGGCTTCGGCACGGGCGGGGGGGCTGCCCCGGAGAAGGGCTGTCACCGGGGCCAATAAATAAAGGCAAGACTTGGGGGGCTGGTGGGGAGGGAGGGCAGCAGCTGCTAACGCCCCAGGGACCCTCTTTTTGTGCCCCTGGGGATGTTTCTGGAGCGTGGGATGGGCAGGAGGAGCCGAAACGTGCATGTTCTTTGTCCTGCGTGGGTTTGATTTGCAGACCTGGGGAGTCTGGATCTGCGTGAGCCCCGGGTGGGAAACGCTGCCAGCAACACCCCCGGGAGCCGGTTCTGCCCCGTGTCCAGCTCCCAAGGCTCAGCCAGGAGCATTTCTGCTCGTGAAGCCCTCGCGCTCCCCGGCTCCGCGTTTCGGAGGCAGGAGAAGCCATAGAGGGGAAGAGCTGGCTGCAGGAAACACCTTGTGCTCTCTGGGCTGGCACTTGGGAAGCCTTAGGGGAAAAATCATTTGAAAAATAAAGTGGTTTTCTTTTGACCTGCTCTCCCCAAGCCTCGGCTCGCAGCCCTGAAGCGTTAGCCCAGCCCTGAGAGGTGCCCCGTGTCCTTCCAAACCTGGGCTTTGCTGCTTTCAGCAACGGAGCGACCACAGGAAAAACCTGCGAATCCTCGCACCGACCTGCGAGTGAGAAGCTGCGAGGGGCAGAGGAACCGTGGGGCCGGCCCACGGGCATCTCCCCAGCGCTCTGCAGCCAGCCTGCCCCCCTTGTCCGTCTCGTCCCCGCTCCGTGGGGCACAGAGGGCCGGGACGGGCTCCGGGCAGGTCCCCGCAGCTCACCCAGGCTGTGCCGGAGCCTGTTTGAAGCTCAGGAGAACAAGGATCCATAAGCGAATCCCAGAGGTGCTGCTTCTCCGCTCCTCCTCCCAGAGGCATTACTGGCTTCGTTTTGGAAAATAATCAAATATGAGTATTTTTTCAAGGTGTGTTGCGTGCTGCTTCCTCCTACTTTTGGAAGGAGCCATCCCAATCATAGCAGGGCTTTTCGCACGCTGGGGACATGAGCTCCGTGCAGGGACACTGCGGCAGGACCTTTCTGTCCCAACGCTGGGTCCCCACTGTTAGTGCTGCCGCCGTCCCTCCCCGAGCCCTTCACCCTGCCCTCCCTGCCTGCCCGTTGCCTTGCCAAAGCCTTTTCATCCCGGTGGACGCCCCCTCCTCCCTGTCACCCACCATCATTCCCGGGTTTCGGGGAGCAGGGCCGAGCCGTGCATGTCCTCCTCCTCTCGGAAGTAGGCGGGTTTGCCCTGGGAGCTGGGGGACTGCTGTGCTTTCGCGGGGCAGTTGGCAACCATGTGGCTGATGCTCTGGCAGAAGTGACATTTCTTGGGCTGCGGCGGGAGCTTGCACTCCTTGGCGTGGTGGTCCAGCCCCCCACAGTTGTAGCATCTGCCAGAGCGGGGAGGAAAAGAGATTCAGGGAGGAGAAATAAAATGAGGTGGGATGTTGCTGTGGATGTGCCTGGGACTCATCTGGCTTCACAGCCAGAGCTGGGCTTAAAATCATAGAATCATTTTGGTTGGAAAGGAGATCATTGAGTCCAACTGTCCCCCACCTCAGCACTGCCCCATGTCCTGAGAACCTCAAGTCCGTCTGTCCAGCCCTCCAGGGCTGGTGGCTCCAGCACTGCCCTGGGCAGCCTGTTCCAATGCCCCACAGCCCTTTGGGGAAGAAACTGTTCCTAAATCCAACCTCAACCTCCCCTGGCGCAACCTGAGGCCGTTTCCTCTCCTCCTGTCACTTGCTGTGTTGCCCTTTTCTGAACTCGCTCCAGCACCTCCAGGTCTTTCTTGTCATGAGGAGCTCAACATGGCCCGGCCTCTGCAGGGGTGTGGAGTCCGGTGTTTGGGGGCGGCTGGTGGGTTTGGTCCCCTCAGACCCCCAGCTCCAGCACGGCCAGTCTGGACCTGGCTCAGCGGTGCTGCTGGTACCCAGGAGATGGCAGCAAGCCCCTGCACCGAACCGACGCACGGGGGGACACAAACCCGGGCGCTGGGGGCTGCAACCCCTCTGGCTCCTGTGTCCACAGACCCTGCAGCCGGCCCTGTGCACCAAGAGCCTGGGCAGAGCAGGAACAGGCAATGGGACAACTGACAGCCAGGAGAACGGTTGCAGGGACTGTGGCCATCAGTGTCGGGACAACCCCAAAAGTGGCTTTTCTTACAGCTTTTAGCACTTGTCCCGTGTGCCACCTTCCCACCAGAGCCACGTGGGCAGAGGGAGCTGCCTTGTGTCCATTTTAAATCCTGCATCTCTCTAGGACGATGACAACCCTTTGCTCTTTCCTTTTCCTTCCCAATTCCTTTACAACCCATTTTAAAACCCACTTGTGAAAAGAGCCAGGTGGGGAGCGCAGCATCCACTGGGAGAGCCAGGATGAGGCATCCCTGGGCAGCCGTGATGGAGAGGATGGAGAGGACGGGAGGGATGAAGGGCTGGCCAGAAACTCGCCCCGGGGCTCCCAGCCTCACCGTGGGAGACGCTGCCAGGACGTCCGGCCGTTTCCTTCCCACAAGGAAGGGTTTTTATCTCTGAGAAAATTAGCCCTGCCCAGGGCGGCTCCCCCACACGAGGGGTGTCCCTGACCTCTGCCCCTTCGCTCCTGCTTTGCTGCCCTTTCCCCACCAAACTGCATCTGCCGCTCATTAACCGCCCCAGGAAGCCGCTTTCCCCGAGGAAGGGTCGCTGCCCGCCCCGCGGCCCCCAGCCCGTCCCCACGCCGCGGGCTCGGGCCCTGTCCTGGATCAGCCCCAGCCACACCTTACCGGTCTCCTTTCGATCTGCGTTTCTGCAGGCTCTTGCCCTTGGGTCTCCTCTCGCTGCCGATGCAGAAGACGCCCCCTGGGCCGGTCACCCGGATGGACTCCAAACCTTTGGATGACTTCTTGAAGGTGAACTCGACAGCTTCTCCCTCCTTCAGGCTGCGGAAACCTTCCATGTGGAGCTTGCTCTGGGGTGGAACAGGGAAAGGACGGGGGGCAGCACTGAGATGGGGTGTTCACACAACCCCCAGCCCCGCAGACACCTCCCATGGCTGCCAGCGTCCCCCTGTGCCTGCTCCGTGTGAGGGGACAGACATTGGGGACCAAGCTCCTCCAGGCACCTTCATCTCCCCAAAGATTTGAGACTTCAGTGATATGGGGCAGCTGGCGGAATGGGGCTCATGGGTTTGGCAAGCAAGGGCCAGCAGAGCCAGCGCTGACCCAATTTCAGCAGTATTTGCTGCAAAACGCTGGTTCTCAGCACTGCGAAACAGCCCTTTTCTGCCACTGACACCCCGGGCTGGGGAGTGAGAACTGCCCCTGCACTTCATGCCACCCCAGCCTGGGGATGCTCAATGGGAGACCCAAAATATCTCTTTTAGAAGACAAAAGGATCTTGAGGCTTTGCAGAGGCACAGGAAACCCTGCTCACGCAGGACCCGCAGCAGGACCAGGAGGCTGGGAGGTGGCACTGTCACCCCAGGGTCCCAGCCACCCCCCGCACTGCAGCTCACCTCGATTCAAGCCCTTTAAACACCCCCAGTACTTAATTAAGCAGCCATTTGGTCCTGGGAGCATCTCCTGTCCTGCCCAGGATCACCACATCACTCATCACTGTGCAATCAAAGCTGGGAGTTCAGACTCGGGATTGGGTTTGTGAGATGACAGAAAAACCCACACCACTTTTACAAGCTCCGTCCTTTTGAGCCGAACCAATTCCCGAGGAGCTGAGATGGGCGGTGTAGCCGTCATCTCTTGCCCCCTGTGAGCAGGACCGTGATTCACAGCAGCGCTTTCGCTCGGCTTCATTAGCGCAGCCCAAACGAGCGTGAGCAAAGAGTTAAGGGGGATTTGCAGGCAGAGGGAGGAGCAGCTCCCGCGGGCTGGGGATTCCCAGCAAAGCCGGCGCCAAGGCTGCAGTAGGACCTGCATTTATGAATGGAGCATCTCTCCCATTCATGGCCCGGCCAGTTCCCATCACGTGGGGCCGCGGTCGCCCGTTCTTCCCACAGCGCGATCCCGTGTGCACGCTGCCCGTGGACGGGCGGGCACGGTCGGTTCTCCTGTCCCACCCCACAGGACCCACGAGGAAACACCCCATCTCTGTTTTTACAAGAGGGAGGAAATGGAGCTGTTGGTTTTTAGGAGTGAATTTTTTTCAGCAGGACCCGTGTGTGTCTGTGGGCACATGAGGGAAGTGGGAATGTGGCAAAGCTCAAGGAACAGTCCTCAAGGCCCCTGTTTCTGCAACTTTTCTGCCCTTTCTGTGCCCTGGGGATGAGCCAAGTCACCCACACTCACCCAGCCCACTTGCCTGTGGGGATGGGGTGCAGGGCGGTCCAGATGGGACCACCTGCGCTCTGACCTGCTGCTGCTCCCAAAAGGGTGAGCAAACCATGAGCAACAAGGTCCGCAGTGAGATAAAGGATGTGACAGAGTCTCACAGCAACCTCAGCCCATCCAGGGCCGATCTGGGCAGTCCCATCACCACCCTCCGCTGGTAAACACCCTCCTGTGCTCAGCACAACAGCCAGAGGCTGCTCCCCAGCCCCACGTCAGCTTTCCCCTGGTGCTGAGCATCGCTGGGAGGATGCTGAGCATCAACCAAGCTCTGTGTCCATAGCAGCTGCCAGCACAACACAGGAGGTGCGCAGCTCAGCCTTGGCACCTCATGGCTGGCCACTAACCCTGCCCCGTCCCCAACGTGCCACCCCATGGTCCCTCTCAAACCCCTCTGTGAGGTGGTTTGGGTGATGAGGCTGCCGTGGATGGTGAATTTACCCCCCTCCAGCAGCAGCTGCAGCTTTTTGGGGGCAAGGAGCATCACTCCATGGTGAGCATTAATTACTCCATGGTAAGCATCACTCCATGGTGAGCATTAATTACTCTATGGTGAGCATCACTCCGTGGTGAGCATTAATTACTCTATGATGAGCATCACTCCATGGTGAGCATTAATTACTCTATGGCGAGCATCACTCCGCGGCAGGGGGACGAGAGCCAGACATCCTCTTTATCGGGGGTGTTTACAGCCTCAGCTGTGTTTACACTGCAGAGATGAAAACTCCCAGGCACATGGCCCCAAGCTTTGGGACAAAGCCAAGCCGTGATGGGGGGACCCCAATGCCCCCCAGCTCAGCCCGTGCCTTGGGCATCACCACCTGTAGGCAACCAAAGTGCTGGGGTCCAGCTCTGTCCCCCCATGATCCATCCATTACCCAAATTTCTCGAGGAAGAGGAGGGCTGAGGCAGAAGCTGCCGCAACATGATGGGGTGGGGGGAAGCGATTTATTTTCCAGGAGCGGGTGAGGATGACAACCACCTCCCGGCCCCCTCCGCCAAAAGGCCAAAGGAAACGCCCTCTCCCCAGGGAAGTTGGGGGGGGAGAAGAGACCAGGGCACCCCCAGCTCTCCCCCCCCACCGCAACCTTTTGATGTGAGGCTGCAGAGTGGCTGGTGGCCCCTGCGCATCCCCCCCCTGCCCCCTTCCCAAAACACACACATTGCTGGCATTCCTCTGTTATCAGATAGGTAATCAAACTGCAGCCCATTGAATTAGCTGCATACCTCCTGCATCTGAAAGGAAGGGGCCCAGAGCCCCCGTCCCACACCACACACAAAGCCCGAGCCTTCCCAGGCCTCCACACACACACACCCCCCCCAAAAAAATAAAGAGAGGAAGGGGGGATTGGAGCGAGCCGGGGATGCTGGGGATGGGGGAGCGCAGGGGAGGGCCGGGGCCGGGAGCCACCGGCCAGCGAGAACAAAGGGCCGGCGGCGGCCGTGCTCCCGCTGCCCAAATTCCAGGAGTTCCAGGCCACGGTGGGGGGAGGAAGGGTGGTCGGCATGGCCGAGGCCCCTCTGACCCCCTGCAGCCCCTCTGCGCATCAGCTCTGCGCCCAGCTCGCCCGCCGCGGGACAGACGGACAGACGGCCCTTGTTGGGTGCTGCGGTTTGGGTCCAGGGCTGAGCTCAGGGGTTGGTCTTGGGGGAGGATGGTTTTGGTACCAGGGGGCTTGGGACCACAAAGTGTTGCCATCCTCAGAATAAAACTGTTTAAAAGTATATCCTAGGGCAAGGATTTCATTCGTTGTCATTAGGATCCAGGGTTAACCAGTGGGACAAGGAACAGCAGCAGAGCTGGCACCACGTCTCCCAAGCTGCCTATGGCCTGTCAGGCCCCCCCTTTTGCCAGGCAGCATGGGGGGCACCTCTGCATCCCCCTACCACCCGGCACCCTGGCAGCTCCGTGGTTATTTACGGCAAACAAAGACACAGCACATGAGCGGCCGAGCGCTGCCCCCCACCCTCACCCCTTCCCCACCTGCACGTGGCTGCCTTCATCCCTCCTCTTCATCCCTCATCACAGACCCCACGCTAGACCTGCGTCCCCTCCCGGAGGGGTGACACCGTGGAGCACCCCAAATCTGGCCACTGCTCCCCAAATCCGGCCACTGGTTCACCCCCGCCCCGCCGGGCTCCGGAGGGGCTCAGCCGGCCCCGGGGTCACCATTGTCCCCGCGGCCTCCCCAGCGACACAAGGGGACGTTTATTCCCAGCCAGCCCTGGCCACTCAATCAAACCATCTTTGTGTCCGGAGGGGCCTGGGGCGGAGCAGCCGCTGCACCTCGCCTCCTACCCGCTCCACAGCATTGCAGCCGCTTACACTTAAATCCCTCCGAAAACAAGTCATTTTGGGATGCTGGGCTGCGGGAGCACGAGCGGCGATGCCAAACTCCGCTCAGAGCGTTTCGGGCAGCACAGCTCCACTGCAGGCAGTGCCCGTGCCTCAGTTTCCCCCACTTGTGCAGGGGAAATGGCCACAGGGGCCAGGAAAGATGGACCCTCCAGCTGCTGCGGTTGATGCAACAACCCACGGAGCCACACGTGCCCTGGACACTTTTGTCACCCCATGACACCCGAGGACCCATCGTGGGGGGACACGCACATCGCAGGGGGAGCAGCCCCTCAGGGCTCAGGTTCAGCACAGCGGGCTCCGAGCAGCCCCTTCCTCTGCTCCTGTACCGGGAATAAACCGGTGGGCAGGGGCTGGTGCCCGGTTTTCTGGGGCACAGCCGCTTTCCTGCCAAATTGACTATGCTTGCTCTTAATTTCCCACCGTAAACCAGCAAAATTATACACTAATTCTGGAAAGGAAAAAAAAAGCATGTGCCACAGAGTTTAATCCATCAACTACCTGCCCTAAATCCCCACTCCTTCAGCTGGATTTTTCCCCACTCTGAGGGTTCCAAAACCCTCCTGCGCTTCCCAGGGGGCAGCTAATTAGGATTAGCTGCTGCATATTAATTTCATAGTCCCGTCTTAAAGCGGGGGCAGCAGCACACACCTTCCCTGGCTGATTTCAGCTTCAACCCACTTACTCTTAGGACCAAGTAAACAGGGAAAAGGAAACACCGGAGCTGGGGGGAGCAGGGACGGGGGTCGCCAAGGTAGCGGCTCCATCCCGGCCCTTCCCGGCTCCAACAGGCGCAATCCCATTCATTTGGGCTGTTTTATCTGGGAGACCATTTAAGGGTGTTTTCTCTCCCTGCCCTGGGGCGGAGAGGGGGAGCTGGGGGAAGGGATGTGCCTGCAGCCATCAGTTAATCTTTACACAGAGACAGGAGGCTTTTTTTGTGTGTGTGTGCATCTTGAGGGAGCTTCAGGGGTGGAATAAAGCCGCTCTCTTCCACTCTCTGCCATCAGGACGCGGCGCACAAGCGGTGCGATATGATTTTATTCCAGCAGTTATTTTAAAAAAGAATAATAACAAAAAAATTGCGTCTCCCCTGCCTCCCGAAAGCAGAGATGTCAGCCTGCATTTCTACCCCAAAAACTTCCTTCCCCAGGGACACACTTTGAGAAGTGTAGGGTGAAGACGCTTCCCTACCACACATAACTTCAGGGCTCCCAGGTCCTGCAGAGCGAACGCAGGAGCGATGGTGCACATGAGAAAGGAGTAAACGTGAGATATCAGATATGTCCTGTGCCTCCAGGAGCATCACAGAACCAATGGACTCACTCACTGCTCTGAGCAGGTCCCCGTTCGCCCCACTGCCCCCCCAGCTCTGCACAAACTGCATCCCATGGCCGGATCCTGCCCCGCTGCCCCATGGGGGGACCCTGCAAGGCAGGACCCTGCTCCCCGACGGAGAAATCCTCCCTTGTGCCTTTGCTCTGCTACACACTCAGGGATGGAGCTGCCTCTAAACACGTGTTTTGGGGTTGTATTTTCTTTTGAGCCCCCACGTCACGCTGGCATCTTTCAGGACAGCACGAGTGCGGGACAGCCCAGGGTGGCTCAGCCGAAACCCATGGCCGAGTGGCAGCTGTCATCACCCTCCGCCCTGTCCCCTCCATCAGCCCCCCCCAGGCTCCTGGGGACGGCAGCACCCAGAGGACCACGGGGGACTGGAGCCCCGCTGTGCCCACACCGCCCTGGGCACTCAAGGAACGCCACATCCCAGCCCCAGTGGGTCTAACCACGGGTACAGCCTTATGTCCCCGCAAGGACACGTGTGACCGTGTCACCGAGGTGCCACCAAATGTCCCATGGCCACGGCAGCCACGGGCTCTCAGTGTTCTTGCCAAAATCACAAGAAGGAACAAAAAACCCCCAACTAACATTGCTTTCATCAAGGATTTAGGCTGGTTGGCTTTTGCCTTCCCCACACCCCCGTGAGTGATGCCCAGAGCTGCGGTGCGAGCCCAGGGGACCAAACGCAGCTTTGGGGTCTTTCCCAGCACCAGCCTGGTTTCTGCCACCCCCAGACCCCCAACCTTTCACGGGTGCTGCTCGGCCCCTCACCTCCCCGGGGACAACCTGCTCTGCTTCTCCCTGCTTCATCTCCCCTGTCTCCTCACAGCCCCCAAGCGAATCCATCTCCAGTGTCCAGGGGAGGCGTTTGAACCCAAATGCCTCATTTTTAGCTCACAATGCGAGGGAAAGGCAGCCCCGAGGAGCCCTGTTAGTCTCCTGTCCTGCCGAGATTTTAATCTCTTTGTGATCAGATAAAGGGAGAGGGAGATGGAGACGCGCTCCCTGCAGAGAAGGGCCATTCAGACCTGGTTCCTGTAATAAAGTGATTTAATAGATCTAAAGAGGCCAATTCCCTTCTTTCTCCCACAATTACTTCCTGTGGGTCATCATTCACATATGTAAATGAAGAGAGGAAGGCGTGAGTTATGGGGGGCTCTGGGGTGTTAAACCCCAAAGGCTAGTTTGGGGTGCTGGCGTTGGGTGCCTGGAACAGCATCCTGAGCCCCGTGTGTCATCGTCCCCCATCAGTGACGGCTTTTGCCCTCCCAGACCTGACCCCTCCCTGGGTAGCGGAGCTGGTAGGGGCTCTCAGGAAGCACCAGGTTGGGGGGAGCATCGGGAAAAGAGCCCGTTCCCCAAAAGTAGGGAGAGAGGGAGTTCAGTCCTTCTCCAAGGAGGAGATGGGGCTGTGCAGCTGCCGGGACGCCCCGTGGTGGCAAAGCCACCGGCACCAGCCCCGGCTGTTTCGCTGCAGGCGAGCGGTGACTTTGTGCCGCCTGCGAGCGGGGCAGGAGGGGAAAGACTGACCCGGAGGGAGAAAGATCAGGCACCAGCCCAAAGCCACCCGCTTCTGGTGGTGCAAAGCCCGGCACCGGGAGCCCTTAGCTGCAGCGGGGACTGACACAAATACACGCTGCCCCTCTGCTGCCCAAAACAGCCCGTTTTTACCCAGCATTCACCGTACCGCCCGAACACAGCAAACCCTGCGCACGGGACCCCGTGGCTCCCCCAGCCCCGGAACGCAGGTCGCAGGGACCTGCAGAACTCCCCGAGCACTGGGATGCTCCCGACAGAGACACCCCGCTTGATTCTCTTTTTCTGCAGGAATGCGAGCGAGAGCAATCAGGAAACCAGTCTGGGGGCAATAAACCCCAGGAAAAAGGGAGGGAGGGCGGGAGGCTTCCCCACATGGGCACTGGGTCCCGCTGTGCTACATTGAGATGCAAAGACCCATTTGCTGCCACTGAAGCACCAGAATCTCAGTTTTCCCCAGCTGATTGGGAGCTGTTGCCTCCAAACTCAGCAGTGTTTCTGGCCTGGGACGGTAGCTCCTACCAAGGCATTTTCACCACACCGCAGCCAAAGGAGAAGGGATTTGTTCTCCGCTGATCATCACTCACTTGCCAAACCTGCAGAGCCCTGCCTGGAGCAGCCACAGCCTCGTGGGCAGGGGCTGAGAGACCCCCCTGCAGCTCCGTCCTGTACCCCAGCTCAGCTCCTTCATGGGACAGACCCCGATTTTGGAGGGTTTGGGCCCATGGTGAGTGACAGCCAGTGAAGCTGGCTGGTCCAGGGCCTCCCTGGAGCTGGCATCACCAAATCCTGCACGGCTGCTCCCAACTGTACCCACCAAATCGCTCATGTTTGCTCCAGAGACCCCAATACCTCTTTAGTTGTGGTCACTTTGCTCCCTGGCCATGTGGGGACACAGGGCACACTCATCACACCCAGCCCTTTACACAGCAGTCGGTGCTGAGCCCCACATCTCCATCCCAGCTCCTGCCCTCATTTTGGGCACCATCTCCAAACACCAGCCCCTAAATGGGGTCCCCCAGCAGATCCTCCCCTGCCAACCGGGTGGGTTCAAGCAGCCGCAGCCCCAAATCCACAACTTCGCTCAGCACAAGATCACCGACACGCGTGGGGCTTCCCCCTCAGCAAGGTGTGTGCGGGTCAAATCCGGACACGAGACTGTCACTATCGTACCGAATCCATTAGGGCACATATGTGACCCCGCAGGTTTTTGTGCCAGCCGCAACCGAAACAAGGGGACAGGACAGAGATTTCCCTCACCTGGGGATGAGCTACATCTGGGGCAAGCCCAACCCTGCATCCCTACGTGGCTCAGAGCTCCCAGAACCTGGTCCCTGAAGGAAAACCAGCTCTTCCCCGGGTCCCTCTGTGGGGTGAGCAGCATCCCTGCTCTGACATATCCCGTGGGCACCTGCTCCCCTGGATCCGTGATCCCTGGCTCCCCAGGGAACCATGATGGGAAAATGAAATCGCCCGGGGATCAGCTTACAGGGCCGGTCCCCGGAGAGGAGCCCGGGGCTGCCCTTCGCCACCCGCCTCGCAACGGGAAACGAGCCTGGGGGATTCCGGCTCCCGTGGGATGATGCTGGGCTGGGATGTGGGGAGCGGTGGGGATCCCCATCCCATGTCGCGTCCTCCCAGGGGCATGCTAAGGGCTGCGCCTCCTTTTCTCCCCAAAGCCCCACGCAGGATTCGGCCCCGTACCTGGTGCACGAAGACATCGACGGGCGAGTCCAGGGTTGCGCCGCCCTTGGCGGTCATGGAGAGGAAGCCGAAGCCCATGCGGACGTTGAACCACTTGCAGATGCCGGAGCCGTGCAGGGGCTGGGACTCGTTCTCGGCCTTGGGCGAGTCTCCGACGGGCTCCTCGCCCGGCTTCTCACCTGGGGAGAGACCCACCGAGCGGCTGAGCCGGGAGGCTGGGGGAGCTGTGACCCCCCGGCCCAGCCAGCCCGCACCCAGCCGGGCAGCCTGCGGCAGGAGCCCCAAATCCTGCCGAGGTTCCCCAGGCTCGAAAATTAATTTAAAAAAAGAAAATAATCAACCAAACCAAACAAAAATAAACAAACAAAAAAACCCCGAATCAAACAACGAAAAAAAGCCCACAAAAATCACACCAAAATCCCAACGGTCCCCAAAAAGCCGAGCGGAGCGGGCAGCGCTGCCTCCACGTGTGCGCGGGGATCACCCCGGGAGACCGGGAAGTGAAGGCAGCTCCTGCCGGCACGACCCGGGCGCTGCGTGGAGTGGGGGCCCTAAATCCGTTCTCCCGTCAAAAACATGAACAACAAACAAACAAAAAAAAAAAAGGAAAAAATGGCAAAAATGAAAAAAATACAAAAAACACAAAAAAAGGGAAAAAAATTCCCCAAAATACCAACCCGAAATCCCCCTGTCCCCAGCAAGCCACGCTGGAGAAAGTGTCTCCCCTGCCGTCAGCATCCCCCCCGCTGCACGGGGACCCTCCCGCTCCCAAACAACCCCAGCAGCCGCCACCGGCCCCAAACTTCTGGGCTCATCCTGAGGCTGGATGGGGGGGGGGGTGTGTAAATATATAAATCACCCCCCACCCCGAGCCCCCCAAAGAGCTGCAGCGGGGGAGCGGGACCGCGCCGGGCCCGGCCGCGCTGCTGGGGCGCAGCGGGGCTGGGGGGGCCGGCGCTGGGCGGGGGGGGGGGTCCCTGCGCCCCCCGGCCGGGCTCAGCCGTCGTTATTAATAATCGCGGAGCCGAGGCGGGCTGCGACAATAATATAACTTAACCTGCAAACTGCTGGTTGGAAACAGACCCCATCCCGACACTCGCTTGCAAATTCCGAGTTGTGGCTGTTACCGCCTCCTCCCTCCTCCTCCTCGGCCAGCTTTGAGGGGATCAGACCGGCCAAAAAAAAAAGAGAGAGAAAAAAAACAACCAACAAAAAACCCCAGCTTAGACCCCGCCGGGAGGGAGCCGGGAGAGGTTTGACTCCATCTTCACTCCAACAATAGGGGTGGGAGGGAGCGGGAGGGTTTTTTCAAAGGCTCCCAAATTCTCGCAGACAATAGCAGCCCCCGCCCCCCCCCCCAGGACCCACCCGCGGGGCCGAGGGGCGCCGGGCCCCGCTCCTCCATCCTACCCCCACGTGATCCTAATTAACGCCCCCCCCGGTAATAGCGAAACATTCCGAGAGGGATTTGGGGGGGTGGTGGGTTGACCACCCCCCCTGCTTAGGGGCGAGGCCACCTGTCAAGGGAAGACGTGACCCCCGGGGGTGGGGGGAGGTGGGACCCCCGAGGATCGGGGAGAATTTCCACGTCGTTTCCCCGCGCCCCCCCCGCAGCTGTCCCCGTGAGCGGAGCCACCTGCGAGCCACGGCCCCCGGGACGCGGCGGGGCGAGGGAATTGGGGCAGGGGACGGCCGGTTTTCCGGGACACCGGGATCTTCCTGCGCCCTCAGCCTCAACCCATGTCCCGCGAGTGGGGCGTGCACCCCCGTGGCCGTGTCCCCCCCGTGGCCGTGTCCCTCCGGCCCGGCGGCACAGGCCGCCCTCCTGCCGGCGGCGGAGCGGTGCCGAGGCGGTGCCGGTGCCGGGGGGGGGCGCGGCGGGGGCGGGGGGACCCGTCGCCCCCTGGGCCGGGCGGGAACAAAGGGCGAGTGACCAGCGGCTCCATTTCCGGCGGGCGGACAATGCCCCGGCCCGTGGGGGCACAGCGCCGCCCGCCGCCCCTCCCGGGCGCTGTGGGGTGTGCGTGAGGGGAGCCCCCGCCACCGCCCCCAAACTGGGGGGAGATGACAGTGACCCCCGTCCCCCGCCGCAGGGATGAGCCGGGGGGACATTTGAACTGAGCGCGGCTGTCCCACGCGGGACGCCTCTCGCGTGGTGCCATTGAGCGGAGAGGGGGTGTGGCACCGTGCGGCGGTTGGGCGCGCTGGGGACCGTGGTGCCACCCGGAGGGTCCCCTCGGCCCGGCCCGGTGCTGCCGGTAACGTCCCGCGTGGGGCGGCCACGCACGAAGCCCCCAGGGCCGCCGGCGCTGGCCGTGGTGCTGAATGCGCGCCCCTGTCCAGGGTCCTGGGAGCTGCCTTCTTCCTCCTGCCCTTCCTCCTCTTCTTGCCCATTCTCCTCCTCCTGCCCTTCTCCTCCTCCTGCCCCGCACACCCCACACCAAGACTCCCCACACCCGGGGGCTCCGCGTTGCCACTTCCCTGCAGAGCCGAGCAGTCCCACAGACCCCACCCGCGGGCCCAGGGTGAGGGTGGAGGAGGAAGAGGAGGGTGGTTTTTGCATGGGTACCCCGAGGGCAGGGAGAGGGATGAGCCTTCGGGAGGAGGCGGCCGAGACTGGGGAAGAGATGTCCCCAAACCTGCCCCCACTGCCACCCCCCCAGGGCTCTGCCATCTCCCGCGGCGGAGGTGAACCAGGGTCCCATGGGGCTCGGGTGGAGCAGAAGGAGCCTGCAGCAGCATTAATAATTCTGTGACATTCACAGGGTGTCACCTCATCTTTATGCTCGTTTTAACGGGGATAGATGGGGGCGCGGGGAGAAAACTCCCCTGGTCTCTTGTTCACAACATCAGTCTTGAGTCAAGTCCCTAAAGCCGAGGAGCAGTCCCGCGTCTGCACCAGAGGAGCACAGGGTCTGGCGGGGGCTTCCAGGGATCCCCCTCCTGCTCCAGCAGGAACGGGAGGGGACGCCGGGCTGGGGACAGTTTTGGCAAGAGGGAAACGACGGTGGTGTTCACATGTGCTCACCTTCCCGCTCCCCCTCCCCCTGCCGGCACCCGCAGCCCTCCCGGGGAGCGGATGCGCTGCGGGACCGTCCCGGGGCTGCGGGAGCCGGGGCGCATCTGGCCCCCTCTCCTGGCCAGCGAGGGCCAGGGCCGCGGGTCGCGTTTATTCTCCTCCTCTTGTTTGCAGGAGGAAAGAAGAGGGGAAAAAAACCCCAAGACTTGCAGGAGAACCCTCCAGGTCGCTCCTTTCTCTCGGTTCACCCCTCCTTCCAGCCCATCTCCTTCTCCCTTTGCCTCCTTTCACCTGGGATTTGGGGAGGGCGCAGTTGGCTGCCTGTGTATTTCACTCCCAGGCTTCTGCAAACAACCCCACGAGCGACCCCAGCCCGCTCATGGGGGATAAGAAGCACCTGAGCAAGTTCCTGGCGCTGAGGCCAAGGTTTGTAGAGTAGCCCTGAGAAATGGCTTTGTCCCTTCCGTCCCCAGAGGAGACACCTTGATGCCAGCACCCACACAGCCTGGGGACAGTGTCCCTGCACAGGCAGGACTCCCTGCAGTGGGGTGGGAGGTGGGCAGAGGTGCGGGGGAAGGATGTGGTGAGGAATCAGCCCTTGCTTTCTCCAAAATGAATCCTTCAGAAACAATCCATCACCGTGCACCAGTTTCCTCCCGCCAGCCCCTTCCTGAGTGAGGGAAGGGACTGGCAACCTCTAGCGACACTCTATTCTATTTAAACTTAGCAGCAAGTTTCTCAGCATCCCCCAATTTCTGCCTGTCCTCAGTGACTTTCCATCCAAGCGACACAGTCACATCCCTGAGCATGGCGCTTCCAGGCGGCTTCTCTTTACCTCTCAACCTCATCTCCCCCGGCCCCGGTGACACAGCCCTGCAGCGGTGACAGTCCCATGTCATATTTCTGTGTGTGGTGTATTTGTTTTTTGGGGCCTGTTGAATGGCAAATGTGAAAGGGAAGGGGACTCCTTCCTGTTCTTTCAGAGCCGGTCGCTGTGCCCTGCTCGGCTTCAAGGGAATAGCCAGCAAAGCGGCCGCTTTCACAAATAATGGCTTCATTAGATTGAAAGAAGTGGACAGTGACCTCTCCGAAATGGACTTTCTGACCCCTGCTGACCTCTGGCCCTGGCTATGACAGCCTGTAAATCTTCCCTCTCCCGGCACAGCCGCGCCGAGGGCAGGCAGAGCTCTGCCGGAGCCCCGTGCCGGCGCTGCTGCCCAGTTTGGCATCGCAGACCCCTGTGCAGGCAGCGCGGTGCTGCCTGGGGGCGGCCAGGTCCTGTCCCAGCAGGATGAGGCCCGGGGGATGCACAGATCCTAGGCACATGGGTCAGAGATTGGGTCTGCTGCCCTCACTGTGCTGCAGAGCCTGTGAGGGGCTGGTCCCGGGAAGCTGAAGGGCACTGGGAATGGTGTTATGGGAGTTGTGGCTCCAGCGCCGTCTCCCAGCATTGTCACCATCACCACCTGCCCATCGGGAAGGTAGAGACCAGCCTCCGAGTGTCCATCGGGGAGAGCTGAGCCCACTCCCTGCCCATCCCACAGGCACACACACACCTCCTCCAGCCCCACATCACCCACCTCCCTCCCACCAACACTGGTCCCCCTGCAGCCCCCAGCACAGCCCAGGGCGCTGGCGACACGGCACAGCCACAGCCTCGCCTCCTGAGCTGCTGCTGGGGAAACTGAGGCACAATGGGGATCTGTGGCCAGTGGGTGGCTGTGCAAGGGCAACCCACGTCAGGCTCCCCATAGTGCCCTGTGCTCCCCCCGGCTGGCACTTGTCCCCCAGCCCCTCGCAGCCCAGAGCCACCCGCCTCCCTCCTCCCCGTCCTTGCGTGCTCACCGCTGACCTTTGGCTATGAAGCAATCAATAACAGAGGCCACAGAGCCGCTCCTCCCCCTTGCCGGCCCCCCACGCCCCCCACTCACCCCTTGCCTCCAACAAGCCCGACTGGGACTGAGGAACGCTCTGGTAACTCCCAGTGCTGGGGACACGGGGCTGGGGGTGCATCAACCTACCGGAGACACAGGTGTGCTCCCAAGGAAGCCCTTGACCAGGCATCCCCATCCCAACACCCCCAAAAATGTCTCCCTGAGGCTGCTTTCCACCTCTAGGGTGTCAGTGGGTGCTGCACACCTCTGGGTTCAGGGTGCCCATGGTGGGGACGGAGCGTGGCCATCCTGCTACTGCCAGAAATGGGGCTCCCTGGGGCATTGGCACTGGAGAAGGGAGGCTGAGGAGCATTTCTAGGGGTGACCTGCCAGGGGGTGACCCACAGGGATGCTGCTGGTGCTGGGATGCTGCCCAGGCTTCCCTGCAGCTCCGCTGCCTTTTGGATAAGGCAGGAGGGGGTACAGGCAGGTAGAGTCAGTCCTGGCCTTTCCTAATTCAGCAGCTCCTCTTTGCACCCCCAGCTCCCCTTTGATAAAAGCCCTTGGGCAGCAGCTGATCGATGGGCTGCAGAGTGGGGATTGATCAGGATTTCAGCCCCATACATATTCTTGCTCGCTGATAAAGGGAAATCGATAGCTGAACGAGATATTCCTCCGAGGCAGCGGCCTCCAGCAGACCAGGGCTCACCATCCTTCCCTTGCCCCTTCAATCCCCCACCCTGCTCCAAGCCTTGTTCCCCCCAACAGCAAAACCCAGGCAGGGGGAGAGAAAATTGCTGTGGGGGAGCTGGAGGAGAGGGGGCAGAGCTGCTCCTCCTGTGGCTGAATCTCGCCTTCCAAAGCACACGCCCGCCTGCAGCATCTTCCTCTCACTGGTGGGATGGAAAACTCCTTCTCAGGGTGCTAGAGACCCCCCTGCACCCAACGTCACAGGCTGGGTGACCCTGGGGAAGCCGGGCTGGCTGGTGCATCCACAGCCCATCACCTCCAAATGCCCCTTCCCCAGCGCTGAGACCTGGAAACTCATTGCAGGTGTGGCCAGAGCAGCACCCTCCAGGTGCCTGTTCCATAGGGACAGGGTGGGGGCACCCAGTGTTCACCCGTTCATCTGCCTGCAGCTGATACAGCCCTCCCTTTCCCTTTCCCTTTCCCTTTCCCTTTCCCTTTCCCCTTCCCCTTCCCCTTCCCCTTTCCTTTTCCCTTCCCCTTCCCCTTCCTCTTTCCCTTTCCCTTTCCCTTTCCCTTTCCCTTCCCCTTCCCTTTCCCCTTCCCCTTCCCCTTCCCCTTTCCCTTCCCCTTCCCCTTCCCCTTCCCCTTCCCCTTTCCCTTTCCCTTCCCCTTCTCCTTCCCCTTTCCCTTTCCCTTTCCCTTTCCCTTTCCCTTTCCCCTTCCCCTTCCCCTTCCCCTTCCCCTTTCCTTTTTCCTTCCCCTTCCCCTTCCCCTTTCCCTTCCCCTTCCCCTTCCCCTTCCCCTTCTCCCATTCTCCCATTCTCCCTGTCACCTTCCGATTTTCCCCTGCCTGGAGGGACAGTGACAGCAGGGACGCCCCTGTGGCACCCTCGGACACCCCCGGGTGCTGTGGGGCTCCCTCCAGCCTCATGTCCCGTCCCAGCTGCTGTGGCTGAGCCCATCCCCACACTCTGCCCCACACCTCATCCTCCCTTTGCACACAGTGACTCAAGGCCCGGGCTCAGCCCAGTGTCCCTCCAGTTCCCCCAGTGCCCGGGGAGCTGCTTTGCCCCAGGGAGGACCCTCCCCAGCGCTGACTAAACCCTCCCTGGCCGGCCCCAGCAGAGCCGCTTCCACAGAGCCACGGCTGCTGACTCGGCTGCTCGGGCACGTACACACACTGAACCATTCTGGTTGGAAAAGCCCCTCAAGATCGTCAAGTCCAACTGTTCCCCCACCCCGTCCCTGCCCCATGTCCTGAGAACCTCATGTCCGTCTGTCCAGCCCTCCAGGGCTGGTGACTCCAGCACTGCCCTGGGCAGCCTGTTCCAATGCCCCACAGCCCTTTGGGGAAGAAATTGTTCCTAAATCCAACCTCAACCTCCCCTGGCGCAACTTGAGGCCGTTTCCTCTGCTCCTGGCGCTTGTTCCTGGGGAGCAGAGCCCGACCCCCCTGGCTCCAAGCTCCTTTCAGGCAGTTCAGAGATCAGAAGGTCTCCCCTCAGCTCCTGTTCTCCAGCTGAACCCCCCAGGTCCCTCAGTCTCCATCACACTTGTGCTCCAGCCCCTCACCAGCTTCGGACCCCGGTGCTGCTGGCAAAAGTGCAGAGGCAGCTCAGCTCTGCCTCAGTTTCCCTGGCAGCCCAACCAGAGCCCAACGGTGCCCCTTGTGCTGGGCCAGTGGTGGCCGAGGAGGCTCCTGGCAGCCAGGATGGTGGCCCCAGGGTGAGGCTGGCACCCCGCTGGGGCACCCATGGGTGCTGGGGAGGAGCAGAGGGCAGGGTGAGGGTACAGGGCTGGTGCTGGCTCTGCTGTCACCCCAAGCCCGGCTGGGTAAGGGCCCTGTGTCCCTGTGTCCCCAATCCCCTCGAGAGCCCCGGTTCTCCCAGACCTGGAGCCCCCCCACAGCAGGAGGTTCCCAGGAATGCGCTGCAGAGTGGGGGCTCCACATGGGACCCCCCTCAACTGATGAATCCAGGTGTGATCACATCCCTGGAGACTGCAGCGTGTTGGGACCCCCCAGCCCCGTGGCTTGGCCAGTGTGGTGCCCCAGCTGGTGACAAAGCTGGTCAGTGCTGTCCCCTCCAAGGTCACCGTCACCCTCTGTGAGATGGGTGGTGGGGAGGGGGTGTCCGGGCAGGGGTCCGGGGGAGGCTCAGAGCCACCCAGTCTGTCCAGGCTCCCTCCGGGCGCTGCTGAGTCGGAGCAAACGGCGGAGCTGGTGCTGGGGAACCAGCTTGACCGGCTCCCCGGCTGTCAGCACCTGAGGAATGCCAAACCTGCGCTGCGCCAGGGCTGGGTGCTCAGGGCTGGGTGCTCAGGGCTGGGTGCTCCCTGGGTGACTCTGCCGGTCCGCCCAGCCGCGGCGTGCAGGGAGCAGCACCCCGCTTCCCGCTCGGCACGGCACGGCGCCCCGCTCCCCGCTGGGACTCTCGGCTGGCAGGTACATGGGGGTGCAGGGTGGGGAACCCCGGACACTGGGTGCTGCCTGGGCCAGCCCGGCTTGCAGGGGTGCTGGTGGGGAGGGAACTTCCAGCTTCCACCAAACCAGCTGCCACCCGTGGGTGCTGCCCGGTGCTGGGACTCACGCCCCGGCTCGGCGGGGACCGGGATGGGTCCTGCTCAGTTGCGATGGGGATCGGAACCAGCCGGGGAGGGGACACCGGGAGGGGAAGTGGGGCTGAGACTGGCTCTGCTCCTCTCACCTCCAGTCCCTGAATCTGGGGGGGCTGCTGGGCTTGTAACCCCACTCCTGTCACCAAAGTGTGTCCCCAGGGCCACCAGTAAAGCTGGGCTCCTCCAGCTCCAGTGGTCTCATGATGCAGGCTGGTGGGACAGCGAGGCTCCCCCGTCACCCCTGTCCCCTCTCCCCGCAGAGCATGTGGCTGCTGGTGACGCAGCTCGGCGGGGGGGACGGGGGCAGCGGGGGGCGATGGCGGCTCCCCTGCCCTCCCTGTGACCCCCACCCGTGAGCAGCCGCCCAACCCAAATCCCTGATTTTCCTGGAGGTGGCAGGTCCGCTCGCACCCTGCGGCCACTGGGCTCAGCCTGGCGTGGCCCCAGGCTCGGCTTAACCCGTGGTCACCGGCTCAAAGGCAGCCGCAGCCACCGCCCTCGGTCCCCTTGTCCCTTCTGATTATTAAATGGCACCTTGTGCCTTTTACTTGGGTGCTGGGAGACTGGGGTTGGGTGCTGGGTGACACTTTGAGATGACAGGAGGCAGCAAAAGAGCTGAGCAGGTTGGTTTGGCTTGGCCGGGGGGGATTAATTAGCCGTGCCAGGTGCCCCGGTGTGGCAACACCAGTGGGAGACGTGTCCTGGCGGGCAGGGGCAGCAGGAGCTGTGTCCTCATGTCCATGTGAACTTGACCTACTGTTGTGGTAGAAAAGAGCATAGTGAAATTGGGGTGCTGAGGCAGCACAGGACCCCAGGGCGAACTCCTTCCCCAGGGCCAGTGGGTCACTGGGTGGCCCAGGATCCAGCTGCAGGGCTGGGATGGGAACAACAGACGAGCAGATCTTTGGAAATCCAGCTGCGGGCGAGAGGCAGCCGTGATGCTGAGTCAGCAGCTCCCACCTCCCCCTAGAGCCCCGTGTGACACAGAACTGGTGTCCCCAGCCCAGTGCCACCCCAGGGCCATGGGCACGGCGGGACTGGGCACCGCCAGCGAGTGCTTGAGAAACCAGCACTGGAGCAATCCTGGGGTGCAACTGGGGGCCAGGGACGGACACATCACAGGGCAGAGAGGAGACACATCCCTGTGCAAACCGTCCTGCCCAGAGTGTCCCCAGCGTGGGTGTCCCCATGTGCCACCACAGAGTCCCCAGCTCGGGGCACTGGGGGTCCCTTCAGCCTGACCCGCTCTTGCCCGTTTTCTCTGACACCAGTCTTGTCCCCAGTGCATTTAAACAGCTTTTTCTGCACATTGTGGTGTGCACCCATCCTTCTTCCACTGGCGGGTGCTGTAACCCTGGGGATCCAGCTGGGACACTGGGGATCCAGCTGTGGCTTTGCTGATCCAGCTGTGGATTTCCCAAGGCAGATGAGGCTTTCCCAATGCAGATATGTGGCCCCAGCCAGGCTGGTCCCAGCCTGGAGCCGCACTGGCTGTCCCAGACAAGGTCTCATCTCCTCCTGGAAGATGACACCAACCCTTCCTATCTGTACTGGAAAGACCTGCCGGGCCGGGGAGAACCAGACACGGAGGGCGCGTGGCGGGCGGGCAGAAGGGGCAGGCAGCTGCCTGCACCCCGTGCTTTCCTGCCCCTGCCCCCCCGAGCCCCCTTAGGGACTGGAGCCATTGGGAGGTGACAGGGTGGGAGGGGACCCAGCTCCAGGTGGTGCAGGATGAGGGTCTCTCCCGAGGTGTCCCCTGGGAACCCAGCCCCGTGGGGTGTGCAGGGAGGTGTCCCCATTCCCACCTGGGACACCTGAAAGTCAGCCTGTCTTTAGGCTGAGCCCAAAGCCCCGTCCCTTGCCGTGCCCAGGCTGGACCGGGCTCTGAGCACCCTGAGCTGGTGAAGATGTCCCTGTCATGGCAGGGCGGGCACTGGGGGAGATTTGAAGGCCCCTTCAACCCAAACTAGTCTATGATTCTCTGACACTGCACAGCTCCTAATTGGGACCTGGGGATACGCTGCCCCACTCCCAGCTCCCTGCACAGCACCTGCTGCGTCAGCAGCTTCCACAGCCCCAACCCAGCAATAAAACCCTCCTGGGGCAGGGACTCGGCCACGGCACAGCATCAGCGTCCCCTCCAAAGCTGGGGTGGCACAGGTGGCCCTGCCCCCTGCCCTGTCCCCTGCCCTGAGCACCAGAGACCGCAGCGAAGCCCACCCTGCAGCAGCGGGCAGAGGGGCTGAGTGCTGCGTACCAACTTCATCACAGAATCATCCAGTAGTTTGGGTTGAAGGGACCTTCAAAGCTCATCCAGTGCCCCCTTGCCATGAGCAGGGACATCTTCACCAGCCCAGGTTGCCCAGAGCCCCGTCCAGCCTGGCCTGGGATGTCTCCAGGGATGGGGCATCCAGGGATGGGAGCCTGGATCAGGGTGCAAGTGGCAGGTAATTAGTGCAGCTCATTATCTCCTGCCGATGGGGCTGCAGAGGTGGCTGGAGCCACCCCGTGTTTCCCAGCAGCAACAGGGAAGGGACAAGAGCACATGCTGCTCAGGTCCCCACCTCCTCCGCAGCCCCACGGCTGCCCCGGCCGGGCCCTTTTGCTGCCCTGTTGTTTTCTGGGCTTGTTTGTTTGCTGCGTTTGCTGACTCGGCGCAGCCCGGCCGCCCTCCTGACTCATCCCGCAGCTCGGGGCACAGCCCGGCCGCATCCTGCACGCTCAGCCGCGCCGCGCCGTGCTCTGCTGGAGCCGCCGCGGTGGCATCGCGGAGCTCCCCAGCATCTCTGTTGGATGCACTAGCGGAGGGGCCAGTGGTCCCCCCTCGCATCCCATGTGTGCCAGGAGGGGTGTCATGAGCACCCCAAGAATTGCATAGAACCCCCAAAACCATCTCCCATGCTCATGGGACACCCCAAAATGCCCTGCAGGGCCACCAGCAGGTCTGTGGGGGGGTCTCAGGGACTGGCTTGGACTCTGGGGCTGGTTCCTGCAGTTCTCAGCCCTCCCAGCGTCTCCTCCTCTCCCCGCAGCTCCCAGCGTCCGTGGGGGCCGAGCGCGGTGCTGCGGGGCGTTACGGAGCAGCAGCCCCCGCTCCCCGGCCCCCCGGCATGGATTCGCCGTTCCGGCACACCAAGTCCAGGGGCTTTGTCTCCAGTGCCGAGCTGAGCATGAAGCAAGCGGTGCCGAGCGCGCCGGGGACCGAGGGCAGGTCCCGCTTCCAGAAGGTCTCGCTGGTGTCGCGGCGGCTGGAGAAGACGGGGAGCGTGCGGGGCCGGGACGGGAGTCCCTCCCGCGTCTCCCTCTTGCTGCAGGCCTGGGAGAGGGAGATCGTGGAGCAGACGGGGTCCGGCCCCACCACCCTGACCCACCGGGAACGTTCCTCGTCCTCCATCAGCCTCCTCAAGGACTTCACCGCGCACGGCCCCATCTTCTCGCAGGTGTATTCCCCGGCGCAGAAGCCGCGGCGGCAGGACGAGAGGGGGAAGGTGGGGGCCGGTGCTGGCAGTGGTGGCATCTCCCCATCGGTGGGTGCGCCCGTGCACAGGGAGAGCTACGTGCACGGCACCCTGCTCCCCACCCGACTCCCCGAGTGTCCCGTGGGGGCTCCTGGTGACAGTCCCGGTGCCCCATGTGCGGCCGAGCGCGGCTGCGTCCCTGCCGTGCCCAGGGCCAGGCATGTCACCGTGCTGCGGACGGGCAGGGACGCCGCCGGGACAGAGCCGGGGCTGGCGGAGGGAAGGGAAACCCAAAACGGGACGCACGACGCTGCCGGTGTCACCGCGGCACCGCCACTGCGGGAGAGCTGCGGGCAGCAGGGTGGTAGCTTCGCTGGGGACGCAGCGGGCAGCGAGAGCTCACCGGGCACCGCCGAGGCTGCCGAGGGATCCCCTGGGGACAAACACTCGCCACAAGCCGCAGCCACGCCGGTGAACGCAACCCTGGGAGATGGCAACAGGCCGGGGGACCCGCAAACCTGTATAACCAGCTCCGCGCAGTGTCCCTCGGAGGAGGCTGGTGGCCAGGACGGCCCGGGTGACGCGGGAGAGGGAAGCACGGCAGACAGGGACAACAGCATTTCAGTGACACCAACAAGGACAGACAGCCCATCAGGAGCCAGTGTCACCCCTGAACACCCATCCTTGGAGGGGAGCGATGATCCTGGTGCCACCCCTGAAAACACATCCTTGGAGGGGAACAATGGTCCTGGTGTCACCCCCGAAAACCCCTCAGATGGGAGCGATGGTCCTGGTGCCACCCTCGAAAACCTCTCAGAGGGGAGCGATGGTCCTGGTGCCACCCCCGAAAACCCCTCAGAGGGAAGTGATGATCTTGGTGTCACCTCCGAAAACCCCTCCTCGAAGGGGAGTGATGCTCCAGAGCCTTCACCCGAAGCACCAGCACCTGCACCTCCAAAGGCTGAGGTTGAGTTGGATGGGGGCGAAACGACGAGGAACCCCCAGGGAACAACCCAAGAGCCCCAGACCAGCCCAGACCCTCCTGCCAAGCCCCCAGCCCCTGAGCCCCCAGCCGAGAGCCCCCCGGATGCCACCGAGGAGGACCCCGAGCTGCTGGTGGACATGGAGATCTTTGTGGACACGCTCCGCAACATGGAGCCCTCGGAGATGCGGAAGGCGCCCAAGACCCCGCGGCAGCCCCGGCCGTCGTCGCTGGGCCGCTGTGCCGCTCTGCCCCCCATCCACGAGGACCGGGTGGCCCCCCGGGCCCCCATCTCCCTGCCCGAGGCCCTGCGCGAGCTGCTGGCGCGGGGACCGGCGGGGCGGCGGGACGAGAACCCCGAGGAGGAGGAGATCGAGAACCCCTACCTGAGCCCCGAGGAGCGGGCGCTGGCGAGGACCCTCCGCAGGGCACCTGGGGACAGCGCGGCCGGTGACAGCCGGGCAGAGGGGAACTCGCTCCTGGGGAAACTGAGGCAGGCGGGAGCGGAGGAAAAGGCCAAAGCGGCAGCCGGGGGTTTGGCCGAGCGGAGCGTCCTCTTCCGAGGGAACGTCCTCAAGGGCATGGCGCTGCTCTCCCACTTTTTGGAGCACCGGACGGCCGCGGCCGACGAGCTCAAGCCGTACTCCCGCCTGGACAACAGCGTGCTCTACAGCCGCTTCATGGCCCCCAGCGCCGCCCCGCTCGAGCTGCCCGGCAGAGATGGGGGGGACACAGGATTGCCCACCCCTGGGGACCACAACGGGCTGGGACCTGGTGACCACCCTGTCCCCGAGATGGCCGTGCTGGAGGCTCCGAGCGCCGGCTGCGTCCCTCTTGTCACCGAAGAGCCAGAGAGTGTCATGGCCCTGTGCCCCGCAGATGTCCTGGTGAGTGATGGGGGGGCTGAACCCCCAGAGTGCTTCCCATCAGAGGGGACATGGGATGACAGCCCCCGGTGCAATAAGACAGTGCTGGGATGGGTGGTGGGAGGTACCAGGACGGGTGACATAGGGTACTGGGATGGGTGATGGAGCATTTTTGCATCGGTGGTGGGAGGATCCGGGATGGGTGACAGAGGGTACCAGGGCAGGTGACAGAAGGGTACCAGCTCAAGTGATGTGTGGGTGGCACCACGCATGATGGGAGGGTCCCGGGGTGGTGACAGGAGGTCCCGGGCGGGTGGCGGGAGGCAGGTCCCCGCGGCGCAGGAATGCTCAGGTGTGGCTGCTCGGGGCGGTGGGAGGGAGCAGCAAACACCAGACGCGAGGTTGCGACTGCGGCTTCTTTGGGCTGCGGGGAGATGGCTGGTGCGGCCGATGTCCCGCCGTGCTCCTCACGTCCCCTCGGGTGTCCACAGCAGGAGGACAAGAACGGCTTCAAGATCAACACGAGACCTGGCAAGGTACAGGGAGCGTGGGGGCCGGGCCGGGCTGGCCGGGGGGGACACGGCGCAGTGTGGCAGCACCTGTCCCGTGTCACCCCTCCCAGATCATCCTCTTCGCCGAGGCTGGATTCGCGGGCCAGAAACGGGAGATTTGGGGCGACGTCCCTGATGCCACGTCCTGGGAGCTCTCGCACACCATTTCCATCAGGGTCATCCGAGGCGGGTAGGGGACGGTGACAGCGCGAGGACACGGCGGGAGGGCTCAGCGGGGCTGCCTGTGCCGGGGGTGGCGAGTGACCATCCTGCCGGCGCTAATGACAGCGGCCGCGATCCGGCGGTGACGGGACTGACAGGACATCCCCACCCACACTCTGCCCCCAGGCTCCCCATGGCTGTGGGTAACACCAGGCTGTTTTTCCCTCAATAACTTGCTCCCCCCCGCCCGCAGGTGGGTGATGTACGAGAAGCCGCGGTTCCACGGGCGCAAGTGCGTTTTGGCCGAGGGGGACGTGGAGATCGACAACCCCTGGACGGCGTACGGGCAGAGCGGGGAGCCCCGCGGCAACCGGCCCTTCCGCATCGGCTCCTTCAAGAGGGTCGTCCGGGTGAGCGCAGGGACCCCCCGAGCATCCCGCACCCCCACGCAGGGGTACCAGCCCCCCGTAACGCAGCTCTGCCCCGCGCCAGGATTACCGCACCCCCGAGATCAGCCTGTTCACTGAGGAGAACGGCGAGGGCGCGCGGCTGCAGTTCAGCGACTCAGCCGAGGACACGCGGACGCGGGGCCAGGCGCTCACTGCCGCCTCCATCATCGTCCACTCGGGATTGTGAGTGTGTCCGTGGGGCTGGGGGGGCTCCGGCACGGGCTGGAGCAGGTGAGATGCTTTCCCCATCTCCACAGGTGGCTGGTTTACTCCAAGCCTTTCTTCGATGATGATCCCTACGTTCTGGAGCCGGGGGGCTACCCCAATTTAAAGGCATGGGGAGCAAAGGATCCGTCCATCTGCTCCATGCACCCCATCAGGCTGGTGAGTGCTGGTTACTGGGGTGGTACTGGGGTAACACCAGAGAGAGCATCTCCCGGTGCCTCCCAGTTCACACCAGTGAGAGCTTGGTGTGGAAATGTGCCGAGCGTGGCTCTGGGAAGTGCTCCTGTGGGTTGGTGGTGAACAAAAGCAATAAAATGGAGCAAGTGACAAGTGGCAGGACGAGAGGAAACAGCCTCAGGTTGCGCCAGGGGAGGCTGAGGGTGAATTTAGGAGCAATTTCTTCCCCAAAGGGCTGTGGGGCATTGGAACAGGCTGCCCAGGGCAGTGCTGGAGTCACCAGCCCTGGAGGGCTGGACAGACGGACATGAGGTTCTCAGGACATGGGGCAGGGACAGGGGTGGGGAACGGTTGGACTTGATGATCCTGAGAGGCTTTTCCAACCAAAATGGTTCTGTGATTATAAAATAAAGCCCAAAAGAGCTTGTTCTGGAATGAAAACAACTCCAAAACCAGCTCAGGCTTTAAAGGGGGTGATCGGATGCCCCTGCACTGTCCTCTCCTGCTACCACAGCCTCACCAGGTCTCCTTCTCCTTCCAGGGCTGCCCGGTTGTGGAGAGACCCGGGGAGCCGCAGGTGAGCACCGACCAGCCCCGGGGGCGCCGTGGGGCCGGGGCAGCCGTGGGACCTGCCGTGTCCCCACCTGCTCACCCGCCGCGTCCCCACAGGTGCTGATCTACGAGGCCGCGGGTTTCCATGGCCGCAGCTTCACCATCAGCCGAGACATCTACGACCTGAAGCGCCTGCCCGGGCCGGCACTGGCCACCGTCGGCTCCCTGCGCGTCCTGGGTGGCTGGTGAGTGGCACGGGGTGGGCAAAACCACTGGGAAGGTGACGGTCACCCCTGGGAAAGGGCTGCCCGGAGCTGGGGGTGGCCACGGGCAGCTTGGAGGGTGGCACCAGAGAGATGTGATGTCCCTGTGTCCCCCGGCACATGGATGTCCCCCGGGGCCCCCGTTAACACGTCTGTCTGTGCCGCAGCTGGGTCGGCTACGAGAAGGAGGGTTTCCGTGGCCACCAGTACCTGCTGGAGGAAGGGGAGTACGCGGACTGGAGGCACTGGGGAGGCTACGGCAACGAGCTGGTGTCCTTACGGCTGATACGGACGGTGAGGGTGGTGGCATCGCTTGGGGACAGAGCCAGTGCGGGCAGGGACAGCGAACCCCTCAATCCCACCCCCTCCTCATCCCCCAAAGGGAGCTGGGCATGGCCTGAGACCCCAAACTCATCACATCTAGGAACCCAGAGCTGCTCCCGCCCTCCCTCGGGTCCCGGACCCCGGCTACGGGCACGGAGAGCACCCGGCCCGCGGTCCCTTCCCCTAACACACCAGGGGCCTCGGGGGGCTCCTTCTCCCCGCAGGATTTCTCCGACCCGGCGCTGGTGCTTTTTGAGGCCATGGACTTCGAGGAGGGTGCGAGCGTGGAGCTGAGCGAGGCGCTGCCCGACACGCAGCTGGCCGGCTACGGCACCGTCACCCAGTCCATCCACGTGCTGAGCGGCGTGTGAGCGCGGGGACAGGGGACAAGGGGCCAGGGGGATGGATGGGGGGGCGCTGAGCCAGCACCCACGTTTTCCTGGCAGGTGGGTAGCCTATGAGGGCACCAACTTCTCTGGCGAGCAGTACGTCCTGGAGAAGGGGGTGTACCGCAACTGTGAAGATTGGGGTGCGGGGGATTGCCGCATCGCCTCGGTGCAGCCCATCCTGCAGGTGAGAGCACTGGGGACCCCCCCGCTTCACCCCATGGGGCTGGTGGGGGCCAGGCTGCGATGAGACCACAACCAGCCCCGCTCTGTCTGCTTGCAGGTCGGGGAACACAACCTCCACTTCGTCTCCAAGGTCAGGAGTGGTGGAAGGGGACCGGGACGTGCCCCCCAGGGGACACAGCTCCTTGTGGGGCGGTGATGATTCTTTGCCCCACCTCACCGAGCCCCTCTGCTCCCCCTCCACAGATCCTGCTCTTCTCAGAGCCCGACTTCTTGGGGGATCACGTCTCGTTCGAGGAGGACCAGGACGCCCTGCCCGCCGCCTTCGTCCCACGCTCCTGCAGAGTCCGCGGGGGCAGGTAGGGTGTTCTGGCTGGGGACGGGGACATCACCCGACCAGCAGCCCCACAGGGTGTCCCCAGGAGGGCGGGTGTGACGGGGTCCTGGGGGGCTGCAGGAGGGATGGACCCCCCCATGGCAGCCCACACACGCTCCTCCCGCCAGCTGGATCCTGTTCGACGGCCAGGCCTTCGCCGGGGAGCAGCACGTGCTGTCCGAGGGCGAGTACCCCACGCTCAGCGCCATGGGCTGCCTCTCCTCCACTGCCATCTGCTCCCTGAAGAAGGTCCCAGTGGTGGGTGCCAGCCCTTCCCTTCCCTTCCCTTCCCTTCCCTTCCCTTCCCTTCCCTTCCCTTCCCTTCCCTTCCCTTCCCTTCCCTTCCCTTCCCTTCCCTTCCCTTCCCTTCCCTTCCCTTCCCTTCCCTTCCCTTCCCTTCCCTTCCCTTCCCTTCCCTTCCCTTCCCTTCCCTTCCCTTCCCATCAGCTCTGGGGCAGAACCCCCCCCCAGAACCCCCTATTTCCCCTCCCACGGTGCTGCCTCTCCAGCCCTTCTGCACCCATGGGTGCTCACTCCTCCCACTCACCCCCCGGCGCCTCTCCCCCGTCCCGCAGTTTTTCTCAGAACCCTCCATCTTCCTGCACGGGCTGGAGTGTTTCGAGGGGAAGGAGATCGAGCTGAACAGCGAAGTGCGGAGTCTCCAGGCCGAGGGGTTCAACAACCACGTGCTGTCCGTGCGCGTCAAAGGCGGGATGTAAGTGAGCCCTGGTCCTGCCCCGGCTGCTGGGTGGTGTCTGCCTGCCTGGGAGGCGACTGTGGTCTGCTCATCCCATCCCATCCCATCCCATCCCATCCCATCCCATCCCGTCCATCCCATCCCACTCATCCCATCCTGTTCATCCCATCCTGTTCATCCCATCTCATCCCATCCCATCCCATCCCATCCCACTCATCCCATCCTACTCATCCCATCCCGTCCATGCCATCCCACTCATCCCATCCCGTTCATCCCATCCCACTCATCCCATTCCCTCCATCCCACTTATCCCATCCCATCCTGCCCATCCCATCCCATCCCATCCCATCCCACTCATCCCATCCCGTCCATGCCATCCCACTCATCCCATCCCATCCCACTCATCCCATTCCCTCCATCCCATCCAACTCATCCCATTCCATCCCATCCCACTCATCCCATCCCATCCATCCTACCCATTCCATCCTATCCTATATTAACCCAATCCATCCTGTCTTACCCCATCCCATCCTGTCCTTTCCCATTCCATCCCACCCATTCTATCCTATCCCACATTGTCCCATTCCATCCCATCTCATCCCATCCCACCCCGTCTCATCTTATTCCATTCTCTCCTCTGCCATTCCATCTTGTCCCATTCCACCTCCATCCCACCCCATCTTGTCCCATCCTATCCTCTCCCATCCCATCCCACCCATTCCATCCTATCCTATGTTGTCCCATCCCATCCCATCCCACCCATCCCGTCCCCTCAGCTGGGTGCTGTGCGAACACGGTGACTTCCGCGGGCGCCAGTGGCTGCTGGACTGCACCGAAATCACCAACTGGCTGACGTACAGTGGGATCCAGCACGTAGGGTCCCTCTACCCCATCCGCCAGGTGAGCGCTGGGACGGGGACGCTGACACCCAGGGGGGTGAACCCCAAAACCGCCGCACGTGGGGGTGGTGATGCAGGCAGAAGGACTCTTTTTTTTTTGGTGCAAATAAAGGTTTCTCTCTTTCCAGAGACGGATTTATTTCCGCATCAGGAGCAGGGAGCTGGAGCTCTACCTCTCGGTCCCCGATGACGTGGAGGACATGAAAGCGGGACGCGTGGTAGTGTCCGGCCTCGGCGAGCAGAGCAGCTCCGTCTGGTACTACGAGGATGGGCTGATCAAAAACCAGGTCAGGGCTCGTGTGTGTGACAGTCGGGGCTGCGCAGGGGCCGGGGAGCCGCTGGCGGGGCTGCGGCTGGGTGCTCCCCACCCCACAGCCACCTCCGAGGGCTTCTAACAGGTTTTCCCAGCGTCTGCCCTCAGCCTTGTCCCCAAAGACCAGTTGATTGTCTCCTCCCTGAGTCTCCTCTGGAGACCTGAAAGCATCTCTGGCTCCCCGGAGGGGTTTTCATCACCCTAATCATCCTCACCTCTCGCCAAGAGGTTTTTCGGTGTCTAACCCCAGCAGCAGCTGCGTTTACAGAGAAACCCCTCGGAGCTCCCAGCCTTTGCTGCGGGTATTGGAGGGGACTGGGCTGACCTGGCCACCACCGCTCCTTGCAGGTGGCCCCCAACATGAGCCTGCAGGTCATCGGGCCGGCCGGGAAGGGCGCGAAAGCCGTGCTGTGGTCCGAGACCCGGATGCCACGTCAGACCTGGAGCATCGATTCTCAGGGACGGATCCACAGCCAGATGTTCGAGGACATGATCCTCGATGTAAAGGGTGAGGCCTCGGCACCCTTCCCAAGAAACCCCAAAAACATGGTGTTTGGCTGTAAGATGGGGCACCCGCCCCCCTGCTGCCATCAGGAGCGAGGTCTGTGCCCCTCAAACCCTCCCCTTGCTCCGCAGGCGGCCGATCCTATGACCGGGACCACGCCATCGTTTGGGACATGGCTGAGGAAAGGTCCACGCAGATCTGGGACATACAGGTGCTATGAGAAGGGGACATGCGGCCCTCACATCCAGAAGTGCCACAGAGCAGGATGGGGACACCTTGCCATCTCCTGCCCCACGCACATCGCACCCCAAACACCCCTCAGCCCTGGGTGCTGGGGTCAAGGATGCCCACCATCACCGTCACCATCACCATCACCATCACCGCCACCATCACCATCACCATCACCATCACCGCCACCATCACCGTCACCATCACTGTCACCGTCACCACCTCCATCACGATCCCCTGCACCACAAGGGGAATCCCCCACCTCTCCCCTGGGGGACCCCATACGTGGCTCACAAAGGACCCCATGGACACGATCCTTCGGAAAGCAGCAGAGCCCCTTCCCCAACAGTGTCCCCCCTGAACTGTATTTATGTACGTGTGTAAGATATGGCCCCGCTCGGCCGGGCCAGCTCTGGGTGGTTGGTGTCCTTGTCCTTGCACCGGCCGCAGCCTGGCAGCCCTTATTCTGGGGGAGCTCACACCTTCCACCCCCCCAGCTCTGCATCGAGGGCCTGATCCTGCTCCCAGGATGGAATCCCGGTGCCCTCTGGTGCTCACAGCCCACGGGCAGCACCAGGGATGTGGGGTTTGAGGAGGGGGCACAGGCCAGGTTGTGACCCCCTGAGAACCAGTGGGAACCCATCTTGCTCGGGTGTTCCAGCCGTGTCACCCCGGCTGAGCTCCATGTCAGCAGCGGTTGGTGTCCGCGCTGCAGAGCTGCATCACAGCCCAGATCACTCATCGCCAATGTCCCTGGGACAGTCTCCTTCACCCGAGTGAGGGCAGGAGCTCCTTGGGAACGTGACTCAGAGCCAGAGGGGACATGGGGTGAGAAATCCCACACATGGAGACATCAAGAGCTTCTTGTCTGTCCTCACTGCTGGGGAGAGGAGAGGCTGCCGGCGCGGGCCCGGTTTGCTGAGCAGGTTGAGCCCAGTTTGGAGAGAGTCACAGTGTTAGGGCAGCTACCGCTGATCAACCCCGCAGCAAAACGGGGCTGTTCGGGCAGCGCTGTCTCCCCGGGAGGTTTCCTCAGCAGATTTGGATGCACCAAGGTCCTTCAATCAGGTGTCTCCAGTGACTGATCTGGCTTGTGGCAACAGCCACCACGTAATCACAGAATGTCAGGGGTTGAAGGGCCCTGGAAAGCTCATCCAGTGCAATCCCCCCATGGAGCAGGAACACCCAGATGAGGTTACACAGGAAGGTGTCCAGGCGGGTTGGAATGTCTGCACAGAAGGAGACTCCACAACCCCCTGGGCAGCCTGGGCCAGGCTCTGCCACCCTCACCCCAACAAGTTGCTTCTCATATTCAAGTGGAACCTCCTGTGTTCCAGTTTGCACCCATTGCCCCTTGTCCTGTCCCTGGTTGTCACCAGCAGAGCCTGGCTCCATCCTCCTGACACTGCCCCTTTCCATATTGATCCCCAGCAATGAGTCCCCCCTCAGTGTCCTCTTGTCCAGCTCCAGAGCCCCAGCTCCCTCAGCCTTTCCTCACACGGGAGATGCTCCACTCCCTGCAGCATCTTGGTGGCTGCGCTGGACTCTCTGCAGCAGTTCCCTGTCCTGCTGGAACTGAGGGGCCACAACTGGACACAAGATTCCAGATGCATCATCAAATCATAGAGTAGTTTGGGTCGAAGGGATCTTCAGAGCTCACCCAGCCCAACCCCTGGAAGCCGGGGAGGGATATCAAAACACACACCGGGCAGGTAGGGTGGTTACAGAGTGTGAAAACCCACTCAATACAGCACCACTAGTGTAAACAAGCACCCGCCTACCACCACCCACGGCCGCGCCTGCGAAAGAGGGGTATGCTGCCTCAGCAATCCTTATATACCTCCTACTAGGCTGTGATTGGCTAATAGCGGGGAATTTGGGAGCACCGGATTGGTCGAGAATCAGTAGGGCGGTCCGCCGGGCCTGTGGGTGGCGCTGGGCCCCGGGGCCGGGCCTCAGGGCCGGGCCCGGGGCCTCCGCTAAATCGTGGTGTCGGAAGAGCCGCGATCTCACCCAAAGGCCTCCACACCAGCACTTTATTTCTCAGCAAACCCGGGGGGGCGCTCCGGGGTGTGATTTTGAGGCTGAAGGAGCACAGGGCCGGGGCAGCGGGTGCCGTCCTGGGGGTGGCATCTCGGGGTCAGCGGAGGCGCAGGGCGAAGGCCGCGAGCAGCCCCATGGCGAGGGGCAGGAGCGCGGCGCGGGCACCAGGCGGGCTCAGGTTGGTCTGGGAGGCGGCTGCGGTGGTGGAGGGAGCCATGGTTGGGTTCCCCTCCACATGGCCGAAGGGCTGGAAGAGAAAGGGAGAGTCAGCGATGAAGTGTAGCAAGGGACAGGAGCGGAGGAAACGGCCTCAGGTTGCGCCAGGGGAGGTTGAGGTTGGATTTGGGAGCAATTTCTTCCCCAAAGGGCTGTGAGGCATTGAACAGGCTGCCCAGGGCAGTGCTGGAGTCACCAGCCCTGGAGGGCTGGACAGACGGACATGAGGCTCTCAGGACATGGGGCAGGGACAGGGGTGGGTTATGGTTGAACCCAATGATCCCGAGGGGCTTTTCCAACCAAAATGGTTCTGTGATTATAATAAAGGCCAAAAGAGCTTGTTCTGGAATGAAAACAACTCCCAAACCACCTCAAGTTTTAAATGGGGTGATTGGATGCCCCTGTACCAGTTGGACTCCATGAGCTTCTCTTCCAACCAAAATGATTCTATGATTTTAAGCCCAGCTCTGGCTGTGAAGCCAGATGAGTCCCGGGCACATCCACAGCAACATCCCACCTCATTTTATTTCTCCTCCTTGAATCTCTTTTCCTCCCCACTCTGGCAGATGCTACAACTGTGGGGGGCTGGACCACCACGCCAAGGAGTGCAAGCTCCCGCCGCAGCCCAAGAAATGTCACTTCTGCCAGAGCATCAGCTCGAGTTGGACTCGATGATCTTGAGAGCCAGCGAGCGCTCCAAAGCAGAGCAGAGAGCAGTAGGTGGAAACCCCCCCAGCGCCTTCACAGCCCTTTCTTGGGGGGGACACGCAGCCTCCCCTTCCCCCAGAAGCTTCTCCTTCCCCACACACACAGAGTCACTGTTGGCTTTGGGGTTTTCCCAGTGCGGAAAGCAAAGCGAGCTCCCCCTCGTGTCACTGCCCTGTTTCCAGCCTTGTGGTTTTAAAAAGGGGGGGACAGAAGGAGAAGCTGGGGGGTGGTCAGTGCCCCTCAGGTCACTGTGAGGGAGCAGGAGAGTTGGAAGTAAAGGGGAGAAGAGACTCCTGACCCCTCAGTCCCCTTGGCTGTCTCAAGGCTGCAGTCGCTGTGTGAAATCCAACACAACTGGCATGGTGATTTCAAGGTGGTTTCCTTCCCTCTCTAAAGGTCGGTACCTTCCAAATTAAGGTGTCTGCGTGAATCCTCCTGCCCTGGCTGTGCAGGACCAGTGTCGCTGGGGTTTTGGTCCTTCCCGACTGAGTGTATGCCTGCGATCGGGGACCACAGCGACAGGCGCTGCCCTGTCTGCGGGAAAAGGGGCTGCACGTCCCCGTGTTGGTTCACGTTCCTCAGGTCCCTCCAGAGCCAGGACAGGGACAGGGATGGGACCCCAACACCTTACTCTACCCCCTCACACGCACTTATGCGCTATGAGGGAGTTTGCTTGGTTTCCCCAGCCACAGAGCGGGACTCCTGGGAGGTAAATACACTCTGTGGAGGTCACAGCTGTGTGGAGTTTGTGAGCAAAACGAGCACAAATGGGCAGGAAAGATCCTGAGAGCTGCTCCAAATAGCATTACCGTCCCCAAAAGCACTGGCACTTTCATCCCTTCCATGCACCCGTCCCCACGCAGGGAGAACCGACATCCACCCGCACAGCTCTCGCACCGAGCGCGCCAGCAAAGAGGAAAATAACGCCTGGTGGGGAGAGGCGAGAGGAAACCACACAGCTGTGTGCCCAGCCAGCGTCCCCATGGCTGTTCCCAGTGTCCCCACGGCTGTTCCCAGTGTCCCCAGTGTCCCCACAGCCATCCCCAGTGTCCCCGCACCAGGCACGGGCTGGGGCTTGCAGACAAAGCAGAGGCTCCAAAATGGGGTGGAGAGCTAAGTGCAAAGGTTACGGATGTGAGTGATGCTCTCAAGTAAAATAAAAAAACACAAAACTTTTAAAAAAGCAACTTATGGAAGTATTTAGACCTTACAGACCGCAGCGCAAAGCCCCTGCTGAGACAGCCAGGGTTAAAGTCACATAGAAAGTCAAACGCTCTGTTTTCCAGCTGAAAGCAGAAATTCTCCCACTGGTTGAACCCCAAACTGCTGTCACCCCCATGGGACGGAGCTGGCGGGACCCCCGGCCTTCACGGGGGTGTCTCTTACCAGGCAGAGGACGAGCAGGGCGAGCAGGAGGAGGTGGGCGCACCGGGGGGGCTGCATGCTGGGGGCTCGCACTGTGCTGTGACGCTTCCTCATCTGCTCGCAGTGCTGGCAGCCGGAGGCTTTAAGCGCGGCAGTGGCGGCCCCATCTCACCAGTCACGCCTTCCCTGCACCGGCCCCACCGCCCCAAAGGGCCGTTTGAACCCACGGCAATTTGGAGAAATCACATCCGCTGCCAGTGCTGCGAGGGAGAAGGTGAAAGACAACATGGGGGATCTCAGAGTGCGGATGACACTGCATGGTCCTTTCAGCCTCGATTCTCCATCATCCAGCACAAGGGCAGCCCTGTTCTCCTTTTCCCTTGTCACAAAATACCACCTGCAGCATGAATCCCCCACCCCTGATGAGCTCTTCTTCTCCCCTCTCCTCTGCCCCACACCATAAAGGACTAATCATGGTTATGGATCAAACCTCATCCAGTTCACTGGGAGGGTTTGCAAATTACGGGCAGTGTTTCAAGAGGGCCCCGCATTGCACCGTGTGACAAACCTCATTCCGTGCAGCTCAGGACAGACGCTGCCCCTCTGAATTCTGCTTACACACTTGGGGTACTCTGATCTGTGTTACATATCAGCAAAACGCTCCCTTCCAGACCCCAATATGTGTCACGGCAGGTCTCTGAGCTCCTCCACCCACTCAACTGCATGAGCAGCAAACAAGAGATATCTGGTTATTTTAAGATGGTTTGAATTAAGCGAAGCTACTGGGATGCACTGCGCATAAGCACCTGTTGTCTGGTTTTGTGTTGGTGAAGCGCATCACGGTGTAGCAAGCCCACCGCCAGCCGGTGGCTGGAGCTGAGTCCTCTGAGGCAAAGCTTCACCCAATTTAGTTAATTTTTGCTCTTCTTGCAAGAGTCAAAATGAAAGTCTCTTGGGGACAGCCAACATCCTATAAAAGGTGCTAAAAACTGGCCTGTCCTGCTCCTCTCCAGCTGGTGAGGCCGAGATCTCCGGAGAGCAGAGCGGCACGGGGACGTGCAGGGATGGTTCTCTGCACGGCGGGTGGAGCGCAGAGCATCAGCGAGGAAATGAGCACGTGGGAGCTCCCGGGAGAGGGAAAGCGTTGCTAGAACACAGGGACAAAAGCAGCAGGTGAGACCAGGAGCAGCTGCACAGTATGTGACACCTCAGGTCAGGCTGCGCCTGGAGCTGGAGATCAGGGCACACGAAGGGTGGTGGAGGAAAAGCAGCACACGGTGCTCCCACCCCAGGAAAGGTGTGAAACGCTCTAAGTGACCACAGCTCCACAAAGCACCGTTTTGTGGGGCAGGGAACAGGCAGGACCCTTCAGCCAGGCAGGCGGCTCACAGAACGGAGCCTGCGGGCAGCCTGGGCCTCCCTCCTGAGAAACAGAGTCACAAAGATGATGGAGTGGAGCATCTCCCATGTGAGGAAAGGCTGAGGGAGCTGGGGCTCTGGAGCTGGACAAGAGGACACTGAGGGGGGACTCATTCATGGGGATCAATATGGAAAGGGGCAGTGCCAGGAGGATGGAGCCAGGCTCTGCTGGTGACAACCAGTGACAGGACAAGGGGCAATGGGTGCAAACTGGAACACAGGAGGTTCTGCTTAAAGATGAGAAGCAACTTGTTGGGGTGAGGGTGGCAGAGCCTGGCCCAGGCTGCCCAGGGGGTTGTGGAGTCTCCTTCTGTGCAGACATTCCAACCCGCCTGGACACCTTCCTGTGTAACCTCATCTGGGTGTTCCTGCTCCATGGGGGATTGCGCTGGATGAAGGGCCTGCCTAGTCCTCCACGTGACCAGCGCTGAGCCAATGGCAGCGGCTCCGCGTCGCCGTGGCAACCGCCTGTAAACAATATGGCGGCGGGGCGCTGAGCGCGGGGTGAGTGCGGCGCCAAGGCGGGAACCAGGGGGTCCGGTCCCGCCGCGGTTTGGGAGCCCCCCCGACACTGTGAGGGACACCCCAACACTCGGCGTGCCCCCCAGTGCACGCCGGGGCGTCCCCAGCGCTGCCACCCACACCGGGCCCCCGCAGGGCCCGCCCCGCCAGGTGGTACCGCTTACCATCGTTATTTTAAGTCTGGTTTTTGCCAAAGATCCTTCAAAAAGCCGATCGCTGCCGGCCTTCTGGGGACCCACAGGGCCGGGCATGATGGTAACAGGCTCAGAGACACCACCAGCTCAAGGATTTTAACTGTTAAAGACAAGCGGTGGGTGCGTGAACACCCGCTCTGCACAGAAAGCAAGGATGTAGGGCTGGTGAGAAACATGTGCAGTTTAGGCTTTTTTGGACAACACATTTAAAAATCATCGAGCAACTCCTTTCAAAGTTAATGAACCTATGCTTTATTTTTACATATTATCCCCTCTTCTTTGTACTAAAAGGGCAGAGCTGCCCAAGTTCATGGCTTCCACTGGTAAGGCTTTTCTTACCATTGTATGTTTTGCAATGATTTTAGCTTTTTCTTTCCAATTTGTCTCAGATCATAAGTCACAGACGGTTTCCACATCCCCAGCAAGCCCCAGAGCACATTGGAGCCTCATCTATTTTTACAGTTAGGTCACATCCTTCCTTCTAGACCTCAGAGCAAAAACTCCCTTTCCCCTCCCAGTGAGGTTTGCCACTTCTGTTAATCCCAGAGGATTGTGCTTTTTGTTAAAATAGCTCAATATTACCACTTTCTGCCTCACTGTGTGGGGCGGGACGCTCTGTACGAGTATCACAGAGCTTTTCTGCCAGCCCCATTTTGTGTTCACTCCTCCCAGCTGCTGAGATTGTACCTTCCCTTGGGTCCCGGCTCATAACGAGCACCTACTCATTAGCATAAGGGTGTTTATGGGAATGAATGGACTGGGCCATGCTGGTTCCTCCTGCCCTCTATTTCTCTCAGCTTAACCTCAGTATTTCTTTACCTGTTTTTGGAGAAGCCGTATCCAAAATATTGACCTGTTTTCTTTCTCTCATGCTCTTCATGCCTCTTCTCAGAAGGTGCCAGCCTGTCTCCTGGGACACGAGGGGGACAACGCTGAAAAAGAACATGCAGGGTAAAGACCTCTGGTTATTAGGGGATTAGGCTCCATTACCAGGTGCTAATTTAGATAGGTAACACATATTTGTGCTTGCAGGCACAGCTCACACCGACACGGAGCTCGTGTCCTCCATGATGCAAAAAATCACTCTGTTGGAGGAAACAATAGAGAAACAAGCCCAAGAAATCCAACTGAAGGTAAAAATGCTGCCTTTTACTGAACCTCTTTTGTGCCTGGCTTTGGCGGTTGAAGTCGCTCACATCTACTCTGGGCTAAAACACGTTAATCTGTAGCCTGCTCTGTTAATTACACAAACAAGCCTTTGCAAAGCAACAGAGTGATTGTATCAGTCCTGGGGGTGGGAGAGCGGACGGTCCCTGCCGGGACTTCAAGGCTCTCAGCACCTTTCACTGATATCATTAGCTGTTTGGCTTCAGACACTTTATTTCCCTCCTTTTACTTTCTGAAACAGCAGCTGCTCACACTGCAGAGTCATCCTGGAGCAGACCTCTCTGCACTTTTTCAGCTTAGAATAAATACCCTATTTTTAATTCTATTTAAGAGGTGGCTGCAAAGATATTGGTTTGGTTTCCACACCAGCCGCTTGCCACAGGTCAGAGCACGAGCAAGAAGCGCAGGGGCAGGAGTTTGTGTGGTTGCCCACAGCTCTTTTGCAGGTGGAGGAGGAGAAGATGTGGAGATGAAGTTCTTAGGGACGTGATTTAGTGAGAGCGTGGGGTTAATGGTTGGGCTCGATCTTGAGGCTCTTTTCCAATCAAAATGATTCTGTAAGACAGGTCAGTGTGTGCCTCGCCTATTCCTGGAGCAGCAAGTTTATATCCCACCCCTCATTTGAGTCTAATTAAGGTTTTTGTGACGTGATACACCCTTTCTGACCCTTATTTTGGCTGTCGCTGAGTGGGGTGAGAGTAAATACACCCCTAACCCCCCAGCCAGGACTAAATTATGCCTCAAGGTCCTGAAGGCCAAGAACTAAACATGGTCATTATTTGTTCTGGTCCTGAAGGATAAGAGGATTGCTGAACTTGAAGAGGAGATGAAGGCTCTTCAGAAAGGAGAAGGTAAATATTGTTTTACCCTTGGGACCTTGTTCCTACCTGCAGGAGAGCTACAGAGCTCCCGGCACCGCAGAGCGGGCTCCGAGTCCTCCTCCTTAAGCCAGCCTTGCCTTAAAAGCCCGAGAGCCTCTCCGGCGAGTGGTATCAGTCACACACACGTGGTACCGTTTGCCGAAGCAGATCTGCCTCCATACTCACATCCGTTGCTCGTTTTTTGCTGGTACAGTGCAAAACATTATTTCCTGACCTATTTTCTCTGGGTGACGGAGTTTCCACGAGCACAGAGCAACCGCGCAGGATGGTCGCAACGAAAAGAATGGTAAATACTGCAGAGTTCAAACGGGCTGGAAAAACAGAGCTAAGTGAAACCAAAAATCTACGTGGAGTCTCAAACGGCAGGTCTAAAAGCTCACTTGGCCCGTGAGGCAGCCTAACTCTAAATTGAGCCCAGCTTTGCGTGAGTCACCAAAGGTTTTCCCCTCCATTCTGTTCCTTGGAATCCAGCAGCTCTCCAGCTGAGCCCAGACACGTTTCCTGCAACGGCCCAACTACCTTGTTAGCACAAAACCGCGGTAAGTTCTCCATTTCCTGAGCAGAGAACACAAATACGCCCGTAAAACCACAAACATGTGTTTTGTACCTCATTGCACATTGTTCCAGCCGGTCAGCCTGGGTTTCTGGATCCAGCTTTAGTGGACACCTGCTCATTTTTTTAATAGGTCCCTTAAGAGTTAGCCAGGGAATTCTCATAGTGTAATTGCAAACAGCACCGCTCACATCAGCTTCCCAAAGCACAAAACCCCTCCAGTGTTGTTCACCACTATCTTTTAGTCTGTCAGCATCTTTCTTGAAGTGCTGCGGGTTGAATTGTCAGGGTCCAGCACACAAAGCTTGTGTTCAGCTCCTGCATTGAGTTCACTTAGAGCAAGAGCGGGTGCTGCTGTGCCGTGACGTGGGTTATCTACAGCTTTTATTCGAGGCTGTACATGGAAAAACCAACTCTTGCCTTTCCAGATGCTCGTGGCTCATCCGCAGCAGAGGAGCTGGAAATGAGGTGCCTTGAGCTGCAGAGCCAGGTCTGGGAGATGGAGGTGAGACACCCGCACCCCGGTTTGAGGTCATTGCCACCTTGGGCTTTTTCAGGATGCCACTTTGATCATCACGATTCTCCACCTCGCCGCTCTGAAAAGAAAGAACAGGTTGGATGTGAGCTACAGGGCAGCAGGAGTTTGGGGTATTTAACACACAAACATTTGTGCGTCCTGCAAGCCTGTTTGTTTTGATTTCTGAGACTGCAGAAACATTCTTTGCAGCTACTACAGTCTTGGGCAATTACTGTGTCACTACAGACACTCTTATTCTCCCTTTTACTACTAGCAGAGCTACTACTTCTACTCTGTCCACGAGTTTGTCTGCCAGAGCCAAAGAGCCCATGACAACCCTTTTTCATGTCCCCTTCTGCTTCTCGTGATCACAGCTGAGCCCTCTCAGCCTTCCATTTTAGTTCTCTGAAGCTCTGCTATACAACACCCACTTGTATTTTCCTCTTACAGCGGTTTCTAAATGACTACGGTCTGATTTGGGTTGGAGAGAGACATGAGCAGCTGGAAGATTTAGAATTGCTCAAGGATGAAGAGGAGCTGCCGGCAAGGAGCGTCTGGAAGCCAGGTAAAGCACCAGCGCTCTCGGCTGAAGCAGCTATCGGAAAGCTGGTATTTTGTAAACCTGTTATATATTTTGTAAGCCACATCTATGGGGAGAGCAGAGAACCTGCTGCCTGCCACCCTGATTGCAGCTGCTTCCCGAAGAGCTCACGTACCCTCAATGTTTGAAGCTTGATTGCCCCAACGACACGGAAGTAAAAACGGGTGGAAAACAGAATCAGACGCTTTGTGTACATAGTAGCTGGAGTAACTTACCCACATTGTTTGGCTCCATCAGGGAGTATTGTTTGTCTTTCCTTTCAACCACCACGTGAGTGGTTTAATTGAAACCTGATTGTGCTGTATGAGGTCCAGGCATATTTGGCAAAAACTTCTTAGGAAGTGGTAATGGAGAAAAAGAAAGAATAACACTTGGGCTGTACAGCCAATGCTGCTTCCTAACCACTATGCAAATATTAGCTAACTAATCTTTCCCTCCCTTAGGTGCAGGAGGGTTGGAGATGAGAAAAGCAGTATAAATAGTTTTAATTGTTTTCAGCTCATTTACCTTTTTAAGGAAGATTTCCGCAACTCTGCTTTAGCAAATCATAAAAAAAGCAGAACAGAAAACACCAAAAGGCTTCACACCTCTGCCTACACCTCTTCTTTCATTTCCTCTTCTGATTTCATCTTTCTGCCCCATCACAGCTCTGTTTTACTGTGTCACCACCACCCTGATAAACACCCTCAGCAGCGTCCCAGCAAGAGGGAGCAACCTGTGGGCGGCAAGGAGTATTTACACCAGCATCTCTTCCCCGATCCATTTATCCAATTAATCCAACCAGTTACATTTCTCACTCTGTGCATTTTACAGCACCTCGTTAAGGGATATCGTAACCTTCCTGAAACGACAAAGGAGCTGAGCGCTGTAAGGAGCCGGCTGCATGCATCTCTGCCTTGGCAGTTCTATCAGCTCTCAGGCTGTGTCCCGGCCGCCCTGCCCTTGCGGTTTGCCCACACCCATGTCAGCCCGGCAGCGCCGCACCGACATTGCACCACGCTTTGCGAAAGCGCAAAAGGCAAAGCACCGAGAGGCAACACAGCCACTCCAAAAAGTGTTAAACACAAACCCACCGCTAATTCACACAGAAGAGAAAGCTGCTCCACTGGCATCCCCTTCCCCTCTCACTCCGGTCCCTCTGCCATAGGTGATGCGGTTGTTGCCAAACACCAGGTTGATTTTGATTTAATCTTGGAAAACGTGAAGGATTTGAATGTGCTGGCTGGAGAAGGTATTTCTCAAGTTGAGTACACGGCCGGGGGGGCTCGGCTGAGGCAGCCGGACCCCCTCCCATTGACGCTGTATCAAAACGGGATCGTCATGTTCAACGGACCCTTCCGGCCCTACGAGGACCCGTCCACACAGGTAGGGAAAGGTCTGTAAAGGCATTTAGACTTGGACCCATCCCGCTGTCTCTCACTAAGCCTCAGGAATGTGTAGGAATAGGGGTTGGGAGCTCATCTCAGACCTAAAAAGGAGCTCCAGCTCCTGCACTGCACCTGCCCTCCCATGGTGCCTGCGAAGACAAAATCATTAAGCAAAGATGTACTAAAGATGTAGATTCTGGTCTTTGCAGCCTTTTCAGCACAGCAGTCACCACACAAATAGAAGCAGCCCAGGAGGAACATCAGTCACAATGGAAAGTCTAAGGCACGACCACGAGCTCTCGCTTTGTTTCAGCAATGCCTGCAGGATATCATGGACGGCTATTTCCCTTCGGAGCTGCAGAATCGCTACCCAGACGGCGTCCCTTTGCAGGTAAGCGGCGCAAAACCCCTATTTGTCAGCTTTTTGGAAGAAATTGCTCTCTTGCTTATCAAGAAAATCTGTTCGGGTTTCTTTCACCAATCTGCTGAACGCTCCCCACAGCAAATTAAGTTTCTGAACAAAGCGCATATGCAGCTTAATTCTGTGTATGTGTGTTGGGGAAAGGGTGGCTGGGAGCACACCTGCTAGAGCCGTTACAGGAAACACGGGAGCCTTTCGGCATTCGGACTGAACAGCTTCTCCGCCTCTCGGCTTGGAACAGGACTTGTAAGAGCACAGAAGGCTTTGTAGAAGGGGAGTACGTGCAGCCTTTGAAGAACCGTGTAATGAAAAGGAGAAGAAGAGTTCTCAAATAGTTCCCCTGGAAAAGTTTTAAAAACAATTTGAACAAGTATCTCTCAAGGAGGATGTTGAGAGAGTTTATTGAGCCGCAATTTAAATGGATTTGGCCACCTGAGGCTTTTTTGGGCCCCGCTTTTTGATTTCTCAGAAATAGCAAAAAGCCAAGGGCACGTTTTCAGGTAGAAAACGGGCAGAGAGCCCTCAGAGGACTCTAATCTAGGTCTTTGAGTGCATCCAAAACGTAAGCAGGCACAAACAGAGGGGCGCAGCTACCCATGCTGTGAAAACAGGGCGCAGCGGGAGCTCAGGACAGGCAGAGCGAGCCGGTAGGTGTGGAGGTGCCCAAGTTGGGTGGAAGGAGGGTTGTGCAAGGCTCCTGTGGTTCCCTGTCATCTGTGCACAGCTGGCTGCCTCTGGAAGCCACAGTAATCTGGGGTAAATACATCGCGCATCCACCCGAGATACAGACAGGCAGCGTAATAGGAACATAAGAGGAACCCAGACAGAAAAACTGCCCCTATTTATACAGCCTTCCACATGGTGGGGGGGCCTTGGGGTAGCACTCTTCCAAATCATAGAATCCCAGAGATTCGAGGATTTGCTTTATTAGAGAGTCTGTAGGAGCTGAAAATGTGTTTAATTGAGTTTGGACAGCTGGGGCAGCGCCCAAGGAAGCAGCGTGCTTGGTTTCATTTGGGGTTTACAACTCTTGGTTATAGCTGCTGTTTATTGTGCTCTGATGCAGTGAGAAGCAGCTTGTGCAACACTCGGATTTGCTTATGGCTCTTGGCCTTAATTCAACAGGTCACCGACAAAAGGGACGAGGTATTTCGGGAGAAAGACCCTCCAGGGAGATTTCCCGGCCACGGCCAAGTGGTTGGCTGTTCAAAATCAAGTGAGGTGCAGGAAACCACTGAGATCACAGGTAAATTCTTAAACCTGCCTTAAAAATGCAGCTACCTCCCAAATAGGAGAGTCAAAACTGAGATCCCTGCAGATCTGGTGGTGGGGGCAGCTTGCGAGCAAGCAATTTTTGGTTCTCCTACAAGCTCGTTCCCATAGTGGTGCACATCTCCAGCCAGACCGAGCTTAACTGTGCAGAATATGGGACAATTCCTTTTCAGACTTTCATAGGAGAATATGGGACATAAGGTCAGGCCCCAGATTCCTCATTTTGCTTCTGGACTTGAGCAGTATGCTTAAGCAATACCTGTTGGGGTTGGAAAATGAAATGCAGTCAGCCATATAGACAGAAAATAGTGGGTTTGTGCATGCATAACTAAATAACCTGAACACATGCATTGCAACATCTTCCTATTTATATAAAATTTACTACTTGCTCATTCATCTCAAGGCCAGTCACAAAAACTAATTGTCCAGTGACACCACAGGAAAAGGAATGGACACCTGCAAATACACCCTCACAAGATGGAAAATCCTCAAAGTCTGTAGAAATGGTGATAGTTCAGGCAGGGCTAACCAGGGCTCTGCCTGGTGTGTGTCCCGCTGTGTGCTGGCCAGGCTGCGCACTTGCTCCTTGTTGATAATCAAATATTTAGTGGCCCAGAAAGTGGGACAAGCTTCAACGAGGAGACAGCCAGGCCCAGCCTAGCCGGGGAGGTTAGAGCTCTCCCTGTCGGCTGCTGCGCTCTCACCTTTCACCAAATCAGCCTGCTCTGGGGGAAAATTGTTTGTCAGAAAGGTTACAGACGGACACATCTCCCCTCTGCTCCGGCAGGTCCCAGAGTCTCCTTGGAGCAGTTTCTCAACAAGCTTTCCAAGCCCTCAAAACACAGAGGAGACGCGATGGGTGTCCAAGGCTCAGCCCAAGCAGCAGAGGAGGTATAAATGAACCCCAAACACGCCCAGGATGAGGCCAGCAGCGATTCCCTGGGCTCAGCGCCCTACACAGCACCAGCAACCACTTCCTTGGGCCTCTCTTAGCTCTGCAGAACCTCCTTCTCCTCCCAGAAAGGCTCTGCCAGAGCACACGTGGCACTTTGGCAGCTGCTCCTGGGCTGCCCGGCCCTGGCTGTGGTGACGCTCACCTGGTTTGGTTTCAGGGTGCTTGTGGGGTGCGGAGAAGCAAAGAGATCCTGGTGGAGACACCCAGGCTGGCTGCCCTGGAGAGGTACGGGCACGGCCCCTCCATCCCTGCCCCGTCAGGCTCCTCTTCCATCACTGAGTTCTCAAAGGGGTTTCAGCTGAGGAAGTAAATAGACTTGCCCAGTTTATCTTAGAAATAATTAGGAAAAAAGTCCAAATTTGGTCTTTTGGGAAGATAGCAGGTTTACCATGAATTTACCAGTTATTTTACAGTTACTTACCAGTTATCTTTTACATCTCTAACAAAAGCTGCTGTTGTTCACAATGTTTCTTGCTACTGTGAAATACTTCTACTGAGAGCAAGCCAAGTCCCAAGAGTTTGAAACCATCTAAGCAGCTGTTTACAGTTGTGTTAAATGGGAGAATCCCTCCAGGAAACCGATGCCCGAGTGGGAGGTCACGCAAATAGCACTTTTCCACTTAGACTTCTGGCAAGACAAGACCCAAATAGCTAATGAGACAAAAAAAAAGAAAAAAGCAGATTATTTTTAATCAAAAAAGTAGGGCAAAGTACTTACCAGACAGCCCTGATCTAAAATGGAAAAGCTAAAAAAGGTCAGCAGCCCTCTTTCCAAGGCACCTTTAAGCAGGGGAAGCAAAGCAGCAGCTTGGTCCGCTCACCCATGGTCAGACAGAGCCCTTACTCCTCAGCAGACAGGGTTTTCTAATCTCAGGGTCAAGACGGCTGAAGAGGCCGAAGCTGCTGCCCCTGACGTCTGCACCCTCCGCGTCAAATCTGAGAGCGGGGAGCAGACGTACATCGTGAAGATGCTGTTCACAGAGACCATAGGAGACCTGCGCCAGCACCTTGCCCGTGCCAGGTAGGCTCAAGGCCTCCTCCCAGCTCCACAGAGCCCCAGGGAAGGTTTCTTGGGCCCTGGAGAACAGGAGCAGCCTGAGCAGACAAGCCTGAGCCGAGCAGGGCTGAGGGTTCCAGCTCCGGGAGCTGCTGGGCATGCTCTGCCGCTTTGGCTCCAGCACCAGAGATGCTCTCTGGGCAGCACCACCAGGGTCACGCTTTGCTCAGATCATTTAATACCCACCTTTGCCAAAAAGCGGACAAGCAGCAGAGATAAACCTCTTGTGTCCTCTCAGATTTGCCATCTGACCCAGGCCCACCGCTGCCTCTGCCTCCTTCCAGCTGCTCTGCAGCGCTCGCCTGTTGCCACCGTTCCCAAAATGGTGCAGCCTGGAAGCAGAGCTGCAGCCTTCGGCTCGGCTGGTGGATCCGCTGCTGGATAAACACCATCCAGCTTTATATCTGCATGCATCTAATGCTGCCCAAGGGCTCACACATCCCTTTGGGGACAGTGAGAGATGGCTGAGGGGACCCCTTTGCTCTCCCCTCTTCACTCTGGCCTCAGTCTGTGCCCGCACTGAGCTCACGGCTGTTGGGATGCAGGAGCCTCCCTCTCCGCTGCAGCTGCGCAGCCTGGAGCAGCCGCTCCGTGCCTGGCTGGTTGCAGTTTGGGCAGAAAGCCCTTTTTCTGCTGGGCCTGTGCTTGTGAAACCATCTCTCCTCTACTCTTACATAACCGCAGCTGGATCAGCCAAAGCATCTCAGCAAAACCTTGGGGGATCCCGTTGCGTAGGAAAGATTGTGCTGTTTTTTCCTAGGGGTGGAGACTCGGATTCGTATGAGATCATCAGCACCTTTCCCCAGAGGGTGTACACAGACAACTCCAGGAGCCTGCAGGAATGCGGCCTGATCCCCAGTGCCTCCTTGCTGCTGCAGAGAAGAGACCCCTCCCAAAAAGAGGGAACAGAGCTGCAACCAGCTTAACAGGTCCCAGCAAGAGCTGCTCCCCCAAACTGTGCGAGAGGAAGGAGCTGCCTCACATCTGTAGCTGTGTTAAACCTCCCCTGGCTGGGAAGATAGGGGAGGGTTGTCTTTCCAGATTTAGTTCATTTGTGCTGTTACCTGGGATGCAGAGAAGAGCTCAGGGGCAGCTGTTTGGCCTTTGGCAGAGGGTGCCAGGCCCAGTTCTGCTGCCTCATATGTGGATGCTTTTCCCCCAAACAGGTGAGCATTTCTGTCAGCTCAAAGCCAAGGTTTGGTTTCTCATTTCTGCTGAAGGTTACACAGGCTGATCCCTACCCAGAGAAGCCACTGGTACCAGGCAGTTGCTTAGCTGGGCTCAGGGATTCTCTACAGCAACAGTCCTATCTGAGCAGGACAGACAGACAGCATCTGTTTGCTCTCCACACAGACTTCAACTGCACTTACACCATAGCAGAAACTGGCTCAGATATATAGTCCCCGGTGAAACTAAACCAAAAGGCCTTGAGCCATTGCAGTGCTGGGACCGAGCCAGCCCCCTCTCAGCCAGATCCCGCTCCTGGGTTTCCTGTACGGGAACAACTCCTTCCCCTGCACGGCCCCGGCTCCGGCGGGCCCAGCCTCGCCGCCACCGCCCCGAGCTGCCTCCCTCCGCAGCTGGATGTGCAACAGGACACCGTGTCACCGGAGAAGAGCACAATCCCTCCACCGCTCCTCCGCACAACCCCCCGTAAAGCACCTTCCGCCCTGTCCCGCGGGCTGGGGCTGTGCAGGCCCCTTTCCCCAGCACATTCTTCCTGTTACAGCTGCAACAAGCTCCCACTTGACTCGCAGCTGACAACAGTCGTGCTTGTGCAAGGCAGCACCATCTGGCAGGTTCCCTTTTAGCAGAGACACAGCCCTCACCACAGGCTCCCAATAAAACCATTTGCAGTTTCCACTTCCATTCGATCTGGAAGGCACGGTTGCTGCGGAAAGGGGCAGGACGCCCAGAGCACTGTCCCCATCCCACACCGGAGCTGGGCCCCACAGAACTCAAACACAAGCAGCACCACTTGTGCAAACCAACCGCTTCCCCATGGCTGGTGACTCAACCCCCACAGCTCCACTTCAGTTTCCTCCTTTTTCCACCTATAGCAAATACAGGAGTGTACAGGGGACGCTCCTATGGGGCAGCCGTATCCGCTGCCCCTCTATATCCTGGTCTATAACTGATGGGGTCATTTTGGTGCTGGGGGTTTGGTTTTTGCTCACGTGTCTGGCTGAAGCTGTCCTGTTCTTAACACGCAGAGGAGAGGAACGCTCAAGAGAGGTACCTGTCACTACTGTGCTGTAGGATATTCAGATTAGTCCTCTGAGCCTTTGATTAACAGTAGCAATCTAAGGTGTTAAGATCTTTCTGTCAGGCTGCAGCAGCAAGTACAACTGACTCAGCTTCCCTGAGCTGGAAATGACACAATCATTACGCAGGGTGATGTTAAACCTGTAGTCAAAATAAAACCAACTTAAAAAAAATCCACAAGTACCAATGCGAAAGGTACAGTAACATTTAATAGCATCTCGGAAGACAACACTGGTTATAAACTTGCTTTTTGGCAGGAAAACAAAATGCACTTGGTCCAGGTTGCAAAAAGCTCAACTCAAAGAGGAAAGATAAGACAGCTGGAGCATCAGCTGTTCTGGAGCAGCCCTGAGCCATTAATGCTCCCGAGGGAGCCCCGGCACCGCATCGAGGGCAGGCGCAGCAGCGCTGGTCCCGCTTCTAGACCCATCCTTCCCGCCCAAGAGCTGGTCGAGCGACACCGGCCTTCCTCCCCAGCCCTGGCCTCCTCTGCGGCGGGTGGTCAGGCCCCAGCTTTGTGCAGTATTTTTGCATTAAATTAATACAAACAAAAAAAGAAAAAAAAAAAAATCAACTTAGTTGCCATAATCTCTGCAGTTGAGATGAAAGAAAAAAAGAAAGAGGCAGTGAGGCAGCAGGATGTACAATTTAACAGCAGCTGGGAGAAGTGGGAAGTAACATGCAACCCGAAGCCCTTCCCTCGTGAAGCAGAAGCTCTCCCTGCAGGGGAGAGGGCTGACGGACGGCTGCACTTCGCACGGCCCCAGAGGCTTTGCTGTTTACGGAGGCACTGGAAGCTGCGGTGGGAGCCAGGCCCAGCTTTGTTCAAAGGCCATGCGCAGCGAGCGTCAGACTTTCTTTGGATCCCTCTGAGATGATTATCAGGGTTAGGCAGGATGGAATCGGAGGCAGCTGCAATGAGTAGTTTTGGTCATGGGTTTCCCTGTGATGGGATGACAAGTTGCGGTGCCAGGACAGCGCTGACAACCTGGGAGTGAAGGTGGTTGGAGATGAGGGTGCTTAGGGACGCAGGTAGAGTCCAGGATGGGAGAGGAGCCCGGGGATCAGGCCAGCTTCAGAAACTCCTGCAGGGTGTTTTGCTCCACTGCTTCCACAAAGAGCTCATAATCCTGCAAAGAAAAGCCATACGGTCACTCGCAAGGCAAGAATGAGCTGTATGCTCCCGCTGGTCCCCGAGCGTGCAGCACACGCTGGTTCACAGCACAGGTGACAGTCACTTGCATAGAGGATGACAGAGCAAAGCGTGGACAGCCCCACTACCCCCCTGCCTGGATCCCATTTTTCACAAGCCGCTGTTAACCCTGGCAGCGCCCTGTCTGTGCGCCTCGCAAGAAATACCTTTTGAAAAGCATTTCAACACCATTTGTAGCAAGACAGGATTATTGCCCACCACCCAACCTCCCCGGTGCGCACCCCCAGCACAGAGCACAAGCCTTACCCCGCAGTAGTGATCTCCGTTGACGATCTGGGGCGGGATGGCTTTAGGGTTGCCCGCCTTCGCCCTCATCTCCTCCCGGAGAGCGTTGTCCTGGGAGATATCCACCAGCTCATACTTGATGTTTTTCCCATCGAGGATTCTGGTTACTTCACTCTGTTGGGATTTGATCTGGAAGCCGGGTGGGGAAGGCTGGTTATGGGGGGCTGGACAGGACCCAAAGTGTGGACACACACCCCAGTGTGCCACACACAGCACAGCACCCACGGAGCAACCACTGCTTGTGGGCCACAGGCCAGACCCCACCTGGGCACCCGGCTCGGCCCTGCGTGGCGGGGAAACACCCAGCACGGCGGGGATTCGGGGGAAGAAGGGGATAGAGTGCAGTGTGAGCAGGGGGAGGGACACCTGGGATGGGGAGGGGGGCGCTTCGCAGCTCCAGGGGAAACAAGAGACGCCCACCCTAGGGAAGAGGGGCCCCGGGACACCCCGCCCTGCCCCGCCGGGGCCCGGAGCGCCCCCGCCGCCGCTCACCTCCCGGGATCCGGTCACCGAGGTGCTGTAGACCTTGAGGGTGCTCATGCTGCGATCGCGGCCGCTCCCTGCGCTCAGCGCGGCGGAGGGACGTGCGGAGGGAGGGACCGGGCGGCCCCGCCACCGCCCCGCATGTGACTGCGGGGACCAATGGGACCGGCGGGCCCGAGCATGCGGGCTCGGCGGGGCCGGCACCCCCACCCCGGGACCCCCAGCGCACCGGGAGCTGCGGACGGTGGAGCAGAGCGGCTTTATTTGATACTCAAACAGTCGGTACAAACAATGGGCGAGACAAAGGCTGGTAGGAACACACGGCGCCCAATAGCCCGGGGGACGCGCAGCACCGGAGGGAACCGGGGGGATCGTGGTCCTGCTGCCCCTGCCCGGGGTGCTCTGTAAATTAAGTCCCAAGACTTGCCCTGCATGGCGACCAGCAGTCATGTACAGCAATGGGATCACCACCTGGGCTGGTTTGGCAGGAGGAAGATGACAAGGTGACATTTCTGGGACACGGTCGGAGGGTAAATGTGTCCCCAGCACATCACTGAGGAGCCAGATCCTGCATCCCAGGAGAATGCAGGGAAATGGGATGGTGCAAACCAGCACCCATGGGAGAAAGCGGCTGGCACAGCTGGTGCTGCTCTGCGCCCCATTGCCCAGAGCTCCTGGCAGCCAGGACAAAGGAATTCAAGAACCAGTCCTGGCGCACACTGAGCTCAGGACATGGCATCAGCAGCCTGGGAACACAAACAGCCAGAAATGTAACACACCCGATGGGAAAGAACAGGGCAGACACTGCTGCACTCCCTCCCCATGCTGTGCAGCGGTAGTTCGGGACAGCAAACAAACCGATTTGTTGCCACCGTCACCCGTGGTGGCCGAACGCTAAGAACAGAACAGATTTGGTCTTAAAATTTAACACAAAGGAATAACAAAAGCATTTCTCTCAAACCCAGGGCTCGTGGCCCCAACGTGAACCAAGAACAACCAAACAGCAGAAGTTTCAGCAGTGTTTTCCCCCATTATAACTGATTTAGCATCTCGCTCTTAAGCTGAAAACCATAAGTTCCATCCTCAACACCACGGTATTGTCACAAGCCAGTACTGTAAAGTTGCCACTAAGGTTAAGGAGGGTTGTGATCAAGTGAACTGCATTTCCATTCTGATTTATTTAGAAATCCCATTAATTTTGCAGAGGAGCAAAGAGCTCCTAGAGAACAAAGTGCTGGGATAAAACAAAGCCCAGTGTCAGGAGGAGCTCTTTGATCCACGTCATGACCAGAATGGCTTTTTCCCTGTCACACAGCAAGCAGAGTGCTGTTCAGGGGTGTCCCCCGGGGTGCAGGGGCTCCAGACATCCCCAGCTCCCCAGGATTGCCTGCGATGGCGCTACAGGCTGCTGCAGGGAATATGCATATGCATCTGCAGCCGGCAGATGCATTAGGCACAGAGCAGTGTGGGGACAGGAGGTTTGTCTAGCACATTAAGGCACTTCAGCATCAATCCACTTTCTCTGCAGTTCAAATCTTAAGCTCAGAGTGCTATTTTAGGGAGATAGAAAGCTTAAGGCTTCTGGGGCTAACAGTGCCCAGGGGGAGCGTTTTCAGAGTCTATTTTTTAGTGATGCTTTATTGCCCAGCTCCTGCTGGCTACCAAAAGACTCAGATTGCGTTTACCTGAGCAAAGCAGGTGCTGCTCCGCAAATGGCTACATGAGAATCCAAGCCAGAGCTGTGCAGACAGCAACTGAGGAGCCTGTAGCACCTTGATGTAATTAGCAGCTGTATAAAACTGGCACACCTGCCTGCAAAGGCCACAAATGTCCCCTAACGCTCTGATAATCCTCTGGTCTTACTAGTCACACAGGATCTGCATAGAGAATTTATCAGAGAGGTCAGGGCATACATTTCCTTTTAGTGATGGTTTTAACTGTCACATTTGCATGTTCAGCATTTGACATGCCTAGAAGGCAATTCAGAATTCATCTCCCAGCGTCAGAGACCACACCAGCTCCCAGCAAACACAGCATAAATACATTCCACAAGATCAAAGCTACTGCAAAGCCCGACACCGAAGCCCAGAATGATTCCGGTCAGCAGCTAAACACTTCTGGCAACACCCCCCCCTCCCAGTTTCTCAGGATGGCTAAGTCACACATCTTGTACCCGAGCAAAGGGATGGTAAAGTGCTGAATAGGTTTTGGGTTGTAGGAGCTCAAGACTCCTGGGGATTTCAAGTCTTCATTTCCCATCTTACTTTGGGGAGTGTTCTTTACTGGGTGATGCAGTTGTCTCCCATGTCCTGA